>NC_045427.1:67124038-67761538 GCF_902635505.1 Sarcophilus harrisii | reverse complement strand
AATCACAGGTTTTTGAAATATGAATGATTTTATATATATATATATATATATATATATATGTGTGTGTGTGTGTGTGTGTGTGTGTGTGTGTGTATATATGTATATTGTATATATATACAAGCAAATACCAGAGTATATGGCCCAAAACTTCCTATAGCATTTTAAAACGATATAAATAAGGATGGTATGTTTTTGCATAATACTTTAATATTTACAAAGTTTATTTATTAATTTTTGAATGAGTCAAAATATGTGTTATTACCCAAGTTTAATGTTTGTGATATATGTGGGGTTTGTTGTTGTTGTTATTGTTTTTACCCAGTTTATAGAAGAAACAACCAAAATGAAAGGAAGTTTAATTATTTGCTTCAGAATGCATCACAGGGAAGTACAATGGATAAGTCTTGTAGGCCAATCATTGAAACTACATACATTATTGTTTTCTGCACACACACTAACAGAAGATATTATTTATTTTGTTAAACTTTTAAGAAGTTATGCTATTTTGTTTTTATCCTCAGTTCCTAGCACAGTGCATGGCACATTATCAATGCTTAACGATTAACCTCCCTCTTCCCCTTCTTTCTTATACCTTTCTACTTACCTATCTATTATCTGTGGATAAAATCAAATCAGCCTGTTTTTTTTAAAGTGATTCTCTCTTAATGACATCTCCTTCTTTTACCTTTTGAAGAAAGAGAGGCACATAGTTAGGAAAGTGATTCTGTAGTAATATAAATCAAGTTCTTCCTTCCCCAATCTGCTATTCATTTGGGAAGATTGTGGAATGTGCAGAAGATCTGTAAATAAACTTAGCTTGTTCAAATGGATCAATTTTGATATTGATTTCATATTTCCTGGGAGTTCTTATTTTATGCATTGAAATAATATTAAACATGTCAGATGAATAGAAATCACAATGTAGCATGATAGACTAAGGAAATATAATAGGGTCCCTTAAAAGTTATGTTTTCCAAGTTATTGACTGGTCTATTATTTTACAAATATTTCTTATTATCTTACACTGATTTCTATTTTTGAATTTATATTCTTCTTTCCCTTGCAAAGAAAGGCTAGAAAAGATAACTCTTTGGTTTGAAATGTGTTTATGTGCTCAAGTGTAAGTGTTTGAATGATTGTTATAGTAGTGAAGGAACAAATAAAAATAAAGAAAATAAGTGGTAAGAGTTGTCACTAAGTTTAAGTAGATGAAGAAGTAGGAGCAGAATATCAGAATTCATAGGCAAGAGATTTCTGAACTCGAAATAGTGGCAACAAGAAAAGAAGAAGTTTTTCTTAATATCTTACTTTTTTTTTCTGTGATACATTGATATCATATTTAAATCACATATTAATTAATTACTAGCTAATTAATTAATATATCATATTACTCTTCTAAATAGTTCAACATAATAAATATAATAAAATGTAAAACATCAATTCACAATATGTTTCAATGGCTAAATGGGAGGTAAGACATGGACCTATTACATGTATGCATAGAAAAAGTATATTAAAATACTTGTTCCAAATGCAAATAAGCACCACATGCAGAAAAAAAAAAAAAAAAAAACAATGCACTATTTAGTGGACTGTACAGCAAAGATATATGCATAATATTGATAGATGATTGAATAACAATATAATTAAAACTTAAGAAAATATGCAATTAATAATGAAATTATTCATGACCTATGCATATATTTGGTTGCATTCAGAACATAAAGTACACTAATGATGTTATCTGATATCATATTTGATCACATTTAATTTTTCAATACTATGTGAAGCACTATTTTAGGCAATATCTCTGTTTCTGTTTCTTTCTATATTTATCTCAGTCTCATTCTTTCTCTAGTTCTCTGTCTGCCTGTCTCCTGATCTCTCATTCCTAAATGAAAGTAATGATGAGTGATTATGTGGTTTCTTTCACAACAGAGGCCATCTCTCTCTTAATTATAGTCAAACCTTTGGTATTAGTGTTTATATACATGATGATAAAAAGAAAACCTTACATATTCTACAAGATTTCTTTGTGAAAATAAGCATGTAAAAATATGTATATTAGTATTAACTAGAGTTTCCTTTATGCACATGGAATGGACTTCCCCATTTTTTTTTCTTAAAGTTTAGTACAATCTTTATGCTCATTAAATTCTGAATGAAGTCAAGTAGATAGCATAGATGGTCATTTCCCTCAGCATTTTCAAGACTTGCTAATTACTGTTACATTTTTATGCCCATTTTCTTTTCTTTTTTCAAGTGGGAAAACATTACTGAAATAATTCAGTATGTTTCCAGATATACCATTATTAGGATTATGTAAATATATCATTTAAACTATAAAATTAGCAAAGATAAATTCTATGAAATAATGAATGGAAGTTAAATATCACCAACCCCTATTATCTACTAATGCCCCCCAAAACCCAATAGCATGAATTGTAGTCAAGCATATTTTTAAGGAATCATCCTGTAGGCATTTAAATCAAGGTAATTAAGACTAGATTAAGTATGTTCATTCAAGCACAATAATTTTAGCTCTTCACTTTCATAATCATCAGTTAATAATAAAACTTGAGGGGCAATTTCACATGTTCTCATATATTTTCCTATCCAGTTTGCATAGTAATAAAGTGTTTTGTGCACTCCATTTTTCTTTTTATAAGCAGGTGCAATATACATAGTTTTTAGAATACAAGAATTTAGAATATTTAGAATTTATGTTTTAAAATATTATATATGTTGAAGATAAACACCATATCAAAACTCAACCTCAATAACTACAAAAGTTCAAAGAAAAGACATGAAAGCATGCCAATTACTGTTTAAAGTGTCCATTTTCTTATCTCACTAATTGCATTGTTTGTTTTTCCTACTATCAAATTTTTTTTATCGTTGCCCCATAGTGTCCTAGAGGTCATTATGAGTTGTGCCACTGATGCATGAAATGTTTTTTCCCACTGATACATAAATTCTGTTTGGTCCTACAAATGTGGAAAGCCTTCAAGGACAAGTTTGGCAAAGGGGTTACCTATTTATTATCTGAAGCCAGTAAAATTAAACATGAAAGATACTCATTACCAGAAAGTTGGTCAAAATGTGATGGTTCCTTTCCTCTCTTAGAACACTCACTTATCCCAGGAAATTATTTGTGCTTAAAGTCAAATGTCTTTTAAATATTTAAGAGAAGCAAATATATTTTGTCAGGTCCATCTATAGTTAGACCTTCACATATTTCCTTCTAATTTCTATTATATTGACAAAATGTGAAGACTCCAGTAAACCTTTTTATTTTTGTCACTGCTTTGGAACTTAATTCATTCTTTCTAAATCCTCTGCTGCTTGCTATTAATTTCCAAAACTGAACTTTCTCCTTTTCCAGTACTAAAGAATAGTCAATTACTTGCAACGATGCTATTATCTGTCTTACCATCTCTTTAGATAGACTGATAACTCCATCTATATCTCTCTATCAACTCAATCCATCCATCATCTATAGGTATTTATTGCTTTTATCTATCCAATCTCTATCATGTAACATCATATGACATATTTTAATACATCATAATTTCAATAATTCAAGGATCCAGAATTTGATAATTTTGGCTAGTGCAAGAACTTATTTAAGTTACAACTTTGCCATGCTCTTTCAATATACTCCCTCATGGATGATCAGTTTATAACTCTTTAAAAGATTTCTTTTAAAAAAATTTCTGCTGTGTATACTCTTTGATCCAGCAGTGTTACTACTGGGCTTATATCCCAAAGAGATCATAAAGAAAGGAAAGGGACCTGTATGTGCACGAATGTTTGTGGCAGCCCTCTTTGTAGTGGCCAGAAACTGGAAACTGAGTGGATGCCCATCATTTGGAGAATGGCTGAATAAATTGTGGTATATGAATATTATGGAATATTATTGTTCTATAAGAAATGACCAACAGGATGATTTCAGAAAGGCCTGGAGAGACTCACACGAATTGATGCTGAGTGAAACGAGCATGGCCAAGAGATCATTTCAACAACAATACTATATGATGACCAATTCTGATAGACCTGGCCATCCTCAGCAATGAGATGAACCAAATCACTTCCAGTGGAGCAGTAATGAACTGAACTAGCTACGCCCAATGAAAGAATTCTGGGAGATGACTAAAAACCGTTAAATTGAATTCCCAATCCCTATATTTTTGCCCACCTGCAATTTGGATTTTCTTCACAGGTTAATTGTACAATATTTCAGAGTCCAATTCTTTTTGTATAGCAAAATAGCGGTTTGGTCATGTATACTTATTGTATATCTAATTTATATTTTAATATATTTAACATCTACTGGTCATCCTGTCATCTGGGGGAGGGGTTGAGGGGGAAGGAGGGGAAAATTGGAACAAGAGGTTTGGCAATTGTCAATGCTGTAAAGTTACCCATACATATAACCTGTAAATAAAAGGCTATTTAAAAAATAAAAATTAAAAAAAATTTTTTTGTAAAAAAGAAAACTAATGAAACCATTATTATCACCACCATAAAACCTTTAAGGATAACACATTATCAATTGCCTAAACCTATGTTAATGTATCTCTCATTAATTATTCTCATCTTCAGAGAGTTTATCACCAGGCCTTACTGAAAGACTTTCTATATTGATAGGATTTGCTAGAGCTTGTGTTCTGTAATAGTCTTTAAAATGACTAAGTAATGAAGAATTGAAGGGAAAAAATGTAATTTTGATTTCACAGAAGAACGAACTTCCTAAGCACACAATTTATCCACAAAGGCAATATCCTGAATCCAGAGTTATTGGTTTTTCCATGCATAGACAAGAAGATGTCTTTGGAATGGTTTAGATTAGATGTGACAAAGTCATAAGACTTAGAATGAAAAGATTTCAAACTGAAGTCTGTCTATGATGAAAATCTAATTAGAAATAGCGAAACAAATAAAATCAATAAAGAAGTAGGCAGAAAGAGAATACAATGGGAAAATAAGGGAAAGAGGGAAAAATGTCTATCAGTTTTAAAATAAAAATTAAAAATTATTGGTTGCTTTGATTTATTTAAATACATGAATTCTTAAAATACATTTTTGCTCTTATCCTATTTTTTCCTTTCCATTACTTTCATTCTTTTCAAAATTAAAAGAATAATTAAAGAGCAAAATTAAAACCATACTTTTCCATCATTTTTCCACTAAAAAAGAAAGGAAATTGAAAGAGTGCATATCAGATCAAATCGAAAAGTAAATAAAACATGCATGAAAATTAAAACTTTAGTTGTTGATAAAGTCTTGTGAGAAGTTTCATAACATAACTTTTCATTATTAATATCTTTTAAATTTTATAAATTTACATAGATATCATTGATTCAGAGTTTTACAGTTTGACTGATCTTTTTCCTACCTTTTCATTTTACATATTAAGGCTTATGATTTATCCAAGGTTACAGATTACATTAGTCACAGAGTCGAGACAAGTTTTCTTGCCCTGGGTATTGTACTTTTAGCCTTCCTTTTTGTGTAATCAATACATACCATGAAAACATAAAAACTCCATGAATTCCATGGAGTTTAGGCCTTCCAATTTATGCTTGTATCAAGGAAATTGCATGACTAAATAATTTAACTTCACCATCAAATTATCCATTGTACAAGTTTCTTTTTAAAAATTTATTATTAAAGCTTTTTATTTACAAAGCATATGCATGGGTAATTTTTCCAATGTTGATCCTTGCAAAACCTTTTGTTGCAAATTTCCCCCTCCTTTCCCCTACCCCCTGCACTAGCAGGTCAGGTAGACCAATACATGTCAAATATGTTGAAATACATGTTAGATCCAATATATGTATACATATTTATACAATTATCTTGTTGCACAAGAAAATCAAATCAAGAAGGAAGAAAAAGAAAAACTGAAAAAGAAAATCCAATGCAAGCAAACAACAACAGAAAGAGTGAGAATGCTATGTTGTGTTCTACAATCTGTTACCATGGTTCTCTCTTTGGGTGTAGACAATTCTCTTTATCACTGCACAAGTGGAACTGGTTTGTATCATCTCATTGTTGAAGAGAGCCACATGCATGAAAATTGATCATCATAGAGTCTTATCATTGCCATGTATAATGATCTCTTGGTTCTGCTCATTTGATTTGCATAAATTCATGTAGCTCACTCCCAGCCTCTCTGAAATCATCCTGCTGGTCTTTCTTACAGAACAATAGTATTCCATAGCATTCATATACTATACTTTATTCAGACATTCTCCAATTGATGGGCATCCACTCAGTTTCCAGTTTCTTGCAACTACAAAGAAGGCTGCCCCAAGCATTTTTGCATTTATGGGTCCCTTTCCTTCCTTTAGGATCTCTTTGGGATATAATTACAGTAGAAACACTGCTGGGTCAAAGGGTGTGCACTGTTCGATAACTTTTTGAGTATAGATCCAAATTGCTTTCTAGAATGGTTGGATCTATTCACAGTTCCACCAACAATTTATCAGTGTCCCAGTTTTCCCACATCCCTTCCAACATTCATCATTACTTTTTACTGTCATCTCACCCAATGTGACAGATGTGTAGTGGTATATTAGAGTTGTCTTAATTTACATTTCTCTGATCAATAGTGATTTGGAGCTCCCTTTCAGATGGCTACAAATAGTTTCAATTTCTTCATCTGAAAACTGTGTTTTCATATCCTTTTATCATTTGTTAATTGGAGAATGGCATGAATTATTATAAATTTGAATCAATTCTGTATATATTTTAGAAATTAAGTCTATCAGAACTTTGGAGGTAAAAAGTATTTTTTTCTGTTTATTGCTTATCTTCTAATGTTATCTCCATTCGTTTTGTTTGTACAAAAGCTTATTTAACTTAATATAATCAAAATTATCTACTTAGATTACATTAAATTTAAAAAGGTTTTGCACAAACAAAACTGATAGAAACAAGATTTAAAGAGAAGTACAAAAATGGGGAAATATTTTATAGTCAGTGTTTATGATAAAAGTCTCATTTCTAAATATATAAAGAATTGTGTCCAATTCATAATAATGCAAGTCATTGCCAATTGATAAATAAAGTGATATGACAGGAAATTTTCCAGTGAAGAAATTAAATCATCTATAATATATGAAAAATGTTCTAAATCACTATTGATTAGAGAAATGTAAATTAAAACATTCTCAAGTACCACCTCATACTTCTCATATTGTCTAAAATGACAAGAAAAGATGATGATGAATGTTGTAAAGGATGTGGGAAAACTAGGACATCAATGCATTGTTGGTGGAGTTGTGCAATGATCCAGCCATTCTGGACAATAATTTGGGACTATGTTCAATAGCTATAGAACTGGAGGGAATATAACGCAGAGATGTAAAAATGTTTGTAGTGGTTATTTTTGTGGTAGCAAAGCATTGAAAAGTGAGTAGATGCCCATTAGTTTGGGAATTGCTGAATAAGATATGGTGTATAAAAGTAATGCAATATTTGTGTTCTATCAAAAATGATGAACAATCTGATTGTAGAAAGTCCTGAAAAGATTTACATGACCTGATGCTGTGTTAAATAAATAGTACCACTAATACAATATACACAATAACAGCAAGATTGTGTGATGATCAACTATGATAGAGGTGGTTCTTATTAGCAGCTCAGTGATCCAACTCAATCCTGATAAACTTTGGATAGAAAGCAACCTTTGTATCCAAAAAGAGAACTACAGAGAATAAATGTAAATGAACTCATGCTACATTCATTTATTTTCTTTTGTTTCTGTTCGTTTTTTTCTCTTGTGGTTTTTTCTTTTGTTCTGATTTTTTTCTATTAAATGATTCAGCAACAAATGGATATTTTAAAATTAATATTCATGAATAACCACAAAAATGAGAAAACAATTAAAAAGAAAAATAAACAAACATATCCATCTCATTAGTATTCAAATTTGATTTTGTCTTTAAAAAATGGTAAAATTATATACTATTCAAATAATTATTTAAAATATGTTTAGTTATGATTTATTAGTAGTAATATTTTATTTATTTACCTGCTTTTATAAACCTACATACACACAGTTCCATGAAAATTTCTTGGATGAAAAAGAATCATCAGTGGAAAAAGTTCAAGAGTCCTTTGTCAAAGTCACTTTTTATTAGACAAATACAAACTAAAACAACTTTGAGTTGCCACCATATGCCTATCAGATTGGCTTTTATAAGAAAAAAAAAGAAAATAAAAAATATTGAAGAAGACATAGGAAAATTGGAAACCTACTGCACTGTTAGTGAAGTTGTAAACTGATTCAACCATTTTGGAGAGCAATCTGGACATGAAGCAGAGCCATAGATGCCAAGGGACCATCATAAGCATGACCCATAAATAAAACAAAACAAAAACATATACTTATATTTGTCAATCCACTCATGTGTGACTGTATACATATATTCATGCATTCATATATACAAATGCCATAAAGTAAAAAGAATGAATAAAAGAAAAACAGTTACTTTATGAGTGATTGTGTGTGAGTTCATATAAGAAAGAGTAAGGAGCCAGTCATAATTAGAATTCAGCACATAAAGCTACGTTAGCAGATTTTTAATCAAACATCTACACAATGAGAGGCTTTCTCATCCATAAAAGAAATATTTATTAAGTTTGAAGTATTTTAACTTAATTGGCTATAATAAGGGCTTGAACTCTATTTGACTATCTTTCATAATTATCAAATTACACTTAATGCCCCAATCTTAATTATTTTTTTCAAGAAGAGATATTTGAAATCCATTAAGCTATTTAAATAATTATGTTTCAGTGAAATATTACCATTGCTATTTTTTCCTGATTGAGAAAAGAATATTTAACTTATAGTCAGAATAACTACATATAGTCTTTATCTTATTCTCTGTGACCTTAAATGATTAACTTAACCTTGGTGAGCCTCTTTTTGCTCAACTTTAGTATAAAATAATATTTTCATTGAAAATTTTCTGAAATTTTGGCAAATGAACTGGCTTATAAAATAGGATCAAAAATTAAGGAGGAAACTTAAACATCAATAGTCCATTTTACAGAGGAAGAACATGAGGCCTAAGATGCTGAGGAACTTTTCCAGTCACTCAGATGATACAATGAGATTAGGTGAATATTCAAGCTCTAGTTCCTGACTCTAAATATTTTATCTATTGAACAACATTGCATGTAAAATCACATGGTTATAGTAAAAATGAGTTGCTTTGGAAACCAGGCATTTACCTAACATCTGGACTTGTTCCAGTTGAAAGTTCCTTCCTTCCTTTGTTTGGGAATCCAACAGAGATCAGTGATGATATAATTAAAATGTCAGGCTTTAGAATGAAGAAATGAGTTAATCAAGGCCTTGAGTGATGATTAAGAAGAAATATAGTTGAATGGAGTGAATTTTCCAGATGTGGATTTGGAAGTCAACTGTCCATCCATAGAATTCTTAGGGCTACACCTGTGCAAAAGTACAATTCCACGGAAAAAGAGGATTCATGATTCAAGTATGCAAGATAGTTAAAATAAAGCAATAAACAAAACTGGGAGTAGAAGTATCATTCAGTCTGCTCTTGGTCCAAAATCAACTTCATTATAACTTTTGACTAAGTCTCTAAACAAGAATTCAATTTAGATACAGTAACAATATAGAAAAAAAAGATTAGTATATAATTCATGCTAATTCAATATTCTAGATGTTGAGCTGTTTATATATGAAAGCAAGTCAGCAGGATTGTATGGGGCAATGAAAGAATGTCCTATTTCACTGTTTAGAGGTAGAGGGAAATATATTTGGAAGTAGATCATGGCTGCCACACAGTAACAACAGGTAAAAAGAATATCAGCAGTTATTAAATCCTAGTCAATGGAGAATTTATATATATATATATCCCATTTCCATCTCCAACTTTCCCCCTCCCAACAGGGAAATCAATGTATATCATCTATCTATACATATATACATAAATAAATACATATGTATGTAAATGAAAATATAAGTTAAATGTATTACAAATTTGCATATATGTTTATAAATAATTGTAGATCACTGAACCTTTAATTATCTATCTCTTATTATAAGAAAGCTGCTTGCTAATTTTTAGCCTATAATTTGAACAAATGGAAAAAGTACAATATCTTATTTAACTCTTAAAATTGCATCCTATATTCATATATTATTTATTCTACTTTTCCTAATAATAGTATTCTGTATTTATGTAATATAAATATGTTGCAAGAATACCGAATTCTTTGTTTTAAATAACATTATAACATATACTACACATTTTATTATATATTATCTCTTTTGTTCCTCAAAGAGATATGAAGTCCATGTATGTGCTATCTTTATTATCTCCACTATACAGACAGAATAATTTATTATCAGAGAAGCTAAATGATATCTCCAGGACCATAAACTTTTAAATGGTGGAGCAGAGGAAAGAATTTAGAGCTTGCTCTTAAATGTAAATTGTTAAGCCACCTTTTCTATATATTCTCTACTGGAATAAGTTTATTCTAACTTGCTGCTAAATAGGATTTCCCCCCTTTCTGTCTTTGTAAATTAAAGGAAGATTTCACCCTACAATAGACAAATGAGATACTACACACACACACACACACACACACACACACACACACTTCTTGCTTCTGGTACTCTGCCTCATAAAAAAATTAAGCTATTGATTTAAAACTGTAATTAATAATAGCAATCCTGACAGAGGAACCAAGTGGAGAAATTACTTGTAAAGGATCACCAAGTCTGTATGTGATAGACATAACTTTTAACTTTCTATTTCATTTTCATTATGAACTACCTCAGTAAGGTGACTTAAAAACAAAAGAGAAAAATGTTGGCTTGTTTACTATGTTTCTTCTCACTTCTAATCTATATATCTCTCTATCATCTATCTATCTATAGGTTCAGAGTTGTTTTGCATATGATGCAAATATGCTACATATGTATTGATTCAGTATGTCTGTCTATCTGTCTCTCTCACCCTCATTTGGTTTTGCATTTTTTAAATTAGTAAGTGCAAAATTAAGCAGTATCAGATTAACGAAGTTGACTAATATCAATATTTATGGATACTTCTTTACAACAGAGTGAATTCTGGAAGCACTATTACCCCTTCATCTTTATTGCCATCATTTCTCTTTATCTATACCTCATTTTTTTTTAAATAAATGTTGTCATTGTATTATGTAATCTATATAGAATCCCATTGGTAACTTGGTTGATATAGAATTAAATATATATGTGAATTTAATAATATTGCTGTTTTTATTATGTTGCTGTTCTAGCCATACTGAAGAAATTATTTTCAAAAATTGAAGAAGAATGCACTGCCACCAACATCCAATGATCATTTCTAAGCTTTATTTCAAATTTATCTATATTTGGTTTAATTTTTAATATTCCCTTTCTGGGATTATTTTTGCTTTTTTATTAGTTATATGGCCTATTTTTAAAATTCATAAACAATTCAATTTTTCTATTTTGTTAAAATATGTTTATAAGGATAATATTTTTACCCTTGAAAACTCCATTTTGAATATTTCAGCCTTGTTTTATTGTTTCTTTGCTTGTTTTCTGGAGCTAGTCTATGATTTACTTTACTTGTCATATCATTTTCTGTATTCAGAAGTTCTAGGCAATCATCTTTTATTTATCGTGTTATGGTGTTCAGATTTTTTCTTTTCTTATTGTGGAAAATGTGATTCTTAGGTTGCCTCTATATATTCAATCTTATAAATTTATATATTTTTGATTCTCTTCTTCTAAATTATCCTAAATTTCTGTATATTTCTATTTCAAATATATATTTCCCTCATTTGTTTCTTATTTCAAGGTAATTTAAAAATTGTTGATATAATTTTTTTCTGTGAAAGCAATAAAACTTTCCCTTATAATTCCATTACTTTTAAACTACTCAAAAAGAATATGATTTAGTTCCTTGTTGTCCTCAAATTCCATAGAATCCTTTTTCCCATCAAATATAGGATTATTTTCCCTATTTTTCAGTATTTATTCATGTATTCTTATTTTTACTATATCTAAATGTCACAATTGCTTCTGACATTAATGTTTTCCCATTTCATTTATTATCATATCATCAAAGAATTTGAGTTTTCTTCTTCTTGAGATTTTTGATATTTTTTGTCTCTTTTTGTTTTCATCTATTGTACAATTTCTGACTTCTTCCACTCTTATTTTTTAGAGGACAATATGCCAATGTATCTCAGCTGCTTCCTGTATTAAACAGTTCATAAATGACCAGCTTAGGCATTTTTATTCATAATTATTTGGAGAAAATTGGAGAAAAATATAAATAATTAGCCTGGGAAAATACGAGATTCCTTCTTTTCTCCCTCAGCACAAACTATCCACAAAATGTTAGACTCATTACATCTATTGCACCTTTTCAAATAGGTAGACATTGATAGTATTGGTAAATGATGATTAAAAGATAAGATAATATGGAACTCAATTGAGTGTAATACTGTTGTCTAATATTGTGTTATTGAGATGTCATACAAAGTAGGTATTGCCAATTGTAGAGTTTACATAAATTGATGATTTTGCGATTACTTCAACTCACTGATGCTCAAGTTTTTTAACTATTAGCTGACTGATTCAGCAATCTATAAGGCCTTTTAAACTATAAACTTATGATCCTATGATCCAAAGCAGCAGGTAATGACCTCACCACCATCTGGAAGAAGAGTTGATTGATTTGGGAGAATAGGTCATGAATTTGTTCTATCAAGCCAATCCTTTCCAAAAGGAAAGATAAAGTCAATAAAATAGGGTCAAAACCACAGTAATTTCTAAATAGACAATGATGACATTTAAATCAATTACTCAGCCAAATTTTTCATTCATGAATCTTCACTGGCTGCTGATTTGGGTTGATTTGTTTCTTGATTTCTTTCTAATTAACAAAGATAAAGTAATATTTAAATATTTATAAAAAACATAGTTATTGAATATGTAAATACTAGTTCCTAATAAGAGGAAGAAGACTAAAATCTGTGAGCTTAAAGAAGCCTTTTACATCCAGTGTGAGTATCTTCTTATTTATAAAATGAGAAGTTTGCACAAAATGGTCTCTAATTTCTCTGGAAATTTGAACACAAATGATTCAAAATCTAATAAAAGGTAACTAGGGTGATCATTGCTGACTAGTGCTTTTTTCTATAAATACAAAGTATTTTCTATTAATGTGTTTAATCTACAAGTTATTTTTTAATATTTTGAGCAAAATATTTCCAAGATAAGTAAGTGATGTAATTTTGCAGTGAATTAATTGATGCTTAAGCTACTTTTTTCTCTAAGTCAGCTGCTTTTAATGCTCATAGTAGATAACAATTTCCATTCAATATTATAGTCTTTATAGAAAATGTCAGCATCTATGACATATATTAGATGGGACTAGCTATTAAATGTTTCATAATGGATACCCATTTATAACTCATTCTTAGGAACCAGCACATGTTATTGAAAGTGTGATTTTATGATTAATGAATTAAATGTAACCCTATCAACACTGGGGCAAGATATTTGAATCAATTTGCGCTGTGTGGAGTTTTGTGATGCATGACTTCTCTGGCATGGTTACTCTATCCTTTTGTTTTCATTTAAGTAGTTATTTGCTGTTCTGAGCTTTAGGCTTGGAGAATTGTATTGATCTGCTTAGATGGAGGGGAACAGATTAGAACTGGAATAAAAGTGAAAATGATTGATGTTAATATCAACAGATATCCAATTGTTATGATAGTTCAAGGTCTATGCCAATCTGTTCTTTTTTTTTAATTATAATAACTTTTTATTGACAGAGCCCATGCCAAGATAATTTTTTTACAACATTATCCCTTGTACTCACTTCTGTTCCGATTTTCCCCCTCTCTCCCTACACCTCCTCCCCTAGATGGCAAGCAGTCCTATATATGTTGAATATGTTGCAGTAAATCCTAGATACAATATATGTGTGCAGAACCAAACAGTTCTCTTGTTGCACAGGGAGAATTGCATTCAGAAGGTAAAAATAACCTGGGAAGAAAAACAAAAATGCGAACAGTTTACATTCATTTCCCAGTGTTCTCTTTGGGTGTAGTTGCTTCTGTCCATCATTGATCAATTGAAACTGAATTAGCTCTCTTTGTCAAAGAAATCCACTTCCATCAGAATATATCTTCATACAGTATCATTGTTGAAGTATATAATGATCTCCTGGTTCTGCTCATTTCGCCTAGCATCAGTTCATGTAAGTCTCTCCAGGCCTCTCTGTATCCATCCTGCTGGTCATTTCTTACATAACAATAATATTCCATAACATTCATATACCACAATTTACCCAACCATTCTCCAATTGATGGGCATCCATTCATTTTCCAGTTTCTAGCCACTACAAACAGGGCTGCCACAAACATTTTGGCACATTCAGGTCCCTTTCCCTTCTATAGTATCTCCTTGGGATATAAGCCCAGTAGTAGCACTGCTGGGTCAAAGGGTATGCACAGTTTGATAACTTTTTGGGCATAATTCCAGATTGCTCTCCAGAATTGTTGGATTCGTTCACAACTCCACCAACAATGCATCAGTGTCCCAGTTTTCCTGCATCCCCTCCAACATTCATCATTATTTTTTCCTGTCATCTTGGCCAATCTGACAGATGTGTAGTGGTATCTCAGAGTTATCTTAATTTGCATTTCTCTGATCAATAGTGATTTGGAACACCCTTTCATATGAGTGGTAATAGTTTCAATTTCATCATCTGAAAATTGTCTGTTCATATCCTTTGACCATTTATTACCAATCTGTTCTTAACTGTAAGGATATAAACAGTTCATGGATGCGAATTTAGCCCTTTACTGAAAAATATGTAGATTTTCATCATTTCACTTCAAAGAGAATCAGAATCATTTTAGGTTTTTAGGTAAATATCTTCCTATTTGATTACCTTATATAACAGTATTATGACAATATAACATTTATTTAAAAATATGTTCAAATAAATGCTCACCTCAAAAATGAACTTAAAAATTAGCAAAGTGAAATTTTATTCCACTTTCTGCAAGAAATAATAAAATGATAAAATAGAATATTTATTATGATTAGCACATAACCCATTGCTCATTTTTAAGGCAGTAATAATTCAACTATCTTTTTAAAAGTATGGGTTACTCAATGATATTATATGATGATAAATACTGATGGATATGACTTTCTTCAACACTGAGATAATTTAGACCAGTTCCAATGGTTTAGTGATGAAGAGAGTCATCTACACCTGGAGAGAGGATTGTAGAAACTGTGTGTGGTTCACAACATAGCATTCTCTTTCTGTTGTTGTTTCTTGCATTTTATTTTGTTTCTCATTTTTTTTCTGTTTTGATTTGATTTTTCTTGTGGCAAAATAATTGTATAAATATTTTTGTATATGTTGGATTTAACATATTTCTACCATGTTTGACATATAATGGATTATTTGCCATCTAGGGGAGAAGGGGAAAAGTGGAATACAAGGTTTTGCAAGGGATGATGCTGAAGAACTGTCCAGGCATATGTTTTGAAAATTAAAAATGTATGGGTTGATTAAAATTTTTTAAAAAATACATTTTAATTTCGTATAATTTGGGACTTTCTCATGAAGAAGATCTTAATGTGAACTTAAACTTGAATTATTATAACAAATAATACATGGGCTTTGAATAAGATAAACTAAGCTTTATTTTGAGCTAAAATATTTTTAAAAGATATGTAATAAGTTAGAGATAGGTAGTAAGCATTGATTTAAAATCAAGTTTACCCTGTGTTTAGTTGTGCAGAATTCAATGAATTCAGGGATTAGATATGATAGCTAAGATGATTTTCCAGAAGAAAGATTATTAATTAACCTAGTATTGGTTAAGTTGAGAAGTTGCACTGTGCCCTAACCAAAGATAATCCCAAGAGATCTATATTCTTCCCAACAGGACAAGGAAAAACATGATTATGAGGATACATTTTCAATGTTAAAAAGAATCACATAGAAATTGGAAGGAATTCCAAGAATTTGACCACATAATTATTCTACCCATAAACTTCCAAATCTCCTTATTGCTTATTAAAAGTAATCAAAACTATTTAGTCAGTCATTCAGAATTATTAACAACCTATTATCACCTTGATTTTCAAATGCGATTTTATGCCACTTCTTTTCATATGCTTTATACCAAATATCTTCATAAACTACCATACATGTTATTATCTGTATTCTTGATTAAGTGAATTAAAATGCTCTATAAAGCTTCCCCTTATCTTCCTCTGCAGTATTTCAGACCATACTATGGTGTTCATCATTATCTATTTGAGGCTATTATTATTTATTAAATATTTTATCTACCTACTAGATTAAAACCTCCAAAAGAAAGGAGCCACATGCTTTTAAAATTTATGCCTTTTCAATCTTGCCAAATTTATTAAGTGTTTGATAAACGTGTTTTAATTAAAATGGAATTAGTAATGATTGCAAATCAAGCAAATGTTCTAATTGCGATTGGGTTAATTTAAGAAATGATGATCAATATACTAAAATATTTTCAAAGAAGGATTATCAATATGATAAAATATTTTAGGAAGAAAACATGAATATGCTAAAATATTTTAGGAAGAAAACATGGGACATTTTTTATTCCAGACTTATTCCAGACTTTTTTTTTTTTTTTACCTAAGGATAGAAAGGAAGTTTATTAAGAGTAGGCAGACAGCTTCTTTACAAAAATATGTTTTTGCCAGAAAAGCATCTGATTCCAAGATAAATACTAAAATAAAGTATGGATAAATTCACACTTCAATTCATCCAGCTGAAGATTTGGAACCCATTATCTGTTATAAATTCTGTTAGGCAGTTGCCTGAACTTGATCAATAACAAATTCACCAAGTTGATTATAATACTAAGGTTTGAGTAGAAGTTTGTGCATAGCTTTCATATCTTCACTTAAAAATTTTATATTTTGAACACTTATCTGCTTTAGAAGAAATCTTATGTCTGTGTATAATGTCATATATTGATATATGAATACATATTTAGTGTAAACTTTTAGTCAGATATTTCTAGTTGTAAATTTTTTCCTAGCATATTATTTTCTTATTCTGGTTGCATTTTTATAATTCTTTTTTTTTTATTATAGTTTCTTTTTTTAATTTACAGAGCATATGCATGGGCAATTTTTCAACATTGTTCCTTGCAATCACTTCTGTTCCAACTTTTCCCCTCCTTACCTCCATCCCTTCTTCTAGATGGCAGGTAGTCTCATACATGTTAAACATATTAAAGTATACCTTAAATACAATATATGTGTACATATTTATACAGTTATCTTATTGCACAAGAAAAAATCAGATTTAGAAAGGTAAAAGTAATTGGGGAAGAAAAACAAAAATGCAAGCAGTCCACATTAATTTCACAGTGTTCTTTCTCTGGATGTAGCTGGTTCCATCATCACTGATCAATTGGAACTGGATTGGATCTTCTCATGTCCAAAAATATCCATTTCCATCAGAATTGATCCTCATATAATATTGTTGTTGAGGTGTATAATGATCTGGTTCTGCTCATTTAACTTAACATCAATTCATAAGTCTCTCCAACCCTCTCTGTATTCATCCCTCCTACTGGTCATTTCTTACAGAACAATAATATTCCATAACTCCATTTTTATAATTCATGCAAACATTATTTTTTAATTGTGTGTATTTTGGCTATCACAGTTTTAAATTTCATTGAGATATAAATTCTTTCCCAAAATATATTCATAAAAAGGAAAACTCTTATTTCTCTTCAAATTGTTTAGTGACTATTGCTAATTTTTAACAAACATGACTTATTTTGCAAGCCTTAAAATCCTATTGGAATGCTAGTATCATTATCAGTTATCTATTTTACAAAAATATGTACTCAATTAGGGAAAGATCAAGTTTTAATTATTCTGACAAGTTTGATTTGTGTTTTTCAGATACAGATAATCAGTTATCTTCCTACTAAAAGCATACAGAAAAATTATGATAAATAGAGGTTATAAAGAAAGACAATGTGATGCCATGCAAAGTATACTGAAAATGAACTTAAGAGTCCTGGTACTTATGTGTGTCTTTCTATGCCATTGGCCTATTCTCTTGTTTGAGCTTTACATATACTAAATATAAAATGGGGATAGTTTTACTTGTATTTGTTTACTTCTAAATTTTCTTTTGAGTAATTGGTAATATAAACTTTAAAACACTTATGGAAGTTATTAATTATTTCTGAATCATATTTCCATAAGGATTACCTGAAACAGGAATGGCTGGGTGTTAAGAATCTTGAGGAAAGAATTTAAGAAAATAATAAGAAGAGGGCCTGGATCAATACTTAATTTTGGGAAAAGCATGTAAAATTCTATTTGAATAGATAATTTTTTATCACTGGAGAAAACTTAGAAACACATCAAATATAGTTCCTCCAGGTACAAAGAAATTAGACACAAATAAGGGCAAATTATTTTGAAAAAAGTCTAGGTTTGATGACATGGACAGTTGTTATTTTGATTGAAGCCAAGACAACTAATTGTGTATTTTATATCTATGTTAACCCCAGGATCTTCTCCCCCTGTGGGGGTATAATAGACCAGCTGGTCTAGCTATTGCATCAGCAGCCCTGCAACCACCCAGTTATCCCAATTTTGAGAAAGGATAATTTCTATTTTAGGTGCGTTTATTAATCATGGCAAAAACTGGGTAACAGATGTGGGATTCTCTAGCTGGTATGGGGTAGACAGAAGGAGAACAGTAATTTTTAGACTTGTCACTTTAAATTATGCCCATAAGACATAACGTCAGGGATAGAGGCTATTAAGATGTGGAATCCAAATGGTAACAGTATATTTCCAAGGAAGAGTAAATAAGTTGTGCCTCATTGCAGATTCACAATCATTGGGTAATAATACACTTACAAATGTTTGTATGTTATTTGGTTTGAAGCCAAGGGAATCATTCATGAAATACTTATTCCCACACAAGCCTTTTAGAGAGTTCTGTTTTCTAATTAGGTTTTCCAAGGAATAAGCCAAATCCTTATTTCTACCTATTGTCTACTTGTAGAATAGATTTGTTTCTTTCGTTTTATTCAAAATAAATAGAATAATAAAACACTGGAGTTTGAAGGAAATTTAGGAATTGGCAATTCAGGAAATGTGAAGAATTTAGAGTTTGGTCAGACATATAAGGGATGCTAAGGTCATCTACTATTTCTCAGGTAATAGCTCTCTTGACTTTCACTGGACTTTGATGACTCTAGAAGCAAGATTTAGTCTGACAAATGTATGCATATAAATCCAACTCATGCATGAGTCAAGGCACTATCTTATGATATCATTGCTTCTCTTTGAAAATTAAGGACTAAAGACAACAATTCTTATTCATGAGAAACAACCACTATATTGTCCATTAACAATTAGGGAGTCAGAAGTAATTAGTATCACTAGAGTATTGACTGTTAGGTTATAACAAGAATAATCAGTACAAATACCCTTTATCTCAGAAAAAACAAAACAAAACAAAAAATAGGTACTTCTGGAGGTGGAGCCAAGATGAAAGAATGAAACCAGGAAGTTGTTCAAGCTCTGTAAATTTCCCTTGAAAAACCACATGAAATCAAGCCTTTTTAACAGATTCTGACAATGAAACCACTCTTTAGCTCACCATAGATTAAAAGGGCTAGAAGAAATATCAGTCTTGTTAAGTTGAAAACAGTGTTCAACCAAGCTCAGACAGTATCTGGAAAAGTGAGTGAGAGAGTTTGAATTACAGGAAAACAGCAACTGAGACACTTGTCCTAGCTCAGCAGAAGAGCAGTCTATTAGAAAAGCCTCATTTTCAGCTCAGAAGATGAATTCTGGGAAACCAGGATGTTTCCTGGAAAGAACAGCTAAAACTACACAGTGCAAGCATAAAAGACTCCTGAGGCCAAAGTCCCATAGCTGAGAGCTGCACAGGAAGCTTAGGACAGCACTGCCTTTATCCCAGGAGCAGAACTCCATTATAAAAGTTAAAAAAAAGAGGGAATACCAAAAGAAAAGAAGAAAAAATGAGAAAGGTGGCAGAGCCAAGACAGGTGTTTGAGTTCTTCCTGACTTCCTTCAGATTAACAACAGATCAAGCCTCTGAACAGGTTTTGGAGTGACAGAGCCCAGAAATACTTGGAGTGCAACAAAGTTCCAGCAGAAGATATTTTAGAACTTGAGGAAAAGTTTGTCTCAATCGGCATTCTCAATTTGTAGACCAACATAGGTTCAGTATAGTGCAGGGTAGTGCAGGGACACCCAGAGTAGAGAGGCTTCTATGTGCTGTTGGAAAGTAGTGGGAAGCTCATAGCCAAAATACAGCAGCATTTGCTACTCTGTTCAGGTGAAGAAGCCAGTATATCAGTTGACTAGGTTTGAGGCCTCCAACTCAAATATAGAAAGTAAATAGGCAATCCTTGAACACTAGCATAATGTGGGACTTAGCCATACCCATCCATCATGTCAAGGAAGTCAGCAGCAACAAACTGTGATGCTGCTGTCCCCCCTAGAAGAAGCTGAGGACAATCTTCCCTTTGCCCAAAGAGTAGACCTTAACCTTTGAAAATGAGCAAAAAGATCAAAAAGAAGTCTAGCCATAAATAGCTTTTATGGACACAGAGAAGAACAGATCTCAAACTCTGAGTACACTAAAGGCAAATCATTTGCTGATGAAGCCACACAGTTGAATATGAGGTAGGCTTCATTTCACAAGTCTGTCTTGGAAGAATTAAAGAAAAATTTTAAAAATAAGAAGGAAAATGGGGAAAGGGAATGAGAGCTCTGGAAGAGGAAACAGAACTTGTATGAAAAATAAACACTGCTTAAAGAATAGTTTTGATGAAATGGAAAAAGAAAACAATTCCATAAGAAACAGAATTTCTGAAATGAAAAAAAAAATCAATGAACAAAACAAGTCAATTAAAAGTTCAATTGGCCAAATAAAAAAGAGATAAAAAAGCTAACTGAAGAAAATAAATGACTAAAAATTAAAAACAAACAAATGGAAGTGAATGATTCAATGAGACATCAACAATCAGTCTAACAAAACAAAAAAGAAAAATATAAAAAGAAGAGAATGTAAAGTACCTCATCAGAAAAATAACTTACTTGGAAAATTTCCAGTAGCAGCTATCTAAGAATGATTGGACTAATAAACCACAAAGAAAAATAAAGGGACTAGACAACATATTTGAAGAAATCATCAAGGAAAACTGCCCTGATGTCTTAGAATCAGAAGGTAAAATAGCCATTAAAAAAATCCACCAATCACCTCCTGAAGGAGAATCCAAAATGACAATTGCAAGGAATATTGTAGTTAAATTCCAAAAATCTCACATTAAGGTAGTGAGAAATTAACAGAAATAAACAATTCCAATATCAAACAAGCCATAATCAGGATTGCCTAAGTCCTAGCAGATTACATATTAATGGACTGAAGGGTCTGGAATATCACATTCTGTAGGGCAAAGGAACTTGGACTGTAGCCAGAATCTACTATTCAGCAAATTCAAGCATTATCATTCAGTGGGAAAAAAATGGACATTCTATGAAATCTAGGGGATTTTCATTTATTTTTAATGAAAAAAGAAGAGTTGAACTGAAAATTTTATCTTGAAATACATAAAACCAAGAGAAGCATAAAAAAGGTAAAAAGGAAAGAAAAAAAAAACCTTGTTATTTAAAGGTTACATAGGTTGTATAAGGTACCTCCCTATATGGAAAAATGATATGTTTAACTCGTAAGAACTACATCTTTGTTGGGAGCATGCTTAGAGGATATAGGTATAATTTACTTCACTGTGATGATACAAAAAGAAGCTATATGTGGAAAAAAATTGTAATGTTAGAAAAGGGAAGAGGAGGTAAAGGGGGGTAAATAATACCACAAGAAGAGGCAAAAAAGCAGAGGAAAAGAAGAGAAGGGATGAGCATAGTGTGAATCTTAATCTCATCATATTAAGCTCAAAGAGAGAATATCAAACATTAGTTTAATACAGAAACATGTTTCATCATATAGAGAAGTAGCAGGAGAAAAGGGAAAGAAAAGGAAGGAAAACAAGTATAAGTGGAAAGGGATAAGAAGGGGAAAGTGCTGTAAAAGGTGAGGACAGATTGAGGGAGGTAGTGTTAAGAAGCAAAACATTAGTAATGAGGGAAAGGAAAGGAAAGAGAAAAATATAACAGAAAATAAGATGGGAAGAAATACAGAGTAATTTTAACTGTGAATGTGGATGAGATGAACTTTCCCATAAATTGGAAATCGATAACAGACTTGATTAAGTGCCAGAATCTAGAACATGACATTTACATAAAACACATTTAAAGCAGAGAGATACAAGGGTGAAGCAGAATCTATTATCTTCAGCTGAAGTAAAAAAAAAAAAAAAGCAGGAGTAATGAACCTGATCCCAGATCAAATGAAAGTTAAAATAGATCTAGCTAAAAGAGAAAAGGAAGGAAACTACAAGTTGCTAAAGGGTACCATAGATAATGAAGAAATCATCAATATTACACATATATGTACCAAATGGTATAGTATCCAAATTGCTAGAGGAGAGGCTAAGAGAGATTGCAAGAAGAAATAGGCAAAACTGTACTAGTGGGGGATCTTAACCATGCTCTATCACAACTACATAAATCAAAGTACAAAATAAATAAGAAAGAAGTCAAGAAGCTAAATGGAATTTTAGAAAAATTAGGTATGGTAGACCTTGAGAGAAAATTGAATGGAAACCAAATGGATTATACATTTTTCTCAGTGGAACCTACACAAAAAATGACCATGTATTAGACCATAAAAACCTCAAAATCAAATGCAGAAAGGCAGAAATAGTAAATGCACCATGTTAAGATCATGATTTGAGGATCAGGGAAAAATAGATCAAATATTAATTGGAAATGAAACTAATTCTAAAAAAACGAGTGGATGAACAACAAATCAGAGACAAAATTGATAGTTTCATTCAAGAAAATGACAATAATGAGACAACATACTGAAATTTATGGGATGCACCAAAACAGTTCTTAGTGGAAATTTTGTATTTCTCCATGCTTGCTTGCACAAAATAGAGAAAGAGGTCAATGAATTGGACATGCAACTGAAGCAGCTGAAAAAGAACAAATTAAAAACTCCCAATTTAATATTAAATTTGAAATCCTGAAAATAAAAGGGAAGATTAATAAAGCTGAAAGCAAGAAAACTGTTGAACTGGGAAACAAAAGGAAAAGTTGATTTTATGAAAACAACCAACAAAAGATAAACCTTTAGTTAATTTAATTAGAAACGGGAAAGAATTGATAGGTGGTAAAGTAGTGAGTGAAGTGTGTTAAAAAATACTACTAAGAAAAGGGGGAAGGGATGGAAGGAGAAAAAGTAATGGGTACGGTGGGTACAAATAACAATAGTAGGAGAATAGGGATGGGATAATGGGAAATAAGGAAATGGGTGAGATAGGTTAAAAGAAACAACTAAGGGGAGGGTACAAAGAGAGAACAAAATTATATATAGGGAAGAATATAGGATAGCAGGAAATATAGAACTGGTAATGATAACTATTCAGGTTAATGGAATGACTCTTTGATAAAACAGAAGCAAATAGCAGAGTGAATTAAAAAAACAGAATCCTACAATGTAGTGTTTATGAGAAATACATCTGACACAGAGAAACACATCCAGCATAAAGGAAAAAGGCTGAAACAGAATTAATTATACTTTAGATGAAGTTAAAAAACAGGGGTGCCAATTCTAATCTCAGATAAAGCAAAATTATTAAAAATAGATCTTGTTAAAAGAGATAAGCAAGGAAAGTACATCTTGATAAAGGGTACCATAAATAATGAAGTAGTGCTGATACTAAATGTGTATGCACTAAGTAGTAGACCAGGAAAATTGGAAAAGAAGATTTTAATCCAGTTACAGGAAGAAATAACAAAACACTTAGTAGGGGACCTCAATTTTCCCCTCTCAGAATCAGACAAATGTAATGACAAAATAAACAGGAAAGGAATGAAGGAGGTTAATAGGATTTTAGAAAACAGATATGATAGACCTCTGGAGAATATTAAATAGTGACAGAAAGGAATACACCTTTTTCTCAGCAGTATATGACACTTACACAAAAATTGATCTGATATTAAGGAATAAAAAACTCACAATCAAATTCAGAAATGCAGAAATGTTATATGCTTCTTTTTCAAACAACAGTGCAATAAAAATTATATTCAATAAAGTACTAGGGAAAGATAGACTAAATACCAATTGGAAATTAAATAATAATGCTAAAAATGAGTGGGTTAAACAACAAAATGCAGAAATAATACATAATTTCAACCAAGAAAATTACAATAATGAGACAGCACATTAAAACCTATTAGATGCAGCCAAAGCAATGGTCATAAAAATTATACATCTCTAAATAGCTATATAAATAAAATATTGAAATAGAGTAGATCAATGAATTAGGCATGCAATGAAAAAAACTAAAAATAGCTAATTAAAAACAATTTCATATCAAACTAGAAAATTAATGTAATTACTTATTGTGCTAGCAATTTTTTTTTTTGGTGATTGGGATACCCATGATGGGTATCCTCTGCTTTTCCAATTTTTTGCTAGTTAGAGAATGGTTTAATAAATTGTCAGACGTGAAGGTAAAGGGATATTATCGTTTTATAAACATGATGAAAAAGCTAATTATAAAAAGTCTTGGAAAGATATACCTAAGCTGAGGCTGAATGAAACAAGCAGAACAATGAGTACAGTGTACACATTAACAGCAAGGATGTGTGATGATCAACTAGGAAAGGTTTTGTTTTCAGTAGTTCAGTGATCTAACACAACATCAATAGATTTTTTTTTGTTTTAATCAAAGCATTTTATTTTCAAAACACATGCATGGGTAATTTTCAACAATCATCCTTGAAAACCTTGTGTTCCAAATTTTTCCTCTTCCTTCCCCTTACCCTCTCCACTACTCAGCAATAATCCAATATATGCTAAACATATGCAATTCTTCTATGCATGTTTCCATAAATAGCATGCTGTGCAAGACAAATCACATGAAAAAGAAAATAAAAATAATGAGAAAGAAAATAAAATTCAAGCAAAAAAAACAAAAAAGAGTGAAAACACTATTTTCTGACTGAGACTCAGTTCCCACAATCCCCTTTCTAGATAGAGATGGCTTTCTTCATCACAAGATCACAGGAACTGGTCTCGATTATCTCATTGTTGAAAAGAACCATGTCCATCAGAACTGATATTTGTATAATCTTCTTATTATTTTGTACAGTGATCTGATTCTTCTCATTTTACTTAGCATCAGATCCTGTATGTCTCTCCAGATATCTCCAAAATCATATTGCTGATCATGCTTTATTTTAATATTCCATAATATTCATACATCATAACTTATTCAAACATTCTCCAACAGATGAGGATCCACTTTACTTCCAGTTTCTTGCCACTACATAAGAACTGCTGCAAATATTTTTTTTGCACCTGTGGGACCCTTTCCATTCTTTTTATTCTTTTGGGATATAAGCCCAGTAAAAACACTACTGGATCAAAGGGTATACATCATTTGAAAGAACTTTGGGCATAATTTCAAATTGCTCTCCAGAATGGTTGAATCAGTCCACAACTCCATCCACAATGTGTCAATGTTTCAGTTTTCCCACATCCCCTAGAACATTCATCATTATCTTTTCCTGTCACTTTAGATAATCTGAGAAGTGTGTTTGCATTTCTCTGATCAATAGTAATTTAAATTTCTTCATCTGAAAATTGTTGTTCCTATTTTTTGACCAGTTATCAATTGGAGAATAGCTTGAATTTTTAAAAATTTGAGTCAGTTTTTTATATATTTTAGAAATGAACCCTTTATCAGAATCTCATGATATAAAAATTTCCCCCAGTTTATTGCTTGCCTTCTAATAATGTCTGCATTGATTTTGTTTCTACAAGAACTTTATAACTTAATGTAATCAAAATCATCCCCTTTGTATTCAATAATGTACTCCAGTTCTTCTTGGCCACAAATTCTTTCCTTCTCCATAAATCTGAGAGGTAAACTATCCTTTGCTTTTCTAATTTTCTTATATGACTCTTTATGTCTAAGTCATAAACCCATTTCAACCTTATCTTGGTTATATGAGAAGTTAGATGTAGGTGAATGTCTAGTTTCTATGTTAACTAATTTTCACTTTTCAAGGCATTTTTTGTCAAGTATTGAGTTTTTATCCCAAAAGCTGTCTTTGGGTTTGTCAAACATTAGACTACTACAACCATTGACTATTTTGTCCTGTGAACTAACATATTCCACTGATCCACTACCGTATTTCTCAACCAGTACCAAATAGTTTTCCTGATGACCGCTTTATAATATAGTTTTAGGTATGTCTCCTTCATTTGCCTTTTTTCATTAATTCCCTTTAAATTCCTGACCTTCTATTTTTCTAGGTGAACTTTTTATTATTAATTCTAGATCTGTAAAATACTTTCTTGGGAATTTGATTGGTATGGCACTGAATAAATAGATTAATTAGGTGAAATTGTCATTTTTATTATATTAGGGAAAAAATATGGAACTCAAAATCTTAGAAAAATGTATGTTGAAAACAATCTTTACATGTAATTTAAAAAATAAAAATAAATAAAATAAATAAAAAATAAAAATATTTAAAAATTTATAAAAGAAAGGTTGAATTCATTTTCAACAGCAAGGGAGTCTATTCAGATATTAGTCAATAATTTATTTCTCAATTGTCCTTCAATTCTCTAGTTTTTAAAAAAAAAAAAACATAGCATTGCTTAAATTCTTCTGCCATTCATTAAACAAAGTTAACATTTTGTTATCGACTTACTTTATGTTTCCATTTTGTTAGACTTCTTGCCAATATGAAGAGAACAAAAATTTTTCTGCATCCTTTTTCCTTGACAATTCTCTTTTATGTCAATACTTTTTAAATGACATTTTAAAACAAAGGTCCATGTATGTATAAACTGTATTTTTAAGCACAAATTTATACAGTCCTTTATCAAATTTTTTTTGCATCTTTTGAGATAATCTTATGATTTTCTATGTTTTCACATTTAATGATTATTTACTATTGTTTTTCCAATTTTGAATGGCTTACTTTTCTGTTATAAATATGTGGTCATAATAATTTTTACATATTGCTTTAGTCTGACCAAAATTTATCTAATTTTAAAATTGAAATTTATATTACAGCTTTCCTATGTTTTGCTTTTTATTGATCTAGGTATAGTATTATAATTATCTGATAAAAAGACTATGTTAAAGTACTTTTTTCAGTTTCATGAAATAATTTATATAGTGGAATTTTTAATTTGTATCGTATAACCAATGATTTTTTAAAAGTTTGGTAGAAAATTGTATCATAAACTTAAGAAATAAGGAAATTAAAATTTTCAGTGTTTCCTCTGAGTATATTTAATACTTTTAAAAAATCTAAGTCATAACATAGGACATTCTCAAGCTCCTTAGAATGGAACATAGGAAATATTCCTGTTTTAATACCGTATTTACTAATAAAGTCATTTTAATTTCTGATGATGAATTATTTGAAAGTTACAAAGACTTTGATAGGAAGAAGTTATCCTTTCATTTCTTCAGTCTCTGTTGTTCTTGAATATGTAGGGACTAGAATTCTCACAGAAGAATGTATATGGTTGCCTGACAATTGTGAAGTCTATACTGCAAGTAGGACTACTGGTCTGTAGGTGATAACAGGAGTTATTGTCTTTCTTTGAGTTCTTGAAATTTTCTACCTATTTCTGACATTTGATCGGTGTTTGGTGCTGGCTGTAAAGGGAATCCTGGATCCCATTTTTTTTTTGTTGTTGTTGTTGAGGCAATTAGGGTTAAGTGACTTGCCCAGGGTTGCACAGCTAGGCAGTGTTAAGTGTCTGAGATCAGATTTGAACTCAGGTCCTCCTGACTTCAGGACTGGTACTCTACTGGAATTTATTTTAAGAGAACTTGTTTTCTTCAGTGATGATTTGGGGTTAAGTAGGAATTTAATTTCATTCATGTTCAATATTTACCTTACTTTAATGTTAGCATCATCTGTACAGAAGCATTTCCAGAAAATTAGCTATTGGTATTTCAGATCCTTTTTTTTTTTTTTGGCCATACCTTGATTTATTGTTTGTTTGTTAACAGATCACATAGAAGTGATTCCAGTGATAATCATGATGAATTCACTCTTCATATTCCCATTGGACTGGAAACAAGTGCTACATTTACATATAATTATAATAATAAATAATGAAAACTTTAATCCATGCAACTGTTGTAGGTGATTCATTATTCAGGAAAAAATGGGAACTAGCTATATTTAATATGAGCAATCAAACTATGGAATCTAGATGGCACAGTGGGTAGAAAGCTGAGCCTAGAGTCAGAAAGGCCTCAGTTGAAATCCAACCACAGATACTTACTAACAATGTGACCCTGAAGAAGCTATTTTGTCTTGTTTTGTCTCAGTTTCCTTTTCTGTGAGATGAGGATAATAATAATACCACCTTTCTCTCAGGTCTTTACAATTATCAAATGAGATAAAAAATGCAAAATGCCTAGCACAGTGCTTGAAAGTGCTATAGAAAATTTAGCTATTATTACTATTCATAATTATATATAATACTTTTAGTATTTATTATACTACATACATATGTTTATATATATATATTACATATGTATATTATATGCTATATATAAATTGCCACATACTATATCTATATGCTACTTGCGGGAGAAATTTCATTTCACTGATTTAAGAAAAAATCAGCAGCGTTACCAAAACTAATTGCCCAAAATTTCAGCATCAAGCCAGATTATCATCACAAAAGTTTCCTCAAGGAACATATTCATCACAATATGTATTCTTCACTGCTGTTCATTTTATTTTCTATTTCATGGATTTCTTCAATGTTATAAATGCTGAGTTAGGATTTTAGGAGGTTATTAGCATGGGGGAGATCATTTATTAAGTCCCTATAATGTGCTGGATACTACACTAAACATTTTATATGTAATATTTAATTTAGTTTTCACAACAATTTTCTAGGAGGTAAGTGCTGTTATTATTCCCATGTTATATTTGAGAAAACTAAGGCAGACAGAAATTAACTTAGTTCTTCAGGGTAACAAAGTTAGTAAATATTTGAAGCCAGAATTGCACTTAGAACTTTCTAGCTCCATATCCCTGTTTTTATCAAATTTTCCAAGTAATTGTTCAATTCATAGATATAGGGAAATTGGCATGTTTTCAATGTTAAAACTTTTCCAGAAAAGTCATTGACTTTATTATCCTTATTATCCTTACATTCATTGCAAACTTTCTGCTCTTTCTTTTCTCTTTTTCCTTGTCCCTGTTCTTTTCCTCACCATTCTTATTCTCAGCCCTGAAGTATTTAATTAATTTGAGACAAATGAAAAGTCCTATAGATTATGTAATAAATAATCAATTTATTAATTAGGGTATGAAATAATAAATTGAAGTCAGAATTATCCTTGGCAACCAAAAACCCTGTATGGGTCTAAGTTTGAATCTTTTGGAAAGGGGTTGTCCCTGAGACTGAAAATCAATTCTTATTGGTTAATAAATCATGATAGAATGAATATTATAATGAGTGGTGTGCTTTTTCTAATGAGTGTCTGGGGAAGGGGATATGACTTTGGTCATATCAGTACTCTCAGATCATTATGCTTTGAATAATCTATATAAAGTACTCAATCCACTCAGTCCTACTTAATTTGAAGATGGTGGAGTTGAGAAAACTATCTAGATAAGATGCTTTGGGTGGTTGAGTTTTTCAGTAAGGTCAGAAATTTTCTCAAGAGACTGAACTTTGAATGAGAGAGCAAAAAAGGATCTTTGGGTCCCAACTATAATGCTGATTATTAATATAAAAATCAATTTTCCCACATTCTAGAAGCAAAGTTAATTATGAACCCTAAATGCCTAAAATAGTAAATGGATAAGGGCACTAATGAACTGGAACATAATCAGAGGAGTTAGAAAAATGTCAAGGGAATTTGAAACCACATTTTTAAGTCTGGAGAAAAGAATATTTTATCAAGAACAAGACTTGTCAAAGACTTGAAGATCTTTCATTTGGTAAAAGTATTGGATTTATTGAATACATTTTAGTCAATTATGGGTAATACATATGATTTAATTTTTTAGTTTCAAACTCAACATCTAGATCATTGTACTGTGTCTTATATCACCACACAATTGGCAGCCATGTGGTGTAAAGATTAGAGAGTTTGATTTAGAAAGAATTAGACCTGAGCTAAAATCTTTTCTTACATGCATACCATATATGCGATCTACCAAAAGATATTTAGTCTTTCAATCTCACATCCTCATCTATAAAAAGAGTACATTTCATAATCTCTATAATAAACTCTAGCTTGCAGGATTATTGTAAGGATAAAATGAAATAACACGTGTAAATTATTCATTTGGATTCAACATCATATATCAGATGCCTTCTTCTTTTAGTTTACATAGAAACTCCATTTTGAAAAAAAAAGTCTACTTCAGCCATTTTTCATCATTTTGAAATTACCACTAAGCTTAAGTCCTTATCTTTTGACACCCTTCTCCTAGAACTTCTATTTTTAGAAAAAGCCTAGATAAACATTTCTCAATATCTGATTTTTATTGTTTGTTCTTTGTTCTCAAAGGAATGTTATGTCGACTTGGAAGCAAATTTCATTTAAGTCAGACAGATCTATTAAGACTTATCATGGGGATGTGGGAAAACTGGGACATTGATTCATTGTTGGTGGAGTTGTGAACGAATCCAACCATTTTGGAGAGTAGTTTGGAACTATGCTCAAAAAGTTATCAAACTGTGCATACCCTTTGATCCAGCAGTGTTACTACTGGGATTATATCCCAAAGAGATTATAAAGAAGGGAAAGGGACCTGTATGTGCACGAATGTTTGTGGCAGCCCTTTTTGTAGTGGCTAAAAACTGGAAACTGAATGGATGTCCATCAGTTGGAGAATGGCTGAATAAATTGTGGTATATGAAAATTATGGAATATTACTGTTCTGTAAGAAATGACCAACAGGATGATTTCAGAAAGGCCTGGAGAGACTTACACGAACTGATGCTAAGTGAAATGAGCAGGACCAGGAGATCATTATATACTTCAACAACAATACTAGATGATGACCAGTTCTGATGGATCAGGCCATCCTCAGCAACGAGATCAACCAAATCATTTCTAATGGAGCAGTAATGAACTGAACTAGCTATACCCAGAAAAAGAACTCTGGGAGATGACTAAAAACCATTACATTGAATTCCCAATCCCTATATTTATGCACACCTGCATTTTTGATTTCCTTCACAAGCTAATTGTACAATAATTCAGAGTCTGATTCTTTTTGTACAGCAAAATAATGTTTTGGTCATGTATACTTATTGTGTATCTAAGTTATATTTTAATATATTTAACATCTACTGATCATCCTGCCATTTAGGGGAGGGGGTGGGGGAGGTAAGAGGTGAAAAATTGGAACAAGAGGTTTGTCAATTGTTAATGCTGTAAAGTTACCCATGCATATATCCTGTAAATTAAAGGCTATTAAATAAAAAAAAAAAATAAGACTTATCAGGCTTACTCATTGCTCTTGAGCCATCTGGGTCCGGCAGCAAAAAATATATCAAAGTGATACAGTGGGATATCTTGGCATTTTTAGGCTAAAGTATTTTCTAGATCTCATTTTATCTGAGGCAAAACGTATTTGATGATTAAGGCAAGGTGAGAAAATTTTGGGGGGAAGCCAAAATGATGGAGAGAAGCAAGAAAACTGCTTGAATTCTGAACATATCCTCTTGGAAACAATATTAAATCAAGGTTCTAAATGGCTTCTGAAGTAACAAATCCCACAAAAAGACAAATTAAGTTATTTTTGAGCTCAACATAACTTATAAGGAATTTAGAAAAGATTTGTTTTACTTGAGTGAAAGGTATAAATGGTGTTCAAGTAAATCAGCAAAAGACTCTCAGCCACAGAACGTATCAGCAGAGATACCTTTCATAATGGTATAGAAGTTCAGCTATAAAGGTAGTCTCTAGTCCTAGTTCTGAAGGAAAATGGCCAGTTGTGGTTCTCAGGTAATAGCAGGTGTGACTAAAGCAGACTCCCCCATCACAGTGAGTAAGAAACAAGCACCTGAGGCCCTAACATGGAAAGCCAGAAACTAGGTCCCTGTAAACCAAAATAAGAATCTTGGGACAGTGTTCCCTCTTCCCCTAAAGCAAAACCAAAGTTTAAAAGTTACAAAATTGGCTTACAAATGAAACAGAAAAGAACCTTAATAATAGAAAACTACTATAGCAAAAGAAATTGTCAAAATATAAACTCAAAAGAAAATAGCACTGTCAACATAGACATGTGATATCTCAAAGGGGAATATTGAAATGGGCTTTCACTCAAAAAGTCCTGGAAAAAATCAAAAATAATTCTAGAAGTCAAGTAAGGAGGAGAAAAAAATTGGGGAACAATGACAGAAATTCCAGAATCAACAGCTTAAAAAAGAAGAATGTAAATTGAAAAAAAAAGCCTCTAAAATAATTGGTCAAATAGGAAAAAATTCGACTAAAAGAAACAACTCTTTTAAAAGTAGAATTAGCAAAATTAAAAATGAGGTTCAAAAGCTAATTGAAAAAAATAATTCCTAAAATTTAGGATTGAACAAATGAAAACTAGTAATTCTATGAAACACACACAAAAATCAATCAAACACAATAAAAAGAATCAAAAAAAAAAAAAAAAGAGAGAGAGAAAGAGAGAGAGAGAGAGAGAGAGAGAGAGAGAGAGAATAAAATGTAAAATAACCTCACTGGAAAAACATGATCTGAAAAATAGATCCAGAAAAGAGAATTTCAGAATTATTGGACTCCCTCAAGGCAAATGATTTAAAAAAAATAAAAACACATTTTAACTATAAAGGAGGGGGCAGCTAGGGGTCACAGTGGATAGAGTACCAGCCCTGAAGTCAGGAGGACTTGAGATCAAATCTGGCCTCAGACACTTAACATTTCCTAGCTATGTAACCCTAGACAAGTCACTTAACTCCAATTGCCTCAGAAAAAAAAAAAAAAAAAAAAAAAAAAAAAAAAAAAACAACCCTTCCCTGACATCCTAGAACTAGAGGGTAAAATAATCACTGAAGGAATATATTAATAAACTTATAATAAAATAAGATATAATATAATAAAATAAGATATATCAAGATGAAAAACTCCAAAAATTATTGCAGCCAAATTCTGGAATTATCAGGTTAAGGAGAATATATTGCCAGCATCCAGAAATAAAAAAATGCAAATATCACAAAAATCAAATATCTTAGCAAATACAAGCACACAACACACACACACACATATCATAATTTGTTTAGGAAAAGTAAGACCAAATTATCAGTAAAAAATTGAAAAGGATAAATCATTACCAAATTAAGAGGAAATTAAAGCCAACAAATAGTGAATATTTCAAAACTATATACATTTCCCAGATTAACAGAAGAAGAAATAAAATAAATAACCCATTTATACAAAAAGGAATTGAATCCCCCTAAGGAAAAAAAAATCTTCATGTTAGATCCAGATGAATTTACAAGTGAATTCTAAATTAAATGGTTTAAAGAACAATTAATTTGCTTAACAAAAAGGAAATGCCTTATAAATTTTTTCTTGATTTAAGGGAAAAATACTCTGGACAACTTAGGGCAATTATAAGTATATATACATAAAATAACCTATTTGGATATGAGTTTTCTCTCAGCAGGCATATGCAAAAAAAAAAAAAACTTGAAAATTCAAATAGACAAATTGTAAGAAAGTTGTTGAAAAAACTTTTGCATTGATCAGAAGATTATAATAGATTCTTATATAGCTTCTAATTCTGAAATCCACATATGCTTCTAAATATATGGTGATTTGGAAGGGTAGAGCCAAAATAGGAAAGAAAAGACAAATCTCAATCTGACTTGCTCCAATCTTCTTTCAAACCAAGAGCAAACTATAATAGTATAATTTTGGAATAACAGATAGAACCCATAAATATTTACAGTACAACACGTTTTGTGAAGAAGATACTTTGGAAGAACATTAGAAGAGATCTGTTTCAATCTGGCAGGGGGACAGTCTGCCAAACCCAGACTGTAGCTCAGGAAGCCCAGATCAAGGAGCTAGTGTAGGGAGCCAGAGCATGCTCCAAGGAACTTATTGTGATGGGCTTAGGCTACTCTACCCCTGTTGCAAGCATATGGTTTAGCAGATTTGCTTTAAAACACCCAAAGACAAATACAAAAGGCAAATTGTAAGCCCTTCAGCCCCATAAAAACACAGGGCCTTGCCATGATTTCTCAGAACTGGAAGTCAATCAGGAAAACTACCCCAAGACAAATTAAAGTGGCTATCAGCTGTCACCCCATTGCCTTAAAAGAAAACCTCAAACCTTAAAAATGAGCAGAAAAATAAAAAGAACTCTGATTGTAGACAGCTTTTATGGAGTGAGAGAAAAACAGACATCAAACCCTGAATTTCTTAAAGGCAAATCATATTTAGAAAAAAACCCAATAGGATAAAGTGGGCTGGTGCCAATTTCACAAGACTCTCCTGCAAGATGACAAAAAAAAAAGGATCTTAAAGAGAGATAGAAGAAAAAAATGGGAAAAGGAAAGAGATCTTTGCAAGAGGTTATGGAAAAGGAAAAACAAATTAAAGAAAACTCCTGACAAAATAGATATGATGAAATGGAGAAAACATATAACTCCATAAAAATTAACTTGATGAAATGGAAAAAAAAAACATATAACACCTTACAAAATAGATATGAAAGAGAAACCAATTTGTTGAAAAACAGAATTTGTGAAATGTAAAAAAAAATCCAATGAACAAAATAACTCATTTAAAAATTCAGTTGGCCAAATACAATGTGGATTTGCATGTGAATTCTACAAAATGTTTAAAGAACAATTAATTTCAATACCATAAAAACTGTTTGAAAAAAAATAGGGATAGAAGGAGTCTTACAAATTCATTTTATGACATGGTAGGGTGAAATCAGAGAAAGAAAATTATAGACCAATATCCCTAAAGAATATTGAGCCAACAACCTTAAATAAAATATTAGCAAAGAGATTACAGATAATCATCCCCAGGATAATTTAATATGACCAAGTAGGATTTGTACTAGTACTACAGGCCTGGTTCAATATTAGGAAAACTGTTAGCATAATTGACTATATCAATAACCAAGCTAATAAAACCCATAAAAATATCTCACTAGATTCAGAAAAAGAATTTGACAAAATCCAGCATGTGTTTCTATTAAAAACACTAGAGAATATAGGAATAAATGGACTTTTCCTTAAAATAGTCAGTAGCATTTACTTAAAACCATCAGCAATCATCATGTGTAAGGTGGATAAAGTAGAACCATTCCCAGTAAGATCAGGGGTGAAACAAAGTTGCCCACTATCACCATCACTATTCAATATTGTATTAAAAATGCTAGCTTTGCAATAAGAGAAGAACAAGAGAGTAAAGAAATTTAAATAGCTGAGGAACCCAAATTGTCACTTTTTGCAGATGATAGGATGATATACTTAGAGAACCATGGAGAATCAACTAAAAAACTACTAGAAACAATTCACAACTTTAGCACAGTTGAAAGATAAAAAAATAAATCCACATAAATCATCAGCATTTTTACATATCGCCAAAAAAGCAGCAAGAGGTGCAAAAATAAGTTCCATTAAAAATTGTCAATAGTATAAAATATTTGGGAATCTATCTGTCAAAGAAATGTCAGAACCTATATGAACACAACTACAAAACACTTTCCACACAAATAAAGTCAGATCTAATTGGTTCAAAAAATATCAAGTGCTCATGGGTAGGCTGAGCAAATATAATAAAAATGACAATACTACCTAAATTAATCTACTTATTTAGTGCCATACCAATAAAATTCCCAAGAAATCATTTTACAGATCTAGAAAACATAATGATAAATTTCATTTAGAAGAACAAAAGGGCAAGAATTCCAACGTAATTAATGGGAAAAAAAGCCAGTTAAGGTGGCCTAGCAGTACCAGATCTAAAGCTATATTATAAACCAGTGGTCATCAAAACCATTTGGTACTGGCTAAGAAACAGAGTAGTTGATCAGTGGAATAGATTGGGTTCACAGGACAAGAATCAATGACTATAGCAATCTAGTGTTTGATAAATCCAAAGACTCCAACTTTAGGGATAAGAACTCACTATTTCAAAAAAAAATACTTCTGGGAAAACTGGAAACTAGTAGGGCAGAAATTAGGCATTGACCCACACTTAACACCATATATCAAGATAATATTTAAATGGTTCATGATTTAGACATAAAGAATTACATTATAAACCAATTAGAAGAATGTAGGATAGTTTATCTCTCAGATTGGTGGAGAAAGAAAGAATTTGTGACCAAAGATGAACTAGAACTTGTAATTATACACTAAATAGATAATTTTGATTATATTAAGCTAAAATGTTTTTATACAAACAAAACTAATATAGACAAAATTAGAAGAAATGTGAAATATTTTTACATTTAAAGGTTCTGATAAAAGTATCATTTTAAAATATATATAGGGAATTGACTCAACTTTATAAGAATTCAAGCCATTCTCCAATTGATAATTCAAAGTGATATGGAAAAATAAAAATAACTCCAATTTGTCAAGTCTTTGTGATGAAAAAGTGGTGATGTGATTATTTAAGTCTGTTTTTTAAGAGAAATATTGTGTTTGGTTTATTCATGTGGTATAGTAGAATGCTACCAAAGTCAAAAGCAGTGCTGATCAACCATACCGGGGGATCTTTGTTATCTGTATATTGATATCTATTAATCATATTAATATTTTCTGTTTAATACATTTTATTTTGTTAAATATTAATGAATTATATTTTAATTTTAATCCAGCTTAAACTGCATTTAGGTGTGAAAAGTAATATCTTTGACACCTGTGGTATGGTACATTAGGACACTGATGTAATGTCAGTAATACCTAAGTTAACTCCTAACTCAATCACTCATTAGCTGAGTATGTATAAATGAATCATATTATTCTCAATGACTTAGTTTTCTTATTTGTGAAATGAGGGTTTTGCTATGATATTCTTAAAGTCTCTTTAAGAATTAAAGTCCCTCTGATTCATTTTTAGAGCATGAATGGGAGAAAATGCAAAAATGAACTAGTTTAAAAGATATACAAAGAGATAGATCAGCAGATAGGTAGTTAAATTTATACACAGACATATGTGCATACATACAATAAATACATACAATAAACCACCTAGGTTGTTGTTGTTGATAATATTGCTTTAGATCAACAGACCACAAAGTAAACAGTTTTTTTTAATTTTTAATTTTTATGTATTTATTTGTTTTTAACACTCATTGATTTGTGAATCATGTTGGGAGAGAAAAATCAGAGCAAAAGGGAAAAACCATGGGAGAGATACAAAACAAAAAGAACAAGTGAACATAGCATGTGTTGATTTACATTGTTTTTTAGTTCTTTTCTAGTAACAGATAGCATTTTCTGAACAAAGTGCATTGAGATTGCCTTGGATCACTGAGCCATGCAGAAGAACCAAGTATATCATAGCTGATCATTTATATTCTTGCTGTTATTGTGTACAATGTATTCCTGGTTCTGCTTGTTTCACTCTGCATTAGTTCATGTACATTTTTCCAGGACTTTCTAAAATCAGCTTGTTCACCATTTTCTATAGAACAATAATATTCCATTACTTTCATATACCACGACTTGTTCAACTATTCTCCAATTGATGGGCATCTACCAAAGTAATCAGTTTAATTAAAATCTTAACTATCAACTGACTGAAGGAGAAAAGAATGATTTGGTAATTTTTCAAGATAGTTCTAAGTCAATATGTTATATTATAGAAAAACTTTAAGGTGAATAAAAACGCTATATTAGAGAAGATGGAAATTCTAAACCAATTCTTATTGAATTTAGAATTATGGAGTTCAATTTTATTCTATGCAAAAAGATATATAAGTTGCAGTATGTTAAAATAAAAGTAAATGATGAAATTTTTAATGAGAAAATACAGGTTGCCAGACTCCTAAATGTTCTTTTAGATCTTCCAGTCTTTGTTTTATGCATATGATAGTCAGAAAAGAGCATGGAAGAGCACAAAAAGAATTTTGAAAATCAATTTATAGGGAAAGAGGAGAAATTGGAAAGAGAAATGAGAGTGATACAAAAAAATCATGAAAAATAAGTCAACAGCTTGGAAAAGGAGAAGCAAAAAATTCTGAAGAAAATAACACCTAAAAACAGATTAGGCCAAATGGTAAAAGACGTGTAAAAAAGACAATGAGGAGAAAAATACCTAGATGGGCTAGATAGAGCTAGAAGATGGGTAAAATTTTCTGTACTATTAGCCAATACAATGAATATTTGGTACTGCTTCAGATTTATTTTAATCTACATTTCTTTATAAACATTGAGATAGATAATTTTTGATATGGATGTTGTTAGCTATGATTGCTTCATCTGAAAATTTCTTATCATTTGATCTTTTATCTTTTGGGGATGTTTCTTTTTTAATGACTCAGTTCTGCATATGTTTGAGAAATGAGGTCTTTATCAGAGAAATTTACTTCATTTTTGTCCAAAATTATTCTTGCTAACTCTATCTGCTTCATGTTTGTTCTATTCCCTCCCTCCTTTCACCCTGTCTATATTCAAAAGTATTTTTTCTGACTATCCCTTCCCCCAATCTGCCTTCCCTGTTTTTTCCTCTTTTGAAAGTCACTAATTTTATTTAATATCCTTTTACCACTGAAGAATTATTCATATTTTATAAGATTAATGATTTTTGATTATAATCCTATTCTTTTGTCCTCCAGAATATCATATTCCAAGTTCTCCAAAAATTTAATGTAGAAACTGTTAAATATTGTGTTATCCTAATAAAGGCCTCAAAATGTTTGAATTGCAAGATGTTTTTCTTGAGTTGGGAGCTCTGGAATTTGACTATAATGTTTATGCCAATTTTCCTTTTTGGCTGTCATTCAGGAAACAATTAACAGATCCTTTCAATTTTTATTTTACCCTTTGGATCTAGAATTTAAGAGCTGTTTTACTTGATAATTTCTTTGAAAATAAAGTCTAGGATAATTTTATGATCACAACTTCCAGGTAGTTTAATAATTTTAAATTATCTCTCCTGGATCCATTTTTCAGATAAGTTGTTTTTCCACTAAGATATTTCACATTATCTTCTATTAATTTAAATTTATTTTTGTTTCTTGACTTTTCATTAAATCATTAGCTTTCATTTGTTCAATTCCAAATTTTAAATAATTATTTCCATCATTTTTTTGTACCTTCATTTTCCATTTGGCCAATTCTGCTTTTTAAGACATTTTTCTCCTCATTGTCTTTTTTTACACGTCTTTTACCATTTGGCCTAATCTGTTTTTAGGTGTTCTTTTCTTTTTTTTTTTTCTTTTTTTTTTTATTTAATAGCCTTTTATTTACAGGATATATATACATGGGTAACTTTACAGCACTAACCATTGCCAAACCTCTTGTTCCAATTTTTCACCTCTTACCCCACCCCATCCCCTCCCCTAGATGGCAGGATGACCAGTAGATGCTAAATATATTAAAATATAACTTAGATACACAATAAGTATACATGACCAAAAATGCATGTGTGCATAAATATAGGGATTGGGAATTCAATGTAATGGTTTTTAGTCATCTCCCAGAGTTCTTTTTCTGGGCATAGGTAGTTCAGTTCATTACTGCTCCATTAGAAATGATTTGGTTGATCTCGTTGCTGAGGATGGCCTGATCCATCAGAACTGGTCATCATCTAGTATTGTTGTTGAAGTATATAATGATCTGGTCCTGCTCATTTCACTCAGCATCAGTTCGTGTAAGTCTCTCCAGGCCTTTCTGAAATCATCCTGTTGGTCATTTCTTACAGAACAGTAATATTCCATAATTTTCATATACCACAATTTATTCAGCCATTCTCCAACTGATGGACATCCATTCAGTTTCCAGTTTCTAGCCACTACAAAAAGGGCTGCCACAAACATTCGTGCACATACAGGTCCCTTTCCCTTCTTTATAATCTCTTTGGGATATAATCCCAGTAGTAACACTGCTGGATCAAAGGGTATGCACAGTTTGATAACTTTTTGAGCATAGTTCCAAACTACTCTCCAAAATGGTTGGATTCGTTCGCAACTACACCAACAATGCATCAATGTCCCAGTTTTCCTGTATCCCCTCGAACAATCATCATTATTTTTTCCTGTCATCTTAGCCAATCTGACAGGTGTGTAGTGGTATCTTAGAGTTGTCTTAATTTGCATTTCTCTGATTAATAATGACTTGGAGCATCTTTTCATATGACTAGAAATAGTTTCAATTTCTTCATCTGAGAATTGTCTGTTCATATCCTTTGACCATTTTTCAATTGGAGAATGGCTTGATTTTTTATAAATTAGAGTTAATTCTCTATATATTTTGGAAATGAGGCCTTTATCAGAACCTTTGACTGTAAAAATATTTTCCCAGTTTATTGCTTCCCTTCTAATCTTGTCTGCATTAGTTTTGTTTGTACAAAAACTTTTCAGTTTGGTATAATCGAAATTTTCTATTTTGTGATCAGTAATGATCTCTAGTTCTGCTTTGGTCATAAAGACCTTCCCCTTCCACAGGTCTGAGAGGTAAACTATCCTGTGTTCCTCTAATTTATTAATAATTTCATTCTTTATGCCTAGGTCATGAACCCATTTTGACCTTATCTTGGTGTACGGCGTTAAGTATGGATCAATGCCTAGTTTCTGCCATATTAGTTTCCAATTTTCCCAGCAATTTTTATCAAACAGTAAGTTCTTATCCCAAAAGCTGGGATCTTTGGGTTTGTCAAAGACTAGGTTGCTATATTTGTTGACTGTTTTATCCCTTGAACCTAATATTCCACTGATCAACTAATCTATTCCTTAGCCAATACCAAATAGTTTTGGTAACTGCTGCTCTATAATATAATTTTAGATCTGGTACAGCTAAGCCATTAGGTGTTATTTTCTTCAGAATTTTTTGCTTCTCCTTTTCCAAGCTGTTGACTTATTTTTCATGATTTTTTTTGTTTCACTCTCATTTCTCTTTCCAATTTCTCCTCTTTCCCTATAAATTGATTTTCAAAATTCTTTTTGAGCTCTTCCATGAACTGGGATCAATTCATATTTTTGGAGGCAAAAATCCCTTTTTATAGAAAGCTCAAAATTCCAGCTCTCTTTAGAATCATTTGCACAAGCTGGTGTCTGTTTTTTCTATCATCATCATCATCCCCTATACACAGAAGGACAGATCATCATAAAGAATTGGGATTCACACCTGATTAGTACTTGCAGGTATTTCTGCCATTATAATTGAAGGGATAAAGGGTTGAGCAACAAAATTCTCTAAAAATATTCCCTTTATAGAGAGTTCAAAACACCAGATATTGATATATTTGTCAAACAGCTTTTTTGCTTGGTTTTGATCCCATCACTATCATCATCATCATCATCATCATCATCATCATCATCATCATTATGTCTTATAACCAGATATCTTCTGATAAACAGGAACTCCCAAACCACCCATCTTTTATCTTTTTTCTTCTTTTATCTTTTTTCTTCTTTCTCCTTTCTTCTTCTTCTTTCTTCTTCCTTCTTCTTCTTCTTCTTCTTCTTCTTCTTCTTCTTCTTCTTCTTCTTCTTCTTCTTTGCTGAGGCAGTTGGGGTTAAGTGACTTGTTCAGGGTCACACAGCTAGGAAGTATTAAGTGTCTGAGACCAGATTTGAACTCAGGTCATCCTGATTTCAGGGCTGGACCTCTATTCACTGTGCCACCTAGTTATCCCTTAGCTTTCTTTTTCTATTGTCTTCCTTCATTATTAGTGTGCCATAACCATTCATCTAGACTCTTGTCTTGCACTGGATTCTGGTGACCATGAAGAGGACAGTGAGTTTGATGACTTCACAGTTCTGCCTCAAATCCAAATCACTCACATGTTGAATCATCACCCTAGTGATGTTATTGGTTTTTGTTGAGAACTAAAGATGAACAGCAAAGTGTGAGTAGTAGCAGCTGCTCTGTAGGGATTCAGTTTTCAAATTCAAGTTTGAGCAATGCTTTCTTTCTTCTTGCTGTTCTTGTTTTTATTCTCCTTTTTTGTTCTTTTCCTCTTTGTTTTTTTCTCTTGTTATTGTTTCTTTTCTCTTCTCCTCTTTCTTTTTCTTCTCCTCCTTTTTTTCTCTTACTATATGTGGTTTCTCTTTTTCCTTCAGGTGTCATATCTTTACATGTGGGAGTTTTGTCAAGAGAAATATATTTTGTCATATATACATTGTAAGATATTTTAGGACTTGGATGAAATTTTAAAAAATCTACTTCTGTTTCAGAAACTGAGACAATTTACTCTTTGTTCTGTACTCTTTTCATTTATGATTCTTTATGTAGCTTTAGAACAACTGGCTTTAAAATGATTATTAAGATTCAAATTGAGCTACTTGTGTATGTCTCTAAACCCAAATCCCTCTGGCTTTCAATGAAAGACCATTGACCTAACTTAGGTTTCTGTCCTTCATTGTATAAGAATTGATGACTTAAAGTTAATATAAATGGCAATTGTTTTCTGTTCAGGCCAGAAACTTTGGGAGTCTTTTCCTCTAAAACTGATATTTGAGTACTTATTTATTTTTGTGTTTATTCATTTATTTTTCTCCATATTTATGCATTTATTCTAGTAAGACAATTGCAGGTAAGTGACTTACCCAGTATCACACAACTAGTATTAGGTGTCTGAGGCCAGATTTGACCCCAAGTCCTCTTGACTCTAAGGCTAGTGATCTATCCACTGTGCCATCTTGATGTCCTAGATTGATACTTTGGTGATAATAACCTAGGCTATCTTTAGTCTCAATTTTTACCTCTACTTTAATTATTGATGAGATGTTGCCTCAGACAAACTAAGACTTTGGAAAGATCTTAAGTAGAAAGGCAAATTTCACATATGATATCCTGAGCCATTGTCAGTAATCTTGAAATTACTCATACCATTGGACAACTCTGGGACGGTGAATGAGGTTGATGAATTTGTGCAGCTCTATCTCACTTAAATACAGTTCATGGGAAAGTAAAGCCATCATCCTCATTATGTAATTAAGTCCTCCTTGAGAATAAAGGACCAACAATTCTCTATTAAACTATGAGATTTGTTGGTGAATTTATGAACTGATCCAACCACTCTGGAGAGCAATATGGAACTATATCCAAAGGAGTATCAAACTATGCAAACTAGTGACTCAACATTGTGTACAGAAACAGCAAGATAAAATGATCAATTCTGATGGATGTGGCTCTTTACAATAGCAAGGTGATTCAGGGCATTTCCTATGGTTTTGTGATGAAGAGAGCCAGTTGCACTTAGAAAGATGACTGTGGGGACTGAGTATGGATTACAACATTGTACTTTGACTTTTTTATTGTTGTTTGCTTATATTTTGTTTTCTTCTCATTTTTCCCCCTTTGGATATGATTTTTCTTGTGCAAGATAATTTTGGTAATATATATAGAACAATTGCACATGTTAAACATATACTGGATTAAATTGCCTTCTAGGGGAAGTGTTGGGGAAAATGGAGAGAAAAATTAGAATACAAGGCAAACAAATACACATTTACATACATACTTATATACATATTTAGGTATATACATATGATATTTATTTATACATGGAAGTTCTGGATTTTGTCTATGGCATGCAAGGTAATTTTCACTTAGCTGTTACTTTTAGGTAAATAATGAGTGGTTAAAAACAGATGTTTCAGTTTTTTAAACCATACTGTCTAGGCTTAGATATGGATTAAAGTCATCAATTATTAAGATATATAGACATTTCATTTGGATAATTTTGTGAAATTTAAAGTAGTTTCTCCACCTTGTAATTCTCTGGAATTCAATTTGATAAAACAAATAAGTTTAATCATTTAGTACTTTATAGTACTTTAGTACTAATTCTTTAGAAATGAATGAATGCTATAAGATGGAATGACATGGTATTCCATGATATGATATTTCTTCTTGCTCTTGGGACAGTGTGAAGCTACATAACCCAATACTTTCATTTTCCTCTAGAAAGAAAAATTCTGCCTAAATAATGTTATGGAAAAATATGGGATTTGAAGTCAAAGAATTTCATATTGAATCTTGACTGACACATCTACTATTGGTATGACATTGGAGAAGTCATTTTAGTTTCTGGGTCTTAATTTTTTACTATGTAAAATGACAGATTTGAATTACTACTTACCTAACCACTTATTTGATTTTGAGCTCTATATTATCTAATCATTGCTTTCATGTATAGTGAAGTTATCAAGATTCATGTCTTAGTTTCTATTATAGCATTTCCAATTACTGGTCCCTGGATAAGCATCTTACATTTAGACCACCCAGTTAAATTAAAGGTTATACATATCATCCTAGACATAATGGCTCTCTAGAGGTAAACTACAATGCAATTAGCATTTTTTTACTATGATGTCATATTATTGGATTTTATTGAGTTTGTTGTCTAGTAATACATTCACATTGATTTGGCAAAAAGTATCAGTTAGACATATATTTCATGACTATCCAGATATTTATTTGTTTTAATCTAAGTATAAAATTTTACATTCATAACTACTAAATTTAATTTCAAATAGTATCATGGCATAACACATTGAAATTTGGCCTTAGGTTAAAGAATAACTAAATTTATACATTATTTCTAACATATACAGTTAGAATTTTAGCCTAAAGCCTGAAGAATTTTAACCTATTAAACTAAGTTATTAAGGTCTTAAAAGTAGTACTAAGGTTATTGAAATAGTATCTATAAACCTGATGTCCCAGAATAAGTTACTTAAAAATCTCAAGGCTTAAGATATCTCTCTAAGACTATAAGTTATAGAAGAGATATTAATTTTCATTGATAGAGGGTATGTCTAAACAATTTGAGAAGTGTCTGTTGCTCATGGGTCAACATAATAAAAATGATAATTCTGACTAATTTGCCTGAACAGTGCCATACCAATTAAACTACCAAAATATTTTGATAGAACCAAGAAAAAAAATTCCCGAAAATCCATTTGGCAGAACAAAAGGTCAAGAATATCAAGAAAATTACTGAAAAAAATACTAAGGAATACTAGAAAACTATATTATAATGCAGAAACCATCAAACTTATTTAGTCCAGGCTAAAATTTGAGTGGTGAATCAGTGGAATAGATGAAATACGCAAGATGCAGTAGTTAACAATCAGAGGAATCTAATCTTTGATAAATCCAAAACCTCAAAGTTTGGGATAAGAACTTACTATTTGAAATAAATTATTGGGCAAGCTTGAAACAAGACAGAACATAATTATAAATTAACATCTTACACTGTATAACAAAATGAGGTTAGAATGGGTGTATGGTATAGTGATAATGTAAACAAATTAGAAGAGTAAAAAAGAATCTACCTGTCAGATCTATGGGAAGGGAAAGAATCCATAGCCAAATAAGAACTAGAAAGAAATATGAAAGATGAAATAAATTATTTTAATTATATTTAATTATACTAAATTCAAATACTGTTATACAAATAAAACCAATACAAAGATGATTGGAAGAAAACTAAAATGCTGGTAAACAAAATTTACAGCACAAGTCTCTGATAAAGAAATCATTTTTCAACAATTTGGAACTATGCCCAAAGAGCAACTATAATATGGGTACATAGATAGTAGTGCCACTACTAAGTCTGTATCCCAAAGAGAATAAAAAAGGGAGAGTGACCCCTAATGCAAAAATAGTTATAGTAACCCTCATGGCAAAATATTAGAAATTGAAAGGAATGCCCATTAAATGGGAAGTGGCAGAACAATATTTGTTATATGAATGTAATGGAATACTATTATGCAATAATAAAGGCAGGACAGACACATTCCAGGGGGAAAAAGTGGAAAAAAAACAAACTGATACAAGGTAAAATGGAACTAGGAAAACATATATAGTATCAGCAATACTGTATGGTGGTCAACTACAAATGATTCAGCTCTTCTCAGCAACACAATGATCCAAAGCAATTGCAAATAACTCATAAAGGAAAATGCTATATATATCCAGAAAGCAAAAGAAAACAAAACAAAACAAAAAACTTAGGGCCTTTGAGTTCAGATGAAAACATATTTTTTCACTTGCTTTTTGTTCCTTTTTCATGATTTGTATATTTTTGAACTTTATTTTTCAAAATATTTACTAATATATAAATTTTATATATCATATACATAATCTGTCAAATTTCGTGCCATTTTAATAAGAGGGGACAGAGAAGCAAAGAAAGGATAAAGGTTGAAACTCAAAATCTTGTAAAAATTAATGCTATAAAATATCTTGACAAGTTATTTGGAAAAATAAAATACTATTAATTTTCATTAAAAAAAGGAACCTCTAAAACTCAGAGTTTTGTTGGTCTGTTTAAAATTTGTTTTTGTATGCTTTGATTAATAAAGTTTGATTTTAAACTTGGAAAAAAATGAAAGAAAAATGATAAAGTAATGGATATAATTCCTGAAGCTTTTCACTAGAAATTTCCTTAAAACTATATTTGAATCCATTAAAAGACCACAATTTGGATCCAGATATGCAACCAGTTCTAATTCCATTTCACCTTATCTTCATGTAGCATATTTTTCTTATGTTTCCCCCAAGATTAACATGAATTTCTGAAATGGATAAAATTGCAAATAAAATTTGAAGAAGAAATGTTTCTCCTTAGATGATCCAGTAATTCCAAATATTTCTTTTTTGTTTTTTTGCTTCATCAAGGTAAAATAAATGGGAGGGGAGATAAAGGTGGGAAAGAAGAAATGAAGACATCACCTTTGATGACGGGGTAAAAATGGAGGCATCAAAGATTTCATGATACTTTTACATTAGGAAATTCATCAAAGAGGGGTTAACAATACTAGATCCAAGCAGTAAGTCATTCAGATGCTGGAGATGTACAAATATCATAAGAAAGGTTAAAAATTATTATCAAGATATGAAGAAGAACTATGATTGGACTCATCTATACCCGGATATCTTCCATTAATCCTTAGCTCAGTTGATTTTTCTTAGCAATTCTCTTGTACGGTACACACAAAAGGTGACTGAATTACACAATTTCTTCTTTCAATATTGTATATCCACTAAAAACCTCTTGAGACAATCTGTATAAGTTGACATACATATTTTATATACATGTCAGTGGATATGAATATTTATATAAGCATTTATATTCATAAATATAATTATTTTTGCTAGAAATTAATGAAAAACATTACCCAAGAACTCTAATAATTTTTGTTGTTGTTGTTGGCTTTATTGTTTTTTGAAGGGTGGATAAACATGACTGCATGGTTACCTTCTGTTGTATCAGTTAGAAAGATTAGGATTATGTATTTTTAGTCCTTTGAAATTAAAAATCTTACATGATAATAATATAATTTCTGAGACTCACCATGTCATCCATGATAAGGATTTGACTCATGTTCTCTGTGATTTAGGAAAATATTATTTTACTCTTAATCTTATGTGAAATCTAAGACACTACTTTCTACTTTGCTTAAGATAAAGAGCAATTTGATGAAGGACACAATATACTCTGGAACTTTTAGCTCTCCCATCACCTCTGTTCTTAGATATCACTTGGTATCAATTGTTCCTGTCTGTGTTGCAAATTTAGTCTAACAACAGACTAAGATGCACAGAGGCATCTGAACAATAATTTATAAATAATTTATGGGAAAATAAAGACTTTCTCTTAGAGTTTAATTTTTTTTCTAAACCCCTACACATCACTTCCCACAGATAACTACCTCTCCCCGCACTAGAAAATATGCATATTTTCTAGTATCACATGTATCTTAATAACTGGGTGCAGATCAGGTACTGGATATGATGGACAAAGGTTTAAATTATAGATTGTGCTGCCTGTCTAGATCTATGGTATATGAAAAGATGAATGTAGCCTTATGCTATGTTATGAGGAAACATAATTACCTAGAAAAAGGAATTCTTAGGGGAAAATATGGTTTAATGCTAGAAAAGAAAAAAATTCTTACCACGAATAAGAAGAAAATTTTCTTCCTGACTCCTTTTCCTTTTTCCATAATATTGAATGGGGAAAAAAATCTGAAATTATTTATAGCTGTAATTCAGATCTTATATAATAGTTATAATTTCAATTTTCTCTTATTAACTATTTTAATTAGTTGCTTAAGAGATTGAACTTCAGAAAAATGGGTAGGCTATCAATCAAAGAAGATTTTTATTGAAGAATCCTGAATTGTCAGAATTTAATGAAAAAAGCAATGGATTTGAATCGTTAATCTAGTTTCAAATTCTAGCTGAATGACTTTTTTTTTACTCTGTGGTCTTAGGAAGGTAGTCAACTCTTTGTTCCTCAGTTTCTTTATTTGTAAAATGAGGGTATTGAATTACAAGGAATTTATAATCCTTTCTAGTTCTTTACATGTTCTGTTATCCCAAGGTTTCTTTACTTTCTATTTTATAGCACCCTCATGATCTTGGTTCTCCCTTTGACCAAATTATATTCTGAGATTTGAACATGAAGAAAATCCATTCCCTCCTCTTTCTATCTTCCCCCACTTGTAATAAATTGAGAATAATCAAATTAGAGTATATAATTTCCCCATGCATGGGTTACAGGAAATTTAGGAAACTTCCACACTGTTATTTAAAGAATATGCCTCTCAGTTGTGGAACAGCTTCTATTTCAGCCTTTAGTGTAAGATATTAGGGACTCATAAGAACCTATGAACAAATTTAAATAAAGCATTCTAAGACTATCATTTCTTGGGAATTCTATCTAGGCAACCTTCTAATTTTCAAATGCGTCTTTTCCCCCAATGAGTCCTAAAGCACTTCAATGTGATTTGGATTACTATACAAGATACTTCAAACTTTCTCCAAAAACAGGCATGCCTGGAATGTGGCTGGTTAATGTCTTCTTAATATACCTTCACTCTTTCAAGAACTCCCTTGCTTTATTGCTCAAATAGTCATTGCACAAGAGTCATATGGGTTGTCTTCTTTCTTCTCCAAGTAATATATTGAGTCAGGAAATCATCTCGCTCTAAAGCAGCTATATTTAACCATTTTTATTAGGATGATGAATCCTATAGATCCCTGTTTAAAATAACGTTTTTAATGTCATCAAATAAAATCCATAGGAATGGAACATTGGCAAAAGATTTGCACTTAGAAAAAGGAAGACCTGTTTTTTTTTTTTAATAGCCTTTTATTTACAGGTTGTATGTATGGGCAATTTTGCAGCATTGACAATTGCCAAACCTCTTGTTCCAATTTTTCCCCTCCTTCCCCCTCAACCCCTCTCCCAGATGGCAGAATGACCAGTAGATGTTAAATATATTAAAGTATAAATTAGATACACAATAAGTATACATGACCAAACCGTTATTATGCCGTATAAAATGAATCTGACTCTGAAATATTGTACAATTAGCCTGTGAAGGAAATCAAAAATGCAAGCGGGCAAAAATATAGGGATTGGGAATTCAATGTAATTGTTTTTAATCACCTCCCAGATTTCTTTCGCTGGGCGTAGCTGGTTCAGTTCATTACTGCTCCTTTGAACTTATTTAGTTCATCTCATTGCTGAGGATGGCCAGGTCCATCAGAATTGGTCATCATATAGTATTGTTGTTGAAGTATATGATGATCTCTTGGCCCTGCTCATTTCACTCAGTATCAGTTCCTGTAGGTCTCTCCAGGCCTTTCTGAAGTCATCCTGTTGGTCATTTCTTACAGAACAATAATATTCCATAATATTCATATACCAGAATTTATTCAGCCATTCTCTAATTGATGGGCATCCACTCAATTTCCAGTTCCTGGCCACTACAAAGAGGGTTGCCACAAACATTCGTGCATACAAGTCCCTTTCCCTTCTATATGATCTCTTTGGGATATAAGCACAGTCGTAACACTGCTGAATCAAAGGGTATGCACAGCTTGATAACTTTTTGAGCATAGTTCCAAATTGCTCTCCAGAATGCTTGGATGTATTCACAGTTCCACCAACAATATAATAGTGTCCCTGTTTTCCCACATCCCTTCCAACATTCCACATTATCTTTCCCTGTCATTCTAGCCAGTCTGACAGGTGTGTAGTGGTATCTCAGAGTTGGGAAGACCTGTTTTGAAGCCAAACATTTGCTTGCTGTGTGGTCCTAGGAAAGTGATTAACATCTTTCAACCTCAGTTTCTTCAACTACAAAATTAGAATTAATAACAGCATCTATGTCATAGAGTTTCTCTAAGGACGAATTAGATAAATTGAAAAGTTCTTTGAAAACATTAAATTATTAGGTACATCAGCTATTTATTTATTTTATATGTTCAGTGTTATTTGTATATTGCCTCTGTCATTGCAGTGCCATCTTCTTGAGATAAAGGACAGTTTTATATTTGCCATTTTATCTTCAGTGATAAGAACAATATCTGGCACAAAGTAAGCCTTATTAAGTAATTGTTGACCTGTTTAATTCTATTATGTTAGAATTAAGTTATACACATACACATACACACACATACCTATTTCTGTATCTATGTGTATGTATGTGTGTGTGTGTAGACTTTGGGTTAATCATACAAGTTATAGAAGCATTGTTTCTCAAATCCTCAAAAGCTTGTTTCTCTTAGGCTATGAGGAAAGGGAGATCCTTGACTAGGTAATCATAAGTACTTTCATATTTCCTAGCAGTTTTATGCAAAAATGACCCATGGGAATTCTTTTACTTAATCATGGCCTTACAATCATCAATGTTATATAATCTCACTGAATTGAATTTTTTAGGAACTTTCCAGTATAATTAGGTACCCTTTTCATCTATCTCCCTTGAATTTGAATATGAAAATCTCTAATAATCTCCAAAACTCTTCTAAAAAAATCTGTGGATAACCTTTTAAAGGGCTATGACTACTATAGGGTAGCTTTGAGGAAAAATTATCCTAAAGGGAAAAAATGCCTTGAGAGTTTTAAAAACATATTAGTCTGAAAAGGGTTGTAAGAATAAGGGAACTGATTGTGTGAGTCTTTAGAACTTTCAGTATAGTATCTGTCAGCAGAAATATGACTGCTTCAGCAATACCATACACAAAGGAACATTTCTATTTAATTTACTAAAATCCTATCTTTTAATTTTATTTTTAAGTTATATTAAGTCAATTTAAACTATGACCAAAGACTTAACACATACAGGATACTGTGTTAAGAGTTGAAGACCCAAGGGTAAAATATGAAATATTCCCTTCCCTATAGAGGTTAGTATTTTTTAAAATCCTCAATTTTACTCTCTAAAGATTACACAATTTCTTTGGATCATGAAAGCACCTGTCATGTTGACAGGAAACTATGTAGCACAGAGAATATGGTATTGGATCTGAATAGAAAGAACTCATTTCATATCCAGTTTCAGGGATTTATAGCTTTGTAATCTTAGGGAAGTTACTAAACATGTTTAACTCAGTTTCCTATACTGTGAATTGTGATCATAATAGTATCTACTTTAGAGAGTTGTTTTGATCAAGAAATCAGGTAGTATCTATAAATTGCATAACATGGTCCCTGGCTCAGAATATGGGCTACATAAGAGCTGGTTATTGTTAATATTATTATCAATGACTATAGATTTCTGGGATTTCCCAGCTTCTTCATCACTGGTCCACAATTTTCTTCTTCCTTACAAAAATAAAATAAGATGAACAAAGAAAAGTTTGAAAGGATTTGCCTTTCATTTAGAGTCTCTAAAAAATGTTATATGGCATTGGTCAATCTGCTCAAATTTCAAGTAACTTGTGAAATGAAAGTAGACTCTCCAAAATTTTGCCTAATTATATGTGTAGACAATGATCTTGGACATATGTAAAGCAACATTTAGTGACTAAAGAAGACAATTGCACATATATATTAGACTCAAAATGATAACTTTTCAAATGCAAAATGTAAGAGCATGAGGAAATGAAAGCTATTTAAAAATAAAACCCAAAAAGATTTAAGGTTTTAGTTGATTGCAGGATGGAAAATTTGTCATTTTCTCCAAAACCATGTAGGCTGTAGATTGTAGCCCTTAGATTTTAGAGATAATCTGAGTGATTTTGGAGTATATCTTCTCTACTGCCATTACCTTGAATCCCTAATGACTATGATCATTCAAATAATATGTGTTAGTGAACAATATTGAAGTTCTATTTAACCAGTATCTGTTAACTTTACAGTAATAATATAACAAGCACAAATGTATAAAATCTCACCCACTGCTACCTCAGTTTTACATTCTAGTCTCAGCTTCTACACAAGGAGACTCAAATTGGCAGGTATTATTCCTAATAATCAAAAATTTAGGTTAAATTAGTGAAATAGAGAGAAAACTTGTTACTAAAAGTATCTAAAGTGAAAATAGGCTGCCCTATGATGAAGTGAGAACCTCCAGTGTAGAGTTTTTTAATGTAAGGCTAGAAAAGTACTTGCTAGGAATTTTGGGTTTAATATTAATATTTCAATATGTTTTAGGCTTGATTCCCTCTGAAATAACTTCCTATTATTAGAACATGATGTAGTGACTATCAGAACTACCAGTTTTTAGTTTGCTGCCACTAGGAACTTGAGGGATTCTTCAATCTTCCTTGTCTTATACTCTTACTAGATTGTATGTTTCTTGAAGACAAATTCTGGGATAGAGTTGTCTCGTATTATCAAATGTGATACAGTGCCTTAGTAGAAAAGTATTAAATTGAATGTAACTCTTGTACATTTGCATAAAAATCAAATATATCAATTATTTTTGGATGTTCTAAACTGATGAATAACAGGTCATTGATGCCCAAAGCATATAAATCATATTTAGATCTTAAACCCTCAGTAGCATGATTCTATTTGACATATTGACACTATTTTATTCTAGATTTCTTTTATACCATACATAGGTATAACCGTGGATAGACTGCCAGAGTTGAAGCAAAGACGACATTTTCCTGTGTTCAAATGCGATCTGAGTCACTAACTAGCTATGAGATCATGGACAAATCATTTAATTTAGAAGAAATGTGTACAGATTTTTTTTTTTAATACTAACATACAGCTGCTCTCTAAGAGTATGATCAATTTATGAGGATAAGAACTACATCCTCAATGGGATGTTCAAATTTCATTAATGGCAATTGTTAATGATATGTGCATACCTGTCTTGCCATGATAATTTAACTGTTGTTAGTGGACTTGAGAAAATTCAGTTAACTCATTTGATTCATACATAACAAAAATAAAAGTAAATAATACTGATTTAAAAGCATCAAGAGAGACCCTGGAAAAGCAGAGAAGGATGTAATCTGATCCAAACTCCTCTTTTGTTTAAAAGAGGAACTGAATATGCTACTTTTGTTTAAGCTACAACTAATCTTTGAACTTATTACACAGCATTAGTTTCCCACACATTGTGCACATTATATCCGATAATACTCAATGCCACTTCTTAGTGAGGATTAATATTTACACATGAATTAACAATTAGAATTGGAAGGAAGGGAACCGAGTCTGAGAGGAACATTTTCAAGGACAGCTAAGGAGGACAACAAAATGATAAACTTCACTGGTCCCACTGTAGTCCTCTAAGATAAAACACAAATGTCTGGAAACCACCAACAAATATCCGGAGTTTCAAATTCTGTTCCCCTAATACTAAATGAAATTTAAATAATAATACTTTCAAAATGGTAATCATTTAGAAAGATTATTGCATTATATAAAATCCAATATGAGTGCTGTGAACTATGACGAAGAATAAGACACAAAAGGAGAATGAAACATTTGCAAACACTTCTAATTTGGTTTCTTAAAAACTGTAAAAAATCTTATTACTGCAGCCAAAATAATATTTCAGGATGAGCCCACAGTACAGAATAATTTCTCTGAACATAAACCTTGGATGTTAATTTACACTTTGATGTTGGTAAAATAAAATACATTTTCAAGACTTCCTATGGATTTTAATGAGTCAAATTAAAATTGAATATAATTTCAACCCGTTGCTACATTATAAGAATTTTTAAAGCAAACAGTCATACCAAATGTTGCCACTTGTGATATAGGATGCTGCAGTAACTTTAGATATTAAATAGGTCTCACAGCCTCTCTGAAATGAATTTTCTTAATTGGTTAAATGACTAAATTGGATTTAATAGTCTGTAAGTTGCTTTTAATTTCTAGTATTCCATGAAGATACAATACACTAAAAGTCCCAGAGATACAATTGTTCCACTTTTCATATATAGGTATTTAAATTTTCCTGACAAATATCTAACTGATCAAAAACACTTTTTATTGACAGTACATATGCATGGGTAATTTTTTTTTTTACAACATTATCCCTTGCATTCACTTCTGTTCCAACATTTCCCTTCCCTTCCTCCATCCCCTCCCCTGGATGTCAATCAATCTTATACATGTTAAATATGTTACAATATATCTTAGATACAATATATGTGTGAAGAACTGAACAGTTCTCTTGTTGCACAGGAAGAATTGGATTCAGAAGGTAAAAATAACCTGAGAAGAAAAACAAAAAGGCAAACAGTTCACACTCATTACCCAGTATTCCTTCTTTGGGTGTAGCTGCTTCTATCCATCACTGATCAATTGGAACTGAATTAGATCTTCTCTTTGTTGAAAATATCCACTTCCATCAGAATACATCCTCATACAGTATTGTTGTTGAAGTGTATAATGATCTTGTGGTTCTGCTCATTTCACTCAGCATCAGTTCATGTAAGTCTTTCCAAGTCTCTCTGTATTCATCCTGCTGGTCATTTCTTACATACCAATAATATTCCATTTACCCAACCATTCTGCAAGTGATGGGCATCCATTTATTTTCCAGTTCCTAGCCACCACAAAAAGGGCTGCCACAAACATTTTGTCACATATGGGTCCCTTTCCCTTCTTTAGTACCTCGTTGGGACATCCACTGCTGGATAAAAGAGTATGCAAAAAATTATAATTAAAGATAAAAAATCAAAAAAAAAAAGAGTATGCACAGATTGATAACATTTTGGGCATAATTCCAGATTGCCCTCCAGAATGGTTGTATTCATTCACAACTCCACCAACAATGCATCAGTGTCCCAGTTTTCCCGCATCCCCTCCTACATTCATTATTTCTTCCTGTCATCTTAGTTAATCTGACAGGTGTATAGTGGTATCTCAGAGTTGTCTTAATTCACACTTCTCTGATCAATAGTGATTTGGAACACTCTTTCATATGAGTGGAAATAGTTTCAATTTCATCATCTGAAAATTGTCTGTTCATATTCTTTGACCATTTGTCAATTGGAGAATGGCTTGCTTTCTTATAAATAAAAGTCAATTCTATATTTTGGAAATGAGGCCTTGATCAAAACCTTTCACTGTAAAAAATGTTTTCCTAGTTTTGTTGCTTTCTTTCTAATCTTGTTTGTATTAGTTTTGTTTGTACAAAGGCTTTTAATTTGATATAATCAAAATTTTCTATTTTATAATCAATAATGATCCCTAGTTCATCTTCAGTCAAAAATTCCTTCCTCCTCCACAAGTGTGACAGGTAAACTATCATATGTTCCTCTAACTTATTTATAATCTTGTTCTTTATACCTAAATCATGGACCTATTTTAATCTTATCTTGATGTATGGTGTTAAGTGTGGGTTCATGCCTAATATTAATTAATTCAATAGTTTTTTATTACTTTAAATTTTATAATCTCTCCTTTTATTTTTAGAATTTCAAGTTTAGTGTTTGACTGGGGGATTTTAATTTGTTCTTTTTCTAGCATTTTTTTTGGCAAGCCCAATTCATTGACCTTCTCTTTCTCTATTTTATACAAGTAGGCCTCTAGAGATAGAAAATTTCCCCTTAATACCACTTTGGCTGTATCCCACACATTTTGGTATGACATCTCATTATTGTCATTTTCTTGGTTGATATTATTAATTATGTCTATGATTTGCTGTTTCACCCAATCATTCTTTAGTATGAGCTTATTTAGTTTCCAATTACTTTTTGGCCTATTTTCCACTGGCTTTTTATTGAATGTAATTTTCATTGCATTGTGGTCTGAAAAGAATGCATTTACTATTTCTGCCTTACTGCATTTGATTTTGAGATTTTTATGTCCTAATATATGATCAAATTTTGTATAAGTTCAATGAACTGCTGAGAAAAAAGTGTAGTCCTTTTTGTCTCCATTTAGTTTTCTCCAAAGATCTATCATATCTAAATTTTCTAGTAATCTAATTACCTCTTTGACTTCTGTCTTATTCATTTTGTGGTTTGATTCATCTAATTCTGAGAGTGCAATATTGAGATCTCCCACTATTATAGTTTTGTTGTCTGTTTCTTTTTGCATCTCTCTTAATTTCTCTTTCAAGAATATGTTTAATATTGATATTGCTTCATTATCTATGCTACCTTTAGCAACATATAGTGCCCTTTCTTATATCTTTTAATTAGGTCAATTTTTACTTTTGCTTGATCTGAAATCACAATGGCTACCCCTGCTTTTTTGCTTTCACCTGAAGCATAGTAGGTTCTGCTCCAATCTTTTACTTTTACTCTGTATGTATCACCCTGCTTCAAGTGTGTTTCCTATAAACAACATATTGTAGGATTCTGCCTTTTAATCCACTCTGGTAACCACTTTCTCTTTATGGGAGAGTTTACCCCATTCACATTTATGCTTAAAATTTCCAATTCTGTATTACATGCCATCTTGTTAACCCCTGCTTATGCTTTTCTCCTTTCCTTTCCCCTTCCCCCCTTCCCACTATTAAACTTGTGAGCACTACTTGCTACTCACAGCTCTCCTTTTTAGTATCCCTCCCCCCTACCTTAGAATTTCTCCCCCTATCTTACCCCCTTTTCAAACAATTTCTGTATTCCCTTCCATTTAGCTTACTTCTTCCCTTTTCACTTCTCCCCTCTTACTTTTCAATGAGGTGGGAGAAGTTTCACCAAAAATCAAATATGTCTAATATTTTTCTCTTTAACTAAATTCTGATGGCAGTAAAACTACATGTTATCTTCATCCCCCTGCATTCTTTCTCTCAGATATAATAGGTTCCTTTGCATCTTCCTGAGTTGTAGTAACCCCACTTTATCCTTTTCCCAGTACAATTTCCTTTCCACCTTTAGTTTCTAGAACAAAGTATACATGTGTTCTTTATATATCTTTATAGCAGAAAAATAGTTACCAAGATTTCTTTTTACCTTTTTAGGTTTCTCTTGAATTCTATATTTGTAGATCAAAGTTTTTTTACTTCCATTTTTTTCATCAAAAATAGAAGAAATTCACTTATTTAGTTGAATGTCCATCTTCTTCCCTGGAAAAAAAAAGATGCTCATTTTGGCTGGGTAAGCTATTTTTGGCTGCATACCAAGTTCCTTAGCCTTTTGGAATATCATATTCTAGGTCTTCAATCCTTTAATGTGGATGCTGCTAGATCCTGAGTAATTTTTATTGTGGCTCCTCTGTATTTGGAATGATTTTTTTCTAGCAGCTTGCAGTATTTTTTCCTTCATCTGATAGTTCTGGAATTTAGCCACTATATTTCTTGGGCTTTTGATTTTAGGGTTGCTTTCAGTGGGTGATCGATGAATTCTTTCAATGTCTATTTTACCCTCAGTTTCTATAACATCTGTGTAGTTCTCCTTGATAATTTCCTGGAAAATAGTGTCAGGCTCTTTTGTTCATCATATTTTTCAGGAAGTCCAATAATTCTCAGATTGTCTCTCCTAGATCTATTTTCCAGGTCTGTTGTTTTCCCAAGAAGGTATTTGACATTTTTTCCATTGTTTTTTTTTTTTTTTTGCTTGACTAATTTTTGGTGTCTCCTTGAGTCATTCATTTCCATTTGTTCGATTCTGATTTTTAATGAATTATTTTATTTACTCACTTTTTTATATCCTTTTCTAATTGTCCAATTGAGGTTTTAAGTGAGTTGCTTTGCTCTATGGAATTTTTTTTCCATTTTGCCAATTTTATTTTTTAAAGAGCTATTTTCTTTTTCCACCTCACTAATTCTGTTTTTCAAGGACTGAATTTCTTTATCCACTCTATCTTTTAATGAGTGGGATGACTTATCCAGACTCTCTTATCAAGCTTCCCTTTCCTTTGCCCATTTTTCTTCTACCCGTTTTATGAAAGCCTTTTTTAGTTTCTTCTATGAAAGTCTTTTGTTTTGAGGATCAGATCATATTCCCCTTTTGGGATTCATCTGGAAACAGTCTGTTTTTAGTCTTCTCAGGATTTAAAGTCTGCTTTCTATCCATAGCGAAGCTATCAATAGTTAGAGTTCGTTTAAATTTTTTGCTCGTTTTGTCAAAGAAGAATCAAAAAAAAGAAAAAACTAACAAGAAAAACAAATGCAGTCTCCTTTTTTTTGAAGAGGGTGGGGGCACTGGATGATATTACCAAATTTCCTCTACAGACTGCAGAGGGCAACAGAAAGGCACTAGCAGGACAGCAATGGCTGTGCTGCATCTGGGCTCTGAGACTGAGACTATGAGACTATGAGGGCTTGCTGAGACACTCTGGGTGGGTGTGACCAGGTCCTAAGAGAGGTTGGCTTTTGGGGGTTATAGTCTTTATTCCCTGTGTTTTTAGCTTATCTGATTGTCTACTGGCTTGCTGCCAGGGCAAAGTAGTCAATACTGCAGTACAGCTCTCCTCTCTGTCACATCCCTCCCCTCTCTTGTCTGCTCAGCTGTGAGCTACTTGCCTTACTCTGTCTTCTGTGCTGCCGCTGCCTGCCTTCAGTTTGTGCCTGATCTAACTGTCCCCACCCTTGAGCAAAAACAGACCTTTTCTGGCGAATTTCAAGGATATTTTCCTTGGGAATTATTTGTGTTCTTTTTTTCAGTCAAGCACTAATTCCAAGGCTTGTCATGAAATAAATTATTCTGAGAGAAAAGACGGAGTTTAAGTAGATGTGTGCATCCTCTCTGCCATCTTGGCTAGAAATTCCAGAAATCCTTATTCTTGATATGAGTGTATTTGTCACTAAAATAAAAAAATGAAAATAATCCATTTTATTAACACTAATAATTGAATAGTTTATAAATGCATTTCATTATTTCAATTTCTCTTGATATGAAATCAGGACATTATGTTTAGCATATATTTGAAATTATTTGGCATATATGAAACTATCTATTTTTTTTTGTGTGACCAGCAGGATGATTTCAGAGAGGGCTAGAGAGACTTACACGAATTGATGCTAAGTGAAATGAGCAAAATCAGGTTATCATTGTCCACGGCAACAATAAGACTATACAATGAGCAATTTTGATGAACATGGCTCTCTTCAACAATGAGATAATTCAAACCAGTTCCAACTGTTCTGTGATGAAGAAAGGCATCTACACCCAGAGAGAGGAACGTGGCAATGGAGTGTGGATCACAACATAGCATTTTCACTCTTTCTGTTATTGTCTGCTTGCTTTTTGTTTCCTTTTTAATTTTTTTTCACTCACAATCCAATTTTTCTTGTACAGCAACTATATATATATATATAACTGTATAAATATGTACATATTTATTGGATTTAATATATGCATATATTTATTATTATTATTTACTGCTCAATTGGGGTTAAGTGACTGCCTAGTGTTAATCATCTGAGACCAGATTTGAATTCATGTCTTCCTGACTTAAGGATTGGTTCTCTATCTACTGCATCACCTAGCTGCCTTGATTTAATATATATTTTAACATATTTAACATGCATGGTGTAAGGGTTAAAAAGCATCTAGAAGGAGGAATGGGACTCCAGGCATGTGGGAGGACCTGAGGTATAAGAGGTACCCAGGCACAGGCAAGTCCTCCATGGAGGTGAGGCATAGACCCAAGAGGCTGTGTCTGACTCCAGGTACCACGCCTCCCTCCTTAGTGCTCTCAAAGGTACCACTCCTCCCTCACTCCTCTCAGGCCAATCCCATTATGCCAGGTTCCTAGAGGACCTCCCCCTTCCCCCAGATTCTCAGGGGGTATAAATATGTCCTATCTAACAATAAAGTTCTCTTTCACTTCACCCCTGCCTCCTGGTGGTCTGCCTCTTTGTTATCCAGATTGCTGCCCAAAGACTGGTAAATGTGTCCTAACCATGCCATCAAAGAATGGGCATTAAGAGTAGCTCAAAGGGGAACTACAAGATTACGGTAGCATTAAGAGATGGTACACATTGGACTACCTGCCCTCTAAGGGAGGGGGTGGGGGGAAGGAGGGGATAATTTGGAAGAGGTTTTGCAAGAGTCAATGTTGAAAAATTATCCATGCCTATGTTTTGTAAATAAAATGCTTTAATAAAATAAAAAAAAATTAAAAAATTAAATTTTGTTTTGGATATCTTGAAATACATCTTACACTCAAAATGTCCCAAAAGAAACTCATCCTGCCCTCAAAACCTTGCCTTTTCCTAATTTATCTGTTACACTATAAGGTATTGCTCTCCTCTTAGTCATCTTTAATTTCTCATTCTAATTCTCCAAAACCAATTTGTTACCAAGTCCTTCATTTCCACCTTTATAACTTATCACAATCTCTCTTTTCTTTTCTGACACTACCTTTGACATCCTGCACTTACAGAAAAGACTCCATAATGGCCCACATAGACTATTACAGGAGTCTTCTGCATACTTTTTCTGATTCAATTCTTTCCTCATTCAAATACATTCTCTGCTCAGCTATAAAGTTGATCTTCCTACATTGCAGATGAGACCTTATCATCTGACTCTCAATCAACTTAACTGGTTCCCTAATGCTTCTAGTATCAAATAAATTTTATTGGCTTTTAATTTCGTAAGCTGGTTCATTCTTACAGTTTCAGCATTCTTGCATATTAACTACAAATTTATCCTTTAACCAATGTATCATGAGATCCAATCATATCCTCCTCCTCAATGTTCCTTGATCAAGATCCTCATATCTCTCAGTTACACGTATTTATCATGAGATGACTACTGAGCCTAGAATTCTGTTTCACCTAATTTCTATTTTTCTATTTCTTGTATGACATTCTTCACGTGTCAGCTAAAAAAACAAAACAAAAAAAAAAAAACTGATAATCCACATTCTGTAAAAAGCCTTTCTAAGACCTCTTTGATATTTCTTTTACCTGATAAAATTGTCTACAGTTTACTCTGAATATACCATTTCTGTGAAAGCATCTAGAGATCAGTGGTTATACTTTGTTTTGTTCTATTGACTTCTGTTTTCTTCTGTTTTACTACCTTTTATCACATCTCTAATGTTGGGCTTATTCCAAGCCAAACAATTTTGCCTAGCATGTGACTTAAGTAAGAACTTAAATGGTTATTGACCTACTGATTGAATACATTTTTAAGCTCCAGAGAAGGACATTAACTAATGCCTTTATTATTTAGGTATATGTGATTAATGTAAGAGACCAGATAAAGAATGCAAATAGTTTTGGGAAACTCATAGCACTACTAAGTGTATTCATAGCTCTGCGCATAATTTTAAGTGAAGCTTTACTCAAGCTCCAATGCCAATGTTTTGAAAAAGTAAAGTTAACCTTAGAAATATTTTGGTCCTAATTTATGATGTCCATGCATAGATATATGTGTTTATAGGTACAGAAATAATATCTGTGTGATTTATTTCATATATTGTTCATTTATTTTGGGCATATTGCATATTTGTTTTGTGTATGTATAACACATATAATATTTTTGTCTGAAGATATATAACCACATTTTATATATATATATATATATATATGTATATATATATATATATATACACACATAGAGAGAGAGAAATACATTCATATTATATATTGTTATATCTAGACATTAAAGTAAATTTTCTAGACTTAAAATATAAGTATTCTTTTGAATGCATTCAACAGAAAGGAAGAGGAAGAGCAAGAGGAGGAGGAGGAGAGAGAACAGGAGAGGAGACAGAAAGTGAAGGGAGTGAAGTGCAAGGGAAGTGAGGAAAGAGTAGGGACAGGAAGGAGAGTGCCAGAGACCAAGAAAGAGAGACGGAGACAGAGAGAGAGACACAGAGACAGAGATAGAGACAGAGACAGAAACTAAGAGGCAGAGGCAGAGGCAGAGACAGAATCAAAGTAACAGAGGTTAATCTGTTCAAGAAGAAAGCAATGGATTAACGAAAGGGCTCATAGAACATCTCAATCATAAAATAAGATATTGGGAAAAGTTTCACTGTGAAATAACAGAAGGAAATAATTGGGTCTAGAGGAGAGCTACAGAGTTATATTCCTACATTTAAAGCTCAGTTATAGTTAGTTCACATATATTTATAATTATAATGCTCTATTTTTAAAGTTTTTAATCAAAGAAGTGAAACACTTATTGGTCATTATGAGATATGATATGTGGTTATCTCTATGGATGGAAAGTGAATAATTGGGAGATTATCAACTTTAAAAAAGTATCAGTGTAGTTTTGGAAGTCCCATAATAGGAAGGCAGAAACTGACAATGAGTAGAAAACAGGGAACTAGGTGATGAGCTCCCTGAGCAAAGGAAAAAATGTCTGGAGTTACACAACAATTACTATAATCTGAATGGGTTGATAATTTTTAATTTAAAACTTCAATGGAGAAGAAATAGTTGAAGTCACATGACTAGTCCTTGGTGGAACCAGGACTAGAAACCGGGTTTTCTGAATCTAAACTCATTTGTCTTCATGCTACAACAATCAATCAATAAATATCTTTTAAGTATCTCAACATTGTACTAAGTACTGGTTATACAAAAAAGAGTAAACAAAGTTATAACAACATTCGCTATGTTCAAAGAAGCTTACAATCAGATGATCCTAATTCATCAGCCAAACAAAAAAAAAAGTCATGAAAAGGTAAATACAATTTGTTAGAGTACAGTCAGTAAAATATTTTTAATAAGAAAATATGCTGGAATAGAAGTCTTCTAGGACCAGATTTTGGGGCATCTTGATTATGCTGATAAGATGTTACAACTTTAAACTTTGACAAAGTTATTATGTGATCCTTATTTTGCTTTATGGAATTCATTGTTAGTGGTAGGCAGGAAACATGGGACAGACTATTGTGAAAGATTTTAGTTTTGAGCGTATTTTAATTGTCTCTTTGAGAAGTAAATATTGCCTTTAAATCACTATAGCATGAGCAAAGAAGGTAGGAATTTAAGATACATTGAAGAGAAAGAATACCTCATATTTGATGATGGTTCATATGTTAGGGTTATGGAAAGGGTCAAAGATGACTCAAAGGTTTTGATTCCTGGGAAGATGTAGGTTTCATTAATAAACATATAAAATTTTTGGTAATGAAAGCAGCATTCTATTTATTTGAGAGTAGCAGTATAATTTACTACTGTATATCTATATATCTACCTATATATTTATAAATATTTGTAAATATATATATACATATATACATATATATATATACATATACACACACATATATTTATATTTACTAATGAGTTTAGGTTTGGGTAGGTTGTATCTGTGCTGATAGAAAATAAACATAGCTCAATATACCAGATAGGAGCAAATAAAGGAGAAGTTTGACATAAAAATATTAATGTGAGATTCACATACATTGTGTGCATAACAGAAACATTGAAAATGAATGAAATTAGTCTAGAAGAGAATTTAAATAAAGAAAGGGGTCAAAAATCCACACTTAGGCCAATCCTCAAAAACATAGAGTCATTGACACATAATATTAAAAGGGAATTTTAAAAGTTTGTGCTGTTCTGAATCTCATTGAAACCATCCCTAACACAATATGCCCCAAAGATGGACATTCAGGCTGTGTTTAAATATTTCAAATGATGTGGGAGTTTACTTCTTTATTATGAATATGTTAAAATTGTCATACAATTAAAGTAGTAAACTAAAATTTGTTTTCCTACTTACCTGTTATGTATAATTCTAATTATTTTCCACATGTATAGCTCCCATTCTTCCCTGCTGTATAATTCTATGTAAAGATTGTTTATATTTTCCCATTTATAGGTTATTTCATAATGATTCTGTAATAAATACTTAAGTAAATATGAAATTGATGCATTTCCCTGTCACTCTTAGTTTGGCTGATTGTGAATGCTTAATAATGTGATATTTAGCAAAAAAAATGCACCAAAGAGTTCAAATTAATTTGAGCAGAATCGATCAGCAGACCACAGTTAATTTGTGGACACAATAGGCTGATTTACTATTCATTCTTCTCCTTTTATGAAAATAATCACTGAGGGCCAAAGATGTATAACTAGAAATGCATTTTAAATCAAGTTTCCTAGGAAAAGGAAAGAATCAAAGTGCCTTTTTATTTGAATATCATTCACATTAGTCACAAAAATCCGTCATTAACTATATTACAATATAAAAGAATATAGGCAGTATAAGAAATTTATGTGGAACTTCCAGGCTATTTGATTTATTCCTAAAAATGTTACTTTGTGTCTTACTTGATAAGAGTAGATCTTAAAAATTGTACTCCATGATGCATCAAACTCATAGCTGTCTTTTAGGAAGACTTTTTTTAAAATTTTTTTTATCCTTTTCTGTTACTTCTCTTTTATGTCGCCCTTGTTTTTCTCTACATCTTCTGTTTTCTTCTCTTTTTTATGGTCTCCCATTTCTGTCATCTTTATTCTGTAAAGCTATAAATAATTGCTTAAACCACTATTTAAAAATTCCCTATTCCCACCCCTCAGAGAGCACTGAGATTTCAGATGACCAAACATGGTGAGGTGAAATGTATAAAAACATACATTTTCAAGAAACAGTATATTCTTGCACTTTGAAGGGATTTCTGTCAGGGACATTTGGTTCACAGAAATGTGGATGGGAAAAAACATTGCAACTCATAAACTTTACATAATCTTTTGTCCTCCCACAATATCTCTCTATTTAATCCAAATGATCACTTTGAAGTTTTGTAAGAGGATAAAGTCATGGTCTGAGTGGGTATTTGTTCTACGTCATCATTGAGAAGTGATTCTCCACAGTTCAGTGATATAGAACCCATTACTTCCCAAAACACTTTATTTTGTTTTCAGAATACTCACTTTTTTCAGATATTTTATTTTCCTTATGTTGAGACCAAATTTGTCTCAATAAAATTTCTACTTTTATTCCTTTTGTTTTCACACAAGTCTTTCTCTGAAGTTCTCTTATTATAGCATACTATAGTTGATAGAAGGCCATCTTTCAGTCAAGAAGACATTCTACCAGAGGGGTGAAAAAATATTTACTTATCTGTGCAATCTTGGCCAAATAATTTAACATTCTAGAAATGCAGTCAATATGCCAATCATAAATTGCTGGAAAAGAACTTTATTTGCAGTAATAGATAGTGTTTTGTTCACTGTGTAGGTAGGTTATAGATAGATTAGTTAATGCTCAGAGGGAGAGCTAATACTTGAGCAATTGAATTAGGATTCTAAAGGATCTTAGGATGCCAAACTATTAGATTAAATGTAACAGACAAATATAAAGTTTTTCATTTGGATTTTGAAAATCAAAAATACAAGTAAATCATAGACTGTTGTGAGTAGGCAAGAATTCATTTAAAAATTTGGGGAGTTTTCATGGTCTTGTAAGCTTGATATAGAAAAATGTCACCTAAAACTGTGTGTGTGTTACTAATCTACATTTAAATATTCTCTCTGTGTGTATGTGTATTTGTAGGCAGTGGGAAACTGGGATCACTTTCTCTAAACATCTGAAATTCTCTAAAGTGCCAAAGAAGTAAAAATTATTTGACATGGCCAAAATAATGAAACTAGAAACTGGCCAAAATTAGAAACATACTTTAAAATTTATTTCACATCACTTCCACAAAACTTGCCATAGTTAAAAAAGTGTCCTCAACTTACTGACACAGTGCAAATAGGTCACAGAATCATTCAGTCTGTGAGTCTCAAGGGATTAGATTTAGAGGATCAAAATTAAATCACCATTACTTTGTTGTTGAAAGAGGTTTGTAGATAAAACTGGGTACATATTACTGGCAGTTGATAAAGAAATTTGGATATGAATCAGTGGAAGAATGAGTTTACTTCGAGGACAAGGATTGTTAACTATTTTCATGTCATCATTTCTTTTAGTAGTCGAATGAAGGCAGCTTCTCAGCATATTTTCTTTTGTCTTAATTCATTTTGGAAGGAAATGCTAAATTAGAGGTTAGTGAAAGTAGAGATTTATTTTTCCTATCTAAATTCATAAATCTCTTGATCATATGAGTCTTCCTGACTTCAGAACTTGTACACTATCTATTTATGTTACCTAGCTGCCACCGCACACGTAGTAGTTCCTTATTAAATGCTTTCTTCTTTCCTTGCTTAAAATCAGGATTCCATACTTTAGTTACTTTTTGCATGCCCAGCACCATGTACACATTAAAAACCTAATGACTAAAGAAGAGAATTATCAAATTGAACTTCCTGGATAATTAACTCATGAGTTCTGGGGTGTACTAAAAGATATGAAGACAAAATATTCAAATAATTGGAAAGTTTTACCAAGATGGAGGTTTTTTTTTTTTTTTTTTTATTTGTTTGTTTTGTTTTCTTTTGTTTTCTAGCAATCTATCCAGATCTTTTCACAGTATATTCAATTGCTTCCTATCTAGACTGAATCGTTGGTTTGGACACAACAAACTATATTGACCATTCTGCTGTACTACCACAGGCTTATTTCAGATACGTAGAGAGAGTCATGGTGTGTTACCTATGCACTGTGAAATTTTTTGAAGAAAAATACTGTGGCATACAGGTGTATAATTCAATGAAGACATTTTCTCAGCATGCTAAAAGGGGATTAAAGATAATTTCCCTTCAGGAGATATCCTTAGTATATTTCAAAATGCATTACACTACCACCAAGGAAAGTTTCTGAATGACAGCACATTATATACTAGCTATCTTGTCACCTCATAAGACAAAGCAATTTCTGGCAAAAGGCAGGATGTTAGGGCAATGGTAAAATCTTCCAACCCTTTATTATTGACACATTTATTTATGTTTTTTGGTAAATCCTAAATGTAGAAAATGACATCAACAATAACAAATACACTTGATTTGTAAAAGGGAAAATGTTTTATTTTTGAAAATGAATGCCAAATTTGTTTTCTTTTTTATTTTTTCATATGTACATAGTTTTTTTCTTGTTACTGACAAGTTTTATTTTATTTTATATTATTTATTTTTATTAAAGCTATTTATTTACAAAACATATGCATGGATAATTTTTCAACATTGAGCCTTGCAAAACCTTCTATTCCAAATTATCCTCTCCTTCCGCCCATCCCCTCCCCTAGATGGAAGGTAGTGCAATATATGTTAAATTTATGCAAAATCTAATACATGTGTACATATTTATACAGTTATCTCGCTGCACAAGAAAAAATGGATCAAGAAAGAAAAAAAAAGAAGGAAAACAAAATGCAAGCAGACAACAACAGAAAGAGTGAGAATGCTATGTTGGGGCCACATTCAGTTGCTACAGTCCTCTCTCTGGGTGTAGATGGCTCTCTTCATCACTGAACAATTGGAAGTGGTATGAATCTTCTCATTGTTGAAGAGAGCCATGTCCATCAGAATTAATCATCATATACTCTTGTTATTGTCGTGTATAATCTCCTGGTTCTGCTCAATTCACTTAGCATTAGACCTCTCTGAAATCATCCTTTTGGACGTATCTTATAGAACAATAGTATTTTATAAAATTCATATACTATAATATATTTAGCCATTCTCCAATTGGTGGACATCCATTCAGTTCCAGTTTCTTGGAACTACCAAAAGGGCTGCCACCAACATTTTTACACATATGGGTCCCTTTCCCTTCGGGTGTAAGCCCAATAGAAATACTTCTTGGTCAAAGGGTATGCACAGTTTGATAACTTTTTGAATAGAGATCCAAATTGCTCTCCAGTATGTTTGGATCCATTCACAGTTCCATCAACAATATATCAATATGCCAGTTTTTCTACATCCCCTCCAACATTCATTATTATCTTTTTCTGTCATCTTAGCCAATCTGACAAATATGTAGTAATATCTCATTGTTGTCTTTATTTGTATTTCTCTGATCAATAGTGATTAGGAACACCTTTTCATATGACTAAAAATAGTTTCAATTTCTTCATCTCATGGTCTGTCAATTTCCATTCACAATTTATGAATTGGAGAATGGTTTGAATCATTATAAAGTTGAGTCAATTCTCTATATATTTAATAAATGGGGCCTTTATCAGAACCTTTGAATATAAAAATTTTTTCCCAGCTTATTGCTCCCTTTCAAATGTGCTTGTAAAAAAAATTAACTTAATATAATCAAAATTATCTATTTCATGTTCAATAATGAGTTCTAGTTGTTCTTTGATAACAAATTCCTTCTCCTCCATAGATCTGAGAGTTAAACTATCTTATGTCCAGCCAACTTTTTTATATCATTATGTCTACAGCATCAACCCATTTTGACCTTATCATGGTATACTGTGTTAGGGGGTCAATACCTAGTTTGTGTTATACTAGTTTCCCAATTTCCCAGCAGATTTTTGTCAAATTGTGAGTTCTTATCCCAAAATCTGGAGTTTTGGGTTTGCCAAAAACTAAATTATTATAGTCATTGCTTCTTTTGTTCTGTGAAACTAAGCAGTTCCACTGAGCAGCTACTCTGTTTTTTATCCAGTACCAAATTGTTTTCATGACCCCTGCTTTAACATATAGTTTTAAATCTGGTACAGCTAGGACACATTCAGTTGTTTTTTTTTTTTTTTTTTTTTTTTTTTGCATTAATTCCCTTGAAAATCTTGACCTTTTGTTCTTCCAGATGAATTATGTTGCTATTTTTTCTAGGTCAGAAAAATAGTTTCTTGGGAATTTGATTGGATGATTGATTGATAGCACTAAATAAATAGATTAATTTAGATAGTATTGTCATTTTTATTATATTGTCTTGACCTATCCAAGAGCATTTGATATTTTTCAAATTGTTTAGATCTGACTTTATTTGTGTGGAAAGTGTTTTTTACTTTTGCTTATATACTCCCTGACTTTCCCAAATATTTTATATTATCGACTGTTATTTTAAAATGTAATTTGTCTTAGTATCTCTTGCTGTTGGATTTTGTAGATATGCTGATGCTGATGCTGATAATTTATGTGGATATACTTTGTATGCTGCAACTTTACTAAAGTTGTCAATTATTTCTAATAGCTTTTTAGTAGAATCTCTGGGGTTCTTTAAGTATATCATCATATCATCTGGAAAGAGTGATAATTTGATTTCCTCATTACTTATTCTAACTCCTTTAATCTCTTTTTCATCTCTTTTTACTGAAGCTAGCATTTCTAATACAATATTGAATAGCAATGGTGATAGTTGGGAACCATGTTTCATTCCTGATTTTACTGGGAATAGTTCCAGTTTATTCCCATTACATATGATGCTTATTGATGATTTCAGGTAGATGATATTGATTATTTTAAGGCAGATACATTTATTCCTATACTCTCAAGTGTTTTTAATAGGAATGGGTGTTGAGTTTTATCAAATGCTTTGTTCTGCATCTATTGAGATAAACATATATATATTTTTAATTTGGTTATTGATGTAGTCACTGCTGATAATAGTTTTTGTAATATTGAACCAGCCCTGCATTCTTGGTATAAATCTTACTTGGTTATGGGTTATTATCCTGAGGATGATTTTCTGTAATCTCTTTGTTAATATTTCATTTAATATTTTTGTATCAATATTCATTATGGAGATTGTTCTATAATTTTCTTTCTCTGTTTTTGTCCTACCTGGTATAGGTATCAGTTCCATTTAATCCCCTATTTTTTTTAAAAAAATGTTTATATAATATTGGAGTTAATTGTTCTTTGAAAGTTTGGTAGAATTCACATATAAATCTACCTGGTCCCCAGGGATGTTTTCTTAGGAAATCGATTAATAGGTTGTTCTATTTCTTTTTCTAAAATGGGACAATTTAAATATTTTATTTCCTCTTCTGTTAATCTGGGCAATCTATGTTATTACAAGTATTCCACTATTTCACTTAGGTTATTAAATTTATTGGCATAAAGTTGGGCAAAATAACTTCTAATTATTTCTCTAATTTCCCATCCATTAGTAGAATGTTCTCTCTTTTCATTTTTGAGACTAACAATTGATTTTCCCCTTTTCTTTTTCTAATCAGATTAACTAAAGTTTTATCTATTTTGGGTTTTTTTTTAATAAAACCAACTCTTAGTTTTATTTATTAATTGAGTAGTATTTTTTATTTTCAATTTTATTAATTTCTCCTTTTGTTTTAAGAATTTTAAGTTTGAACAATACTATATGATGACCAGTTCTGATGGACCTGGCCATCCTCAGCAATGAGATCAACCAAATCATTTCCAATGGAGCAGTAATGAACTGAACCAGCTACGCCCAGAGAAAGAACTCTGGGAGATGACTAAAAGCCATTACATTGAATTCCCAATCCCTATATTTATGCCCACCTGCATTTTTGATTTCCTTCACAAGCTAATTGTACAATATTTCAGAGTCTGATTCTTTTTGTACAGCAAAATAACGGTTTGGTCATGTATACTTATTATGTACCTAATTTATATTTTAATATATTTAACATCTACTGGTCATCCTGCCATCTGGGGGAGGGGGTGGGGAGTAAGAGGTAAAAAATTGGAACAAGAGATTTAGCAATTGTTAATGCTGTAAAGTTACCCATACATATAACCTGTAAATAAAAGGCTATTAAATTAAAAAAAAAAAAAAAAAAAAAAAAAAGAATTTCAAGTTTGGTGTTTGGGGATTTTTAAGTGGTACTTTTTCTAGCATTTTTAGTTGCAAGACCATTTCATTGATTTTCTTTTTATTTTATGCAAATAGAGATATAAGATGTCTCATCATTAATGCTTTGGCTGCATCCCAAACATTTTGGTATGTTATCTCATTATTTTAATTTTCTTGTAAGAAATTATTGTGTCTACGATTTGCTATTTCACCCATTCATTCTTTAGTATGAGATTAAGTAATTTCCAATTACTTTTTGATTATTTTTTGGCCTTTTATTGGATGTAATTTTTATTCCATCATGTTCTCAATAACTGCACTCACTATTTATGTCTTCGTTATTTCCTAATATGTGGTCAGTTTTTGTATAGATTCCATGAACTGCCAAGAAAAAAAAAGTATTCTCCTTTCTGTCTCCATTCAATGTTCTCCAAAGATTTATGATACCTAATATTTCTAGTATTATATGTACCTTTTAAACTTCATTCTTATTTATTTTGTGGTTTGATTTATGTAGTTCTGAAAGAGCAGGGTTGACATCTCCCATTATTATAGGCTTGCTGTTTATTTCTTCTTGCAGCTATTTTAACTTCTCCTTTAGGAATTTCCACACTATACCACTTGGTGCATATATGTTTAGTACCGATATTGCTTCATTATCTATGGTACTCTTTAGCAAGATGTAATTTCCTTCCTTATCTCTTCTAATTAGATCAATTTTTGCTACAAATACTTTCAATTTCTTCAATGTGAAAATTGTCTATTCATAGCCTTTGAACATTTATCAATGGGAGAATGGCTTGAACTCAATTCTCTATACATTTTACAAATGAGACCTTTTGCAGATTCTTTGGCTGTAAAATGTTTTCTTAGTTTATTGCTTTCCTTTTAATGTTGTCTGCATTAGTTTTGTTTGTACAAAAACATTTTAACTCCACAATCAAAATGATCTCTTTCATGATCAATAATGTTCTATAGTTCTTCTATGGTCACAAATTCCTTCCTCCTCCACAAATCTGAGATTTAAACTACCCTATGTTCTAATTTGTTTATGATATCATTCTTTTTGTCTAGATCATTAACCCATTTTGCCCTTATCTTGGTATAATGTGTTTGGTATGAGTCTATGCTTACTTTCTGACATACTACTTTTCAATTTTTCCAACAGTTTTTCTCAAACAGTTAATTATTATCTGAAAAGTTGGGGCCTTTGGGTTTTTAAAATACTAGATTCTTATATTTATTGATTATTTTGTTCTGTGAATCTAATCTATTCCACTGATCAACTTCTCTATTTCTTAGCCAATACCAAATGATTTTGATGATAGCTACTTTATAATACAGTTTCAGATCTGGTGAAGCTAGGCCACCTTCATTTGCTTTTCTCCTCATTAATTCTTTGGAAATTCTTAATCTTTTGTTCTTGCAGATGAATTTTGTGGTTATTTTTTTTTTTTGGTTCATTAAAATCATTTCTTGGGAGTTTAATTATTTTAGGGAGTATTGTCATCTTTATTATATTTGCTGAACCTATCCAAGAGCACTTGATATTTTTCCAATTACTTAATCTGACTTTATTTGTGTCAAAAGTTTTGTACTTTTGCTTATGTAGTTCCTGACTTTCCCTTGGCAGATAAATTCCCACATATTTTTTACTATTGGCAGTTATTTTAAAATGGAATTTCTCTTTGTATCTCTTGCTGTTGAATTTTGTTAGTGGTACATAAGAATGCTGATGATTTATGTCGATTTTCTTTGCATCCTGCAACTTTCCTAAGTTGTGGATTATTTGTAGTTGATTCTGTGAGGTTCTCTAAATATACCATCATATGATCTGTAAAGAGTGATAATTTAGTTTTCTCATTACCTATTCTAATTCCTTTAATCTCTTTTCCTTCTCTTATTGCCAAGGCTATCTTTGTTAATATAATATTGAATAGTGATGGTGATGGTGGGCAACTTTGTTTTACCTCTGATTATATTGGGAATGGTTCTAGTTCATCCCCATTACTTATGATGCTTTCTGATGGTTTTAAATAGATGCTACTGATTATTTTAAATTTTTGTCCATTTACTCCTATGCTCTCAAGTATTTTTAATAGGAATGGGTTTTGGATTTTATCAAGTGCTTTTTCTCTATCTACTGAGATAATTATATATTTTTTGCTAATTTGGTTATTGATAGAGTCAATTATGATAATAGTTTTCCTAATATTGAACCAACCCTGCTTTCCTAATATAAATCCTACTTGGTCATAGTGTATTATCCTAGGGATGATCATCTAAAAACCCTTTACTAATACTTTTTTAAATAACTTTTTATTGACAGAACCCATGCCAGGGTAATTTTTTACAACATTATCTTTTGTACTCACTTCTGTTCCGATTTTTCCCCTCCCTCCCTCCCTCAATTCCCTCCTCCAGATGGCAAGCAGTCCTATACATGTTAAATAGGTTACAGTAGATCTTGGATACAATATATGTGTACAGAACTGAACAGTTCTCTTGTTGCTCAGGGACAATTGGATTTAGAAGGTATAAATAACCCGGGAAGAAGAACAAAAATGAAAGCAGTTTACATTCATTTCCTAGTGCTCTTTCTTTGGGTGTAGCTGCTTCTATCCATCCTTGATAAATTGAAACTAAGTTAGATCTTCTCTTTGTCGAAGAAATCCACTTCCATTAGAATACATCCTCATACAGTATCGTTGTTGAGGTATATAATGATCTCCTTGTTCTGCTCATTTCACTCAGCATCAGTTCATGTAAGTCTTGCCAATCCTCTCTGTATTCATCCTGCTGGTCATTTCTTACAGAACAATAATATTCCATAACATTCATATACCACAATTTACTCAATCATTCTCCAGTTGATGGGCATCCAATCATTTTCCAGCTTCTAGCCACTACAAACAGAGCTGCCACAAACATTTTGGCACATACAGGTCCCTTTCCCTTCTTTAGTATCTACTTGGGATATAAGCCCAGTAGTAACACTGCTGGATCAAAGGGTATGCACAGTTTGATAACTTTCTGAGGACAGTTCCAAATTGCTCTCCAGAATGGCTGGAGAGCAATTCCACCAACAATGTATCAGTGTCCCTGTTTTCCCACATCCCCTCCAACATTCTGCATTATCTTTCACTGTCATTCTAGCCAATCTGAAAGTTGTGTAGTGGTATCTCAGAGTTGTCTTAATTTGCATTTCTCTGATCAATAGTGATTTGGAACTCTCTTTCATATGAGTGGTAATAGTTTCAATTTCATCATCTGAAAATTGTCTGTTCATATCCTTTCACCATTTATCAATTAGAGAATGGCTTTATTTCTTATAAATTAGAGTCAATTCTCTATAAATTTTGGAAATGAGTCCTTTATCAGAACCTTTGACTGTAAAAATGTTTTCCCAGTTTATTGTTTCCCTTCTAATCTTGCCTGCATTAGTTTTGTTTGTACAAAAAGTTTTCAATTTGATATAATCAAAATTTTCTATTTTGTAATCAATAGTGATCTCTAATTCTTCTTTGGTCATAAATTCCTTTCTCTTCCACAGGTCTGAGAGGTAAACTATCCTATGCTCTTCCAATTTATTTATAATCTCATTCTTTATGCCTAGACCATGAACCCATTTTGACCTCATCTTGGTGTACGGTGTTGTGTGGGTCAATGCCTAATTTCTGCCATACTAATTTTCAATTTTCCCAGCAATTTTTGTCAAATAATGCATTCTTATCCCAAAAATTGGGGTCTTAGGGTTTGTCAAACACTATATAATTAAAGTTATTGGCTGTTTTGTCCTTTGAACCTAACCTTTTCCATTGTTCTACTAGTCTATTTCTTAGCCAGTACCAGATGGTTTTAGTAACCGTTGCTTTATAATATTATTTTAGATCTGGTACAGCTAGGCCACCTTCATTTGATTTTTTTTCATTAATTCCCTTGAAATTCTTGGCCTTTTGTTTTTCCATATGAACTTTGTTGTTATTTTTTCTAGGTCATCAAAATAGTCTGCAAAGTCTGATTGTTATAGCACTAAATAAATAGATTAGTTTAGATAGTATTGTCATTTTTATTATATTTGCTTGCCCAATCCAAGAGCATTTAATATTTTTTCCAGTTGGTTAGATCAGAGTTAATTTGTGTGGAATGTGTTTTGTAGTATTGCTCATAAAGTTTCTGATTTTCCCTTGGCGGATAGATTCCTAAATATTTTATATTATCAGTAGTTACTTTAAATGGAATTTCTCTTTGAACTCTGACTGTTTGATTTTGTTAGTGATATATAAGAATGCTGATGACTTATGTGGGTTTATTTTATAACCAGCAACTTTGCTAAAATTGTGGATTATTTCTAATAACTTTTTAGTAGAATCTCTGGGGTTCTCTAAGTATACCATCATATCATCAGCAAAGAGTGATTAATTTGGTTTCCTCATTGCCTATTCTTATTCCTTTAATCTCTTTCTCAGCTCTTATTGCCAAAGCTAGCATTTATAATACAATATTAAATAGTAATGGTGATAGTGGACAACCTTGTTTCACTCCTGATCCTATTGGGAATGGTTGCAGTTTGTCCCATTACATATGATGTTTATTGCTGGGTTTAAATAGATGCTACTGATTATTTTAAGGAAAGGTCCATTTATTTCTCTACTCTCAAGTTTTTGTTAATAGGAATGGATGTTGGATTTTATCAAATGATTTTTCTTCATCTATTGAGATTATCATATGGTTTTTATTAATTTGGTTATTAATATGGCTTCATTTCAGTTTGCCTGAGTCACTTCCGGGTTTGAGTAGTTAAAGCCAGATCTTGTTTGATTCTGGCATTTTTTAGAGTATCCTCTGTTTTAGGCTTCAATTTCTCTGCCAATTTACTGCTTTGTAATCAAGGCAGAGCAGTTAGCCTATAGCAGAGTGGTCTCTATAACTTTTCTAACCACAGAGATCACCCCACCCCTGGTCTGCTCAGGACCCTAGTCTCTCACTGCCTGTGTTAGTTGGCGATCTTCCAGATTGACTTCAGCTTGTAAGTTGTATGCTTCTGATCTTCATGAATTTAAGCAGTGAAGAGCTATTTCTGAGGCTGGATAAAATAGTTGATTATGAGGGGAATGAGAGGAGCTTAGAAAGTCACATGTGCCTTCTCTGCCATCTTGGCTCCACCCCACTAATATTTTATTTGAAGTTTTTGCATCAATATTCATTAGGGTGATTGATCTATAATTTTTTTTCTCTGTTTTCATCTAACTTGGTTTAGGTATCTCGCACCATGTCTGTGTCACAAAAGTAATATGGTAGGACATCTTCATGCCCTATTTTTTCAAATAGTTTACATAGTATTGAAGTTAGTTGTTCTTTAAAATTTTTGTAGAATTCACATGTAAATCCATCTGGTCTTGGGATGTCTTTCTTAGGGTGTTGATTAATAGCTTGCCCTTATTCTTTTTCTGAAATAACACTATTTAAGTAATGCTTTCCTTTTCTGTTTATCTGGGCAATTTATATTTTTGTGAGTATTTCTCCATTTCACTTAAGTTATCAAATTTATTGGCATAAAGTTGGGCAATGTAAATACCTGATGATTGCTTTAGTTTAATATTTGAGACTAACAATTTGATTTTCATCTTTCCTTCCTTTTTCTAATCAAGTTAAGTAAAGGTTTATCCATTTTGTTGGGTTTTGCATAAAATCGACTCTTAGCTTTATTTATTAATTCATTAGCTTTTTTATTTTTAATTTTGTTGATCTCTCCTTTTATTTTTAGATTTTCAAGTTTGGTATTTGGTTGGGGGGGTTTTAATTTTTTTCTAGCTTTTTTATTTGCAAGTCAAAATTATTGATCTTCTCTTTCTCTATTTTATACAAGTAAGCATTTGGTGATATAAAATTTCCCCTTATTACCACTATGGCTGCATCCCACAATTTTAGCGTGCTGTCTCATTATTGTCATATTCTTCAATGAAATTATTGATTGTGTCTATGATTTGCTGTTTCAACCATTCATTCTTTAGGATGAGATTGTTTACTTTCCAATTTCTTTATGGTCTATTTCCCCTTACCCTTTATTGAATGTAATTTTTATTGGATTATGGTCTATGAAAAATGCATTTACTATTTCTGCCTTTCTACATTTGATTTTGAGATCTTTATATCCTAATATATCATCAGTTTTTGTATAGGTTCCATGAAATGCCTGAGAAGAAAGTGTATTCCTATATGTCTCCATTTAGTTATCTCCAAAGATCTATCATATGTAGTTTTTCTAGTATTCTATTTACCTCTTTAACTTCTTTATTACTTATTTTTGGTTTGATTTATCTAGTTCTGAGAGAGCAATTTTAAGATCTCCCACTATTCAATTTTTGCTGTCTGTTTCTTCTTGCAACTCTCTTAACTTCTCCTTTAGGAATTTAGATGTTACACTATTTGGTGCATATATGTTTAATATTGATATTCTTCATTATCTATGATACCCTTTAGCAAGATATAATTTTTTCATTATTTCTTTTAATTAGATCAATTTTTGCTTTTTTTTTTTTCTGATCTGAGATTAGGATGGGCTCCCCTGCTTTTTTTTTTTTTTTTACTTCACCTGAAGTATAATAGATTCTACTCCAGCCTTTTATCTTTCCTTTTTTTATTGCTCTGCTTTAAATGTGCTTCTTGTAAACAACATATTGTAGGATTCTGACTTTTAATGCAGTCTGTTATCCACTTATATTTTATGGGAGAGATCACTCCATTCCCATTTACAGTTAAAACCACTTATTCTGTATTTCCTGCTATATTATTAACCCCAAATTATACTTTTCTCTTTCTTTTTCTCTTTTCCCTCCTCCCCAGTATTTTTCTTAGGAGCACTACTTTCCTCAAGCAGTCCCTCCCCGATAGAGAACTTCCCCCTTTCTTATACCTTTCTCCTACTATTTCTCTTTTCCCTTCTAGTTACCCTACCCCTTCCCTTGTCCCTTTTCCCCTCCCACTTTTCTATAAGATGAGAGATGTTTCTTGAAGAAATCAAATATATGTAATATTCTTTCTTTGGGCCAAATCCGATGTGAGTAAGATTCACACAATATTTTTCACCCTCCCTTCTTTTCCTCAATTAAAACATGCTTTCTTTCCTCTTCCTGAGATATATTTTTCCTCAATTTACCTCCGCTTTCCCCTTTTTTCTGTTACAATCCCCCTTCCATCTCTAACTTCTTTTTTATATTATAACAGTAAATTCAGATTTTACATATACTCTCAATGTATACCTGTAATGGGCTGAGGTTTGAGTTGATGCACTGAGGTCCCAAGTATGTGAGGCTAAATAGTAATTGGGCTATACTCTATTAATATACATGATTGGATAAAGAATGGTGCCTGCCCACTCTCTGTGCAAGTCCTGATGTGTTGTATAGGAAATGACAATTTTGGTGGGTGGAAGAGAGAGAGACAGGAAGAGAAGCTGGAAGAGAACGGGCAGTAGCAATGTGTGTAGCTGAGTCAAGAAGCTAGCTAGACCAGCAGCCACACGACCAGCAGCTAGGAGTATGGAACCCAGGCCCAATCTCTCCCAGCTTCTGCTTCTCTTCCTGTCTCTCTCCTCCACCCACCAAAATCGTCATTTCCTATACAACACAGCAGGACTTGCACAGAGAGTGGGCAGGGACCATTCTTTATCCAATCATGTATATTAATAGAGTATAGCCCAATTACTATTTAGCCTCACATACTTGGGACCTCAGTGCATCAACTCAAACCTCAGCCCATTACATATACCCATAACAGAAATACAGTTCTCTAGAGTTTTTTTTTTCTTTTCTTTTTACCTTTTTATATTTCTCTCGAGTTCTTTATTTTGAAGTCATTTTTTTTTGTTTGTTTGTTTTGTTTAGCTCTGGCATTTTCCTCAAAAATAAATGGAATTCACTAATTTCATTGAATGTCCATCTTCTTCCCTGAAAGGAAATGCTCACTTTAGCAAAGTAATTTATTCTTGGCTGCATTCCAAGTTCCTATACCTTTCAAAACATCAGATTCCAGGCCCTTTAATCCTTCTAAGTCCTGAGTATTCCTTATTATGGCTTCTTGGTATTACAATTGTTTCTTTTTGGCTGCTTGTAATATTTTTTCCTTGATCTAATAGTTCTCAAATTTAGCCATGATATTCCCCGGGTTTTTAATTTTGGAGTCTCTTTCAGGAGGTATTCTCTGAATTCTTTCAGTGATCATTTTACCTTCTGATCCTATAATATCTGGGCAGTTTTCTTTGATGATTTCCTGAAAGATAATGTCGAGAGTCTTTTTTCATCATGTATTTCAGGGAGTCCAATAATCCTTGGATTTACTCCCCTACTTCTATTTTCCATATTGGTTGTTTTCCCAATTAGGTGTTATACATTTTTTTCTTTTCTTTTCTTTTTTTTTTTTAATTTTACTTGCCTGATTCTTGTTTTCCCATTAAGTCATTGATTTTTATTTGTTCAAGATGGAATTTCACTGAGTTATTTTCTTCCTTTACTTTTTTAAACTTTTTAAAGTATTTCTCCAAATGAATTTTTTAATGAATTGTTTTGCTCTATGGAATTTTTTTTTTCTGATTTACAAATTCTGTTTTTAAAGGAGTTATTTCTTTTTTTCTGTTTCAAAATTTCTGTTTTTCTGGGAGTTGTTTACTTTTTCCATTTTATCAAATTTATCTTTTAATAAGTTGCATGTTTTTTTTTCTACTTCAATAAGTGTATTTTATCGTGAATTTTCTTCAAATAGTTTTTGTGTTGCCTTTTCCAGCTCCTCTAGCAAATTTTATATTTTCCTTCCCGATTTTTCTTCTAGCTCTCTTTTAACATCCTTTTTAAAATTTCTTCTAGGAGAGCCTTGTGTGATGGGGACATATAACCTTTTGAGGCTTCATATGAAGATGATCTGCTTTTAGTCTCCTCAGGGTTTGAAATCTGTTCTTCTCTTTCACCATAAAATAATATCTATAGTTGGAGTTTCTTTTGAGTTTTTATTCATTTAAAAAAAAAAAAAGTTGAGATCAGTTTTTAAGGCAGGGTGAATTGTTCAAGCTTCCTCTACAAGCAACAACAGCTGAATGGGTCTGTGGGGGCTGCACTGAGTCAGTGTTTATTGACTTCCAATGCTAGTTGGGAATGGCCAGGTCCTGTGAGATTCTTGTTTTTCAAGTTTCACTATTTTCCTTTTGTGTGTGTGTTGTATATTTTATCATTTCTCTGCTGATCTAATTTATTCCCATACATTCTCTGTCATGTGAAACTCCTATCACCTTGGGTCTGGACTGCCTACACTGATGTCTGTTTTCAACCTGCTTGTGTTTGACCCACCTCCCTCTTTGCCCAATTGAAACAGACATTTTCTGGAGATCTTCAAAATTATATTCTGCTGGTAATTTGTTGAGCTCTCAATAGTTTTGGATTCTGTCATTCAAGTATTAATTCAGAGGCTTGATTTGCTAATTAATTTGAGGGTCATGGCAGAAGATGAGAACAAAATGTGTCCTCTCCGCCATCTTTTCTTTTGCCTCCTCCCCCCCAACTTTGTTTGCTTTTTCATGTTTTCCTTTTTTATCTGATTTTTCTTGCATAGTATAGAACTGCACGTGTTTAATATATATTGAATTAATTTCCCAATTCTAATTTTAAAGAATTATTGACCTCTTTAAGACTTATATTCCTTTTCCGATTTATTAACTCCCCACCCCATAATTTTGTTTTCTTTGGATGGTTCTTTTGAATTTTTCCTCTATTTCTCTCATGTGGTTTTTAAATTCTTTATTTGAGTTATTCTATAAATTCTTTCTGGGTAGGTGGTTATTTAACATTACTTTTTGGGTTGAGGGAGGCTTAATTTACTTCATTGTCCTCTAAAGATTCACACCAGTCTTCCTTATTCCTATAGAACATTTCTATTGCTGAGTTTTTTTTCTTTGCCTGTTCATTTTTTATGTGAATTATTAGCGTAAGCCCCTCTTTCCCTGTTTTTTTGAGGGGGGTATGGTGTCTCTTTATTCAATTAAGCTCTCCCTTCTGACCTGGAACCAAAAACCAAAAGCCCCATGCTCCTGAAAGTGCCTACAGACAGCAATGTCTCTATATCACAGCTTATGCATTCATTGGGTGTGCTGGTTCCTTTTTGCCAAGGACCTCATCTCAGTAGCACATTTACCCATGACATTTCTAATCAGCCAAGGTTTCCTTAGCCTTCCTGAACTCAGACCCTTGATTCCCTATGATGTCCAAAAAGGTAAAATGTCCATGGTTCTGGCTGGGGTTCTGGTAAAACCCAGATAGCTCCAGGGCTCTCTATTTGCTGTTTCTGTGGAGCTAACTTGGAGGTGTTTACACTTCACATTAGTTAAATACAGATGTGAGGTCTTTCTTCTGTGCTTCTCAGATTGTTCTGGGAGGACCCCTTTGATTCCCCAAGTCTTCTTTGTTTTTTACCAGTCTATGTTCAACCTGTCAGATTGGATAAAATGAATAAAAAAGAAAATTATAAATGTTGGGGGGAGAGGTGGAGAAATTAGAATATAAATACCTTTTTTAGAGGAGTGAACTGATTCAACCATTCTGAAGAGCAAATTGGAACTATGCCTAAAGGACTATAAGACTATCCATACTCTTTGATCCAACAATACCACTACTATGAGATTTTAAAAATTGAATAAGAACTACATGTAAAAATATTTAAAGCAGTTGTCTTTGTGATAGCAAATATTTGAAAATCAAACAGATTTCCATTACTTGAGGAATGGCTGAACAAATTGTGGTATATGAATGTAAAGGATTATTATTGTGCTATAAGAAATGATGGGCAGGGGAATTTCAGAAGAAGAAAGCAAACTTCCATGAATTGATGATGAGTGAAATAAGCAGACCAAGAGAACATTGTACACAGTAATTGCAAGATTTTGTGATGATCAATTATGATGACTTACGTTTTTTAATCATATAATGACCCAAGACAAGTCCAATAGGCTTGTGCTAGAAAATGCCATCCACATCCACAGAAACACTATGAATACTGACTTCAGAACAAAGTATACTGTTTCCACTTTTTGTTTCTTTTTTCCCCTTTTTGTAGTTCTTCCCCTTTGTTGTGGTTTTTCTTTCACAATATGATCAATATGAAAAATGAATATTGAAAACTATTTTATGTGTAATATGAAAATACTATAAAATGGGGAAAATTATTATATTTCAAAGTTAGAATGTTCCAATGTGTTTTATGATTTGATGTAATTATTATACTATCCCAAGAAATAGAAAAAAATCTTTGAATCCTCAGCATATGTAAAGAGAAATATTCATACATAGGTCTACAATTATCCCTATCTCTGTCCCTATCCTTACATACATACACATATAACTATGATACATTCATTTGAATGTATTTGCATGTGTAAGGCACTTTCCACAACTAATTGTTCAATTCAACAAATATTTATTAAGCAGGTATTATGCTTCAGAAGCTAATCAGGGCTGCATATGCAATGGAACAAATGAAACAATTCCTAATTTCAAGGAGCTTTCAGGGTACTGGATCTTATGTCATAGCTAATTTCTATTTTTGGCAGGCAGGTTGACATTAAATAAAAAACAATACTTTTGTATATAGAATTAGATTATTTCTAGATCCAAGCAAAATGATGATAATTCAGTTTGCTTTATTTTTAAGATTATATAAATTGGTATTTCTAGTTTTGATATAATTTAATATTCATCATTTTTTTATGTTCAAACACCATCCTCAGCTCTGGGCACACAAGTACAAAACAAAAATATAGCACCTGATCTCAAGAAGTTTGTGTTCCAATGGGGATATAAAGAAATAAGTATCTACCTGAAAATAAAAAAAAAAGTGAAATCCTTTAAAATTATGGCTACCAGGGAAAAATTCTCTTATGAAGTGATATATTGGCTGAATCTTAAAGAATGTTACATCTCACTTATTTTTGCTTGAATAATAGGAGACCCTTGGGAAAGAACTCATTCATCTTCATTTATTTGGGACATGGGAGATTCAGAGACATTTATTCTGAAACTATAAGATTATGAGGCATAGCTTTTTGGGGATTAAATATAGATCAAGATTTTGCCTAATCATTTCATAATGAGATAAGAGGTAGCCTGTAATTCTCTTTTAATGATGTCCTGCAGTATAAAACCCAAAATGTCCTAAACAGGATTCAAAATCCTCTTCTCTATTTCCCAATCCATCCTTCCTCCTAACTGCCATTTACTGTTAAGCATACCACGAGGTCTAAAATTTGAGAGTCCTCATCACCATATTATAATTATTCTCTTCAGATATCTAAATTTTTAAAAATTTAATTTTTATCTATACAGAATTTTTCACTTGAATCCTTTATCTCTTCCCACATAATTCTCTCCATGTTTAGGTCACAAATCCTTTCTCCTAATGTTTTTAAATTTGACCCCCTTTGGTTTTTCAGTTTCAAACCTTTCATGACTCTAATATTCTCTACAAAGTCAACAAAATTGCCCTAATGCCACAGGTTTAATCATATTATCCCCCTCCCCAGGAAATTTAGTGATTCTCTATTATATCAAGAATCAAATGGAAATGTCTATTTTATAATTAACATGTCACAACCTAGCCTCTTTCTGGGTTTGTTTTTTTCTAATCTTACATATTGCTCACTTACATGATTCTATTTTAAAGTAAAACTACCCTTCTTGCTCTATCTTTCACATATTGTTTCATGTAGTTTCACAATGCATTTGAAATGGCCATAATTACTGCTTGGTATAAGTTTATCCTTTACCTCTATTTCTTGGAATTCCAAAGTTCCTTTAGGTCATCTCACATGCCTTAATTTTGTGTGATATCCAATCCTGTCTCCTACTCTTTTGTATATATTTTATACATTCTTATATGTTTATATTGGTTTTTACTATTAAAATGTAAGATCATTGAGGGTAGATACACATTATGGATAAAAAATTGGAAAGTTGTCAAGTTTGAAGGGATCTATTGTTACTATAAGATTAGTAGTAACTCATGAGTATGAAACACAACTAAGGATTAAGTATTAAAATACATTTTGAAAATCTGTGCTTGAATTCTTCAAATTGGAATGTTGGAAAGTGATTTAAAGTGATGAATATTTGTTACTTTGACGACCCAGTTTTGTTTTGTTCTGTTTGTTTTGTACATCTGTATAATTCAAAATTGATATTCATAAGGACCCTTGGTTGAAAATAACACATTTTTGTTTAAATATATTATGGCTAATATTTTTTGTTCATCATTTACATTCCAAAGAAATTATTCTGTTGCTAGCAAAATTGTTATTCAGAGAATAAATCCTGAGATTTCTTGCTTTTATAACACCCAAATCATGCATATTTTTGTCAGTACAATATATCACATCATTACACATTGCAATGTGTAAGAAATAATGTTTCAATCTATGGCAACAATTTTTTTCTTTGTTTAGTTTGATCATACTGAGAACTCAAGTTACCTGAGATAACTTTTTTTTTATTTCCTAATTGTTGTTTTTGAGTAATATATGCTTATAAATCTGACAAGAAGATCCTACAAAAAAAACCTAATTTCATTTTTTTCTCTAATACACTAGATGGAATGATCAAGGTTTTCTTATGAATATGTACCTAACGTTGAGCCAATGAGTGAAATATAACATTAGAGGAGAATTTTTTAATGCCAGAGGAGAATTTTTTAATACTGAGATAGAAATAAATAAATGCTTGACACACACAAGGATAATAAATTGTTTGTTTATACTCACAAATCTTTGAGGGAAATGTGCATTGGACTGTTGAAATTAGCTCATTCTGTAGACCTCTTTCTTGATCGACATTTTAATGTACAAAATTCCTTTCAGATCACAAAGTATACCATTCTTTAAAAGGATCAGTAGCATCTATTTAAATTCATCACCAAGCATATCTGATGAAGATAAACTAGCACCATTTTCAATATGATTAGGGATGAATGAAGGTAGTTCTCTATGATCATTACTATTCAATATTTTATTAGATATACTACTTCTAACAATAAGAGAAGAAAAGGAAATTAAAGCAGGTAATGAGGAAGCCAAATTATCACTCTTTACAGATGATATGATGACATATTTAGAGAATCCTAAAGAATCAATTAAAAATCTACTAGAAATAATTTACCATTTTAGTAAACTTGCAGAATATGAGCTAATATAATAAAAATGACAATTGTGTCTCAATTGTTTTATTTGTTCAGTGTCATACAAATCAAACTTCCAAGAAATCACTTTACAAGCTCTGAAAAATAATAACAATTTATATCTGGATGAACAAAACCCAAGAATTTCAAGGGAATGAAAAAATGCAAATGAAGTTTAACTAGATGTACCATATCTGAAACTATATTATAAAGCAATGGTCATTAACATCATTTGGTACTGGCTAAGAAAAAAAGATTATTTGATCAGGGAAAAGGTGAAGTTCATAAGACACAATAGTCAAGGATTATAGTAATGTACTATTTGATAAACCCAAAGACTGAAGCTTTTTGGATAGTAACTCATTATTTAATAAAAAATGCTAGGAAAATTGGTAATTACTGTGGAAGAAACTAGGTACTGACCCACACCTAACATACTATACCAAGATGAGGTTGAAATAGGTATGATTTAGACATAAAATGTATATATAGAGACTATAAGCAAGTTGGAAGAACAAAGAATAGTTTAGCTCTTAGATCTGTAGAAAATGAAAGATTTTTTTTTTATCAAAAGAGGGCTATAGTTTATATGGAATGCAAAATGGATAATTTTGATTATATTAAGTTAAAAAGTTTCTGTACAAACAAAAGCAATGCAGACAAAATGAGAAGGCAAGCAATAAAATAAAATAATATAAAGGGAAGCAAAAATATTTATATTCAAGTGTTCTGATAAAGTTCTCATTTCTAAAACATATAGATAATAGATGCAAATTTATAAAAAAAATAATTTAAGACTTTCGTCAATTGATAAGTAGTCAAAGGATATGAACAGATAATTTTCAGATGAGGAAATTAAAACCATGTCTAGTCATATGAAAAGGTGCTCCAAATCACTACTGATCAGAGAAATGAAAATTAAAAGAACTTTGAGAGATTAATCTCATATTGGCTAAGATGACAGGAAAAGATAATGATGAATGTTAGAGGGTATTTGGGAAAAATAGGAGTTTATTACATTGTTGGTTGAGTTGTGAACTGATCCAACAAAGCTGGAGAACAATTTGGAACTATTCCCAAAGGGCTATCAAACCTTTGATCCAGCAATGTATATACTGGCCCTTTAATCCAAAGAGATTATTAAAAAGGGAAAAGGATCCACATGTGCAAAAATGTTTGTAGCAGAACTTTTTATGATGGTAGAGAACTGAAAATTGAGTGGATGACTATCAGAGAATAGCTGGATAAATTATATATGTGAATGTAATAGAATTTTATTGTTTTATAAGAAATGTTCAGCAGGATGGTTTCAGAGAGGCCTGGAGAGACTTACATTATCTGATGCTAAGTGAAGTGAGTAGAACCAAGAGAACATTGTACACAACAACAGCAAGATTATGACATAATCAATTGTAATGGATGTGGCTCTTATTAACAGCAAGGTGATTCAAACAAGTTCCAATGGTCTTGTGATGAAGAGAGCCATCTACACACACAGAGGACAATGGGAACTGAGTGTAGATCATAATATAGTATTTTCACTATTTTTTTCTTCTTTGCTTACATTTTTCTCATTTTTTCCCTTTTTGATCTGATTTTTCTTGTGCAGCAGGATAATTGTGGAAATATGTTTAGAGGAAATGAACATTTTTTAACATATCTTGAATTACTTGTTATATAGGGATGACAGTGAGGGAAAGGGAAGGAAAAATTGTAACACCAGGTTTTGTAAGAGTAAATGTTGAAAATTATCTATAAATGAATTTTGAAAATAAAAATCTTCTGAAAATAATTGAATCTATTCTGTAATTGATGTTATTCTATATAATATACACATTTTGTACCATTGTTCAAACCATATTTTTACATCATTGTTGAGTTAAGCTCGGGAATATAGTTTTGCTTCTCAATTACTTTAATGATATAAATAGAAAAGAAAATCTGTTATCACTCATATCTTTAGCCCAGGAGACAGCACTTTGTTTTTTATGAACCCCCAGTAACTGGGGCCATCCAGTAAAATACATATCTCTATCTTTGCTTTCTCTTGTGTAGCCCGAGAAGATTTAAATCCCTCTAAATGATAGCTAGTTAAATGTTACTGATGACCTACTAAAGATTGCAAGATACAGATGAGTTCCACACAACAATTAACATTTCTTAACTGACTGATAGAGGAATTACAAGCTTCACCTGAATATGAGTCTGCTTCTCTTGATGTAGCCGAATATTATTTTTCCAAGTCTCTCTTTTTTCCTCATGTGTCAAAAAATATGATCTTCTTCTTCTCACTGGCATGACTGGACTTGATGAAGTGGCCAATCTGACCCTCCTTATTAACTGTGATAGATATAATTTTTAATAAACTAATTTTGTTCAGAATACATACCTCAGTTATAAGTCTATTGGCTTTGCTTATGAAAATATTACACAAAGTGTATATCTAAAATTAAAAGCAGGTATGACATGCAATAAGAATATATTAAAAGCAGCCCAATTAAATACAGGAGTAAAACAAGAATACCCATTGTTGCTATGATTATGTGATATATTTCTAAAAATATCTACAATAGAATTGACAACAATAAGAACATAAAGGCATAAATAGGTAAAAAGTAGATAAAATAGTGATTTTGCAATCTTATGCTTTATGCATTCCTGAGAGATCTACAAATTGAGACAGTAAATAGGTTCAGCAAAGTCAAAGCTTACAAAATACAGCTCCAAAAATCAACCATATTTCTAGATAGTAATAACAAAATCCAATAAATAATTATAGGAAAAGAAATACATTCAAAATAACTACAAAATTCATAAGAGGCCAAAAGCTGAGTTTTTATGGATCCTTTCCTTGAGAATACTAATTTATAACTAGGCACCAAGGTAGGTTAGCAGATGGAAGGCTGAGAATGCAGTCAGGAAGACCTGAATTCAAATATATTCTTAGATCCTTAATAGCTTTGTGTCCCTGGGCATGTTGCATAATATCTTTGCCTCAACTACCTCAACTGTAAAATTGGAATAATAACAGCATTCATCTCCAAAAACTGTTGTGAGAATCAAGTGAAATAGTATTTGTAAAATGCTAAATATAGTGCCTGGAATTTAGAAAGCACTATATAAATGCTTAGTCCTTCATTCCCTTCTCCTACATTGAAAACTCTTTACAAGGCTTGATCATCACAAACCTTGGGATAAAAGCTGTTATTTCACTGAAAGAATATAAAGCTGCTGCCTTACTAAAAGAGCCTAAAACTTCTTTGGTGGTGTGAAAGTAGCAGAAAAGTGACTTCACGTAACAGAAGAAACAAAAAGATTCAACTATAACATGGTTTAGTTGCATATATGGAAACACACTAGTAGGGATTCAAGAGCTACGGTGTAGTCTGATAGTAATGAATACTTCACTGATTCCCCAAACATACACACAGCAAGCTTACCCTTAGGATCCTCAGAATGAGTTGAAATTAAGTAGTTACAGATTTCAGATATAAATATAGCCAATATCAGAGTTATGAAGCCTATAGTATCCTGTTTTTTTAATTGTTTGTTAATTTTAAAATGATTATGCATGTAATCTCAGAGTTGAAAGACTCCAAAGAAAGTCATTTAATTTTATTCACAATAAAAATATCACTTATTTTCCTCTATAATTGGTGTTAAATTTTTACCAATAAAACTCATAAAAAATACCTGATCCTGGTGATATTTTTCTTCCATATTTTCATACAGCTCCCTTTAAGTTCCTTGGATCTGCTCTTTCCATAAATCTATATCTGAGAGTTCTCTCCATACAAGGTTTCATGACTCTTCATTTATCATCACAATTCTTATATTTTAAAAGTAATGTCTTTGATAGATATGTTTGCTCTATATTTTTGTTGCCTAGTGAAGTTCCTTGCCCATAGTAGGCATTTAACAAATGTTGTTTGAGTTAAATTTAACATTCTATTCCATTGCACACAATGTCTAAAAGAGGACATTATCTAAATTGTATGTTCAATAAATTTTTAATGATTTGATTTTAAAATGAATAAATGTTTAACTGAAAGTATATTTGAATTTAGTTTCATTAGATTTTATTATTTGTCAGAAAAGAATAATGTGGCCGTGATATGAGTTGAGACAATTAGAAAGCTGAATTATCAGAAACAAAATATTAAAACATTTATTGTTGTTGATTTTTCTTGCCTTTCCCAGTAAACTTGCAACATAATATAATTATCTTTAATATCATTATTCCTGACAGTAATATATATATATATATATATATATATATATATATAGTGTGTGTGTGTGTATTCCACACATTCCACATATTCCAGTAGTATATATGGATGTGTGTGTGTGACACGCACACAAACATCCATATATACTACTGGAATATTATCATTCTCTAACTTAACTTGTTCACCCATCTCTCCTCTGAACTGGAAAATCTGGAATTCTCTGAAAAGAGTCACCACTATGCTATTGTGAATGAAAATCATGCCAGGGTTCTAGAGGAGAAATCATATTGTGGATAAGTTGCATTCCTACTTTATTCAATTTTAATTTTTGAGCTCCCCACAGTGTGTTTATAATTTCAGAAAAGTCATGCTGATGATGTCATTCATTTTAAATTTTTTAAAATTTATGTTTTTAAAATTTACTTTTATATGACTTTGATTTCCATATTTTCTTTCCCTCTCTTCTTTCCCCTTCCCAAGATAACAATCCATCTGATGTACGTTATGCAGTACAATCATTCAACATATTCCCATATTAGTTATGTTTAGAAAGAAGAATCAAAACAAAAGGCAAAAAACTATGTGAACTAAAAAAAAATTGAAAATAGTATGTTTTAATATGCATTTGGACTCTGTAATCCTTCTTCTTGATGTGAATATTATTTTCCATAATAAGTCTTTTGGAATTGTCTTAGATCATCATATGGCTGAGAAGATCAAAGTATATCAGAATCGATCATTACAAAATCTTTCTGTTACAGTGGTGCAATATTTTCCTGATTCTGTTCACTTTGCTCAGCATCAGTTCATTTAGATCTTTACAGGATTTTCCCCCTGAAATTTACCTGCTCATTATTTCTTACAGCATAATAACATTCTATTACATTCATATACAATATTTTGTTTAAGCATTCCTCAGTGTATGGGCATCCCCTCAATTTCCAGTACTTAACTACTGCAAAGGGAGCTACTATAATTTGTTTTGTACATGTGGATCCTTTTCAATTTTTTACGAACTCTTTGGGATACAGACCTAGTGGTGGCATTGCTAGATCAAAGGATATACACAGTTGTATAAGCCTTTGCACATGTTTCCAAATTGCTTACCAGAATGATTGAATCAGTTCATAACTCAAGCAACAATGGATTATTGTTCCAGTTTTCCCACATCTTCACCAAAATTTATCATTTTTCTTTTCTGTCTTCTCAGCCTTTCTGATATATGTAAGTTGGTACATCAGAATTGTTTTGATTTACATGTCTCTAATCAAATTAATTTAGAACACTTTTTCCTACAATTATGTATAATTTACTTTCTTAATCTGAAAACTGCTCATATCATTTGACCAATTATCAATTAAGAAAGATGTTATTCAGGGAAAGGGACCTGTATGTGCACGAATGTTTATGGCAGCTCTCTATGGTCAGAAACTGGAAACTGAGTGGATGACCATTAATTGGAGAATGCCTGAATAAACTGTGGTATATGAATATTATGGAATATTATTGTTCAGTAAGAAATGACCAACAGCATGATTTCAGAAAGGCCTGGAGAGACTTACACGAACTGATGCTGAGTGAAACAAGCAGGGACAGGAGATCATTATATACTTCAACAACAATACTATATGATGGCTAATTCTGATGGACCTGGCCATCTTCAGCAATGAGATGAACCAAATAACTTCCAATGGAGCAGTAATGAACTGAACCAGCTATGCCCAGCGAAAGAACTCTGGGAGATGACTAAAAACCATTACATTGAATTCCCAATCCCTATGTTTTTGCCCATCTGCATTTTTTATTTCCTTCACAGGCTAATTATACAATATTTCAGAGTCCGATTCTTTTTGTACAGCAAAATAATGGTTTGGTCATATATATTTATTATGTATCTAATTTATATTTTGATATATTTAACATCTACTGGTCATCCTGCCATCTGGGGGAGGGGCTGGGGGGAAGGAGGGGAAAAATTGGAACAAGAGGTTTGGCAATTGTCAATGCTGTAAGGTTACCCATACATATAACCTATAAATAAAAGGCTATTAAATTTTTTTTTAAAAAAGAAAGATGTTATTCATCTCTAAAGATAAAATAATTAGTAATAAATTAAAAGCAAGAATACTCATGTAATTTACTCAATATAAAACAAAAGAAAGGAAAAATAGATGTTATTCAAATTAAATGAAGACATACTTTAAGCATGATATTCTAATCATTAACGTTGGTCTCACTCTCCTGCAAGTGCCTACAGACTATTTTACTACAAATTAGTTCTCTTAAGAGAACAGATATAAAAATAATATGATAATCCCAATAGATGCAGAAATAAGCTTTTTGACAAACTACAGCACCTATTCCTATTAAAAACACTAGAAAGCATAGGGATGAAAGGAGCTTTCCTTAAAATAAATGCTATCTATCCAAAATCTACCACAGGCGATATCTGCAATGGAGAGAAGCTGGATACATTCCCAATATGATCAGGGGTGTAACAAAGGATGCACATTATCACCACTATTATTCAACACTGAACTAGAAATGTTGGTTTTAGTTATAAGAAAAGAAAAAAAAAATAGAATAGGTAATGAAGAAATAAAATGATTATCTATGGCGATGATATAATGATATACAAAAAGAAAGTAAGAAAAAAACCTATTGGAAACAATTCACAGCTTTAGCAAAGCAGTAGCAGTAGTATATAAAAGAAACTCAGACACATCATCAGCATTTCTATATATTGCTGGCAAAGCCCATCAGCAAGAGATAGAGAAATTCCATTTAGAATTGCTATAGATAAAATAAAATACTTGGGAATCTATCTGTCAAGACAAACCCAAGGACTATATGAACATAATTACAAAACATTTCTCACACAAATAGCATCTGATCTAAACAATTGGAAAAAAATATATCAATTGTTCATGACCACGATGGGCTAATGTAATAAAAATGACAATTATGCTTAAATTTATCTACTTGTTTAGTGCTATACCAATCAAACTGCCAAATATTATTTTTTAGAACTAGAAAAAAATAATACCAAAATTCATCTGGAAGAATAAAAGGTCAAGAATATAAAGGGAAGTAATAAAAAATACAAAGGATGATGACTTAGCAGTAGCAAATGTAAAACTATATTATAAAGTAGCAGTCATCAAAACCAATAGGTCGTGGATAAGAAATAGAGTAGTGTATCAGTGGAATGGAATAGATACACATGACACAATAATCAAGATCTATAGCAATCTAATATTTGATGAAGTCCCAAACTCCAGCTTCTATAATAATTCAGCATTTGACAAAATTTTCTGGAAAAACTGGAAAATAATATGTGAGAAACTAAGCATAGAGATCTCACACCCCATACCAAAAATGTCAAAATGGGTACATGATTTGGGCATAAATGATGATACCATCAGCAAACTAAAGAAGAAGAGATAGTTTATCTATGAGATCTTTGGATAAAGGAAGGAATTCATGACCAAAGAAGAACTAGATAACATTATGAAAGGTAAAATGGACAACTTTTTCAATTAAAAAGTTTTGTACAAACAAAAAAAAGCAAAAAAGAAACAATATTTAAAATGATGTGCAAAGCTGGGCAAGTCTTTACAGCCAGCATTTCTGATAATGGTCTCATTTCTAAAATGTATAAGGAACTGTGTCAAATTCATGAAAATATAAGTCATTCCCCAATTGGTAAAAAGTTAAAGTATATGAAAAGACAATTTTCAGATGACAACATTAAAGCTAGCTATAGTTATATGGGAAAATTGCTCTAAATCAATATTGATTAGAGAAATGCAAATTAAAACAACTTTGAGTTACCACCTTACACTTCTCAGACTGGATAATGTGACAGGAAAAACTACTAAGAAATGTTGGAGGCATGTGGGAAAACTGAGACACTAATGCATTGTTGCTGGAATCATGAACTAATTCAAACATTCTGGAGAACAATCTGGAACTATGCCCAAAGGACTATAAAACCATGTGTATCTGCAGTACTGTTATTAGTTCTGTATACCAAGAAAATCTTAAAGGAGGGAAAAAGACTCAGATGTCCAAAAAAAATTTGTAGCATCTCATTTTGTGGTAGCAAAAAATTAGAAAATGAAGAGATGTCCAACCAGAAGAAGTTGTAATACATGAAGGTTATTATATATTGGCTATAAAATATGATGAACAAGCTGATTTTAGAAAGGCCTGGGAAGATTTACATGAATTGAGCAAAACAAGTAGAATTAGGTATACATTATACACAATAATAGCAAGAATGTGCAGTGATCAACTTTTGAAAGGCTTTGTCTTTTCAGTGATTCAGTAATCCAAAGCAGTCCCAGCAGACTTTGGACAGGAAATGTCATCCAGAAAAAGAACAAAGGTGATTGATTGTAAACCAACACATGCTATGTTTACTTCTTTTTTCTTCTTTTCTTTTTAATATCTCTCCCAGAGTTTTTCCCTTTTTGCTCTGATTTTTCTCTCCCAACATTATTCATAAAATAATATATGTTAAAATAAATAAATAAATGATCATAGCAATAATGCTAAAATAAATAAATAAATGAAATAACTTTCCTTCTTTTTTTTCCCCTTTCAAGCTAGAGAAGATAGTAGAGAGAAATCTGACAACTATGAGACATTACACTATCTCAGCCTACATAAGAGGTGCTCAAGGACAATAAACTTAGAAGCAACAAAGAAAAGATAAATTCCAATGAGCTTATCAACCATCATCAATAGATATTTTCATCAGCCCATCAGCAAATAAATGCTACTTTTCCAGTCAGCAGATAGACTCCAAAAAGAATCCTTCCTCTCAATGTAATCCCTTATTTTTTTTTTCACAAACTATGAGTGTGTGTGTTTGTGTGTGTATATATATGATATTTTTTCATATCGCAAATAATTCTATTTAGTGCTTTTTGATAGTCAGTGACTCACATTCGCCTTATGAAGTAAAATATGAACCATAGATCTTTCTTTCAATTATGAACTTAGTAGTTTTCATTTGCTCTCCATTTTCAAAGTTATTCATTTTAGAATTTTGTTAGCTATAATCTTTAAGGTTTTAAATAAGCATTTACATGTAAATGAGCCAATGAATAACAATGTCTTATAATCACCAGTGACCCAGTTATTTATGTCTCTTCAAATAAATAATCTTAGTAGCCTTCAATTACAGCTTTTGTCCCTTCTTACCACCTTATCTGTGATATTCACTAGTGGAATTTATTCATTTTTTAGACCTTTCACCACAAGCAAATCACATATAAATGGTGTATGTCTTTAAGGTTTTTGTTTTCTTCTCTTGTGGAGTAGGCCTGAGATAAAATTTTAAAGAAAAAAAAATAATTTAAAAGAGAAGAATCACTGAATAATGTATAAAATTCTAGCCTTAGAACCTGGAGGGTTTGAATCCCAACTCAGATTTATATTAGCTATGACATTTTGGGAAACTTCTTTTTTTAAAACTTCTTGACAAATCATAGGTTAAATTCTTATTTCACAAGCATAATTAGAGGAAAAAAGTTGCAAAATTTAATGAACTATGTAAATATCAATTATTATTATTATGTTCCTAGATCCATACATACCTGGTAATCCAATTCTTTCATGTTCTGTTCTTGCTACCTCTAGGCCTATATTTGGCTGTCCTTATTTAAGTCTTTTCTCTTCCAAAAAGCTTTAATAGCTTTGGCATTGAATCATAGATACAGAGTTAAAAGACAACTCAGGAAAATCCTTTTTTTTACCCCTGATTTTATAGGTAAGAAAAGTCAAGCACAATAACTAGTCCATATCATGGAGATAATATGCACCAAGACAGGGATTCATATTGAGATCATCTAATTGTTGACTAAGTACTTTTTTGAGGAAGAATATTGAATTTGCTGAATAGCAACATGGGTTCAAATTCTGAATCTTATTAGAGGTCACATCAAAACAATATTTCCTATAGTATGAAAAGCAGGAATAAGTATTAGAGTTATAATAATAGATATCTTAGAATTATGATTGAGAGCCCCTAAAAGTTATCTTTTTTATTTTTTCAAATAATAGCTTTTTATTTTTTAAATATATGCCAAGATTGTTTTCAACATTTTTTATTGGCCAGAACTCCAAAACAAGAATTCTCACGAGGTGTTAAGTCTGTGGAATTGATGATACAATGGTTATCTAGTTTAGCATGGTGATTAGTAGTTCTCTAAGTTCCGTGTGATTGATTTAGTCTTTCCTAGTGATATAATGATTGGTTTATACTCAGTGTAGAGCATGTAAGCTGGGAAACTCAGCCAGAGTCAGAGCCAGAAAAAACAAAGGATTGGAGGTGGGACCTCAAGCTCTCAGAGCCAAGGAGAGTGATTCATTTCTTCTTCTGTTGTGACTCTCCTGGAGGACCAAGAGACTCAGAGACAGATTCCTTCATCCCATCTCACACACTGTGGTGGTAAGACTGTCCTCCTGCATTTTCTCCACTGAAATGAAGTCCCCTCTGAAGGCCACATGAAAGCTAGCTAAGCATTAGGTGAAGGAGACAATAAAGGCTTTTGGACTTTAACTCCTGACTAGTCTTGTGGCGATTACTGAAGTGAAGGCTGCTTCAGAGACCTCCAGAAAACCAAGAACACTGCAAACATTAATCCTTGCAAAATCTTATGTTTTAAATTTTTCTCCCTCACCTTCTCTAGTTAGCAAATAATCCGATATTTTTGATCATGTACATTCTTCTGTACATATTTTCACATTTATCATGCTGCACAAGAAAAATCAGATTCAAATGGGGCAAAAAAAGGTGGATAAAGGAGAAAAAACAAAAAAGCAAGCAAACCACAACAAAAAGGTGAAAATACTATGTTTTAGTTTATATTCAGTCCTTAGTCTTCTTTCTGTAGGCAAGTGGCTCTCTCCATCACAAATTTATTGGAATTGGCCTGAATCATCTCATTGATGAAAAGAGCCAAATTCATCACAGTTGATCATCACGTAATTTTGTTGCCACTGTGTACAATGCTCTCTTGGTTCTATTCACTTCATTCAGCATCAGTTCATGTAAGTCTCCTCAAGTCTTTCTGAAATCTTCATGCTGATCATTTTTTTAATAAAACAATAATATTCAGTAGCAGTCTTATACCATAATTTATTCAATCATTCTCCAACTGATGGAAATTCATTCATTTCTAGTTGCTTGCCCCTACAAAAAAGGCTGATACAAACATTTTTGTTCATGTGGACTCTCCCCCTTTTTAGTGATCTCTTTGGGATATAGGCTTAGTGGAAAAATTGCTGGATGAAAGGGTATGGACAGTTTGTATCAAACTGTGCCCTTAGGGCATAGTTCAAAATTGCCCTACAGAATGATTGGATCAGTTTGCAATGCTACCCACAATGTATTAGTGTCCCAATTTTCCCACATACTCTTCAACAATTAAAAAAAAACACACAAATAATTACCTAAATAAGATATCCTTGAAATTCATTGGAAAAGGTCTGTTTTTGCTTGAGGGTGAGAACAGTTAGATCAGGCACAAACTGAAGATAGGCAGCAGCAGCACAGCAGACAAAGTAAGGCAGGCAGCTCACAGCTGAGCAGACCAGAGAGGGGTGTAGTGTGATCTCAGTCCTTTCTGTGGGGAGAGCTTTACTACAGTATTGGCTACTTTGCCCTGGCAGCAAGCCAGTAGACAAGCAGAGAAGCTAAAAAGACAGGGGGTAAAGACTATAACCCCAAAAAGCAAGTGTCTCTTGGTACCTGGCCACACCCACCTGCAGTGTCTCAGCATGCTCTCAAAATCTCAGAGGTCAGAAGCAGCACAGCCATGGCTGTCCTGCTAATGCCTTGCTGCTGCCCCCTGCAGTCTGTAGAGGAATTTCGGTAATACCATCCAGCAAATCCCGCCCCCCCACCTCCGAAAAACAAACAAAAACAAAAAAGACTGCATTTGTTTTTCTTGTTTTCTTTAATTCTTCTTTGACAAAATGAGCAAAAAATTTAAACGAAATCTTAACTATTGATAGCCTCTCTATGGATAGAGAGCAGTTTTTAAACCCTGAGGAGACTAAAAACAGACTGTCTCCAGATGAATCCAAAGGGGGATATGATCTGGTCCTCAACACACAAGAGTCTCATAGAAGAAATTTAAAAGGCTTTCACAAGAGAGGTAGAAGCAAAATGGGCAAAAGAAAGGGAAGCTAGGGAAGAGAGTCTGGAGAAGTAATCCCACTCATTTAAAGATGGAGTGGATAAAAAAATCAAATCCTTGAAAAACAGAATTAGTGAGTCAGAAAAAGAAAATAGCTCTTTAAAAAATAAAATTGGCAAAATAGAAAAAAGTTCCATAGAACAAAGCAACTCACTTAAAAACTCAATTGGACAATTAGAAAAAAAGATATAAAAAAATGAGTGAATAAAATAACTCATTAAAAATCAGAATCAAACAAATGGAAATGGATGATTCGAGGAGACACCAAGAATCAAAAGCAAAACCAAAAAAAATGAAACAATGGAAAAAATGTCAAATATCTTCTTGGGAAAACAACAGACCTTAAAAATAGAACTAGGAGAGACAATCTTAGAATTATTGGACTTTCTGAAAAATATGATAAAAAAAGAACCTGGACACTATTTTCCAGCAAATTATCAAAAAGAACTGCCCAGATGTTATAGAAACAGAGGGTAAAATAGACATTGAAAGAATTCATCAATCACCTACTGAAAGGTACCCTAAAATCCAAACCCAAGAAATAGAGTGGCCAAATTCCAGAACTATCAAATGAAGCAAAAAATACTGCACACTGCTAGAAAAAATCAATTCAAAAATAGAGGAGCCACAATAAAGATTATTCAGGATCTAGTAGCATCCACATTAAAGGTTCAAGGGCCTGGAATATGATATTCTGAAAGGCTAAGGAACTTGGTATGCAGCCAAAAATAACTTACCCAGCCAAAATGAGCATCTTTTTCCAGGGAAGAAGATGGACATTCAACTAAATAAGAGAATTTCATCTATTTTTGATGAAAAAAATGGAAGTAAACAAAATCTTTGATCTACAACTATAGAACTCAAGAGAAACCTTAAAAGGTAAAAAGAAATCTTGGTAACTATTTTTCTGTTATAAAGATATGTAAAGAACAAATGTATACTTTGTTCTAGAAACTAAAGGTGGAAAGGAAATTGTACCAGGAAAAGGGTAAAGTGGGGCTACTACATCTCAGGAAGATACAAAGGAAACCTATTATATATGAGAGAAAGAATGCAGGGGGATGAACATAGCCTGTAGCTTTACTGCCATCAGAATTGGCTTAAAGAGAAAAATATTAGACATATTTGATTTTTGGTGAAACTTCTCCGACCTCATTGAAAAGTAGGAGGGGCAAAGTGAAAAGGGAAGGAGTAAGATAAGTGGAAGGAAATACAGAAATTGTGAGGAAAAGGGGTAAGATGGGGGAGGAATTCTAAAGTAGAGGGAGGGATACTAAAAAGGAGGACGGTGAGAAGCAAGTAGTGCTCATAAGTTTAATATTGGGGAGGGGGGAAAGGGAGAAGGAAAGGAGAAAAGCATATGCAGAGGTTAACAAGATGGCACATAATACAGAATTGGAAATTTTAACCATAAATGTGAATGGAGTAAACTCCCCCATAAAGAGAAAATGGTTATCAGACTGGATGAAAAGACAGAATCCTACAATGTGTTGTTTATAGGAAACACACTTGAAGCAGGGCGATACATACAGAGTAAAAATATAAGGTTGGAGCAGAACCTACTATTCTTCATGTGAAGTCAAAAAAGCAGGTGTAGCCATCCTGATTTCAGATCAAACAAAAATAAAAATTAACCTACTTAAAAGAGATAAGGAAGGCCACTATATGTTGCTAAAGGGTAGCATAGACAATGAAGCAATAATCAATATTAAACATGTTCTTGAAAGAGAAATTAAGAGAGCTGCAAGAAGAAATAGACAGCAAAACTATAATGATGGGAGATCTCAACATTGCACTCTCAAAATTAGATAAATCAAACTAAATAAATAAGATAAATCAAACAAAATAAATAAGAAAGAAGACAAAGAGGTAAATAGATTACTAGAAAAGTTAGATATGATAGAACTTTGCAGAAAACTAAATGGAGACAGAAAGGAGTACACTTTCTTCTCAGCAGTTCATTGAACCTATACAAAAATTGACCATATATTAGAACATAAAAACCTCAAACTCAAATGCAGTAAGGCATAAATAGTAAATGCATCCTTTTCAGACCACAATGCAATGAAAATTAAATTCAATAAAAAGCCAAGGGAAATAGATCAAAAACAATTGGAAACTAAATAAGCTCAAACTAAAGAATGAGTGGGTGAAATAGCAAATCATAGACATAATTAATAACTTCACCAAAGAAAATGACAATAATGAGATGTCATACCAAAATGTGTGGGATGCAGCCAAAGTGGTAATAAGGGGAAATTTTATATCTCTACAGGCCTACTTGCATAAAATAGAGAAAGAGAAAATCAATGAATTAGGCTTGCAACTAAAAATGATAGAAAAGGAACAAATGAAAAAAAAAAAACCAGTCAAACACTAAACTTGAAATTCTAAAAGTAAAAGGAGAGATTAACAAAATTGAAAGTTAAAAAAAATATTCAATTAATAAAACTAAGAGTTGCTTTTATAAAAAGCGAAAAAATAATAGATAAAACTTTAGTAAATCTGATTTAAAAAAGGAAAGAGGAAAATCAAATTATTAGTCTTAAAAATGAAAAAGGAGAAATTGCCACTAATCAAGAGCAAATTAGAGCAATAATTAGGAATTACTTTACCCAGCTTTTGCCAATATATTCGATAACTTAAATGAAATGGAAGAATAGCTGCAAAAATATAGCTTGCCCAGATTAACAGAGGATCAAGTAAATTGGTTAAACAGTTCCATCTTAGAAAAAGAAATAGAACAAGCTATTAATCAACTCCCTAAGAAAAAATCCCCAGAACCAGATGGCTTTGCGTGTGAATTCTACCAAACATTTAAAGAACAATGAATCCCAATGCTATATAAACTATTTGAAAAAATGAGGATTGGAAAAGTCCTACCAAATTCTTTTTATGACACAGACATAGTACTGATACCTAAACCAGGCAGGCTAAAAGCAGAGAAACAAAATTATAGACCAATCTCTCTAATGAATGTCAATGCTAAAATCTTAAATAAAATATTAGCAAAAAAATTACATAAAATAATTCCCAGGATAATATACTATGACCAAGTAGGATTTATACCAGGAATGAAGGGCTGGTTCAACATTAGGGAAACTATGAGCATAATTGACTATATCAATAACCAAATTAGCAAAAAACATATGATCATCTCATTAGATGCAGAAAAAAGCATTTGACAAAATCCAACATCCATTCCTAATAAAAAACATTTGAGAGTATAGGAATAAATTGACTTTTCTTTAAAATAGTCAGGAGTATATATTTAAAACCGTCATTAAGCATCATATGTAATGGGGATAAACTGGAACCATCCCCAGTAAGATCAGGAGCGAAGCAAGGGTGCCCATTATCACCATTATTTTTCAATATTGTATTAGAAATGCTAGCCTCAGCAATAAGAATTGAGAAAGAGATTAAAGGAATTAGAGTAGATGATGAGGAAACCAAATTTTCACTCTTTGCAGATGATATGATTTTATACTTAGAGAAACCCAGAGGTTCTACTAAAACAATTTAGAAATACTTCACAACTTTAGCAAAGTTTCAGTATAAAAATAAATCCACATAAATCCTCAGCATTTTTATACATAACTAACAAAATAGAACAGCAGGAGATACAAAGAGAAATTCCATTCAAAATAACTGTCAATAGCATAAAATATTTGGGAATCTGTCTACCAAAGGCAAGTCAGGAATTATATGAGCAAAATTACAAAACACTTTCCACACAAATAAAGTCAGATTTAAATAATTGGAAAAAAGTATTAAATGCTCTTGCATAGGCCGAGCGAATATATTAAAGATGACAATACTTCCTAAACTAATTTCTTTAGTGCTATATCAATCAGTCTCAAGAAACTATTTTAATGACCTAGAAAAAAAGAAGAACAGAATTCATATGGAAGAACAAGAGGTCAAGAATTTCAAGGGAATTAATGAAAAAAAAAAATCAAATGAAGGTGGCCTAGCTGTACCTAATCTAAAACTATATTATAAAGCAGCAATCACCAAAACCATTTGGTATTGGTTAAGAAATAGATTAATTGATCAGAAGAATAGATTAGATTCATAGGGCAAAATAGACAATACGTATATAAATCTAGTGTTTGACAAACCCAAAGATCCCACCTTTTGGGATAAGAATTCATTATTTGACAAAAATGTCTGGGAAAACTGGAAATTAGTATGGCAGAAATTAGGCATGGTCCCACACTTAACACCATACACCAAGATAAGATCAAAATGGGTCCATGATTTAGGCATAAAGAACAAGATTATAAATTACAGGAACATAGGATAGTTTACCTCTCAGACTTGTGAAAGAGGAAGAAATATGTGACCAAAGATGAACTAGAGACCATTATTGATCACAAAATAGAAAATTTTGATTACATCAAATTAAAAAGCTTTTGTACAAACAAAACTAATGCATACAAGATTAGAAGGGAAGCAACAAACTAGGAAAACATTTTTACAGTGAAAGGTTCTGATAAAGCCCTCATTTCCAAAATATAGAGAGAACTAACTCTTATTTATAAGAAATCAAGCCATTCCCCAATTGATAAATGGTTAAAGGATATGAACAGATAATTTTCATATGATGAAATTGAAACTATTTCCACTCATATGAAAGAGTGTTCCAAATTACTATTGATCAGAGAAATACAAATTAAGACAACTCTGATATACCACTATATACCTGTCAGATTGGCTAAGATGACATGAAAAAATAATGATGAATTTTGGAGGGGATGCGGGAAAACTGGGACACTGATGCATTATTGGTTGATTTTGTGAATGAATCCAACCATTCTGGAGAGCAATCTGGAATTATGCTCAAAAAGTTATCAATCCGTGCATCCAATTTCATCCTTGAGTAGTAAGTAGTGTTACTACTGGGCTTATATCCCAAAGAGATACTAAAGAAGGGAAAGGGACCTCTTTGTGATAAAATGTTTGCGAAAGCCCTTTTTGTGGTGGCTAGAAATTGGAGAATGAATGGATGTCCATAAACTGGAGAATGGTTGGGTAAATTGTGGTATATGAATGTTATGGAATATTATTGTTCTGTAAGAAATGTCCATCAGGATGAATACAGAGATACTTGGAAAGACTTACATGAAGTGATGCTAAGTGAAATGAGCAGAACCAGTCATTATACACTTCAACAACTATACTGTATGAAGATGTATTCTGATGAAAGTGGATATCTTCAACAAAGAGAAGATCTAATTCATTTCCAATTGATCAATAATGGACAGAATCAGCTACACCCAGAGAAGGAACATTGGGAAATGAGTATGAACTGTTTGCGTTTTTGTTTTTCTTCTCAGGTTATTTTTACCTTCTGAATCCAATTCTTCCTGTGCAACAAAAGAACTGTTCAGTTCTGCACACATATATTGTATCTAGGATATATTGTAACATATTTAACATGTATAAGACTGATTGCCATCCACGGGAGGGGATGGAGGAAGGGAAGGAAAAATTTGGAACAGAAGTGAGTGCAAGGGATAATGTTGTAAAAAAAAAATTCCCATGAATAAGTACTGACTGGAATCATTTATTGATGCTGACCAAAACAAGCAGAACCAGAAATGCACTGTACAAAATAACAGCAAGAATGTGCAATGATAAAATATGGAAGACTTGGTTCTTTTCACTGATGCAATTATTCAAAGCAATCCTAAAAGACTTTGTACAGGAAATGGCATCTATATCCAGAAAAAGACCTAAGGAAACAAATGCTATGTTCTCTTTCTTTGTTTTTTTGTCTTTCCCATGTCTTTTTTTCTCTTGTTCTGATTTTCCTCTCCCAACATGATTCATAAATCAATATGTGCTTAAAATAAATAAATTTGCTAGAAAACTTAAAAATAAACCAAATGGAGTTCATTGGCAGGTTTGATTTGATTTTAATTTTTTTCAAAAAACAATTTTTTTTTGAATTCTCTCCAAACTTGTGCTGTACCATGAATATAATATTGGAGTCTTAAGAGTGATGTCTGTCAGTTTAACACAGGGCACAGTAGTTAGTTGTAGACTCAAATGAACAAATGCAGTGTTGTACAACAATAGCTGCAATTATTTTCTGTTTCATTATTGACGATACTATGATGCCTTAACTTTCCCTCCAAATTAGCAAAAAAATTGTTCCCACTCAGGGAAGCACTCTAATCTGTTGACATTAAATTTTCTGGTAGTATTTTTTTCCTTGGGAGTCACTGCTTTGGTTGAATGATTATTTGGCTTGGAGAGCACAAGTCTGTGATTAGTACAGTACTTTGTGCCATATATTGCATTAGTCACTTAGTGATTTCTCCTTACCATGACATTGTCTATTAAATGTCAATGTTTTCTCTGATGATGTATCCATGAAGTTTTATTGTGTTTATCTAAATGGAAGACAGTTTTGATGATGAGCTCATTATACCTACATTAGGAAGTAACTATCACTGTTGCTATTTGCAACTCCATTCCTCCTTTGACTGCATCATGATTTGTCATAGTACTAACATAATCATTGTTGATAATGGCATAATGTTTTCATCTAACTGGCAATTACATTATCATGAACCTGCTGTTTATGCCATTTGGTAGGCATATAAATTTGGCAACCAGATTAATTTTGATCACCAAACCTATACTAACTTCATGACATTCCCCCTCACTATTGCCACTCCAGAAAAACAAAAACAAAAACAAAACAAACAACATATCTATAGCTCCAACTTTAGCAAACTAGTCTCCATTTGTCAACCCTGTTTCACTCAGAATTGCCATTTGGATGTCACATCTGCTGAGTTAGCTCACAGCAATAGCTGTTCATTTTTCCGAGCTAGTCTATTTTGTTTTATCTATAAGGGCACACACATACCATATGCATATGGTGACTGGAAGCATCTTTTTAGAAGTTTTTGTACTTTGTTTTGTGCTTCAACTTTAGAGTAGGATTGCCCTATTGCCATAAAAATCAGGTCAAAAATTAGCCAGGCAGATACATTTTAAAGACCCTTTTTAGCCCCTTTCTCAAACCAGGAAGAGATCAATGAAATGTTTCAAAGGCTGTTCAGACTGCCAGGGAGCTGCCAATCACCATTACTCTTTTCAGGGAGAAAATGATCTTATAGCCTGGGATGCCTATCTACAGGATTGTGACTATAACTATCAGTGTACCTATGCCTTTTCTTGCATATAACCATAGGACTTTGAGATAGATAGAAATATTAAAATGATAGGGGTGATATCTTTTAACCCATGCTTAAATTGACTTTTATAGGAGAAGTGTTTCACAAAGCCCATGGCCTCACTTTCTCTTTCAAAATCATCCAGTGACAGGAAATAGTCAAAGTGATTGCTTATGACTCAAGATGCTGGGGATGGCCTTGTCATATTCAAAATCTATCCAAGCTTTCAGTACTCAACAGTATCTGCTTCAGATGCCTTCTTGGTTGTTGGAACAAATTGTACTCTTTGGCCTATTCTACCAATGTAGGTCTTCACATGCTTGAAAAAGGCATCCTCCTTACTCACTGAAGGATTTTAGAAGACTCATTTACCCTAAACCTAGTTCAACTAATCTGCTGACTTTTACTAGTTTTACCAGAGTATGGCCATTGTGCTTGCTACACATTCTTGAAGCCACAAGAAAGAATTAGGTGGATCATGTAGACATCAAATGTGGAAACCATTCCTAAAAATGGTGTCCCAGCCATTACAAGAAAGATACTAGATTTAACTAAAAACACTTCAAATACCATCATGTATTTATACTATATGAGTTAAATTTAAACTGTTTTCTGAAGAAAAAAGTCATGATTGAAACTCTGGGCTCAATTTTCTATTTTGTTGTTCTTGATCAACCAAATATAATATGAGACAATGTAATTTGCACCAGTAAAGTTTAAGAAAAGTGAAGAGTTTAAAAAAAATCTATGAAAGTAAAGATTATTAAGAGAGAAATCTACATTACAATAATCCAGAAGTTTTAATGGAGTGGAAATTAACTGAGACCAGAATGTGACATGACATCTAAAAACAGTTCATGAGAACTTTGCAATATGAAAGACTATCCCAAATTAGGGAATTAATGGTTGTGTCACGTTCTACATTGGTTAAACCATGTTGATTCTAGTAATAATAATAATAATGTATGAATAAGCTTTAACATGCCTGGAGGAAGAAATTTAGGGCATATGAGAAATCATCAAATTAAAATATTACTTACAAAAACTTGAAGTAACCATTTGAGATAGGGGAAGACATGAGAAGGGACATGATACTTCTCTTCAAGCTTTTAATAGGATTGTATAATCTGAAGTTGAAAGGGATGTTAGAAAACATGAAATTCACCTTGTTTTTTGTTTAAATTGAGGAAAAAAATTCACAGAGAATTTAAATTATTTTCCAAAGATCAAAAAAAAATTGATAACAGAGCCAATATTTAAAGCCACATTTGCTCATTTTAAATTCATCTTTTTGCTTTGCCTCCTTTCTTTCTATCATGAATCCATGATAATCTTTAGTCACTAAGCCTTAATTAAATATCTACTGGCTAATAATATTGTATTAGATATCATGAGGTATGCTGCAAAATAATAGGTATGCCCTTGAAAACTTATACATATGCTCCAAAAGTTATCAAACTGTCCATACCCTTTGCTCCAGCAGTGTTACTACTGGGCTTATATCCCAAAGAGATCTTAAAGAAGGGAAAGGGACCTATATGTGCAAAATGTTTGTGGCAGCCCTCTTTGTAGTGGCTAGAAACTGGAAACTGAATGGATACCCATCAATTGGAGAACGGCTAATAAGTTGTGGTATATGAATGTTATGGAATATTATTGTTCTGTAAACCAGCAGGATGACTTCAGTAAGGTCTGGAGAGACTTACATGAACTCATGCTGAGTGAAGTGAGCAGGACAACAATATTTTATGATGATTAATTCTGATGGACCTGGCTTTCTTCAACAATGAGATGAACCAAATCAGTTCCATTTGTTCAATAATGAAAAGAACCAGCTACACCCAGAGAAAGAACTATGGGAAAGGTGTATTAACCACAACATAGCATTTCCACTTCTTCTGTTTTTGTCCACTTGCATTTTTTTATTTCCTTCTCAGCTTATTTTTATTTTATTCTTAGTCTGATTTTTCTTGTGCAGCAAAATAACTGCATGGATATGTAAACATATATTATATTTAACATATACTTTAACATATTTAACACTTATGGGTCTACCTGCCATCAGGAGAGGGGGTGGGGGGAAGCTGGAACAGAAAGTTTTTCAAGGGTCAATGGTGAAAAATTACCCATGAATATATCTTGTAAATAAAAAGCTATAATAATAAAAAATAAATTAAAATAAAAAAATGGATGACCTTTAAATGTTCCTTCAAGCTCTAATTCTGTTATTTATGATTTGTGTAACTGCTGCTGGAAAAACACACCTCTTTCTTCTGTATAATCATAGTTTTATTAATAAACAACTTGCTTCTATTGAAACAGAAAGAAAGGTGCGGTGAGAATCAAAAAAGAAAAAAACTTATACAGATAAATGAATACAAAACACATAAAATGTGTCCAGAACATCAAAGTTCATAGATAACTTTATTTCTGCTCTCATTATATGCAAAAAAATTGTCTTTGACATTGTGGCCAGATTATTCAAACTGTCAAAGGGGCATTTTATCCAAAGAAAGATCAATTCAAGAGCTAATTTGCTTTTAAAGAAGTCATATTTTAATGAAAATAAAATACATAGCAGGTTTGAATAGCAAATTAGATGGAAATATCCCCATGGTATTATAATTCAACTTTTGAAACCAGTAGAATATACCTTCTTTAAGGTTGTTTCAAGTTATAAAATCAAAATAATTCTTATTGGTAAATGACATGAGAATGATAAAGATATTAATAAAAATCACTTTCTTTTCTGAATCTTCAGTAGTAAAATATCTGCTGAAGTGGTCTAGAGGCTTTGTATCCATAGAGGCTGCTTTCCAAATTAAAGATTGTGGATTTGACCTGGAAGCCAGATTCTGTTCTTAGTTGAGAGTTAAATGTAGTTAAATGCTCATAAATGGGACTGACAGTGATATGTGTGTGTATTTTATTTTGAGTGAAAAAGTGACGTGCAATGACATAAAATAATTTAATTGTATACATACGATAGATATTAAAGTAGGTTATTCTACTCTTGTTACAAAGTGTGTTCTTATTTCAAATTTGAATCTACTAACTTTTATGAACTTTCATATACTTTGTGTAAGTTACATAACTATCCAGCTTTGTTTTTGTTTTTGTTTTTTGCATCTTTTAAAATGACATTAGAATAAATTATTATTAAAGTTATTTCCAGTTCTTAATTATGTAATCACTATTCAAATTCTTTTATTTTACATATAAGGACATGTTAACTGATATTTATTTTCTTCTTTATGGTAAGTATGCATAGAGGCACTATAAGAGATAGAAATATTAGTTATAAAAAGAGCTCTAAGTATTCTAGGTAGCATAGTGGCACAGTGGAAAGATTTCTGCAATCAATGGAACTCAATTCAAATCACACCTATGAGAGTTAACATATCTGTGAAATTTATACAAGTCATTCCCTAAGTCATGGTGTTTTTTGTATAAAATGAGGAGATTGGACTGTATGGTCACTATAGATCCTTAGAGGTCTGGATTGATGCAGCACTGACATATAGCTAACTATACTGCATATCAAGTTAATTAAAGATGATCCCTAAAACATGCTTAGTGAATTCAACTCTCCTCAACATATTTTGTGAGGGTACATTTTATTCTATTCACCTATGATCCTAGTAGAGCTAGAAGAGCTAGAAAGATGATCCAACCCCAGGTTTTTCAGATTATACATGAAGAAATAGCCCAGAATGTTAAATGACTTGCTGAATGTCACCTTGATGATAAATAGAAGATTTAGAATTTGAAACCCACATTTATTGTTTTTTTTTTTCACTATTTCATCTGACTTTTCAAATGGTGAATTGAAAAGCTATATCTCTTATAAAAAAGATTTCTCAGATCAATGTGTAAACTTTGGGGGTGGCATTTTGTTAATGTAGAGGACCAGGTTCATGGAAGAAGTTTCCTGTATTCACTTCAGACAAGGAGACTAGAATAGACTATTAGCCAAAAAAAAGCAATTAGGATTATATGGATAGTAAAACAGCAGTAAAAACATAATTGAGTGGGATCAAAAGATCTGATTCCTATTTGAATCCATTATTCTGAGGCATAATATTTTCAGAGGACAACATTTTAGCATATCTTTGTGAAAGGCCAGGGACCAAGAAATACAGCTTTTAATAATACTTGAAAATAGCTTCACATGTTTGACCTTTCTCAAAGTTACTTCGAACATTCAACATTCAGCAACTGCAACATAATGATAAGAAACCATAGCAAAGAGACTTGGGAAAAGGAGATTATCAAATACCCAACAGTTAATTTGAGTACTCCCCTCCAACTCAGTAGGCAGCATTGATTTGAGTCTAAAGTTCTTTAAATTTGTGGGAAGAAAAAATAACTTAAAATTTGGATTTTCAGTGGTTACACATATGAGAAATTAAGAATAGGGCAATATAAGTTATTTACTTTTTTGAAATAATTTGCCCTTTTGAGATTTAAGGGCAGCTAGGTGGCATCTAGAGTTAGGAAGACTCATTTTCCTGTGTTCAAATATGACCTTAGAAACTTTCTAGTTATGTCATCTTCAGTAATTTTCTTAAGCCTGTTTGGCTCATCTCTTCATCTGGAGATGGAAAATGATCTGGAGAAGGAAATGGCTATCCATTCCAGAATTTTTGCCAAGAAAACCCCTAATGAGATTACAAAAACTCAGGCATTACTGCCCAATTCAACAAAAATCACAATGACTTTTCTCATGCCATCTAGTTTCACAGCAAAATTAGTGTAAAGCAAGAAATTTGAGAAGATAGGCAAATTAGTTAAGCACTTAGTCAATAAATTAAAAAAGAAACAAAAAAAAACTTTTAAATTTTCTGAAGTCAAGAATTGAGAAAACATTACGTGGTTATTCATGATCCTTTTGAAAATCTAATGTTGATATCATTTCAGTGAATGCAATTTTCTCAAAGGTCTGAGATTAACTATTTCTTTCATGGGGTAAAGTTTTGTAGTACTCTGCATAGAGCACTAAAATTGGAGTCAGGAAAACATGAATTCAAATCCAATTTTAGAAATGTATTATTTAGTCAGCTCCAAGCAAGTCACTTTGACTCTGATTCTTTTTCTGTAACTGTAACATAGACATTGAAATTGCCCCTACTTTGAAATTATATCTGGAAAGCAATCAGCACACTCCCTGGCAAATAGTAAGTAATGAATAAATGATGGCTTCTCTATGTGTGACCCAGGAGCTGAAAGATATATTGTGTTAGTTTTCTGCTCCACTGGAAACTATGAATAGGACAACACATTCTGAAAAGAAGTGTTTTGAATTAAGATAAAATAATCCATCAATGGAAAGTTAAGTCATTTTCCTCTGTCCCTAGTAGGTGACTTCATTCTCTACCAAGCTCTGCTTATAGTACACATTCAGATTTATCTATGTGCCTTAATCAGTAATTTATGAAAAAAAAAGATCAAGTACAGGAATGTGGATATGAGAATGATAAATTCCTTTAAGTGGATTCTATGGCAATTTGAAGAAGGAAACTTAAATCGCTTTTGGAAATTTATCTAACACATAGCCAAGAGAAGAATTAATTGTTTCATGCAGATGCACTACATCCATCAGGCAAAATTTTGATCATTGGTGAACACCAAATCATTGCATCACACCCCCGTAGTCCAAAAAGGCCTACACTACAGCATAGTCCTTTTCATTACATCAGAAGTTTTCTTTTTCGTAGGCTTTTTCTGAGCTTTTTACCACTCAAGCCTCTCCCCAGCTCTAGAACTAGGAGGTTGTTGACCTCCTGTAGGAATCCACCTCCTGAACCCACTAGAAGTCCCACTGTAAAACATAGCCATTCTTCTAGCCTCAGGCATCTCTATTACCTGAGCACACCATAGCCTAATAGAAGGTAACCATAAACAAATAATCCAGGCCCTAACAATTATTATTGCCTTAGGTTTATACTTCACAATGCTCCAAGCCACAGAATACTATGAAGCCCCTTTTACTATCTCTGATGGCATTTACAACTCAACATTCTTTGTAGCAACAGGCTTCCACAGTCTACATGTAATCATTGGATCTTTATTCTTAATTGTTTTACTCCTTCGACAACTCTTCTACCACTTCACATCTACACACCACTTTGGTTTTGAAGCTGCAGCCTGATATTGACACTTCGTAGATGTTGTATGACTATTTCTGTATGTCTCCATCTACTGATGAGGCTCCTATTTTTCTAGTATAATTAGTACTATTGATTTCCAATCATTAAGTTCTGGGTAAAACCAGAGAAAAATAATTAACCTAATATTGACTCTCCTAATCAACTCTGCTCTAGCAACCATCATAGTTCTTATTGCTTTCTGACTACCACAACTATATTTATACCTAGAAAAATCTAGCCCTTATGAATGCGACTTTGATCCCCTAGGCTCCGCCCATCTTCCTTTCTCAATAAAATTCTTCCTAGTTACCATCACATTCCTCCTATTTGACCTAGAAATCGCCCTCCTCCTACCCCTACCCTGAGCCATCCAACTATCTACTACCAACACCATACTTATCTTAGCATATTCCATTATCATCCTACTCATAGGAGGTCTCGCATATGAGTGGTTTCAAAAAGGCCTTGAATGAACCGAATAGGTTTTTAATCTAATTAAGATAATTGATTTTGACTCAATAAATCATGGTTCTACCCCATGAATACCTTATGCTCCCCATTAACCTAAACCTAATCGTAGCCTTCCTGTTAGCCCTTATAGGAGTTCTAATCTACCGATCACACCTAATATCCACTCTCCTATGCCTGAAAGGGATAATATTATCCTTGTTCATCCTTATAACCCTCCTAATTACCCACTTCCACATATTCTCAATATCTATAACCCCTTTAATTCTACTAGTCTTCTCAGCTTGATACCTCCTCAAAGCCATGCCTCAATTAGAAACATCAGCATGATTTCACGTTGCCAGCCTAACCATCATTAACATTTTCTGCTTATTCCAACTACAACTCACCGGTATTGAAATAATTTATATTTATCCTCCAGAAGAAATCCTCAAACTCCCAGAAATTCCGTTTCCTTGAGAGAAAAAATGAACGAAAATCTATTTGCCCCTTTCATCTGCCCTACTATTATATTATGTAAAACTATATTATAAAGCAGCAGTCACCAAAACTATTTGGTATTGGCTAAGAAATAGATTAGTTGATCAGTGGAACAGGTTAGGTTCACAAGACAGAATAGTCAACTATAGCAATTTAGTGCTTGACAAACCCAAAGATCCTTACTTTTGGGATAAGAATTCATTATTTGACAAAAACTGCTGGGATAACTGGAAATTAGTATGGCAGAAATTAGGCATGGACCCACACTTAACACCGTATACCAAGACAAGATCAAAATGGGTCCATGATTTAGACATAAAGAACGAGATTATAAGCAATTGGAGGAACATAGGATAGTTTATCTCTCAGACTTGTGGAGGATGAAGAAATTTGTGACTAAAGACGAACTAGATTATTGATCACAAAATAGAAAATTTTGATTACATCAAATTAAAAAGCTTCTGTACAAACAAAACCAATGTAAACAAGATTAGAAGGGAAGCAACAAACTGGGAAAACATCTTCACAGTTAAAGGTTCTGATAAAGGCCTCATTTCCAAAATATATAGAGAACTGACTCTAATTTATAAGAAACCAAGCCATTCTCCAATTGATAAATGATCAAAGGATATGAACAGACAATTTTCAGATGATGAAATTGAAATTATTACCATTCATATGAAAGAGTGTTCCAAATCATTATTAATCAGAGAAATGCAAGTTAAGACAACTCTGAGATACCACTACACACCTGTCAGATTGGCTAAGGTGACAGGAAAAAATAATGATAATTATTGGAGGGGATGCGGGAAAACTGGCACACTGATACATTGTTGGTGCAGCTGTGAAGGAATCCAACCATTCTGGAGAGAAATCTGGAATTATGCCAAAAAAGTTATCAAACTGTGCATACCCTTTGATCTAGCAGTGTTTCTACTGGGCTTATACCCCAAGGAGATACTAAAGAAGGGAAAGGGAACAGTATGTGCCAAAATGTTTGTGGCAGCCCTGTTTGTAGTGTCTAGAAGCTGGAAACTGAGTGGATGCCCATCAATTGGAGAATGGTTGGGTAAATTGTGGTATATGAATGTTATGGAATATTATTGCTCTGTAAGAAATGACCAGCAGGATGAATACAGAGAGGCTTAGAGAGAATTATATGAACTGATGCTAAGTGAAATGAGCAGAACCAAGAGATCATTATATACATCAACAACGATACTGTATGAAGATGTTATCTGATGGAAGTGGATTTCTTTGACAAAGAATCCCAATTCAGTTTCAATTGATCAATGATGGACAGAAGCAGCTACACCCAAAGAAAAAACACTGGGAAATGAATGTAAACTGTTTGTATTTTTGTTTTTCTTCCCATGTTATTTTTATCTTCTGAATCCAATTCTTCCTGTGCAACAAGAAAACTGTTTGGATCTGCACACATACATTGTATCTAAGATATACTAGGACATATTCAACATATATAGGACTGCTTGCCATCTAGGGGAGGGGGTGGAGGGTGGGAGGGAAAAATCGGAACAGAAGTGGGTGCAAGGGATAATGTTGTAAAAAAAATTACCCTGGCATGGATTCTGTCAATAAAAAGTTACTATAATAATTAAAAAAAAGAAAAACTATCAATGCATATGTTCTGAAAATAAAAAGCTGTAATAAAAAAAGTTCAGAGGAAAAAAAAAAAGAAAATCTATTTGCCCCTTTCATCTGCCCTACTATTATAGGCATCTCTACCCTACCCATTATCATACTTTTCCCTTGTCTTGTTTTTACAACACCCAAAGGTTGACTCCCCAATCGAATCCAAATTCTACAAATCTGGCTCATCCGACTCATTATCAAACAAATAATAACAATACATAATAATCTTGGTCGAACATGAGCCCTTATTTTCATAACTCTTATCCTATTTATTGCTACCACAAACCTTCTAGGACTCCTCCCTTACTCATTCACCCCCACAATACAACTCTCCATAAACATCAGCATATCCATCCCCCTTTGAATAGGCACTGTGGTTTTAGGCTTTTGCAATAAACCAAAAGCTTCACTTGCTCACTTCCTACCACAAGGAACTCCAACATCTCTTATCCCTATACTAATTATCATTGAAACAATTAGCCTCCCCATCCAACCACTAGCATTAGCAGTACGACTAACAGCCAACATCACTGCCAGCCACCTATGAATTCACCTAATCAGCTCTGCCGCTCTAGCACTCATATCCATTAACATCGTACTATCCTCAATTACACTCATCATCCTTTTCCTCCTTACCATTTTAGAACTTGCTGTAGCTATGATCCAGGCCTATGTCTTTACCCTACTAGTAAGCTTGTACTTACACGATAATACATAATCATATAATAAAATCATAGCTATATGATGACACCTAATGACCCACCAAACCCATGCTTACCACATAGTAAACCCTAGTCCATGACCACTAACAGGAGCAATATCAGCACTCCTCCTTACTTCAGGAATAATTAATAATTTCACTTCCACTCCACCCTACTCCTCTTCATAGGGATTACAGTGATATCCTAACAATATTCCAATGATGATGAGATATCGTACAAGAAACTTATAGGAACCAAAAATTTTGGTGCAACTCCAAATAAAAGTAATTAACTATTTATTAATTTTTTCCCTACTCCTAGCCATTATTATACTTACTTTCCCTCTAATCTACAACATGCTTCTCCTACACAAAACCAGCAATTTACCACTATTATGTAAAAACACAGTCAAACTGGCCTTCTTTACTAGCCTCATCCCATTAGCCCTCTTCATCCACTCTGGACAAGAAGCCACAATTACAAACTGACAGTGATTCTCAATAAATACATTCAACCTAACAATAAGCTTTAAGCTAGATTACTTCTCCATCATCTTTATCCCTATTGCATTATACATCACATGATCCATTCTAGAATTCTCAATATGATATATGCACAAAGACCCAAACATACAGCGCATTTTAAAATACTTAATTATCTTCTTATTTACCAAAATCATCCTTGTATCCGCAAATAACCTATTTCAGCTATTCATTGGATGAGAAGGTATAGGCATCATATGATTTATGCTCATCAGATGATGATTCGGACGAACCGATGCAAACACTGCTGCCCTCCAAGCCGTCCTATACAACAGAATTGGAGACATTGGATTCATGATAGCCATAGCATGCCTGATAATCAATAGTAACTCCTGGGACATCCAACACATCTTCATAACAAATATCGATACCCTAGCCCTGCTTGGACTAATCCTTGCTGCAACTGGGAAATCAGCCCAATTCGGCCTACATCCATGACTACCTTCAGCCATAGAAGGCCCTACTCCCATATCAGCATTACTCCATTCTAATACCATAGTTGTTGCAGGCATCTTTCTATTAATCCAATTTAACCCTGTTATACAAAACAACCAAACAGCCTTAACTACTATACTTTGCCTAGGAGGAATCACAACTCTATTTACTGCCATCTGCACTATCACTCAAAATGACATCAAAAAAATCGTAGCTTTTTCCACATCAAGCCAACTAGGCCTAATAATGGTAGCACTAGGCTTAAATCAACTTCACCTGGCCTTCTTACATATCTGCACACACGCCTTCTTTAAAGCAATACTATTCCTATGCTCCGGCTCCACCTCAATGACGAACAAGATATTCATGAAATAGGAGGACTACTTATACTTCTCCCAACCACATCCTCCACAATCATACTAGGCAGCTTAGCTCTCATAGGAACCCCTTTTCTAGCAGGATTCTACTCAAAAGACACAATCATTGAAGCCATAAACACATCACACTCAAACACTTGAGCCCTATGCATAACTCTTATTGCCACTATACTTACAGCCTTCTATAGCATGCGAATAATCCACTTTGCCCTTCTAAAAGAACCCCGATTCCTACCTTTATCTCCAATAACCAAAGATATCCCAAACATGACTAACCCTATTATACGACTAGCCCTTGGAAGTATCTTCCCAGGCTTCCTCCTCACAGCTAACATCCCCCCCACCACAATAATTCCAATAACAATACCCACCTTAACAAAACTCTCAGCCCTAATAGTAACTATCATGGGCATCCTAATCGCAACAGAACTTAACACACTGACAAACAAAATACCAGTCACATCTCTAATCCATACACACAACTTTTCATACACACATCTTCCACCGACTAAACTCCCTAGCAAGTCTACAAATAGGTCCACACATTGCTACCATACTAATTGATCTAGGATAATATGAAAAGACCAGGCCAAAAGGCCAAGCCAATTTACACAGTTCCATATCTTCTGCCACTACTTCTATTCAAAAAGGACTTATTAAATCTTACTTCCTCTCCTTCATAATCTCCATAACATTAATTCTCCTAATCTTATAACTAAAGACCACAAATAACTTCCAAAACTACTAAAATAATAATAAATGAAATCCAACCTAATAATACCATTGCCCAACCCCCACAACCATACAACAAAGACACCCTATTCCAATCCTGACCTACAAAATAATTACCCAATGAGTCAAACCATTCAACAGCTGTGACCACCTCAACCTCACCCGACACCATAAATCAAATTATCTCCATTAACCAACTAAGGAACAACATACTAAAAGCGACCATATTACCCACCCAACTCTCAGGATATTCCTCCGTAGCCATAGCAGCTGTATAACCAAACACCACTAACATTCCTCCCAAATAGACCAAAAATATAATTAACCCCCAAAACATGCTATTTAAACTCACAATAATCACACAACCCAGTCCCCCACTAACCACAAGACTTAAACCCCCGTATGCGGGAGAAGGCTTAGAAGCAAAAGCCACAAACTCAAAAATTAATAACAATCATTGATTGATTGATTGAAAAAACAATGATACTCAAGTGTACATACACTTTATTGTCTAGAGAAGGCAATGAACTGTTTCTTAACCATAAGGAATGTGTAATAGAGACCTTCTGCTGTTTGGCATAAATATAGAAATGCCTCTGGAAATGTTAAGGCTTTTTATGTTATCAATTTCTGCAGACATTTTAAATAACTTTTGAAGCTCAAATTCTCTTTTTAATTTTTTTTAAATTAAAGTGTTTTTATTCTGAAAACATATGCATACAAAAGTTTCAAAATCTTGGTTTCCATATTTTTCTCTCTTCCTTTCCTTCCTTCCCTAGTCAGCAAGTAATCCAAAATGTGTTAAACACATTCAATTCTTCTATATATATTTCCACAATTATCATGCTGTGCAAGAAATATCAGATCAAAAAAATGAGAAAGAAAACAAAATGCAAACAAATAACAACAAAAAATTTAAAATATCATATTGTGTGCCACAACACAGTCTCCACAGTCCTCTCTTTAGGTGCAGATGGTTCTTGTCATTATAAGACCATTAGAACTGACCTAAATCACTTCATTTAGGTCAATTTCTTTAATGAATATTGATGCAAAATGTTGAACAAAATATTAGCAAGGAAATTATAGCAATATATCACAATGATTATACACTATGATCAAGTGGGATTTATTATGGGAGTGTACATTTGGTTCAATATTAAGAAAATCATTACCAAAATTGACTATATAACAAAAAACACGGAAATATTATGATTATCTCATAGATGTTGATTTTTTATTATTAAAGCTTTGTATTTACAAAGAATATGCATGGGTAATTTTCCCAAAATTACCTCTTGCGTAACCTTTTGTTCCTAATTTTCCCCTCCTTTCCCACCCCCACCCCTAGCTGGCATGTAATCTAAAACATGTTAAATATGTTGAAATACATGTTAGATTCAATATATGTATACATATTTATACAGTTATCCTGTTGCGCAAGAAAAATCAGATCAAGACAAAAAAAAACTGAGAATGATAACAAATGCAAATCTCTTTTAAAAATAAAAAAAATTGGGGTGAGGCAGGTAGGAGATAAATTAGAAAAAAAATAATTACTCATGGTTATTTTCAGTCTTTTTTTTTTTCCTGTTGAACATATAAATTTTAACAAATGACTTGGGATAACATATTTTTCATTATTTTCTGAGCTGTAATTTTTTTATTTGTTTAGTTTTCCATCTGCTTAACAGAAAAAACATGAATTAGTAGATGATTTTTAATAGTTGGTATAGCAAAAAAAAAAAAGCAAAACTAACAACCTTGCAGTCAATAACCAATCTGATGATAAGCCTCACCATAACTAGTTAAGCAAGTATGAAAAAGAAAATAGATCCATGATTCAACTCAAACTGAGACAATATATGGCTTATTAGGATCTCATACTGCATTTAGCGTAATTAATGATCACTTCTTTATCACACTAAAGATAGTATGGCTTTAGTTGAGATAAAGGCTTCATCTGAAAAATAATTGTCCAAAGTTTTCTTTATGATTTCCCTGTGATACAGACCCAATTGTGGCACAGTTGGGTCAAAGGTTACATATAGTTTTATAGCCCTTTGGACATATATCAAATTGTTCTCCAATATGGATAGATCATTTCACAACTCCACCAACAATGCATTAGTGTCCTAGTTTCCCCACATCTTCTCCAATATTTATTATCTTTTCTTATTATCTTAACTAATCTCTGAAGTGTGAAGTGGTACCTCAGAGTTGTTTCACTTTGCATTTTCCTAATCAATAGGGATTTAGAGATAAATAGAAATTTAAAGCTAAAGATAGCTTTAATTTCTTCATCTGCCTTTGGGGCATAACAAATTTTTCAGTTGTGAATGTTCCTGATCTGCAGTGATCTTCCAGGATGATCACCTTTCAAGAGTATGCATAAAATTCCAAAAAATATATAGTTTGATAAGGAGTTTGAAGAAGAATTGGTCATTTTAGTGTTGTTTTTTGTATTTTAGTCATTTTTCTCTTACATCTGAATCTTTGTGACATTTGGAATTGTCTTGGCAAAGATACTAAAATATAATCCAAGACATGTTAAATATGTTGAAATACATGTTAGATCCAATATATGCATACATATTTATACAGTTATCTTGTTGCACAAGAAAAATCAGATCAAGAAAAAGAAAAACTGAGAATGATAACAAATGCCAATTCTCTTTTAAAAATAAAAAAAAAAATTTGGGGGAGTCAGGGAGGAGATAAATTAGAAAAAATGTCCTTCTCTAGCTCATGAGAAAATGGAGGTAAATAGAATTCAATTACTTACCCAGGGTCACATAACTAGTAAGGATTTGAAGTCAGATTTAAACTCAGGAATATGAGTCTTTCTGACTCCAAACTTAGGATGATGTCCACTGTACCACATAACTGCCTAGCATTAGTCAATCAATGAAAGAAAACAAACAAACAACACCTATGGATTTCAAAGATTTCATATTTTAATGGAAGGGAAAATGTGAAAACAACTATATACAAATAAGAATTTTTTGGGAAAAACAAAAATAATACTAGCATTCTTGAAGGTGATTCAGAAAGGCTTCTTACTGAAGCTAGGATTCTCATTGATCTTTGAAGGAAATCAAGGACATTAAGAATTGATGATGAGAAAGAAGAAAAGTCCAAGCATGAGAGAAAAACAGTGAAAATACCCAGTTATGAAATGGAGGATTTTCCCAAAGAATATAAAGAAGACCAGTGTCATTAGATCAAAGAAGACATTGAAGGAGGAAAGATAAACTGTATGAAGACAATAAGGGTTGGAGAGGCAAAAGTCATAAAGGACATTTAAAGTAAGAATGTTTTATATGCAATCCTTGGAATGGTAAGAAGACATTAGAGGGTCTCTGAATATGCAAGTAATCTAATCAGAGCTATGCCTTCAGAATAGCAATTTTATAGTTAAATGGAGAGTGAATTGGAGTGAGGAAAGATTTGAGTCAAGGAAACAAATTAGCAAGTTATTGAAAGAATCTACATGAGTTGATTAGGATCTGCATCATGTTTGTGGCAGAGTCAGAGGAGAAAGGGGGATGATGAAGGAAGAAGGAAATAGCATTTATAAAGAATCTATAATATTCAGGCACCACACTAAGAATTTTAGAAGAATTTTAAAATGTTTACCCTGTGGTAAGAACTCTTCATTCCTCACCTGACTGCATTGCTTTGAAACTTAAGAATTCTTTGACTTAATAAATCCACTTTGTGGAAAACTTAATCATCCTGAAGAATCCATTAGGCTTACTTTGCCATTTCATCCCATCACTCTTTGTGAACTCCAAAATCTCCATATAAGGAAGGAGCTCAGATCAAACATCTTTTTATTTCTAATCTTGATGCACTAATTTGAGAAATTTCTGAATTCCCCCTAATCTCTTCTCACCTTCTCTGGTCAGGTAATTTCTTCCTCTCATTCTACCTTGTCCATGTGTTTTTTCCCTATATCAGATTGTATGCTCCTTGAATGCAGGGGCAGACTTTCTCTGTTTTGTATTTGTGTCACCAACTTTTAGCACAATCTACATAGTACATAAAAGAAAAAATAATAAGTATTTATTAATAATGGACTAAAAGTACTGTCTAATTTGAGCTCCATAATAATCAAGTCAGTATTATTATAAGTGCCCTTTTTGATTGATAAAAATAGCATAGCTAACTTCCAGTGGTGGAACCAAGATGGCAGAAATGGCACACATTTTTCTGTGACCTTCTCTATAATTCTCACACTAATTAAGAAATTCAGCCTCTGAATTATCTCTAGCCCGGTAGAACCCACAAATATTGGGAGTGCAACAAATTATCAGCAGAAGATAATGTCAAAGATCTCAAGTAAAGGTCTGTTTCATTTGGAAACAGGAGGGAGGCAGCTAGCTCAAACAACTGAGTACAAACCCCAGTGCAGACAGCACAGAATCAAGGGGTGGTACAGTCTCTATATGATGGTGCAGACTCTGCTTGGCAGAGAATCTGTGGGGAGAATACAGACAGAAAAAGGTATTTTTTCAATCAGAAATGGGAGGGAGATAGAGATGCACAAGCACTTGAGTATAAATGTCAGTGCATACTGTGCAGAGTCCCAGGACATTGCTGACTACACATGGCACAGAATCTGAAGGGAGGAATCTACAGGAATCTACAACAGTGTTGGCTACTCTGTCCTGGTTGTGAGCCAGTAGACAAGCAGAGAAATTAGAAAACATCCAACACAAGCACAAAAGATAAATAGTGAACTACAAAATGCTATGACTACCTAGCACCAGGAGTGAATCTCACCTGCCACAGCTGTGGTCCCATGGAAAACCTCCCCACCCTAAAGACAGATCTTATTTTTATGAGTAAAAAAACTAAATAGGACTCTGATGATATACAGCTTTTATGGCAAAGTAGAACAGATTTCAAACCCTGGGGAGACTAAAGACAGATTGTCTCCAGATGAAGCCATAAAAGGTGATATAACTTGATCCCCATCACACAAGGCTCTCCTGGAAGAAATTTAAGATGAGAAGAAATCTCTCATCTTAAAAGAGAGCCAAAAGAAAAATGAGGAAAGGAGAGGAAAAATTTGCAAGAGTGTTTGGAAAAGTTAACACAGAAACTATTTGAAAACAATTCACTACAAAATAGACTTAGTGAAATAGAAAAAGCATATAATTCATTAAAAGATAGACTTGATAAAATGGAAAAAGAAAGCAACTCCCTCAAAAACAGAATTTGTGAAACAGAAAAAGAAAATAACTCCTTAAAAACAGAATTTGTAAATTGGAAAAAGAAAATAACTCCTTAAAAACAAAATTTGTGAACTGGAAAAAAATTTTTCCATAGAACAAAACAACTCATTTAAATATTCAATTGGACAAATACAAAAAGAAGTAAAAAAGTAAAGGAAGAAAATAATTCACTAAAATTAATATTTGAAAAAATAGAAATGAATGACTCAATGAGACAAGAAGAACCACTAAAGCAAAAACAAAAACAAAGAAAGAATAGAAAAAAAATGTAAAATATCTAATTGGGAAAACAGAGGACCTTGAAAATAGATCTAGGACAGACAATCTAAGGATTATTGGACTCCCTGAAATACATTATGAAAAAAAGAGCCTACACAATACCTTTCTTTTTTTTTTAAATTATAGCTTTTTATTTACAAGTTATATGCATGAGTAATTTTACAGCATTGACAATTGCCAAAACTTTTGTTCCAGTTTTTCCCCTTCTTCCCTCACCACATCCCCTAAGTGGCAGGTTGACCAATACATCTTAAGAATTCTGCATTAATATTCATTATAGAGTTTGGTTTATAATTTTCTTTCTCTGTTTTCATCCTAACTGCTTTAGAAATCAGTACCATATGTGTGCTATAAAAGGAATGTGGTAGGAGTCCTTCATTCCCTATTTTTTCAAATAGCATATATAGTACTGGAGTTAATTGTTCTTCAAATATTTGGTCCTTATAGTGGTTCTCATGTCTCCTTTATAAGGGTGACACTGGTTGAGACTGGCAGACTGACAGACTGCTGAAAGAGCCTGGGGAGAGTCAGTCAGACTGTGAATCAGATTCTTGGAGGAAACTGAGACATTGAGACTGGGTCAGACTATGACAGCCCCAGACTATGACAGCCACAGCACTGACAATTGCCAAAACTTTTGTTCTAATTTTTCCCCTTCTTCCCCCATCCCGTCCCCTAAGTGGCAGGTTGACCAATACATCTTAAATATGTTAAAGAGACAATAAAGACTTTGGAATCTATTCTTGTCCATTCTTGTGGTGGTCTATCCTGATGAGGACCTCCAGAAAGCTACTTGCCTCAAGCAGTCCTCCTCCTTTAACAAACTTCCCCCTTTCTTATGCTTTCCCCTACTATTTCTCATATCCTTCTATTTAGCCTATCCCTTTCCTTTTCCCCTTTCCCCTCCCTCTTTTCTATAAGATAAGAGATATTTCTTGATGAAATCAAATATATCTAATATTCTTTCTTTGCACCAAATCTTATGAGAGTAAGATTCACACAATATTCGTCATCCTTCCTTCTTTCCCTCAATTATAATCTGTTTTAAAAGGTCAAGACTTTCAAGAGAACTAATGAAAATAAATCAAATGTAGGTGGCCTAGCTATACCAGAAATAAACTATATTATGAAACAGTGGTCACCAAAACCATGTGGTATTCGCTAAGAAATAGACTATTTGATCAGGGAAATAGGTTATTTTCAAACCTATGTTCAAAAGACAAAATAGTCAATAACTTTAATACTCTACTGTTTAACAAACCCAAAGACCCCAGCTTTTGGGATAAGAACTCACTATTTGACAAAAAAATTGCTGCAAAAATTGGAAACTAGTATGGCAGAAACTAAGCATTGACCCACACTTAACACTGTATATACCAAGATAAGGTCAAAATAGTTTCATGACCTAGGCATAAAGAATGAGATTATAAATAAATTAGAAGAACATAGGATAGTTTACCTCTCAGACCTGTTGAAGAGGAAGGGATTTATGACCAAAGAAGAACTAGAGATCATTATTGATCACAAAATAGAAAAATTTGGCTATATCAAATCGAAAAAGGTTTTTGTACAAACAAAATGAATGAAGACAAGATTAGAAGGGAAGAAATAAATTGGGAAAACATTTTTATAATGATAGGTTCTGATAAAGGCCTCATTTCCAAAATATAGAGAGAATTGACTCCAATTTATGAGATCAAACCATTCTGCAATTGATAAATGGTCAAAGGATATGAATAGACAATTCTCAGACAAAGAAATTGAAACTATTTCTAGCCATATGAAAAGGTGCTCCAAGTCATTATTAATCAGAGAACTACAAAGTAAAACAACTTTGAGATACCACTACACACCTGTCAGATTGGCTAGAATGACAGGGAAAGATAATGGTGAATGTTGGAGGGGATGTGGGAAAACAGGGACACTAATGCATTGTTGGTGGAATTGTGAATACATCCAGCCATTCTGGAAAGCAATTTGGAACTATGTTCCAAAAGTTATCAAATTGTGCATACCCTTTGATCCAGCAGCGTTATTACTGGGCTTATATCCCAAAGAGATTTTAAAGAAGGGAAAGGGATCTGTATGTGCAAGAATGTTTGTGGCACCCCTCTTTGTACTGGCCAGAAACTGGAAACTGAGTGGATGCCCGTCAATTGGAGAATGGCTGAATACATTGTGGTATATGAATATTATGGAATATTACTGTTTAGTAAGAAATGACCAAAAAGATGATTTCAGAAAGGCCTGGAGTGACTTACATGAACTGATGCTGAGTGAAATGAGCAGGACCAGGAAATCATTATATACTTCAACAACAATACTATATGATGATCATTTCTGATGGACGTGGCCATCTTCAGCAATGAGATGATCCAAATCCGTTCCAATGCAGCAGTAATAAATTGAACCAGCTACACCCAGGGAAAGCACTCTGGGAAATGACTATGAACCACTACATAGAATTCCCAATCCCTCTATTTTTGTCCTCCTTCATTTTTTATTTCCTTCACAGACTAATTGTACACAATTTCAAAGTCCATTTCTTTTTGTACAGCAAAATAACTGTTTGGATATGTATGCTTATATTGTATTTAATTTATACTTTAGCATATTTAAGATGTATTGGTCAACCTGCCACTTAGGGGACGGGGTGGGGGAAGAAGGGGAAAAATTGGAACAAAAGTTTTGGCAATTGTCAGTGCTGTGTCTGTCATAGTCTGTGGCTGTCATAGTCTGACCCAGTCTCAATGTCTCAGTTTCCTCCAAGAATCTGATTCACAGTCTGACTGACTCTCCCCAGGCTCTTTCAGCAGTCTGTCAGTCTGCCAGTCTCAACCAGTGTCCCCCTTATAAAGGAGACATGAGAGCCACTCTAAGGACCAAATATTTGAAGAACAATTAACTCCAGTACTATATATACTATTTGAAAAAATAGGGAATAGAGGACTCCTACCACATTCCTTTTATAGCACACACATGGTACTGATTTCTAAAGCAGTTAGGATGAAAACAAAGAAAGAAAATTATAAACCAAACTCTATAATGAATATTAATGCAAAATTCTTAAATAAAATATAGATTTTACGGATTACAGATTACAGATTACAGATAATCATCCCCAGGATAATACACCATGACCAAGTAGGATTTATATCAGGAATGCAGAGTTGTATCAATATTAGGAAAACTATTTACATAATTAACTATATCAATAACCAAATTAGCAAAAACCATATGATTATTTCAATCAATGCAGAAAAAGCATTTGATAAAATCCAACATCCATTCCTATTAAAAATACTAGAGGATATAGGAATAAACAGACTTTTCCTTAAAATAGTCAGGGGCATCTGTTTAAAACCACCAGCAAGCATCATATGTAATGGGGATAAATAGAACCATACCAATAAGATCAGGGTTGAAACACATTGGCCCACTATCACCATTACTATTCAATATTGTATTAGAAATTCTAGCCTTGGCAATAAGAGAAGAAAAAAAAAAGATTAAAGTAATTACAGTAGGTAATGAGGAAACCAAATTATCATTCTTTGCAGATGATATGATGATATACTTAGAGAACCCCAGAGAATCAACTAAAGAGCTATTAGAAATAACCTACAACTTTAGAAAAGTTGCAGGATACAAATTAAATCCACAAAAATCATCAGTATTCTTATACATCACTAATAAAATCCAACAGCAAGGCATTCAGAGAGAAATTCCATTTAAAATAACTCTTGATAATATAAAATATTTGCAAATTTATCTGCCAAGGGAAAGTCAGGAACTATATAAGCAAAACTATCAAACAATTTCCACACAAAGTCAAATCTAAGCAATTGGGAAAAATATCAAGTGTTCATGGATAGGTTGAGTGAATATAAGATGGCAATACTCCCAAAATAATATATTTGTTTATTGCTATGCTAATCACACTCCCAGACAACAATTTTAATGAACTAGACAAAAAAACCAACAAAATTCATCTGGAAGAACAAAGGTCCATAATTTCAGAAGAATTAATGAAGAGCAAAGCAAATGAAGGTGGTCTAACTCTACCAGATCTAAAATTATTATTATAAAGCAGCGGTCATCAAAATCATTTGATACTGGCTAAGAAAAAGAGAAGTTGATCAGTGGAATAGGTTAGTTCACAGAACAAAATAGCCAAGTACTATAACAATCTTGTATTTGACAAACACCAAGTCCCAGTTTTTGGGATAAGAATTCACTATTTAAACAAAAAAACTGCTCAGAAAATTGGAAATGAGTATGGCAGAAAATAGGCATAGACCCACATCTAACAGCATATATCAACATAAGATCAAAATGGGTTCATGTTCTAGACATAAAGAATAATACCATAACAAACTAGAAGGACATAGGATAGTTTACCTCTAATATTTGTGGAGGAAAAAGGAATTTGTGACCAAAGAAGAACTAGAGCTCATTATTGATCACAAAATTAATAGTTTTGACTATATTAAGTTAGACGTTTTTGGACAAACAAAACTAATGCAGACAAGATTCGAAGGGAAGGAAAAATGGGAAAACATTTTTATATCCAAAGCATCTGATAAAGGCTCATTTATAATATATATATATATATATATATATATATATATATATATACGTATATATATATATATATATATATAAATAATATATATATATACGTATATATATATATATATATATATATATACATACAGAGAGAGAGAGAGAGAGAGAGAGAGAGAGAGAATTGATTCAAATTTATAATAGTTCAAGCCATTCTCTAATTGATAAATGGTCAAAGGATATAAGCATACAATTTTTAGATGAAGAAATTGAAACTATCTGTAGCCACATGAAAAGTTGCTTCAAATCACCATTGTTCAGAGAAATGCAAATTAAGACAACTCTGAGATACTACAACACATCTTTCAGTTTGGCTACTTTGACAAGAAAAGATATGTTGGAGCGGATGTGGGAAAACTGGGACACTGACACATTGTTATTGGAACTGTGAACAGATCCAACCATTCTGGAGAACAATTTGGAACTATGCTCAAAAAGTTATCAAACTGTATATACCCTTTGATCCAGCAGTGTTTCTACTGGCATTACATCCCAATGAGATCTTAAAGGAAACAAAGGGACACACATGTGCAAAAATATTTGTGGCAGCACTCTTTGTAGTGGCAAGAAACTGGAAATTGAATGGATACCCATCAATTGGAGAAAGGCTGAATAAATTATAGTGTATGAATGCTATGGAATATTATTGTTCTGTAAGAAATGACCAGCAGCATGATTTCAGAGTCTTGGAGAGACCTACATGAACTGATGCTAAGTGAAATGACCAAAACCAGGAGATCATTATACACAGCAACAACAAGAGTATATGACGCTCAGTTCTGATGGACGTGGTTCTCTTCAACATTTAGATGATTCAAAGCAGTTTCACTTGTGTAGTGACGAAAACAATCATCTACACCCAGAGAGAGAACCATGGGAATAGAGTGTGGAACACACTATAGCATTCTCACTTTCTCTGTTGTTATTTGCTTATATTTTATTTTTTTCAGTTTTTCTTTTTCATCCTACTTGACTGATTTTGTTGTTGTTGCAACAAGATATCTATATCAATATGTATACATATAATGGGCCTAATAAGTATTTCAACATATTTAATATGTCTTGGACCACCTGCCAGCTAGGGGAGGGTGTGGGAGGAAGGAGGGTAAAATTTGGAACAACAGGTTATGCAAGGGTCAATGCATATTCTTTGTAAAAAAAAAAAAAAAAGCTTTAATAAAGAAGATAGATGAAATTCTTACTCAAAAGAAAAAGCAGTAGCCTAATAAATCCAGGCTGGTGGAGCATTTAGGAGAGTTGTTATAAAGGAAGAAAGCACAAGACTTAGCAACAGACTAGATATGGGAGAGAGAGAGAGAGATATTCACATACACACAGATGAAGGAGGATGGAGGCGTGGCACTTGGGTTGTGAGTTTGTATTACTGGGAAAATGATATACCCTTGAGAATGATTGTTGAGGCAGCCAAACAGTGCAGTGAATAAAGGACTAGCCCTGAAGTCCAGAGATCCAGAGTTCAAATCCATACTCAGACAATTAACATTTACTATCTTTGTGATCCTAAATAAGTTACTTAACCCTAACTGCCTTGCCAAAAAAAAGAAAGATAAAACAAAATAAGAGAATGATTGTAAAGGAAGAAGAGGTTTAGAGGGAATAATAAAGTTTCACATCTATCATGGAATCATTGTATTTCAGAGCTGACAAGGTCTTCATCTGTATCAAGTGAATTCATCTCAGTTAACAAAAATCATGAAGTCTTAGATTTAATCCTATTTCAGATACTATTTAGCTAGGTAACCTCTCAGTTTTAGCTTCCATTTCTATAAAATGGACATAGTATTTACTTTAGAGAATTATAATAAAAAACCAAATGAAATCATATATGTAAAGCCTCTTGAATATTTTTGTTCCACATGAATAGCATAGTGATGATGAAGAAAGATAATGATGCTAGTAGTGATGGTTAACAGATTAGTGATTTTTTGGCATTATGAAAATGAGGGAGATCTAACCATGACAAAAGGGAACATAGCCCCCTAGTACTTTTTCAAACTGAAGATGTATTCCTGCATAAAGCAAAAAGCACCTGCCTTACACAAAAGTCAGGTGCTGCATCTTTCACATGATCTGTTCAGATAAGCTAAAGTTTCAAAGGAGTCATGGTATTTTTTGTCTTCTTTATTTTAAATTAAATAATAAGTATCACCTGGCCAAATCCATGTAGCCAATGACTCAGGTTATGAAATGGACTTTTATTAATTAATTTATTAATAGCATGGGAGAAATGGAATATAAGAAAACATGCCTTGCACTTGACAAGCATTTATGCACTCTTTTAAGTTTTAAAGAACATTTACTTGCAATTTGCCAAGGCTTTTTCATAAAAAGTACAATCTTAGATCATAGGTCTGGGATCCAGGAAATAAGGGCAAGTCACGTAAGCATGCAAAGTCCATTTCCTCATCTATAAATTTGGAAACATAATATTAATTCCAACTGCTTTAAAATGTTGTGAGAAAAGTGCTTTATAAGCCTTAAAATCCTTAAAATGCAGATTTTTTTATTATCTCAATTCTTTGTTACAAAAATAGATTGGTTATATTATCCCCATTTTTCAATTGAATAAACAGGTTTAGAAAGTTAGAGTGATTTGCTCTTGTGACATAGGTATTGTCAGAGGCAGGATTTTATCACATGCCTATTCTGTATGTGAATCCAAATCTAAGAATAAAAGTCATTTTGCTTTAGCATATAGCTTTTCTAATGGTTTGATTAGCAGTGTTCAAGTAAGTTAACTCAAAGCTAAATGGTTTATCAGAAAGGCAATAGAAAGTCATGGAAGGTTGGTTATTATTTTTGTTATTGTTGTTGCTGCTGCTATTGATTTTGTTGTTCTTTTGTTTTTCTTTTCTGATGTTTTTGAGCAGGGAAGTGATGTTCAAATTAGGAAGATTATTTTGCAAGTTTTGTAATGAATAAATGAAAAAGAAGTAGTATCTGCTAGGAGGGATAACAAGCTATAGAATGTTGTTTTTGATAGTAGCCCAGCAAAGAAATGATGATAGAGACTGAACTATGATGATAGTTGTGTAAGGGGAGAGATATTGATAGATGCAAGGGATATAGTAGATCTAGGATCAGTAATACTTAACAACTGTGTGTATGGAGAAGGAATAAGAGAATAATAGATAGAGGAAGATTAGGAAGAGAGGTATAAGATATAGGGCAAGAGATGATTTCATCATTAGGAATATTTAATTAGAGGATACATAAGCAGTGTTAAAATCAATTTCTTAAGTTACTGCAGTCTAAATCTTGATATAAATAAATTTAAGTAATTTAAATTAGTCTATTTGAGTGGAAAAAGTCAGCTTTTTAAATAAAGCAAAGCAAAACAAAAATTACACAGATATCACTTTACAGAGAAAAATAGCCAAACTGTTTAGCTAGGAGAAAAGAGAGGATTACTTGTGATCATTTCTAAAATTTTGTTCAAGAAAATTCTATTCTTTAAATAGAATAATTTTAGGTGAAAAAAATAAGTCTTAGAAATTTTACTAGTTTCCCTTTGCTGCACTATCTGTAGATATGTCAGTAAACAGAGAAGAAAATAATGAGTATAAGTTGGTGAGGTTCCCCAGTGGCACAAAATCGATCAGCAAGTCCATTTCTTGCTGCCTTTTTCTCACTCATTATACATACCTGCACAATAGTCCTTAACTTAAAGCAGGCAGCTTTTAAAAATCTATTAACCCTGACATTCCTTTTAAAAATGTGAGGCATGCGTGGAGTGAGGGAACTTGAAACAATTCTAAGGAGCAAGTTTAGTGGGAAAGATCAGGTGGGCAGTTTCTTCTGGTTTTTCCTTCCCTTTTTGAAAAAGATTCCATTCTCTGGCATATTAAGTGGTGCCTCTGGGATGGGAAGGAATTAATTACAACTTCCCCAGTGAATGGCATACTAAGTGTGAATCTCCTGAATGCCTTTTAAATGTTCCTCAGGGTAATGTCTTCCAATTAAAATGGGTTATTTAGAGAGTTCATCTGAAGGCTTAAAGAAATAATATTCCCCAATCTAGTGGCCCTTCTGGGATTTTTCCTTTGAAGCTGATGAAATGGATTTTTAAAAATAGGTTATCACCAAAGAGGTGTGCTCTCATGCCACTTGGTTACTTTGCTATATATTGGCTTTATCCATTTTCAACATTATGGCCTTCCAAGCCTCAATTTGAGAGCATGTTTGCAGTAAGGAAGAGTACACACACACACACACACACACACACACACACACACACACACATACACACAAACACCAGATAGCAACTTAAATAATTTACACAGATTTTTTTTTAGAAACAGAAAAAAATGAATAGAAAACATTATGCTGAATAAAGAATAAAGGACAAATCCAATCCAGCAATTCCATATTAAGGTTCTATGGTGTTCAAAGTATTTTGTTCTCTGTTGGCATAGCAAAACTACAAAACAACAGTCTCTGGTCTGATGGAACATTCTTGAGGTATGCTGCATGAAAGTGATATGCCTTTAGATAAGAATAAATCAAAATTGGATTTAAAATTGATAGGAACCTTAGAAAATAACTAAGTTTTTTTCATTCTACAAGTAACAAAGTCGAAATTCATAGACATGAACTGTTCAAAGTTGCACCATTATTAAAACTCAAAGCGATGGAACTTTTAGCCTTCTTTTGATATTCTGGGAGAAGGTTTTTTTTCCCTGAAAAGAACAAGGAAAAATTCCAGTTTGAAAGAAATAGTTGGGACTTCCAGCCAAGATGGCGGCGAGGAGGCACACAGCTGTGTAAGCTCCACATTTTCTCTCAGAATCCATCTCATTACAAGTCTCTGAATTCATGCCTAACTGAAAAAAAAAACCCACAAATATTTACCAAGAGAAGACATCCTTGAGATTCAATGGGAAAGGTCTGTTTTTGCTTGAGGGTGTGACAGTTTTAGATTGGGCACAGGCTGAGGGCAGGCAGCGGCAGTGAGAGTTCAGCAGGCAGCTCACAGCCGAGCACACCGGAGGAGGTTGGGGTGTGATCTCAGTTATCTCTGTGGGAAGAGCTTTGCTACAGGCTTGGATACTTTGAACTGGGAGCAAGTCAGTAGCCCAACAGAGAAGCTAAAAACACCGGGGGTGAAGAATACAACCCCAAACAGCTAGAGTTTCCTGGGACCTGGCCACCCCTCCCCCACAGCATCTCAGCACACTCTCACAGTCTCAGAGCACAGGCACAGCACAGTCCTGCTAATTCCTCGCTCCTGCCCCCACAGTCTGTAGAGGAAGCTCAGTAGCCCCACCCAGCCCCTCCCCCCAAAAAACAGATTCAATTTGGGATTTTTTTTCTTTTTTTCTTTGCTAATTTGTCTCTGATTCTTCTCTGACAAAATGAGCAAAACATTGAAAAGGACCTTAACGATTGACAGCTTTTATATGGACCGAGAGCAGACTCTAAACCCTGAGGAGACTAAAAGCAGATTATCTCCAGGTGAATCCCCACAGGAGGAGATCATCTGTTCCTCAGCACAGATGAATCTCATAAAAGAAATTAAAAAGGCTCTCACAAGAGAGCTAGAAGAAAGATTGGTAAAGGAGAGGGAGGCTTGGCATGAGAGTCTGGAGAAATTGTCCCACTCACTTAAAGACAGAATGGATAAAGAAAACAAATCCTTGAAAAGTAGGATTAGTGAACTGGAAACAGAAAATGGCTCTCTAAAAAACAAAGTTGGTGAAATGGAAAAAAATTCCATAGAACAAAATAATACAATTGGACAATTAGAAAAAGATATAAAAAAGTGAATGAAGAAAATACTTCATTGAAAATCAGAATCAAGCAAATGGAATTGCATGACTCAAGGAGACAAGAAGAATCAGTCAAGCAAAACCAAAAAAAAAAATCAAACAATGGAGAAAAATGTGAAACACCTTCTTGGGAAAACAACAGACCTGGAAAATAGGTCTAGGAGAGACAATCTGAGAATTATTGGACTCCTGAAAAATATGATGAAAAAAAAAACCTGGACACTATTTTCCAGGCAATTATCAAAGAGAACTGCCCAGAAGTCATAGAAAGAGAGGGTAAAATAGACATTGAAAGGATTCATCGATCACCTACTGAAAGAGATCCTAAAATCAAAACACCAAGAAATATACTGGCCAAATGCCAGAACCCTCAAATGAAGGAAAAAAAAAATACTCCAAGCAGCTAGAAAAACCCAATTCAAATATAGAGAAGCCACAATAAGGATCACCCAGGATCTAGCAGCATCCACATTAAAAGATCGAAGGGCCCAGAATATCATATTTTGAAAGGCTAAGGAACTTGGTATGCAACCAAAAATAACTTACCCAGCCAGAATGAGCATCTTTTTTCCATGGAAGAAGATGGTCATTCAACAAAATAAGTGAATTTCACCATTTTTAATGAAAAAACCAGAACTTAACAAGAAGTTTGATCTACAAATATAGAACTCAAGAGAAACCTAAAAAGGTAAAAAGAAATCTTGGGACTATATTTCTACTATAAAGATGTATAAAGAATACATGTATACCTTGTTCTAGAAATTATAGCTGGAAAGGACATTGTACCAGAAAAAGGGTAAATTGGGGTACTACATCTCACGAAGAGGCAAAGGAAACCTATTATATCTGAGAGAAAGAATGGAAGGGGATGAATATAGTGGGTATTTTACTGCCATCAGAATTGGCTTAAAGAGAAAAAAATTTAGATATATTCAATTTATGGTGAAACTTCTCCCATCTCATTGAAAAGTGAGAAGGGAAAAGTGAAAAGGGAAGGAATAAGCTAAGCAGAAGGGAATACAGAAACTGTGAGGGAAAGGAGTAAGATAGGGGGAGGAACTCTAAGGTGGGTAGGAGGGATACTAAAAAGGGAGGGCTATGAGAAGCAAGTGGTGCTCACAAGTTTAATACTGGAAAGGGGGTAAGGGTGAAAGAAGGGACAAAAGCATAAACAGGGGTTAACAAGATGGCAAGTAATGCAGAATTGGTCATTTTAACCATAAATGTGAACTGGGTAAACTCCCCCATAAAGAGGAGGCGGTTAGCAGAATGGATTAAAAGCCAGAATCCTACAATATGTTGTTTACAGGAAACACACCTGAAGCAGGGAGATATATGCAGAGTAAAGGTCAAAGGTTGGAGAAAAATCGACTATGCTTCAGGAGAAATCAAAAAAGCAGGGGTAGCGATCCTGATTTCAGATCAAGCAAAAATAAAAATTAACCTATTTAAAAGAGATAAGGAAGGGCACTATATGTTGCTAAAGGGTAGCATAGACAATGAAGCAATATCAATATTAAACATGTTCTTGAAAGAGAAATTAAGAGAGCTGCAAGAAGAAATAGACAGCAAAACTATAATGATGGGAGATCTCAACATTGCACTCTCAGAATTAGATAAATCAAACCACAAAATAAATAAAAAAGAAGACAAAGAGGTAAATAGATTACTAGAAAAGTTAGATATGATAGATCTTTGGAGAAAACTAAATGGAGACAGAAAGGAGTACACTTTCTTCTCAGCAGTTCATGGAACCTATGCAAAAATCCTAACTTTTGGGATCGTAACTTTTGGGATAAGAATTCATTATTTGACAAAAACTGCTGGGATAACTGGAAATTAGTATGGCTGAAATTAGGCATGGACACACACTTAATACCGTATACCAAGATAAGATCAAAATGGGTCTATGATTTAGACATAAAGAATGAGATTATAAATAAATTGGAGGAACATAGGATAGTTTATCTCTCAGACTTGTGGAAGAGGTAGAAATTTGTGACCAAACATGAACTAGAGACCATTATTGATCACAAAATAAAAAATTTTGATTACATCAAATTAAAAAGCTTCTGTACAAACCAAAACTAATGCAAACAAGATTAGAAGGGAAGCAAAAAAACTGGGAAAACATCTTCACAGTTAAAAGTTCTGATAAAGACCTCATTTCCAAAATATATAGAGAACTGACTCTAATTTATAAGAAACCAAGTCATTCTCTAATTGACAAATGGTCAAAGGATATGAATAGACAATTTTCAGATGATGAAATTGAAACTATTACCACTCATATGAAAGACTGTTCCAAATCATTATTAATCAGAGAAATGCAAATTAAGACAACTCTGAGATACCACCACACACCTGTCAGATTGGCTAAGATGACAGGAAAAAATAATGATGATTGTTGGAGGGGATACAGGAAAACTGACACACTGATACATTGTTGGTGGAGTTGTGAACAAATCCAACCATTCTGGAGAGCAATCTGGAATTATGGCCAGAAAGTTATCAAACTGTGCATACCCTTTGACCCAGCAGTACTACTACTGGGCTTATACCCCAAGGAGATACTAAAGAAGGGAAAGGGACCAGTATGTGCCAAAATATTTGTGGCAGCCCTGTTTGTAGTGGCTAGAAACTGGAAAATGAATGGATGCCCACCATCAATTGGAGAATGGTTGGGTAAATTGTGTTATATGAATGTTATAGAATATTATTGTTCTCTAAGAAATGACCAGCAGGATGAATACAGGGAGGCTTGGAGAGATTTACATGAACTGATGGTAAGTGAAATGAGCAGAACTAAGAGATATAAGAGATATACGTCAACAATGATAGTGTATGAAGATGTGCTCTGATGGAAGTGAATTTCTTTGACAAACAGACCTAATTCAATTTTAATTGATCAATGAGGTACAGAAACAGCTATACCCAAAGAAAAAAACACTGGGAAATGAATGTAAATTGTTTGCATTTTTGTTTTTCTTCCTGGGTTATTTTTACCTTCTGAATCCAATTCTCCCTGTGCAACAAGAAACTGTTTGGTTCTGCACACATATATTGTATCTAGGATATACTACGACATATTCAACATATAGAAGACTGCTTGCCATCTAGGGGAGGGGGTGGAGGGTGGGAGGGAAAAATTGGAACAGAAGTGATTGCAAGGGATAATGTTGTAAAAAAAATTACCCTGGCATGGGTTCTGTCAATAAAAAGTTATAATAAAAAGAAAAGAAAGAAATAGTTGGTTTGGAAGCTTTGTACTAATGATGCATGCAAGAAGTTGAATTTGGGGAAAAATCTTTTATAGAATTTTGAAGACATTTAAGAAAATTTGGAAAAGAAGCATCATTTGGTCCAAGTGGTTTCAACTCATCTTCCCTAACTGATCGAATCCAGAGCTTAAAAGCCTTGCCTTCCATTCTTAATAATTTGAGTCAGCTTTTTTTTCTTTTTTCTGGAGGTGGACCAGAATACATTTCTTTCCAAATACATTTTCCTTCACTTACTAATGTCTTATTTGTATTATTTTTAAATGTACTTTCTAAACTTATTTTGCTTACAAGTTTATTATTAGTCCCTTACTTATGTTACCCACTACCTCTTCATTTTTTATGTTTTTATTTTTAGTTCTTTCTTCATTTGATCATTTCCTATTTAAATTTGTATGTCATTTTATTCCTCCCTCAAGTAAAGAATAAACTTGTTTCTTTAACTTATCTTCAAATTTTCTGAAAATTTTCTCCTCTGAACTGCTTTTGGAGTGACAGAATTCATAAATATTTGGAGTAAAAAAAATTCCCAGTAGAGGATAATTTGGAAAAACTTAAGATAAAATCTGTTTCAATTGCTAAGGGGGAGAGGCTGCTGAGCCCAGACCGCAGCACAGGGAGGCCTTGGTAAAGAGCTCTGAGTTGGTAAAGAGTCAGAGACTTGAGGTACTGGGGAATCTCCTGTGAAGGTTTAAGGCTACTCTGTCCTGATTGCAAGCTGGTGGTTTAGCAGATTTGCTGGGAAACACCCAAAATCTAATACCAAAGGCAAGCTATATGCCACTGAGCCCTGGAAGAAAACTAAAATTGGCGACAATTACAAAGCACTGGAAGTCAGTCAGCAGAACTTCCCTAGGGCAAACTAAAGTATCTCTCAGCCCTTTGCATCAATATCAGACTGCAACACTTAAAATTAATCAAAAAAGTAAAAAATAATTCTGATCATATATAACTTTTATGAAGAGATAGAAAAACAGAGTTCAAACTGGCAAGTACCTATAAGTAAATTAGATACTGATAAAGCACCAACGGATGCTATGAGCTGGTTCCCATTTCACAAGATTCTATTGTGAGAATTCAAAAAGCATTTTAAAGGAGAGTTACAAGAAAAATGGGGAAAGATCTTTGCAAGAAGTAAGAAAGGAAAAACACAAATTATCTGAAGAAAACTCCTTACAAAATGGATTTAGTGAAATGGAAAAAAAGCATATAACTCCTTACAAATTAGATTTGAAGAAATAGAAAAAGAAATAACTCCTTACGCAATATATAGGAAAAAGAAATCAATTAATTGAAAAGCAGAAATTGTGAAATGGGAAAAAAAAAAAACAATGAACAAAACAATTCATTTAAAAATTCAATTGGCCAAACACAAAAGGAGCTTTAAAAGGTAGCTGATGCAAACAACACACTAAAATTAAAATTGAACAAGTGAAAGTGAATGACTTAATGAGACTTCAAGAATCAGCCAAACAAAACCAAAAAAAAAAGAAGAAGAAGAGGATGAAGAAGAAATGAAAAAAAAAAAAGAAAACAATGTGAAATACTTCATTGGAAAAACAACGGACCTGGAAAATAGATCGAGGAGAGACAATCTAAAAATCATTGGATTTCCTGAAAACCACGATGAAAAAAAGAGCCTATTCATAATTTTTAGGAAAACATCAAGGAAAACTGCCCCAATTTCCTAGAATTAGAAGGAAAAACAGCCATTGAAAGAATTCACCAAAAATCTCTTGAAAGAAACCCTAAAAGAAAACTCCAAGGAATAGTATAGTAAAATTTCAGAACTATCATATCAATGAAGAAATATTATAAGAAGCCTAAAAGAAACTATTTCAATATTGAGGAGCCACAATCAAGATTACCCAGAAACTATCAGCTTCCACCTTAATGGTTCTGGAATCTGATATTTCAAAAGGCAAAGGAATTTGAATTGCAGGCAAGAATTAACTATCCAGCTAAATTGAACATTATCTTTCAAGGAAGAAGATGGACATTCAACAATACAGGTGAATTTCATTAATTTCTGATGAAAAGATCAGAGTTGGCCAAAAAAAATTAATCTCCAAATACAGAACTCAAAAGGAGCATAGAAAGGTAAAAAAGAAAGAACTTTTGAGAATTATACATCTATTAGGGGTATACATAGAAAGTGTAGTTATAGCTTGATTTTGGGGGGGTAATATGAAAAAGAAACTAGAGGTGGAAAGGGGATTGTATTGGACAAAGAAGGAAATGGAGGTAAAATGAAGAGAATTGCATCTTATGAAGAGTCAATGACTTATTATACTTGAGGGAAAGAAAAAAGGGGGATGAATATTGAATGAATCTTATTCTCATCAGATTTGGGTGAAAGAGAGAATGCCGAATATATTTGGTTTCGAAGAGAAACTTCTCTCATCTTATAGTGAGAGGAAAAAGAGGAAAGGAAAAAGGGAGGCTAAGAGAAGTGAAAATAGAAGTGGCAGGGGAAAGGTATAAGAAAGAGAGGGGGCTATAAAGGAGAAGGGCTTTTTTGAGGGAGGTAGTGGTCAGAAACAAAAAACTGAGGAGGAGGAAGAGGGGGTAAAGAAGGAGAAAAATATAACTTAAGAAAATAAGATGGCAGGAAATACAGAACTAGTTATTTTAATTGTAAATGTGAATGGGATGAACTCTTCCATAAAACCGAAGTGGATAGCAGACTGGATTAAAAGCCAAAATCTTACAATATGTCATTTACAAGAAGCACATTTAAAGCAGAGTGATACATTCAGAGTAAAGGTGAAAGACTGAAGTAGAATCTATTATGCTTCAGGTGAAGTAAAGAAAGTATGGGTAGCCATCTTGAATGCAGATTAAGCAAAAACAAAAACAGATCTAATTAAAATGCATAAGGAAGTTAATTATATCTTGCTAAAGAGTACCACAGATAATGAATTAATATCAATACTAAACATATATGTGCCAAGTGGTATAGCATTCAGATTTCTAGAGGAAAAGTTAAGAGAGCTGCAAGAAGAAATAGACAGCAAAATTATAGTACTGGAGGATCTCACACTTGCTTTCTCAAAACTAGCTATTATCAAAGAAACAAAATAAAAAAGAAAATTAAGGAGATAAATGGAATTTTAGAAAAGTTAGGTATGATAAGTCTTTGGAGAAAATTGAATTGAGACAGAAAGATGTATACTTGTTTCTAGGGAGTTCATGCAATCTATACAAAAAATGGACATGTATTAGGGCATAAAACCTGAAAATCAAATGCAGAAAGACAGACATAGTAAATCCATTTTTTTCAGATGATGATGCAATAAAATAACATGAAATAAAAAGCCAGAGGAAAATAGATCAAAAATTAATTGGAAACTAAACAATCTAATCCTAAAGAATAAAGGAGTATAAAAAAAACAAATAATAGACACAATCAATAACTTCATCCAAAAGAATGACAATAATGAGACAGCAGACCAAAATATTTGGAATGTGGCCAAAGCAGTTATTAGGAATATTTTATATCTCTAGATGCTTACTAGCTACCAAAAAAAAAACCAACCCAGAAAATATAGAAAAAAAAAACAAATTAAAAACCCCTAATTAACACATTTGAACTTCTGGTAATAAAAAGGAAGATTAATAAAATTAAAATTTAAAAAGCTACTGAATTAAAAAATAAAACAGTTAATTTTATGAAAAAAAAAACAACGAAAAAGATAAACCTTTAGTGAATTGATTAGATAAAGAAAGAAGATTTAAAAAAAGTAAAAGTGAGAACTTTCCATCAATAAAGAATAAATTAAATTAATAATTAGGAATAATTTGCCCAACTTTATGTCAATAAATTTGAAAATCTAAATGAAATGGAGGAATTCCTACAAAATATATAGATTGCCAATAAGAGCAAATAAATTACTTAAATAGTCCCATTTTAGAAAAGGAAATAGAAAAAGCTATTAATCAGTTCCCTAAGAAAAAAATCTCCAGAGCCATATGGATTTACATGTGAATTCTATGAAAAATTTAAACAATTAATTCCAATACTATGCAAACTATTTGAAAAAAAAACAAGAAAAACAGGAGTCCTACCTAAACCAGGTAGGAGTCAAACAGAGAAAGAAAAGTATAGACCAATTTCTGAAATGAATATCTGTAAAGGGTTGAAACTCTGAGTAGGTACACTGGAATCAGACAACCACACTTAAGGCTAATTATCCATTGGACAATACTCTATTAGCATATTCATGGAAAATGGTCCTTCCCACTATTCTGTGCTGACCCAATCTTTTGGTGTATACAGATAATTGGAGGGATTAGGGGGTAAGTGAGACAAGCCAGAGTCATTTTTGTGGTGGATGAGGAGAAGGGAGGTTGTGGAGATCTTGTTTTCATTCCCTTCACTCTAAGGACCAAGAATAAAGACCAAGGGCTTTTGCTAATCTTGACTTCAGCTGATTCTAAGGCATCCAGGATGGATTCGTTCACAGCTCCACCAACAATGTATCAGTGTCCCAGTTTATCTGCATCCCCTCCAACAGTCATCATTATTTTTTCCTGTCATCTTAGCCAATCTGACAGGTTTGTAGTGGTATCTCAGAGTTGTCTTAATTTGCATTTCTCTGATTAATAATGATTTGGAACACTTTCATATGAGTGCTAATAATTTCAATTTCATCATCTGAAAATTGTCTATTCATATCCTTTGACCATTTATCAATTGGAGAATGGCTTGGTTTCTTATAAATTAGAGTCAGTTCTCTATATATTTTGGAAATGAGGCCTTTATCGAACCTTAACTGTGAAATGTTTTCCCAGTTTTTTGCTTCCCTTCTAATCTTGTTTACATTAGTTTTGTTTGTACAGAAGCTTTTAATTTGATGTAATCAAAATTTTTATTTTGATCAATAAGGTCTCTAGTTCGTCTTTAGTCACAATTTCTTCCTCCTCCACAAGTCTGAGAGGTAAACTATCCTATGTTCCTCCAATTTGTTTATAATCTTGTTCTTTATGTCTAAATCATGGACCCATTTTGATCTTATCTTGATATATAGTGTTAAGTGTGGGTCCATGCCTAATTTCTGCCATACTAATTTCCAGTTATGCCAGCAGTTTTTGTCAAATAATGAATTCTTATCCAAAAAATTTGGATCTTTGGGTTTGTCAAATACTAAATTGCTATAGTTGACTATTCTGTTTTATGAACCTAACCTGTTCCATTGATCAACTAAACTATTTCTTAGCCAATACCAAATGGTTTTGGTGACTGCTGCTTTATAATATAGTTTTAGATCAGGTACCGCTAGGCCACCTTCATTTGATTTTGTTTTCATTAATTCTTTTGAGATTCTTGACCTTTTATTATTCCATATGAATTTTGTTGTTATTTTTTCTAGATTATTAAAGTATTTTCTTGGAAGTCTGATTGGTATAGCACTAAATAAATACATTAGTTTAGAAAGTATTGCCATCTTTATTATATTTGCTCGACCTGTCCAGGAGCACTTAATATTTTTCCAATTGTTTAAGTCTGACTTTATTTGTATGGAAAGTTTTTTGTAATTTTGCTCATATAATTCCTGACTTTCCTTTGGTAGATAGATTCCCAAATATTTTATGCTGTCGACAGTTATTCTGAATGTAATTTCTCTTTGTATTTCTTGCTGTTGGATTTTGTTGGTGATGTATAAAAATGCTGAGGATTTATGGGGATTTATTTTATAACCTGCAACTTTGCTAAACTTATGGATTATTTCTAATAGCTTTTTAGTAGAATCTCTGGAGTTCTCTAAGTATACCATCATATCATCTGCAAAGAGAGATAGTTTGGTTTCCTCACTGCCTATTCTGATTCCTTTAATCTCTTTCTCGACTCTTATTGCTGAGCCTAGTGTTTCTAATACAATATTGAATAATAATGGTGACAGTGGGCAACCTTGCTTCACTGCAGATCTTACTGGGAAAGATTCCAGTTTTTCCCCATTGCATATGATGCTTACTGATGGTTTTCAATATATGCTCCTGACTATTTTAAGAAAAAGTCCATTTATTCCTATACTCTCAAGTGTTTTTATTAGGAATGGATGTTGGATTTTATCAAATGCTTTTTCTGCATCTATTGATATGATCATATGGTTTTTGTTAGTTTGATTATTGATATAGTCAATTATGCTAATAGTTTTCATAGTATTGAACCAGCCCTGCATTCCTGGTATAAATCCTACTTGATCATAGTGTATTATCTTGGGAATGATTTCCTGTAATCTTTTTGCTAATATTTTATTTAATATTTTAGCATCAATATTCATTAGAGAGATTGGTCTATAATTCTTTCTCTGTTTTCAGCCTGCCTGGTTTAGGTATCAGTACCATGTCTGTGTCTTAAAGGAGTTTGGTAGGATCCTTCAATCCCTATTTTTTCAAATAGTTTATATAGCATTGGAGTTAATTGTTCTTTAAATGTTTGGTAGAATCCATGTAAATCCATCTGGTCCTGGGATTTTTCTTAGGGAGTTGGTTAATAAGCTTTCTATTTCTTTTCTAAGAAGGGACTTTTAGGATATTTACTTCTTCCTCTGTTAATCTGGGCAAAGCTATATTTTTGAAGAATATTCTTCCATTTCATTTAAGTTATTTGAATTATTGCCATAAAGTTGGGCAAAGTAATTCCTAATTATTACTCTAATTTCCTCTTCATTAGTGGCGAGTTCTCCCTTTCCATTTTTAAGACTAACAATTTGATTTTCCTCTTTCCTTTTTTTAATCAGATTTAGTAAGGGTTTGTCTATTTTGTTGTTTTTTTCATAAAACCAACTCTTAGTTTTATTAATTAATTCAAGTTTTTTTACTATCAATTTTATTTATCTCTCCTTTTATTTTTAGAATTTCAAGTTTAGTGTTTGACTGGGGGTTTTTAATTTATTCCTTTTCTAGCATTTTTAGTTGCAAGCCCAATTCTTTGAGCTTCTCTTTCTCTATTTTATGCAAGTAAGCCTCTAGAGATGAAATTTCCCCTTATTACCCTTTGGCTGCATCCCACATTTTGGTATGATGTCTCATTATTGTCATTTTCTTGGGTGGAAGTTATTAATTATGTCTATGATTTGCTGTTTCACCCAATCATTCTTTATTATGAGATTATTTAGTTTCCAATTATTTTTGGTCTACTTTCCCCGGCTTTTTGTTAGTGTAATTTTTGCATCGTGGTCTGAAAAGGATGCATTTACTATTTCTGCCTTACTGCATTTGAGTTTGAGGTTTTATGTCCTACTATATGGTCTATTTTTGTATAGGTTTCATGAACTGCTGAAAAGAAAGTGTACTCCTTTATGTTTCCATTTCTTTTCTCCAGAGGTCTATCATATCTAACTTTTCTAGTATTCTATTTACCCCTTTGACTTCTTTCTTATTTATTTTCTGGTTTGATTTATCTAATTCTGAGAGTGCAATGTTGAGATCTCCCACTATTATAGTTTTGCTATCTATTTCTTCTTGCAGCTCTCTTAATTTCTCTTTTAAGAATTTAGATGCTATACCACTTGGTGCATATATGTTTAATATTGATATTGGTTCATTATCTATGCTACCCTTTCGCAAGATATAGTGCCCTTCCTTATCTCTTTTAATTAGATCAATATTTGTTTTTGCTTGATCTGAGATCAGGATGGCTACCCCTTTTTTTGACTTACCTGAAGCACAGTCGATTTTTCCATCCCCCTTTACTCTGAGTATCTCCCTTTAGTGTGTTTCCCAAACAACATATTTAGGATTCTGGCTTTAATCCATTCTTAATCCTCCTCTTTTTGGGGAGATTACCCCTTCACATTTTGGTTAAAATTACCAATTCTGTTTGCTTGCCATCTTTTAACCTGTTTTTTTTCTTCTTTCTTTCCCCTTCCCCTCTTTATATTAAACTTGTGGCACCCCTTCTCACAGCCCTCCTTTTTATATCCCTCCTCCCCACCTTAGGTTCCTCCCTTCTTCCTCCTTTCCCTCACGTTTCCATTCCCCTTCTGGTTGCTTTTCCTTCCCTTTTCCTTTTCCTTTCCTTTTCAATGGGATGGGAATTTACCTTAAATGTCAAAATTTTTTCTCTTAACGTCAGTTCTTAGGCATAAAATCCCTTATTCATCCCCTTTTCTTTCTCTCAGATATAATAAGTTTCCTTGCCTCTTTGGAGGAATGGTACCCCCCACTTTACCCTTTTTCTGATCAATTTCTTTCCACCTCTAATTTCTAGAACCAAAGGTATACATGTATTCTTTATACATCTTTACAGCGAAATATAGTTCCCAAGATTTTTTTACCTTTTTGGGTTTTCTTGAGTTTTATACTTGCAGATCAACCTTTTTGTTAAGTTCTGGTTTTCCCAAAAATATAAATTCCTTATTTTGTTGAATGACCATTTCTTCCCTGGAAAAGATGTTCATTCTGGCGGAGTTATTTTGGGTGCAACCAAGTTCTTTGCCTTTCAGAATTATTCCAGGCCTTATCTTTTAATGTCAATTTTTTTTAACTTTTATTTTTTCAGATCCTGGGATCTATTGTGACTTTCTATATTTATTGGGTTTTCTGCTGGGGTTTTTTTCCTTCATTTGAGGCTTCTGGCATTTGGCCACTATATTTCTTTTTTTATTTTGGGATCTTTTCAGTGGTATTCATAATCCTTTCAATCCAATTTACCCTCTCTTTCTATGACTTCTGGGCAGTTCTCTTTGATTTGCCTGGGAAAATAGTGTCAGGTTCTTTTTTCATTATTTTTCGGGGTCAATATTCTCAGATTGTCTCTCCTAGACCTATTTTCCAGGTCTGTTGTTTTTCCAAGAAGGTATTTTACATTTTTCTCCATTGTTTGATATTTTTGGTTTTTCTTGACTGATTCTTCTTTTCTCCTCAAGTCATTCAATTCCATTTGTTCTATTCTGATTTTCAATGAAGTGTTTTCTTCACTCACTTTTTTTATATCTTTTTCTAATTGTCCAATTTGTGCTATGGAATGTTTTTCCATTTCTCCAATTTTATTCTTTAGAGAGCTATTTTCTGTTTCCAGTTCACTAATCCTATTTTTCAAGGATTTGATTGCTTTATCCACTCTGTCTTTAAATGAATGAGATGACTTCTCCAGTCTCTCTTGCCAAGCCTCCCTCTCCTTTTCCCATTTTTCTTCTAGCTCTCTTGTGAGAGCCTTTTTAATTTCTTCTATGAAATTCATCTGTGCTGAGGAACAGATGATCTCCTCCTGTGGGGATTCACCTGGAGATAATCTCTTTTTAGTCTCCTCAGGGTTTAGAGTCTGCTCTCGGTCCATATAAAAGCTGTCAATCGTTAAGGTCCTTTTCAAATTTTTGCTCATTTTGTCAGAGAAGAATCAGAGACAAACTAGCAAAGAAAAAAAAAGGAAAAAAAAAAACAAATGGAATCTGCTTTTTTTTTTGGGAGGGAGGGGCTGGCTGGGGTTACTGAGCTTCCTCTACAGACTGTGGGGGCAGCAGCGAGGAACTAGCAGGACTGTGCTGCCCCTGTGCTCTGAGATTGTGAGAGTGTGCTGAGATGCTGTGGGGGAGGGGTGGCCAAGTCCCAAGGAACTCCAGCTGTTTGTGGTTGAATTCTTCACCCCTGGTGTTTTTAGCTTTTCTGCTGGCCTACTGACTTGCTGCCAGGACAAAGTATCCAGGCCTGTAGCAAAGCTCTCCCCCCCTCACTCTGCAGAGACGGCTGAGATCACACACCCCCTCAGGTCATGCTTGGCTGTGAGCTGCCTACTGTACTCTCACTGTTGATGCCTGCCCTCAACCTGTGCCCTATCTAAAACTGTCCCACCCTAGAGCAAAAACAGACCTTTCCTGGCGAATCTCAAGGATGTCTTCTCTTACTAAATATTTGTGTTTTTTTTTTTTCAGTCAGGCATTAATTCAGAGGCTTGTATTGTAATGAGATGGATTCTGAGAGAAAATGCGGAGCTTACACAGCTGTGTACCTCCTTGCCGCCTTGGCCGGAAGTCCTAGGATTGTTTTTTCTGTTATCATATAACTAATCTAGGTTAGATAATTTCCCCCATTTTTCTTATTTCTTCTCCCCTCTCCCTTTTTATCAGTCTTCACTTATTTTTTAATCATTCAAGCATAATTGAATCACACTCACAAAGTTCTGAGAGAATGCACTTTTTGAAGTAGTTAGATGATGCAGTGGATAGAGCACTGATTGTGAAGCCTGGAGGAGCTGAGTTCAAATCTGGCTTTAGACACTTCACACTTACTATCTGTGGGACCATATACAAGACAACTAATCCCAATTGTTTCTAAAAAAAACAAGAGAGAGATTACATGCTTCATCATTCCAAAAAGTATTATTAAAATGTATGATACTACTGTTTAAAAAATATTTTTGTATCAAATTCATGGTTACCTTTTATGTTTCTCTTTATTCTTATTTTTGAATGACAAAATTTCTATTTAGTTTTGTCCTTTTAATCAAGAATGCTAGACAATTCTCTTTCATTAAATTTTACATTATTTATTTCTATAGGATTACACTCATTTTTTTCCTTGGAAAGATTATTCTTTGATTATAACAATAACTCTAATGTGTTATTATATTCCAAGAATTGTGTTCCTTTACATTGATAGCTGATAAATATTCTATGATCTTGTTTATTGTTGCAAAGTATTTAAATTATTTCTGGTTGCCAACAATATTTTTTTCTTTGACCTGTTATTTCTGTATTTTGTCTGTAATATTCCTGGGAATTTTTATTTTGGGATTTCATTCAGGACAAGCAGATATTTTGAATTTTTTTCTTTGCCTTCTTATTCTAAGAAATATATGAAGTTTCATTTTATAATTCTTTGAAATTTTATATCTAGTAACTTCTGTCCCTCCTCCCTCAGCTTTCATTTTGAATAATATATTGTAAAATTATTTTTCATCAATCTTTTCTTTATAAGTTCCCTTCCTATATTACCTATATTCTTATTCTTTTTAGTGGTTTTTTTTTGTATATCATTGAATTATTAGCTCCCATTGGGCCAATTCCTTGTTTTTGAAAGTTTTTTTTCCTTCAATAACATTTTGTGCCTATTTTATCCTCTGGCAAATTATGATGCCATTATCTTCTGTGTTTGTATTTGATATTCCTTAACACCTTTAAAAAATATTTAGGTCTCATAATTTTGCTACTGTTAGTTCATTTTAAGGTTGATTTCTTGAATTCATAATGTATGTTAGTGTTGGGCTCTACTCACCTCTGAAGACTTGGGAATATCTGGTCTCAGCATCTTTTATATTTTTTTTTTCAGTTTGGGATCCTGTAAATTTTTGATGATTTCAAAGTAAAAGGATCCTTGAATTCTTGGGATCATTACATCTCCTTCCCTCCCTGGAATATGATCTAGAGCTAGGTAATGGTTCACAAAAGCTCCAAATGGCACCCATGTATAGACCCAATCCTAGGACAATGGTATCTTGGGATCATTATGTTGACTTGTTCAGGACCCATAAGATTATTGGCCTTGACCTTTTACCTTATGCTATTGCCATTGCTTATTGCCACTTCAAACTTCTGTGAGACTACTGATGCTGCTGCACTGAGGCCTGCCCAGCTCTCACTCCCCTCCCCAGTTGTCTCCCCTTTCCTTCTTTATAAGTTGTACTTTAATAGAAAAATGGCATTATTTAATTTACTATGATTTTCTTTATCAAAATTCAGCTGGTACATTGTATAAATTGAGGAGGATGTGTATTCAAAATGTTAGGCTAAAAATTCAGACAACTCTGAGATACTACTAAATACTTGTCAGATTGGTTAAGGTGACAGGAAAAAGTTAATGATGAATGTTGGAGGAGTTGTGGGAAAACTGGGACACTGATACATTGTTGGTGGAACTATGAACGGATCCAACCATTCTGGAGAGCAATTTGCCAACTATGCTCAAAAAGTTATCAAACTGTGCATACCTTTTGACCCAGCAGTATTTCTACTGGGCTTGAATCCCAAAAAGATCTTAAAGGAGGGAAAGGGACCAAATTTGCAAAAATGTTTGTGGCAGCCCTTTTTGTAGTGGCTAGAAACTGGAAATTGAATGGATGCCCATCAATTGGAGAATGGCTGTGTAAATTATGGTATATGAATGTTATGGAATATTATTGTTCTATAAGAAATGACTGGCAGGATGAATATAGAGAGCATTGAAGAGACTTACATGAACTGATGCTAAATGAAATACACTTCAACAACAATACTATATGAAGATAAAGTCTGAGGGAAGTGGCTATCTTCAGCAATGAGAGGATCAAAATCAGTTCCAATTCATCAGTAATGAAAAGAACAACCTATTACCCAGCGAAAGAACACTGGGAAATGAGTATGGACCACAACATAGCATTTGCACTCTTTCTGTTGTTCTTTGCCAACATTTTTGTTTTTCTTCCCAGGTTATTTTTACCTTCTTTCTAAATCTGATTTTTCCTGTGCAACAAAATAACTGTGTACACACACATATATTGTATTTAACATACACTTTAACATATTTAGCATGCATGGGACTGCCTGCCATCTAGGGGAGTGGGTGGAGGGAAGGTGGGGAAAAGTTGCAAGTGTTTACAAAAGTAAGTGTTGAAAAATTACCCATGCATATGTTTTGTCAATAAAAAAGCTTTAATATAATTAAAAAAAGAAAATACATTTTTTAAAAAAGGAAAGACACGACCAGCAGGATGATTTTAGAGAGGCCTGGAGAGACTTACGAAGTGATACTAAGTGAAATGAGCAGAAAAAGGAGATTATTATACAAGGCAACAAGACTATGCAATGATCAATTCTGATGGACATGACTCTCTTTAACAATGAGATGATTCAAACCAGTTCCAATTGTTCAGTGATGAAGAGAGCCATATACACCCAGAGAGAGGACTGTGGGAGCTGAGTATGGACCAAAACATAGCATTTTCATTGTTTTCATTCATGTTTGCTTGCATTTTGTTTTCTTTCTCAGATTTTTTTTCCTTCTTGATCTGATTTTTTTTTGTGTGCAGAAAGAGAACTGTATAAATATGTAGACATATATTGGATTTAACATATATTTTAACAAACTTAACATGTCTTAGACTACCTGCCATCTAGGGGAAAGTGTGAGGGGAAGGAGGAAAAAAATTGTAACAGAAAGTTTTGCAAGGGTCAATGTTGAAAAATTACCCATGCATATGTTTTGCAAATAAAAAGCTTTAATATAATTTTTTTAAAAATTAAAAAGAGAATGTTAGGCAAAAATACTGCCTCTTACTACACCATCACCATTAGTGATCCTAAATATAAAACACCTTGAAAAAAACATTGGTTTAATATAATAAAAACAGAAATCTATTTTCTTAAAAATCATTTTCATCTTTTTCTCTCCTGTTTTTGAATTTTTGGACTTAAAGAGAGATTTCATTTGATTTTTATTTTAATGCTTAGGCGCTTCCTGCTCAGGCTAGAAGAGCAGCACTACACTTAGTGGTGGGTGGGGTTGTGCAGGATTCTGCAAATTAGGCATATCAGGAGCCAGCTTGAATTTTGCCAGGTCTGGGCCAGGATGGGGACAAGGCCCCAATGGGATTTGCAGTGGGCAAGCCAAGGTCACCCTAGGGAAATGGCCTGTTTTTTTGTCTGTTTTTCTTTTTCTCCCCCCATAATATACATAAGTTCATACAAATTTTCTCATGACTCTGAATTCTTCATGTTAATCATTCCCCATAGATCAATGAAATTCCAGTTTTCATATATCAGTTTTGTTATGCATTTCCCAATTGATGAGCATCCACTTTGTTTCATACATTTTTCCCCTTCTATTTCCCAGATGATTACAAATAATCTTATTTTACAGATCATTTCTCCCCCTCCTTAATTGGGAAAATACTGCATAACAAATATCTCCATAGATTATTTCCACTTTTAGCATGTTTTCCCCTTGTTATAAACTCAAGACAGAGAACTCATTTTAATTTATAATATATCTTATTTTATTAAGGAATTGAAATACTTAAATGATATTATTTTCACATTTTCTTTTGGAGTTCAGTTGCATTCTTTTAGAAACTATAATCATAATTTAGTAGAAATTATCAAATGAAATTGTAAATATTTTTTTGCAAAGAAGATTTATATGAAGATATTTTAGCTGTTATTTTTTTTTCTTTTTTCTTTTAACTTTGTTTGTTATGTACTTGAAAAAAACCTAAATTTTGTACATTTTTCTTATATGTTCTCATGAATCTATTTTGTGTTAATTCTTTTCCTCTCCAGATATAATTGTCAATAGTATGACCTTTAATTCCTTCTATTTTATGTCTTTTTTAATCATTTGGAATTCGATGTGGTAGAAAATAGATCACCTAAAATTATTTTGTATGAAACTGTTCATTTTCTAAAAACAACATTATTATTAAGAAATTTAAATTCCATTCCTATTGTTTGTATTATTTTAACAAACCTCTAGTGGATTTGAATTGTTCCTAGATTGTGATTATTTAGAATAGAGCTGTCAAATATATAGCCTGGAGGCACATTGGAATCCACAATTCTGTCCAAGTAAAGCACAAAGCAGATTAAAGTGTCTAAACTTATATTAAAATATAATAAAATACAATGAACATTATCTTGTTTTCTGAGTCTATTTGTGACCCCTATGAATTATGTCCAATTTAATGGCTCCTATTTTAATTTTTTTTTGATACCACTAATTTAGACCACGCCATTATTTCTATTTTTAACCATTGCCAAACCATTTTGATAATTACTTCATGTTAATTTGCATTTTCTAAATCCACATCAATTATATGCAACATTTTTCCTTTACTTCTTTTTAATTTTTTTATTTACTGCTTAATATAATAAAATATATCTACATCAATAAAACATACCAATTTTGGGGGAAAACTTAGTTTATTGTTAAATGAATAGAAACCTTGCTTGCTAGTTTTTGGTTTTTTTTTTTTTTTTTTTGTACTTTTACCATCTTTATTGTAATGATATTGTACTGATAAAACCCAGGCATGAACACTATTTCCTTGTTTGTTGAATCATATTTAAAAAAAAAAAAAACTTTCATTGAATGCATTAATCTTCTAAAATCTCTGTCTACCTTTGTCTCTGTCCCTCAAGATATAGAGAGCATTGTGACTGTAAAATGAATAATTATGTGTGTAATAAACAATTATGACTACATCAAGTTTTTAAAAAGATCTTTTCAAATGAGACTAATATAGCCAGGATTAAAAGGAAATGAGAAAATGGGGGCAATTATAGACAGTTTTTCACACAAAGACCTCATAACTCAAATATATAATGTCAAATTCATTTAAAAATACATATATGTCATGTATCAATTGAGAAATCAGGAGACATTCATAGGCAAATTTGGAAGAAAAACAATCAAAACTATACAGAGTCATGTGAAGAAATGTTTATTATATGTTAGAGAAATGAAAATAAAAATAATTCAGGTACCATCTCACAATTATCAATTTGGCTAAAAATGATAAAATGGGGAAAATGGTAATTTTTGAAGGGATATAGACAAATTGGACCATTAATACACTCTTAATGGAACTATGAACTGATCTAAATATTTTGGAAAACAAATCTGGAATTATGTCCAAGATTTAAAAAAAAAAAAAAAACTGTATATCACTTGACCATCAGTGTCACTATTAGGTCTGTTTCCCAAGGTGATCATGAAAAAAGGAAAAGAATCTATGAATTCTAAAATATTTATAGCAGCTATCTTTGTGGTAGAAAAGAACTGGAAATGGAAAGGATACCCATCAATTAGGGATGGCTAAAAAAAAAGTTGTATCATATAATTGTGATGGAATACAAATATGTTATAAAAGTAGGATGATTAAAAAAAAGGATGTGGAAAGATTTGCATAAAATAATGATGAATAAAATAAGCAGAATCAAGAGAACATTGTGTACAGTAACAACAAAGGTAGAAACAATCCCTTTCCATCCACATTGTGCTAATATTCTAGTGTAACTGGTCTTTTGGCATAAGGTGTTGCTCAACCTCATCTATTAAGCATAAGTAGTTTCCTCAATGAGAATACTCTATGCATATTATTTGTTTGATTTTTTTTTGTTTCTTTTTCCTAGTGTGATATTTTTCTTAGTTATAGGAAAGAAATTTGTTTAACAAAAACAATTGTGTAAAGAATAGCTATGAATGACTAAGCTATTCTGAGTAATATTACTTAGAATAACTTTTTCATTCATAACTACTTAAATCAACCAAAGCACTAATGAAGGAAAATATTATGTACTTCCAGAGGGAAGAAAATGATTTGTGGAAGTATGTATTGTAGGTTCATGTGTATATCTCTGCCAAATATTGGCTTTTTAAAGTCTAGTTTTGTAAAGGAAGAAATCAGACACCTGAGAACTAATATATAACCAATGATTAAATAAAATATTTCAAAATATCAAGTTTTTCAAGGTTTTTTGGGAAGATATAGACAATAATTTCACAGGAGGAGTAGGATTGGGGTAACTTCAATGTGGACCACTCAAAGAAACATATATATAAATGAAATTATGACTTCAGTGAAGAATTGACATAGGAACAGTTATAGTAGTTAAATAAGTAGGTAAACTAGTCATAGTTGTACAGAACTTCTACTACAATGTTGTAGTTGTACAGCATTAGCTAACAAACTAGTCAGATTTTTTCATAAATCCCCAAAAGACTCCAAAAAATAAAGACAAGTTTTCATAGAATTATGCTTTCCTTTGTGAAGTTTTCATATAATTTGGAATTTGGCAGGAGGTGCTAGTGAGGTGGTTCCTCCTGTCCCTTAAAATAATCTTGTTCCTTAGATTTGGGAAAGTGTGTATCCTTAGAATTGGAAAAAGTATATATGTATATGAGTAGATAGATTATAAACATACATACATTGTAAATGTGAGCACACATATATAAATTTATACAGATAAATACAAATATATAGATTTGAGGAAGGATGTTTGTGTGTGTGTATGTGCGTGTGTATGTTTGTGTTTGTCTGTGGGGAGAGAAAGAGAGAGGGAAAGAGGAAGAGACAGAGACAGAGAGAAATGTATATTGAGATATATCAATTTACACAGTGTACACATATACATGAATATATTATGCACATATAGATTTATTTATGTCAAAAATTGGTAACCTTTTCCCAAAAAATATAAAAATGAAAAGGAAATATGCATTTTTTCCTGGATAACTGAATATGTTTGGAGCCTCCTTGAGCATTTGCTAAGGGGGAACTATGGGGAAATTTGACTTAGAGAAAGTCATGGACTCAGGATGAAATGTGAGTCAGATAACTTTAGACTCTACTTTTTACCCTTAGTATTTTGCATGTTGCTGGAAAAATCCAAGTGACACTGTGGAATACACAATTGTTTTTCTGACCAGTCATCCTATCTGTTTTGATCATACCTTTGATGTTGAAAATAAATAAGCCATATCCATTTGTTTCTTTCATCTATTTCTTGATTTCTAACTATTCTATTTCTGAGCTGTCTTGAATGCGAATTAATTTTGACTGTGCATGCCCATGGACTGGTGAGAGAATGTCTTCATGCATGAAATTTCTGCTATTTTTCAGGGAGTCTCAACATTATTGCTTCTTAAACTTCTTTGGGGAGCTTGAGGCTTTGAGGGAAAAGATAGAGAGCAATAGACCATGCACAGTACTTCAATCAAGCAAGGAATCAGACCCTGCACTTTTTAAATAATAGTGAGAAGAATGAAGAGGATACAATTGTTATTTTTGGTTGGATTGACTAAAAGAGCTACAATATTTTCTCCTTTCATTTACTCTGCAGTTCCAGATTTGTGTTAGTAAAATTTAATCTATGGAGAGACAAGAATGCATTTTCCCAAGTTATAGGAGAGCTTGGTGATGAAAGTTTGACAAATAGAGTTATGGGTCTTCTTTTCTTTAATATTGAAAGATTATTCTATATGGCAAAGAGATTATTAAAAGAAATAAAACTATGAATACTGTATTTTTAGCTTTTCAAAGTATCATCAAAAACATTATTTTATTTAATCTTCTAACTCTATGAAATGCCTTGGTTAGATCACAGATTAATATTCTCATTTCACAAATAAGGAAACATAAGAATTATTTCTGAAGCCTTAGATTAAACTGTCTCTTCACTTCTCCTGGAAATCTTCACCTTCCTTCTACTCTCAAATTAGATATCATTTCCTTGCAAAGCCTTTTCTAGTCCTCCAACATTCTATAATTCTATCTCCAAGTTGCCTTGGTTTGTAATTTTTCTGAGTAGTAGTAGTCATTACTGTGTAGTAATGAGTGTATACATGCATGCATGCATACATACATAACATTCATATATAATGTGCCTGTGTGTTTCTGTGTGTATATTTAAGGTTGACAAAATACTTTACAAATAGTCACTTATTTTATTATCAGAATAACCTTTAGCAATACTCTACAGATCATAAAATTAAGACAGCTTGATATTAACTTGTAATGTCCAAGCTAGCTTTCTGGAGAATTTCTGGATGGGCCTTGGTCTTTAGGTGGAGAAGTGATGATGGCAGGAGAGCCACCACAAGGCTGAAATCTTCTCTGTGTCTGTGACTGAGAATCAAGTCCTCTCAGCCCTTATATACCTCAGTATGATTATATCACTACAGCAAATGAGCATGTGCCAACTGTCACCCTATCACAGTAAGTATATGCCAACTAGAGTAATTGCATCATTATCTCACATTAAGTATATGTTTAACTACAGAACCATTATCCATCAATCACACTGAGTAGGTACTTAACTATAAGCACTCCGCTGTCCTTCATTCTCACTTTCCAGAGTTCTGAGCCTCTACATTAACTACTTGTTCAAAGTCCCAGACTTAGTAAATGTCTGAAATCAGATTTTAACTTGGGCCTTCCTGATTTAAGGTCAAGTGATCTATTTCCTGGTAGAATGCAACATGTAAAATATAAATTTCATGAGCAAAGGAAGAGCTTTTCCTTTCCTTATACTTCCAGGATCTATTGGAGCACCTTGCTCATATAGAACATATGCAATAAATACATATTGAATTAGAATTTGAAGAAGTTTAAGTGGTTTGCTCAAGATGTTACATAGCAGTTGGTTCTGGACAAGTTTTATATTATTTTATTTTTTAGAGAAAGTTCTTAGTAAACTTTAAAGTGTCAAATTAAGATACATTCTCCCAACTCTCCACAGTTTCAGGATTTTATCTTCTCTACAATAATCTTGCCTGATTGGGTACTTGTATGCTTTTTCAACTCACCTTTTTGTGTTATCTTCCCCATTAGAATTTAAACTTCTTGAGAATTGAGATAGTCTTAGCTATGTATCGCTGGAAGTTAGCAAAATTACTAACACAAATTAATCATATAATAAATGTTCCTTATTTATTATTTATTTATTTATCCACCTTATCCTTTTCCTTCTAATTTTCTTTTTTTTCCCCTTTTTTTGTTTTTCTTCTTTGTTTCTCTTCCTTGTTTTTCTCTTTAGACTATTCATTATCAGCAATGTTATTTAACATGAATATATCTGGAAAGGAAATCCACTTTTTGCTCAGGTGTTCAACTGATCAGCTACTCCTAATTCTACATGGTTTTCTATGCAGATGTATACTGTATATGTAAAAAAGCTGAAAAAGTACTCACTTTCCAAATTGATTTGTTGATATCAACAAGTCTTCTCCCAAGAATCTCTTTAAGGATCTGTAAAATCAGGAACTTCAAAAAGCTAGAAATTGGACTTCAGAATTAATCCTGCCCTAACCTATCTTAATTTCTTGGAATACTGGAGTCAGAAAATACATTTAGAAATTAGAATTAAAATACATTAGAAATACATTTTAAAGATAGGCAAATTCAGTCCCACAGAGTTTAAGAAGTTTTCCTGCGGCCACAAAAGAAGCAACAAGCAGAATTAGAACTGAAAACAAAACTCTCTTCTATGATATCCTCCCCTTCAATATCATATAACTTAGACTATAATTGAGTTAATTCAAACTTACTAGATTTAAATGCATTTCAGGCATAGAATAACTGATATTTTCTCATTGATATTGAATAGATTTGGAAGACATTAAAGTCTATCATTGAATCTTGCTACACATTCACTTTTAGTAGAGCTCAATATAGAATACAGCTTTCATTGGGCTATGGAAAATGTGATTCAATATATATAATCATTTCAAGAGTCAGAAAGCATTAATTATCTACCCTAAGAATCGTTCCTTAATTTTATGAGCAAAATGTATCTTTCAGTGATGAACAAAGATAAAAATAGTTAACATGGAATCATTAATGCTAGCATTTAAGATGATCCATACCAGTGTCATGATGAATGATAGGAAATTAGATTATGAAAGTGAAATTAACTCTTTTTGCATTAACAAGCATTAAACATATATTTCACAAACTGAAAAAAAATGAACAAAAGGAATGAGGAATCTATGGGGAAGCTTAAAATTAAAGGAGTTATCCAAATATACCCAAAATTATAGTAATTAAGCTAGGCTATGATTGCACAGAACAATCTGAAGCAGGCCTTTGGACATTATCCAAAAATACTGGCAAATGTTGACAGCCAAAGCATACTTTAGAACTTGAATTGTCCCTCATGGCTTTCAAGTTTCCTCAGATGCATCAGAACTTCAAAAAATTTCACCTTTACTTATGTTCTATAAAGTCATTTTTTCAACTGATGAGCCAAAAAAAAAAAAAAGGCGGGGGGGAGGGAGAAGATTTTTTTCTTTAAATTTCCAAAGAGAAAGGGCTTCTGGAAATGCATATTTAAGACTAATTTTTCTTTTACCAATGTAATAGCTAAAACTTATTTTTCTCTTTCATTTATATAATGTATTTTGAATCTGTAAAAAATGTTTAAGGCCATGATTTTTCTACCTAGCACATCAGAAACTTCCAACATAATAAATTGGTATATAAGCTCATAATGAATCTCTAGACATTAAAAGTATACTCATGATTTACCTTTTCATTTTGTCTTTTCTAAAAGTAGTTAAATTAAGAATGTTAGATGAACAAGCAAAAGCTGTCATATTTCCATATGGGATAGGCCTTATATAATGTTAAGGATAAAATGAGATTTTATGTGGAACATATCTAAAATTTATATCAACTAATTTTATTTACATCTATTTTCCATTATTTACATATAATGACACAATATAAAAACCTATGAGATGCAGTCAAAGCAGGTTTTAGGGGAAATATTATGTCTCTAAATAGTCACATGAATAAAATAAAGAGGAGATAAGTGAATTGGGCCTGCAAATAAAGATGATAGAAAAAGAACAAATAAACCCCTAATTAAGTACTAAATTGGAAATACTGAAACTCAAAGAAGAGATTAATAAAATTGAAACTAAGAAAAATATTAAACTAATTAATAAAACTAAGAGTTGTTTATTTAAAAAAAAGACTGTAAAAAATTAGTTAATTTGATAAGAAAAAGGAAAGAAAAAATCAAATTATCAGCATTAAAAAGGAAAAGGGTGAACTTACAACCAATGAAAAAGAAATTAATACAATGATTAGGAGCTATTTTGCCCAACAGTATGGCAGCAAGTCTGACAATCTAAGCAAAATGGAGTATTTACAAAAATATAAATTGTCTAGATTAAAAAAAAAATAAAAGAATTACCTAAATAACTCCATTAAAAAAAAAAATTGAAAAAACTGTCAATGAACTCCCTAAAAAAATCTCCAGGACCAAATGAAGTGACAAATGAATTCTATCAAACTTGTAAAGAACAATTAATTACAATAATATGTAAACCATTTGGAAAAATAGGGAAATATAATTCCTGCTAAATCCTTTCTATGACATAAATGTGGTAATGGCACTTAAACCAGGAAGAGCCAAAACAGAGAAAGAAAATTATATACCAATCTTCCTAATGAATATTGATGCTTCTTTTTTTCTTTTGGCTGAGGAAATTGGGGTTAAGTGACTTACCCAGGGAATGTTTAGGAAATGTTTAGTGTCTGAGACCAACTTTGAACTCAGGTCTTCCTGACTTCAGGACTGGTGCTATATCCATTGCACTAACTAGCTGCCCCCCAAAATTTTTAAATAAAATATTAGTAATAGCATTATGTCAACTTTTCAGCAGGATAATACATTGTAAGCAATTGGGATTTATACTAGGAATTCAGGACTGGTTCAGTACCAGGAAAACTATTGCCATAGTCAACCATATCAATAACAAAACCAACAGAAATTATATTATAATCTGAATAGATGCAGAAAAAGCTTTTTTACAAAATACAGTACCCATCCCTATTAGAAAGACTGGAGATCATAGCAATAAAGGGAGTTTTCCTTAAAATAACAAACAGTAACTATCTAAAACCTACAGACAACATTATTTGTAGAAGAGAGAAGCTATATGCATTCCCTATAAGATCATGAGAGAAATAAAAATGGCCATTATCACCACTATTAAAATTGTTTCATAATTGTTGGCTTTAGCAATAACAACAAAAAAAAGTAATTAAAGAAATTGGAATAGGCAATAAGGAAATAAAAATATTACTCATTGCAGAGTATATGATGGTATATTTAGAGAATCCTAGAAAAATTACCAGCATTATTAATGTTGGAAGATATAAAATAAACCCACACAATTCATCATTTCTATATCTTACTGATGAAGACTAGTAGCGAAAGATAGGAAGGGAAATTCTATTTAAAATAACTGTAGATAAAATAAGATATTTGGGTGTTTATCTGCCAAGACAATCCCAGGGTCTATATGAATGAACACAATTAAAAAATATTTCTCTCATGAATTCAGATCTACACAATAAGAAAAAATATCAATTGTCTTTGGGTAGGCTAAACTAATATAATAAAAGTTACAGTTCTATGCAACTATTTTTATTGCCATACAAATTAAACTATCAAAAACTATTTTATACAACTAGAAAAAATAATAACAAAATTCATCTATAAAAAAAAAAAGGTTAAAATCTCAAGGGAATTAATGAAAAAAATTCAAAGAATGATGACGTGGCAGTACTAGACTCAAAACTCTAGTATAATGCAATATTCATCAAAACCATTTGGTACTGTCTAAGAAATGGAATGGTTGATCAGTGGAATATGTTAGACACACAGAACAAATTAATTAATGACTATAGTAACTTCATATTTGATAACCCCCCAAACTCCAGCTTCTAGGATAAGAACTCACTATTTCAAAAAATTTGGTGGGCAAACTGAAAAATATGTCAGAAATTTGACATAGACCTACATATAGCACCCCATATCAATATAAGTTCAAAATAAATTCATGATTTGGGAGCAAGGTTTACAGTAGCATCAAATTAAAAGAGAAAATGATAATTTACTTATCAGATCTTTGAAGAAAGGAGGAATTTATGACTAAAGAAGAACTATAGAAAATTATGAAATGCAAAATAGACAACTTTGATTATATTAAATTAAAAGTTTTTTCATAAACAAAACCACAGAAATAAGATTAAAAGGAAAATAAAAAACTGGAAAAAATTTATAACCAGTATTACTCATAAAGGTTCCATTTCTAAAATATATAAAGAACAATGTCAAATTTATAAGAATACAAGTCATGTTTCAATTGATAAATGGGCAAAACATATGAAAATACAATTTTGAGATGACAAAATTAGTCATCTATAGTTATATTAAAAATGTTTTAAATCACTATTGATTAGAGAAATGCAAATTAAAACAACTCTGAAATACCCAACCACACTTCTCAGATTGGCTAAGATGACAGGAAAAGAAATTAATAAATGTTGGAAGGGTTGTAGGATTACTGGATACTAATGCATTGTTGGGTAAGTTCTGAAATGATTCAACTATTCTGGAGAGCAATCTGGAACTGTGCCCCAAAGGCCATAAAACTGTGCATACCATTTGATCCAGTAGTACCATTAATGATTTTGTTTCCTAAGGAAATCCTAAAGGAGGGTAAAGGACCCATATATGCAAAAACATTTCTAGTATCTCTTTTTGTGATAACAAAAAATTGGAAAATAAGTAGATGCTCATCAATTGGGGAATGGCATAAGCTGTGGTATATAAAGGTAATGGAATGTTATTGTTCTATAAAAATTATGGACAAGATGATTTTAGAAAGACCTGGGAAGATTTACAAAAAATGATGCTGAGCAAAACAAGCAAAATCAAGATTACATTGTGCACAATAACATCAAGAATGTGCATTTGGTTCTTTTCCATAATTCAGTGATCCAAAGCAATCCCAAAAGACTTTGCACAGAAAATGACATCTGCATCCAGACAAAGAACTATGGAGATTGAATGTTAATCAATACATGAAATGCTGAAGTTTTTTTGTTTGTTTGTTTTCTTTTCCTCTCACATGTTTTTTTTTTCCCTTTTTTCCTGACTTTTTTCTATCCCAACATGATTGAAAAAAGCAATGTGTACTAAAACAAATTAATTATTTAAATAAATTTTAAAAAACATAAAAAACTGTGTCAAATTTATAAGAATACAAGTAATTTCCCAATTGATAAATGGTCAGTGGTTATCAATAGAAAATTTTCAGATGATAAAAATAAAGCCATATATAGTCATCTGAAAAATTACTCTAAATCACTATTGATTAGACAAATGCAGATTAAAACAACTCTAAGTTACCACTTCACACTTCTCAGATTGTATAAAATGGCAGAAAAAATAATGAGAAGTGTTGCAGGGGGTGTGGGAAAAGTGAGACACTAATGCATTGTTGGTGAGACACTAATTCATGAAAATGATCCAGTCGTTCTGGAAAGTAATTCTGAAAAGTATACATACAATTGTGCATACCATTTTTCCCATCAAGACCACCACTGGTTCTATATCCCAAAGAAATAATAAAGGAGAGTAAAGGATCCACATATGCAAAAATATTTATAATAGATGTTGTTATTGTAGAAAAGAATTGGAAAGTGAGAACATGTCTATCTACTGAAGAATTGTTATGGGCCAGAACTCTGAACTTGAAGAAAAGATTCTTACAAGGTGCTAAATCAGTGGAATTGATAAATACAATGGCTGTCTAGTTTTGCATGGTGCTTAATAATTCTCTAAGTTCAGTATGAGTGATTTAATCTTACAACAAATAATGGATTCCTAGTAATACAATGCTTTGTTTATATTTAGAATAGAGCATATAAGCCAGGAGAGCTGCAGAAAGAGATTCATTATATCTTCATCAGCCTTGTGGTGGCTGGCCTGGCCTCCCGCACTTCTCCACTGAAATCAAGATTCCAGAAGGCCTCAAGAAAACTGACCCAGGCCCCAGGAAAGGAGACCAGATTGTAAAGGAGATAATAAAGGATTTGGACTTTAACACCTGGCTATTCCTGTGCTAATTACTGAACTGAATTGAAGCTGTTACAAGACTTCCAGAAAACCAAAGGAGAACATTACAGAGAATGGTTGCATAAGTTTTGGTACATGAAGGCAATGGGATATATATATATATATATATATATATATATATATATATATATACTGAGTTTAAAAAAGGCCTGGAAAGATTTATATGATATTATAATTATTAATTATGATTATTAATATGATATATTAATTATAATAAATTAAACCAGCAGCACCAGAGTTACATTGTACCCAGATTGTGTGATCAACTATGAAAGACTTGGTTCTTTTCAGTAGTTGAGTGATCCAAAGCAATGTCAATAAACTTTGAATAGAAAATGCCTTCCATACCCAGAAGGAGAACTATGTAGATTGAATGTAAATCAACACATGCTATGTTCACATGTTTTTTTTCTCTTTTTCTCTCCTGTGGTTTTTTCTTTTGTTCTGATTTTTCTCTCAATCTCCTTCATAAAGATATGTGTACTTAAAATTTTAATATATGTATAACTAGAATTTTAATAAAACAATTTTTAAAAATGATGAGCCATGCTTGCCATCTAGGGGAGGGGGTGGAGGGTGGGAGGGAAAAATCGGAATGGAAGTGAGTGTAAAGGATAATTTTGTAAAAAAAATTAACCTGGCATGGATTCCGTCAATAAAAAGTTACTATAATAAAAGAAAAAAAATTAAAAAAAAATAATGAACCAGAAAATTTCAGAAAAAGTATCTGTAAAAGCTTAAAAGATCTTATGATGAATGAAATAAACAAAACCATGGGAACATTGTACAATATAATAGCAACATTGTGTGATGATGAACTATGATAAGCCTAACTCTTTTCAGCAATACAATCAAATAAGATAATTTCAAAAGACCAATGATGTAAAATGTTATCCACATCCAGAAAAAGAACTATGGATCCTGACCAAAGATTGAAGCATAGTATTTTAATTTTTCATTTTCATGTGTTTTCCTTTTTGGATTGATTCTTCTTCCATAACATGACTAATGTTGAAATATGTTTAACATGATTGTACATATACATACAAAGTGGAATAACAAAAGAAGCAGATCCAAATGTTGTGTCAGACTGTCCTTCCTGATTTGAATATAAAAGTTACATTTCAAAAACTATACCTTTTATGATACATTCATATCCATTTATATAATCTTAGAATTTTAGTATCTGCAATCATTCCCAGTTCTTCCACCAAGGTATAATAATAATAATAATAATAATTAGGTCCACAATGTTTGAGGAAAGAAGTGTATTCAAATATGAAGGAAAGAAAATAGAACTTCAATAAGAAAGCTAATGAAATTTTGATATCTTTAGATGGAACCACCCTCCAGAAAGTGTTTGGACACATAAGTCTCTAACATATGATTTCCTCCAAAAACCAAGCTTCACAAGACTAAGAGAATGAAAGTATATCTATATATAGTTCTTTGGAAGAGAGGGCATTTAAGAGACTTCATTGTGATATTATAAGGAAAAATATAATTTACCCCTGAACCACAGTAAAAGAAGTATAGCATCTAGGTCCATAGAAGTGCTTGTCTTGATGTAGTCTTTCCTGGTTAATCTATTCCTGAAATATTGCCTGTAAAGGGCTGAATCTCTGAGCAGATGCACTTGGATAACCGAGCACTCAAGGCTGATTACCAATTGGACAATCCTCTATTAACATATGCTTGGAGAAAGAATGGCCCCGTCCACTACTCTGTGCTGGCTTGATCTGTTGGATATAGTCAGACTTGGAGGAGGGATTAGAGGGTGGAGTAGAACAAGCGAGTGTGACTCTAGGAGGTAGAAGAAAGAGAAGATTCCTGTGCCCACTCTCTCTCCTCTCCCTTAGACAAAGAATAAAGATGAAGGTGAAGGACTTTTGCTTATTCTGGACTCACACTGATTCTAAAGTATCCAGGGTGCTAATATGGTCATCACAATTGCCTTCATTTCTGAGAACCACAGATATCACCTATTAATAAGATAGAGACTACTTAAAGGTCAGGATGATAAAATGTCTCCTGTCCATGTTATGTAAAATTCCTTAGCTATTATTGGGATCTTATCTTAAAGGAGAGAAAAAGAACATCTGAGGAGTTGTTTTTATTACTGATCAATCATTTCAATTGTATCTGAGTCTTCATGATACCATTTTAGGCTTTTATTGCCAGAAACTGGAATGGTTTATCTTTTTCTTCTCTGGATCATTTTATAGATGAGGAGACTGAAGCAAATAGGATTTAGTGATTTGCCCAGGATCATATACCTTGTAAGTGTCTGAAGACATATTTTAATTCAGGCCATCTTGACTCAAGGATCCAACATTCTATTTACTATGTGACCTAACAGTTCCCATTTTAGGAGTTCATTTCACAGCTTTTCAAATATTAGAAGAAATTCATGGGAGTGACTTTTTTTCTTGAAATGCTTGAAAGACTGTCAAGGGGAAGAAAGAATAGATATATTCTGAATGGCCAGAAATGAAAGAACTAAAAACAAAGGGTCAGAGTTGCAAATTTCAACACTTAGTGTACACATAAGGAAAAACTGTGTAAGAGGCAGGGCTAGGAAATAATGGAATGCCTTAGAATATAGGAACTTTACTCTAATGAGTGCCCATCAATAAAATGTTGATTGGCCACACTTTGTATATATTCTGGAAACAATTTTTGTTGAGATTAAGGTTATACTTTATGGGTTTTTGTTGTTGTTACTCTAAGATTTAATAATTCCATGGATTTTAAAACTGAGGTCCAGAGAAATTAGAAATTTATGTATTTCAAATTCCCACAATAAAATGGCAAAACTACCATTTAACCAAGGCCTCTGACTTATGTTCCAGTGATCCTTCTAATCAATTCTGTTCTTCAGGTTTATCTTGTTGTTCAATTGTATTAATTGTAATAACAATAATATGCCTCAGTTTCTTGAACTGTCAGATCTAAGAAATTGAAAAAAATATCAAGTGCCCATGGATAGGACAAGCAAATATAATAAAGTTGACAACACCTCCTAAAATAATCTATTTATTTAGTCCTATACCATCAAACTCCAAAGAAACTATCTTACTGAAATAGAAAAAAATAACAACAAAATTCATCTGGAAGAAGAAAAAGTCAAGAATGTCAATGGGATTAGTGAAGAGAAAAGCAAATGAAGGTGACCTAGCTGTACCAGATCTAAAACTAAATTATAAAGCAGTGGTCATCAAAACCTTTTGATACTGGCTAAGAAAAAAAGAAGCTGATGAGTGAAATACGTTAGGTTAGCAGAACAAAATAGCCAATGACTATAACAATCTAGTATTTGACAAACCCAAATGTCCCAGCTTTTGGGATAAGAATTTACAAATTGACAACAACTGCTGGGAAAATTGGAAGTAAGTATGGCAGAAAGTAGGCATAGATCCACACCTAATGCCATATACTACAATAAGGTCAAAGTGGGTTCATGATCTAGATACAAAGAATGATAATATAAATAAATTAGAAGAACAAAGGATAGTTTACCTCTCAGATTTGTGGAAGAGGAAGGCATTTGTGAACAAAGAAGAACTAGAGATCATTATTGATCATAAAATAGATAACTTTTATTATATTAAGTTTAAAAGTTTTGGTACAAACAAACCTAATGCAGACGAGATTAGAAAGGAAACAATAGAGTAGGAAAACATTTTAACATACAAAATTTCTGATAAAATCCTCATTTCTAAAATATATAGAGAAATAACTCACATTTATAATAGTTCATGCCATTCTCCAATTGATAAATGGTCAAAGGATATGAACAGACAATTTTCAGATGAAAATATTGAAATATTTGTAGCCACATGAAAAGGTGCTCCAATCACTATTAATCAGAGAAATGCAAATTAAGATAACTCTAAGAGGCCACTATACATCTGTTAGTTTGACTAAGATGGCAGGAAAGGATCATGACTCATGTTGGAAGGAATGTGGGAAAACTGGGACACTGATCCATTGTTGGTGGAACTGTGAACAGATCCAACCATTCTGGAGAGCAATTTGAAACTATGCTCAAAAAGTTATCAAACTGTGCATACCCTTTGATCTAGCAGTGTTTCTAATGGAATTCTAGCCCAAAGAAATCCAAATGTAGGGAAAGGTCCCCACAAAAATGTTTGTGGCAGCCCTCTTTGTAGTGGTAATAAACTGAAAGCTAAGTGGATGCTCATCAATTGGAGAATGGTTGAATAGATTATGGTATAAGAATGCTATGGGATACTATTGTTCTGTTAGAAATGACCAGCAGAATGATTTTATAGATACTTAGAGAGAACTACATGAATTGATGCTAATTGAAATGACCAGAAGCAGGAGATCATTATACATGGCAACATCAAAACTATACAATGATCAATTCTGATAGACACGGCTCTCTTCAACATTGAGATGGTTCAAATGAGTTCCATTTATGCAATGATGAAGAGAGCCATCTATATCTAGAAAGAGAACCATGTGAACAGAGTGTGGAACACACCATAGCATTCTCACTCTCTCTGTTGTTATTTGCTTTCATTGTGTTTTCTTTCTCAGTTTTTCTTTTTCTTCCTTCTTGATCTGATCTTTCTTGTGCAACAAGATAATTGTATAAATATGTATACATATATATATATATATATATATATATATATATATATATATTGGAGCTAACCTGAATTTCAACATATTTAACATATATTGCACTACTTGACAATTTGGGAGAGGTTGAGGGAAAGAGGGGAAAATTTGCAACAAAATGTCATTCAAGGGTCAAATTTGAAAAATTACCTATGCATAAGCTTTGTAAATAAAAAGCTTCAATAAAAAATATTTTTTTAAAAAAAAGAACTGATACAAATTAAGGCTGAGAGCCCTGACCATTAACATTCCATACATACATAAAATTCAGATAGTTTTTTTTTAGAGATAGGGAAGCATATCTCCTATTTCAGACATCCTGGCAGGATGATCTCCAACTTAACAGAATTTATGATCCTTCCTTACCCCCAAGCTATCAGAACAGGATTTATGGTCCATTCCTGAAAGTTACTGCTCATCAGTGCTTTCCCTCACCTCTGTCTTTGTGTGACTTATAACTGAACCTTTATAAGAATCCCTGGAATCTATCACTTGCTGTTGAATGCTCCCAAATCAGCCACTGGGAGTAACATGGATCCTGTTTTGCCCCCAGCCCAATCTCTCCCTCTCAAAATAAATATTAAAAACTCTCTAATCTCTATCTTGCCTCAGTTTCTCTGGCATTACAACAATATAATGTATTATGTTCCTAAGATAAGCATGGGATATGGAATAGAAAAATGCACATTTAAAACATCATTGCCCTAAAGGAAATCCCAATCAAAGAGGTGGAATGTGATGATATGGCATGAACATATATAAGTGTAATGCAATGTAAAGTATGGCAGAGGCAAAAGAGAGTTTCAGGCAAAGTGTTCCAAGAAATAGAGACTGAACAGATGCTTTGAAGAAAAAGCAGCAGAATTTTCATGGTTTCATGGTTTACCAACAACTTAGCTGGGCTTTGAATATAGAGAATAAATCAACAAGCAGACATATGAGTACAATTTATTTTGGGGAGTAGCAATGATCTGTGGGAATGCTCAGAAGAGAACAATACAAGATTGGGGAACACCTGAAAGTACAATTTGACTATAAAAGGAAGATATGAATAACTGTAATTAGACATTAAAGAATGAAAGAAAAAAGTAGATGGTAATTGGATCCTTACATGGTCTTACATTTCAAATTGAGTGTTTTGTATCTTCTGTAGGAAACAAAAAATCATGGAATGTTTGTTAATATTATCATGACATGGTCAAATCTATGAGTGTAGAAGATTACTCTGACAGTGACTGGAATAATAAATTAGGGTGGAGAAAACTAGGGAAGGACAGATCATCAAAGAATTATTTCCAGCTTCCTCCCTTTGCAGAAGTTGAGGGACTATGCAAGTGGAATTTTTGATATATACTGTCTGAATCAGATGATGTATTGGTTAGTTTGTCTCCACCAATTTCTATTACTCATTACAACAGGATTTATTCCTGGTTAGATGGAGGAGAAAGGACATTTTCTGAAATGGAGTAATATAAAAAGAAAAGACATCAATACAATTTTAAAATTTAAGGCAAAAATATGTCTACTCAAAGAAACATAGTCTATCATCATAAGATAGTAAAAGAAATTTTATTGGGCATTAAGCAATGTGACCTGCTCTAAATAGCATCAAAAGTAGATCTAGGAGAAGTAGAATGGATACAAAATGATACTTCAGCCTTATATTATGTTATTCTAAGACTTGCAGCCACAGTGCAGCAAGAAACAGTACCCAGGAAAACCATTAGTCAGAAAAATGCCGCTTTGGCTCCTTTTCTAGGATAAAACTCGAAATAAAGGTTTGAAGAATTCAGTTTGATTGCATGAAAAATAATGGAGTGTCAGGCTTACTCAAAAGAGGAAGCAGCACATGGGGCATTTTGAATGAAATGGAATGAATCGTTAAAAGAAACAAATAAAAATAATCAGCATTCCCGGTCTCTTTTCTTCCTTAATTTTAGGAAAAAAATATCAAGTGATCAACAACAAGACTAAACAGGAAAGAACTTAATGTAGGAGAAAACAAAACAAAATAAATAAGAAATCAATTTGATGGTCTTTTGTTAAGATCGTGTATTTTAAGATCAGCACGAGACAGGAATTCAGGTTAGGGGAAAATCGTCAGTCTTTATTCTCAGTGAAGAAGGATTGGAGGTGGAAGAGAATCGGGGATAGCAATGTGTGCAGCTGAGTCAAGAAGCTAGCTCAACCAGCAGCTACACAACCAGCAGCTTGGAGTCTCGAACCCAGCCCAATCTCTCCCCACTTGTCTTCCTCCTTCTCTCTCTGCCTCCACCCACCAAAATCGTCATTGGCTCTATACAACACATCAGGACTTGCACAGAGAGTGGGCAGGGACCATTCTTTATCCAATCATGTATATTAATAGAGTATAGCCCAATTACTATCTAGCCTCATGTACTTGGGACCTCAGTGCATCAGCTCAAACCTCAGCCCATTATATTTCCCGCTTTCTTTTATTTTAGAACACCGGTGGTCATGCCATCCCTGACTCCTCAGGGAGGTCAGAGCCCCGAAGGGGAGGTGATCACAGCCTCCCTAACTTCTCAGGGAAGGAGGTGAAAGCACCGAAAGGAGGTGATCACAGCCTCCCTGACTTCTCAGAAAAGGCGGTGAAAGAACTAAAAGGAGATGATCACTCCCTACCTGACATCTCAGGAAGGAGATGAAAAGCACCAAAGGGAAATGGGGTTGCTGGGTTTCTGGGCTGAAGGGTCTTATTATGCACAAACCCATCAGCATGGGAGGTATTACACAAGCACATAAGCAATAACGCAGAGGTTATTAGGGATGACCCTCCCCAGTCAGTGCAGGCTCGATGTGGTGTAACAAACATGAATTGTACACACAAGTAGCGGAATACAAACAATATAAATCAACATGGTGTTGGAAAAGATCACCAGAAGTCCTAGAAGGTGGTATGAAACAACAGTCACACATACACCTTCTTCAGCAGCCAAGAGATAGTCCAAAACCAAATCTATTGTCCATTGTTTCACATGTCAGGGAATCCAATGATCCCCTGAGTTTTTGAAGTCCTGAAAAGTCTTTTATGTGTTAGGGAATCCAATGATTCCAGCAGATTTTGAAGTGTTGTAACAGTCTTATCATTTCTCAGAGAATCCAATGATTCCTGAGGGTTTTCAAGTCCTATGTCTCAGAGAATCCAATGATTCCTGAGAGTTTTCAAGTCCTATGGCTCAGAGAATCCAATGATTCCTGAGGGTTTTCGAGTCCTATGGCTCAGAGAATCTAATGATTCCTGAGGGTTTTCGAGTCCTATGTCTCAGAGAATCCAATGATTCCTGAGAGTTTTCAAGTCCTATGGCTCAGGGAATCCAATGATTCCTGAGGGTTTTTGAGTCCTATGGCTTCAGAGAATCCAATGATTCCTGAGGGTTTGAAGTCCGACAATCTTTGATGTCCATGAGTCAAACGCCATAACTGCCACGCTCTTTCAATGGTGAGCACAATCAGCAACAGCACCACCTCGATATTTCTTGAGTCTTCCCTTTGTTTCAAAGGTCTGCTCCGTCTCTCTGCGATGGACAAGGCGAATATGGCTCATTGGCACCCATCTGATTCCTTCTCCACCTGTAGAGATACAAGCAAACCCTCTCCCCAAAGCAGTTAGCCTATCTGGTCCTTTCCATTCACCACTTTCTGGGTCTCTCCACATCACCTGGCGATTATCTAAAGATAGTGGAGCTGTCACTGGACACTGACCTTCCGGTGGGTTATAAAACCTGTCAGCTCGGAGCCAGTGCATCTTTGTCAAAAATCAAGAAGTTAATAGTATAAAGAGCTAGATTTAGAAGTTCTCTAGGGTTACCTGTGCTCCCCTTTCTTTTGTTTTGGAGTAGTGTCTAATATCTCTGTTTCTCCTCTCCACTATTGCCTGTCCTTGAGGATTAAAAGGTATGCCTGTGGTGTGTAAAATCTTATACTGCGCACAAATAGTGCAAAATGTTTCAAGTATAAGCTAGACCATTGTCTGTTTTATGTGCTTGCGGCACACCATAATGGCAAATGCTTGTATGAGGAATTCAGTGACCACTGGGCTATCTCTTTTGCTGCTGGCATTGCAAAAAGTGAATCCTGAAAAGGTGTCTACCACAACATGGATGAAAGACAGACGACCAAAAGATTTATAATGGGTCACATCCATTTGCCAGATTTCATTGGGTCTCAAACCACGAGGGTTTTTCCCTGGAGGCAGTGTAGGAGCTTGGAAAGGAAGGCAAGCCATACAGGCTTTTACTATGCTCCTAGCTTCCTCTTTTGTTATTCCAAATTGTAAACGTAAAGCTCGAGCAGCCTGATGATATTTAGAATGAGATGCCTGAGCTTCTTGGAACAAAGGGGTATTGACCAACATAGTTAGAAGGTTATCTGCCTTTGAATTGCCATCAAATATGGGACCTGGAAGTCCACTATGAGAATGGACATGTAATATATAGATCTTACCTGGATGCTTTCTCACTTGCTCTTGAAGTTTCTTAAAGAGCTGATATATATTAGAGGCTGCAAATTTTATTTGGGCTGTGGCAATTCTTTGTACTACACCTACTGAATAGGCCGAATCAGATATTATATTTATGTCTCCTGGATAATAAGTAAGAGCTAGAATGATCGCGTACACTTCATTCTGCTGAGTGGACTGAAAAGAAGTTCTGACTACTCTCTTTATAGTTAGATCATGAGAGTACACAGCACAAATATTATGTTTGGATGCATCCGTGAAGATTGTTGGTCCTTGAAGAGGAACTTTAGAACCTTTTTCTTCAAGAGTCCATCGCCAATTATGTAATAGTCTAGTTATCTTTAATGGAGACCCATGCAAAAAATTTGGAGCCATGGCTAATAAAATTTGCCACTCTGGGATGGTCTCACAACACATATTAATTTGTGTATTGGTATAAAAGGTGTATATCTTATCAGGTCTTGTCCCAGATAATTGTACTGCTCGCTTAGTGGCCTTTAATAAAATTCTAGCCACAAGCACTGGTAGGTGTAAGGCTTTGTTCTGGTTGTGCTGGGAGGTTCACCCACTCTATCACACTGTGTCCTTGATGAAGGACTGCTGTAGGTGCCTCTTAGTGGCAAAAACTGATATCTCCAAGGGTTTTTGAGTGACTCTTTCAACCACATCGGATAAAGCCAGTTCAACTTCTCTCAAAGCCTCTTGAGCTTCTTTTGTAAGCTGGTGTGTGAATTCTAAAGCACCGTCTCCCCTTAAAATGTCATATAACGGTTGTAACTGATAGGTAGTCAAGCCTAACACTGGTCGCATCCATTGGATATCTCCTATCAATTTCTGAAAATCATTCAGTGTGTTTAGCTTTTCTGTTCTTAAGGAGAGTTTTTGAACTGTAAGCACCTTAGGTATACTTCATATCCTAAATATTGAAAAGGAGCATGTCTTTGAATTTTTTCTGGTGCTATGTATAATTTGTAATTCCTTAGTGTTTCTATGGTCTTTGTAGACATGCCTCTAACATTTGTTCCTCAGGTGCACTTCCCAAAATGTCATCCATGTAATGTAATAGCATAACTTTTGGGAATGCTTTTCTTACTGGAGCAAGAGCAGCAGCAACATACATTTCACACATAGTAGAGGGCTGTTTTCTTCCTGTGGCAAAACTGTCCATTCATATCTTTATAAGGCTCAGCTGTTAACACTGGGCACTGAAAAGGCAAATCTTTTCATATCCTCCTTATCCAGAGGATAGAATAGAAACAATCCTTAATATCTATGACCCAAAGAGGCCATTCTCTAGGCTAACTGAGTAGGAGATGGAAGTCCAGGCTGAAGAGTTCCCATAGTTTCCATCTGTTCATTCACTTTTCTTAAATCGTTAACATCCTCCATTTTCCAGATTTCTTTTTCACAACAAACATTGGGGAATTCCAAGGACTTAGAGAAGGTTTTAAGTGTCCTGGTCAAGCTGTTCCTGTACTATATCTAATAAGGCCTGAATTTTATCTTTACTTAAGGGCCACTGCTCTATCCACACTGGTGTATCAGTTTTCCATTGGATAGGAACAGGTGAAAGTGTTGGCAGGCCTTCAACAGCAGCCCTGCTTAAAAAACTGAAGTACTCATTTTAACCCTAATTGCTGTAAAACATCTCTTCCCCACAGATTGATGGGGATTTTTTCAACTATAAAAGGAGTACAAACTCCTGTTTTGCCTTCAAAAGTCCATCTCATAGGGGCAGCACTAACTTCAGCTGCTATTGATCCTCCTATGCCAGACATGTAGGTGTCTGCTTTAATCTTTTGGCCAGTGACTGGGCCAGCTGGCACCTCTAATGACCGTCCGATCTGCACCAGTGTCCACCAATCCTTCCAATGGAAGGCCATTTATATAGATTGTGAGCATAGGTCGGTCAGTTGTTACAGCTGCTGTCCAGTAAACTGCTGGATTTTGTGATCTGGAATCAGAATCTGGGTGACTTATCACCAGGCTGCTTATTAGGATTCTGTATGAGTAAACCTGATGCTACTATTTCTCCTGGGTGATAAGTCACACATTGTCTGCCTGTATTAGTGACTGGGATATTATCTACACATTCCCCAGTTTCCACATCAGTATGTGGATGGACACTGTTTTGTACACACTCTCAGGAGGTAAAATGGTCAAGCCTACTGTGCCTGGAGGCAAGGGATCCATAGGCTGGAGAGGAACAGATTTCACCTCTCCAGGGGGTATCTCAGTTGTCTCACCTGCATACAACTCTATTCTCCCTAATTGTAATCCGTTTCTTCCATCAGGTTGCTTCCTGGCTGATTGATTGTGTAATCCCTTTCTGCTGTCATATGGCTTCCTGGCTGATTGGTCATATTGGGGTATTGGCCGTCTAGGCACTCTGGGTCACCATTACGCCATCATGCCCTCAAGTGTTTTTGCCTGGGGCCCTGTGGCTGGGCCCTCATCCCGTTTCCCTGAACCTGTCTACATTCTGAGGCCCAATGGAAGCCTCTGTTGCATTTTGGACATGGGATACTGGGTCTTGTTCTCCCACCCTGCTTTCTCACTCTGCCTCTATACCAACATTGAGCTTTCAGATGCCCTACTTTACCACACTGAAAGCATTGACATGTCTCTCTAGAAGTCCCTTGCTGGAAGGGACTCTGTCTACCCATGTTGGGATCTTGGGAAGTCTGCATCATAGTCTGGCTATAAAAGGCCCTTTGTGCCCACTGTGGCACAGCGTCTTATGAACTCCTCTAAAGGAGCATCCTTGGGTAGTCCTAGTATAATCCTTCTGCACACCTCATTAGCATTTTCCTTAGCAAGTTGCCTTATTAAAACATCTGTTGTTGGATTTTCCCCATTAGTTCTTGTGATAGCAGTCTGCAAACGTCCCACAAAGTCAGCAAAGGGCTCATCTGGCCCTTTGCATTATTATTTGTAAGGCCTCACCTTGTCATTTTTATTGTGAATCGAATCCCACGCTTTGATAGCATTAGCAGCAATTTGCTCATATGCTGCTACTGAATAATTAACCTGTGCTGTGACGTCTGTATATGGACCTATACCTTGTAGTAGGTCATAGGTGATCGCAGCATGAACAGCATTTTGACTATTTTGTTTGGCTTGTATCCTACAGAGCTCACTATATTCAGAAAGCCACATGTAATTTTGTCCAGGTTCTAGGCATACCCTTGCTATAGATTTCCAGTCATCAGGAGTCAAGACTTCGAAAGCCAAATTCTGTAACAGCATCTTAACATAAGCTGATGTAGTCCCACAATTAGTGCAGGCCTTTTAAGATCTTTAATGATTTCTATGTTAAAAGGAGCATATCTTCGACTTTGTTGACCTGAGGCATTAGACTGGGAAATTACAGGAAGCATAAGTGGTTGAAGCTCCCGGATGTCCACACCCTTTTCTTTGGCCTTCATTAAGCCCTCTTGAAGCCTGCTCAAGGTTGGTCCCTCACTGCCCCCCCCACTGCCCCTCCTCCCTCCATCCCCAAGGGTGGAGTTGGTGGAGGAGAGTCAATCACTTGCTCCTGGGGTGGGGCTAGGCTGCCTCCTGAGGGGAAAGGTCACCACCCCTTGCTCACTTAAGTCTCCATGCCCTGTGGGGATATGGTCATTAATCTCTTCATTGTCTTCCTCCTTAATATCATGGCTAATTTGAGGAGGAGTGGAAGGAGCCAAGGGTTTTTTCTTTCTTCTAGGGATTCTTAGTGCTATCTGAAATACATTGTCTAAATAAAATGCCTCCATGGAAATTGAATGAGGACCATATTCTCTGAAATGTATGAACATCTCTTGTCCAACCCAGGACCAGTTATCTTGAGAGATCTGCTCCTCCTCTATGATCCAAGGGGAGATGCAGTTTAATATACCCACAAATCTCGCTATCTGTTCCCAAGTTATAAGTAACCCATGTATTTCTGTCAGCTTAATCATGCTTTCCATAGCACCACTCTTGGGTGGGGTTGGGGGCGGGGATGAAGAGTCTTTAGCTAGCATTTGTCCCATTTTAGCCAAAAAGATTACTGGTTTAGTTTTTAAGAAAATAAGTTCCTTATTTGTCTATTAACAATACTCACTGAAGTTCCTGGTCACCGGAGACTTCTTCAGTCCTTGGTTCCCACCGTTGGGCGCCAAATGTTAAGATAGTGTATTTTAAGATCAGCATGAGACAGGAATTCAGGTTAGGGGAAAATTGTCAGTCTTTATTCTCAGTGAAGAAGGATCAGAGGTGGAAGAGAATTGGCGATAGCAATGTGTGCAGCTGAGTCAAGAAGCTAGCTCGACCAGCAGCCACACAACCAGCAGCTTGGAGTCTCGAACCCAGCCCAATCTCTCCCCACTTGTCTTCATCCCTCTCTCTCTGCCTCCACCCACCAAAATCCTCATTTCCTATACAACACATCAGGACTTGCACTGAGAGTGGGCAGGGACCATTCTTTATCCAATCATGTATATTAATAGAGTATAGCCCAATTACTATCTAGCCTCATGTACTTGGGACCTCAGTGCATCAGCTCAAACCTCAGCCCATTACAATCTTTTATTATGCTTCACTGGGCAACATTTTTCTTGCCTTGCCACTTCCAGTGCTTTGCACATGCAAACTTCGGTTAGTTTTATAAGAATTCTAACTCATTCTGTCTCTTTGTCTCTGTCTCCCAATTTGTCTCTCAGTTTCTGTCTCCCTGTTTGTCTCTCTATGTGAGTTTGTTTGTGTCTCTTTCTGTCTCTGTCTGTGTGTTTTTATCTGTCTTTCAGTCTTTTTCTTTTTATTTTATCTGTCTTTCAGTCTTTCTCTTTTGTCTGTGTCTGTCTCCCTCTTTCTTGGCCTTCTTTTATCTCAGTTCATAAGCTTTTGTTAGAAGTTTCCACAATGGCCTTCTACATTTTTGCTGTCCTGTTTTAGAGGAAAGGATTGACACCTCTGATCTTGTTAGTTTTAAAAGGTCAAGTGGGGATCTCTGATATCCAGAAGTTTGGTTTTATAACAAGGACACTTGATATACCAATGGGTGAGGAATGCCTTTCATGTATGACCTTCTGGGCACAAGCAGTCTGAGCTGAATTAAGGACTCACTGGGGAGTTGGGTCACATCTGTACATAAACTGGGTGGAACCAATGTTATATATCAGTTGAGCTGAGTATGCCTCTGGGGTGATGAATGTAAACATGTGTATTTTTTTCCTATATCCTTGGAATGACTATATAATTGAAAAATCTAGTTGATTTATAGAGTTTAAATGTAATGAAAAAGAGAGGTGGAGTGGGGGGTATGAGGATATATATATATATATATATGAGGATATATATATGAAAAAAATATATGTGTATATATATATATATATATACACATATATTTTTTTCATATATATAGAGAGAGAGACAGAAATATAAATGAGGATATGAATAGTTATTGAAATAAGTGATATCTATATGGACAGAGATGGGAATAGAAAAAGAGAATATAGTTATATAGTAGACATGGATATTAGATATAAGTAGAGACATAATTTTAAATGAGATTTGTGTAGCTAGGAATGGAATCCACTAGAAAGAGACCAAGACTATAAGTCAGAAGAACTTACTTTGAGACTATAAGTAAATTATTAAACTCTCTTCAAATTTCCCTTCCAAATAAAAGATACTATATACCCTCCTTATTTGAGATGTCTGTGAGGGACAAATGAATAAGTAGACATGATCTTAAAATAACCTGTAATATGACACATGAATATTATTATCATTCAATCAATAATGTATGTTGATAAACATTTACTAATACTATATGCAAACCACTGTGCCCGATTCTGTATTGAATTCCAGATTCTGGGATACAAAACAGAAATAAAAAGTCCTTGCCTTCCTTGATCTTACATTAAAAATTTGAAATATTAATAGGTTAATTGAAGTCAGAGGAAACTTGTTATAAGTTAATATTAACCAGAACATTTTGATATTTCAAGTTTTTAAACTTGAATGGAACACTCTTTATATATCCAAGAGTTAATAAAAAGAAGATTACCCAGCTGGAAACCTTGAAGAACTGCAGACATTATATTTATTTGGCACTTTTGCTGATTGAGTTAAATTTTCCTGATTTTAGATTGTAGTTCAAAGCCTGAAATATGAATGAAAATTGTAGTCCCTTCTTGTTCTTCTTGTTCTTGTTCTTCTCTTTCTCCTTCTCCTTTTTCTCCTCCTTCTTCTTTATTTTCTTCTTCATGTTCTTCTCTCTTCTTCTTTTTGGCTGTGATATTTGTTTTGCTTTGTGCTCAGGTACCACAGAATCCTCAGCAACAGTGACTTTTGGTAGCTGAAAGCAAATGTATTTGAAGAACAGTTTCAGTGTTTTCCAAGAAATATATTTGCCTTGGTGTATGTTTTATGGTAATGATGGGTTTGTAGCTTAATTCACAAATCCCCTGATGCATCTGGAAGATACAAGACAAAAACTAGTGGCTACAAGTCCCTATATGTCATTTCAGAATGGTGTGTAGACTTGCTAGGCCTGGGAAAAGCTATAAATTGAATTGTATTTATTTTTATTTTACTTTTTTTGGTAATGAATAAAGAAATGATATAAATCACATACCATGGTTGTGCATTTCTAATTTATAATATGATCAGGATTCATTAAGATATAACCATAAAGGAAAAGAATATCCCTGGAGCATAGAGGCTATAGCTAAAGTTCTTTTTTTAAAATAACTTTTTATTGACAGAACCCATGACAGGGTAATATTTTACAACATTATCCCTTGAACTCACTTCTGTTCTGATTTCCTCCACCCCCTCCCCCAATCATTCTTTAAGATGAGATTATTTAGTTTCCAATTACTTTTTGGTGTATTTACACACTTGAATGTAGTTTTTGATATTGTGTCTGAAAAGTATTTTATTTGTGCATTTGATGAATCTGCAAAAGAATATGCATTTTTTACCATATTTCAAGTGACTTCTGATACATTAATTTTGAAGTCTTTATGTTTCTAATATCTATTTACCTTTCAATTTCTTGTTATTTGTTTCATTTGATTCTAAATTGAGAGCAAGATTGAGATCCCGTATTATAGTTTTGCGTCCATTTCTTGTAACTCTTCTCTCCTAGATGTTAGATGCTATCCACTTAGCATATATTTTTATGATTTGCTTAATATGTCTATTAGTACCTCTTAGAGATATAGTTTCTTTCTTATCTCTGTTTAATTAGATCAATTTTGTTTATCTAAATCTGAGAGAATGATGGATACTCCCGCTATTATAGTTGACTTCACCTGTCTAATATTCTTCCAGCCTTTAACTCTCTTACTTGCTTCTCCCTGTTTAGATGTTAGTGCTATACCCTTGGGCATATTTTTATCTGATTTGCTTCATTGTCTATAGTACCCTTTAGAAAGATATAGTTTCCTTCCTTATCTCTTTTAATTAGATCAATTTTTGCTTTTGCTTGATCTGAGATAATGATGGCTACCCCTGCTTTGTTGACTTCACCTGAAGCATAATAGATTCTGCTCCAGCCTTTTACCTTTACTTTGCATGTTTCTCCCTGTTTTAAATGTGTTTCCTGTAAACAACATATTGTAGGATTCTGACTTTTGATCCAGTCTGCTATGTGCTCCTCTTTATGGGAGAGTTCATCCCATTCACATTTACGGTTAAAATTACTAATTCTGTATTTTCTGCATCCTAATATTCCCAGATTATGCTTTTCTTTTTCTTGCCCTCCTTCCCCCCTTCCCTAGTATTAAACTTATTGGTCCCACTTGGGTCATGCAGCTCTCCCTCCTTAGTATCCCTCTTTCCTCCCCTTGAATCCCTTCCCCTTTCTTGTACCCTTCCCTTATTACTCTTTTTCCTTCTCTGTAACACAAATATGTCAATTATTTACTCTTTGAGCCAACTCTGATGAGAGTAGGATTCACACAATGTTCCTCCCCCTCTCTAAGTTCCCTCAGATATGATAGGTTTTCTTTGACTCATTGTTGCATGTAATTTCCCTCTTTTTATTTCCCCTTTTCCCTTTTTCCAACACTATCATCTTTCCATTTCTACTTCCCTTTTTTATGTTATATCAGTAAAATTAATTTATACTTGTGGTTTATATGTATATACACAACAGAAATGAAATACAGTTCTCAAGACTTCCTTTTACCTTTTTCTACTTCTCCTGAAACCTGTTGTTGGAGATCAAATTTTTTTGTTTAAGTCTGGTTTTTTTCCTTAGAAACAAATGGAATTCCTCTGTTTCATTAAATGTCCATCTTCTTCCATGGAAAAAATGCTCAGCTTAGCTGGGTAGTTTATTCTTGGCTGCATTCCAAGTTCTTTTGCCTTTCTGAATATCAGATTCCAGGCCCTTCGATCTTTTAATGTTGAAGCAGCCAGATCTTGCATGACCCTTACTGTGGCACCTCAGTATTTGAACTGTTTTTTCCTGGCTGCTTGTAAAATTTTTTCTTTAGTCTAAAAATTCTGAAATTTGGCCACAATATTCCTCAGAATCTTTATTTTAGGGTCTTTTTCAGAAGGTGTTCGATGAATTCTTTCAATGCCTATTTTACCTTCAAGTTCTATTACTTCTGGGCAGTTCTCTTTGATGATTTCCTGTAAAATAGTATCTAGGCTCTTTTTCTATCATAATTTTGAGGTAGTCCAATGATCCTCAGGTTATCTCTCCTAGATCTATTTTCCAGGTCTGTTGTTTTTCCAAGTAAATATTTGACATTTTTTCCAATCTTTCATTTTTTTGGTTTTGCTTGACTGATTCTTGGTGTCTCAATGAATCAGTCATTTCTATTTCTGCAGTTCTGATTTTTAGTGAGTTATTTTCTTCATTAGCTTTTTTTTTACTTCTTTTTGTATATGTCCAATTGAGTTTTTAAATGAGTTGTTTTGCTCTATGGATTTTTTTTTCCATTTCACTAATTGTTTTTTTAGTGAGTTATTTTCTTTTTCCAGTTCACAGATTCTGTTTCCCTGCACTTCTTGAGAGTTTTTACCTTTTCCAATTCACATTTCAGGAAGTTGTTTTCTTTTTCCACTTTATCAAATTTTTCTTTTAGTGAGTTATATGCCTTTTCTGTACTCTCTTGCATAGTTTCTCTTTCCTTTCCCCATTTTTCTTCTAATTTTCTTTTAAAGTTTTTAATAGTCTCTTCTGGGAGAGCCTTTTGATTTGGGGATCAACAATTGTCTGGAGACTGTCTGCTATTAGTCCCTTCAGGGTTGAAAAGCTGTTCTCTTTGTGTATAGAAACTATCATCGTCCTTTTGATTTTCTTACTCATTTTGTTAAAGCCTGTAGTGTTTGCCTTCAGGGCCAGTAGGTTACCAGCTTCCTCTGCAGAACTATGATAGGTGTATGAACGGGTAGCTGTCTTGCCAGCCGGCTACAAAAAGCAGCGAGGTACTCTAGTGCTCTGGGAAAGAGTTCCCCACCCAGAAGTAACTCAGGCCTGCAGGGCCCAGCTGGGAAAGTGCTTTGCAAAGAACCCCTGCTGTGTGAGATAAAGACTGCTCTGGGGCTAAATGCTGAGCAGTGAGAGTTTTACTACCCCAAGCCAAATCCCACCCTGGGGCTGTAAGTATTAGCAGCTGAGCAGTGAATGGATTTTCAGGGACCAGAAGTGTCTCTGCCCTGGGAAGCACAGTCCTGCAAGGGAAATTCTATTGCCCCAGGTTGAGCCCCCACTGTGCCGATTATAAGCTGCCCAGGCTGTGCCCCCCTGCCATGCAGATTTGTAGCTGACCCCACAAAAGCCCCAAACTGCAGGGTGTGGCTGCAGGGCTGTATTACAGGCTGCCTGAGTCACTTCCAGGTTTGAATAGTTACAGCCAGATCTTGTAGGTTATGGCATTTTTTAGAGTACCCTCCGTTTTAGGCTTTAATTTCTCTGCCAGTTTACTGCTTTGTAATCAAGGCAGAGCAGTTAGCCTATAGAAGAGTCCTCTCTATAACTTCTCTAGCCCCAGCCTCTGGTCTGCTCAGGACGCTAGCCTCTCGTTGCCTGCGCTAGTCTGTTCCTGGCCCCTCAGGACAAACCTTTCCTGGCCATCTTCCAGATTGTCTTGGGCTGGTAAGTTGTAGTGCTTCTAATCTTCATGAATTTAAGCAGTGAAGAGCTATTTTTGAGGCTGAATTAAATAGTTGGTTATAAGGGAATTAGAGGAGCTTAGAAAGTCGCATGTGCCTTCTCCGCCATCTTGGTTCTGCCCAGTAATCAATATATGTTAAGAATGTTTAAAAATATGTTTTAAATCCAATATATGTATAATTTTTATCTTGCGTGTACAAGAAAAGTCAGATGAATAAGGAAAATATGAAAAATAAAACAAAATACAAGCAAACAACAACAAAAACAGTGAAAATGCTGTTTGTGATCTACACTTAGTCTCTACAATCCTCTTTCTGAGTGTAGACGGCTTTGTTCATTACAAGATCAAACTGACTGGTTTCAATCATCTCATTGTTGAAAATAGCCATGTCTACCAGAACTAATCTTTGTATAATTTTGTTGTTACCATGTACAATGGTCTTTTATTTCTGCACATTTCACTTAGCATCAGTTACTGATGCTATTAAGTCTCTTCAGGCCACTCTAAAATCATTCTGCAGATCATTTCTTACAGTATAATAATATTCCATAATATTACAAAAACATAATTTATTTACTGATGAGCATTCACTCAGTTTCCAGTTTCTTGCCACTACAAAAGAGCTGCCACAAACTTTTTTTTGCATTTGATGATCCCTTTTCCTCCTTTATGATCTCTTAGGGATATAAGCCCAGTAAGAACATTGCTGAGGAAAGGGTGTGTACATTTTGATAGCTCTTTTAGCATAGTTTCAAATTGTTCTCTAGAATGATTGAATTAGTTCACCACTCCACCAGGAATGTATTAGTGTACCAGTTTTCCCACATCCCCCCACTATTCGTCATTATCTTTTCCTGTCATCTTAGGCAATCAGAGAGGTGGGTAATGTTTCATGAGAGTGGTCTTAATCTGAATTGTTTTGATCTATAGTGATTTCATATGACTAGAAGTGGTTTCAATTTGTCTGTTCATATCCTTTGACCATTTATCAATTGGAAAATTGCTTAACGTCTTGTTTGATTATATTCCCTATATATTTTAGAAATGAAATTTTTATCAGAATCCTTGAATATAATTTGTTCCAATTTATTGATTGATTTTTAATCTTGTGTGCATTGGTTTTGTTTGTATATAACTTTTTAACAATATAACCTGAATTGTCTGTTTTGTGTTCAATAATGTACTCCAGTTCTTTGACCACAAATTCCTTCCTTCTTCACAGATACAAGAGGAAAATTATTCTTTCTAACTATAGTTTGATTATAACATCTCTCTTTATGTATAAATCATGAAATTATTTCAATCTTGGTATGTATTAGGTGTGGGTCAAAGGTTAGTTTTTGCCACACTAATTTCCAATTTCCTCAGCAATTTTTTGTCAAATGGTGAGCTCTTATCCAAAGTTGGGCTCTTTGTCAAATGCTAGACTATTATAGTCATTGACTACTTTGTCTTGCGAACCTAACCTATTTCATTGATCTAGTACTCTATTTCTTAACCAGCAACAAATGATTTGATTAACTGCTGCTTTAAAATATAATTTTAGTTCTGGTACACCCATGTCATATTAATTTGCATTTCTTCTTAATAGCTTTGAAATTCTTGATCTTTTGTTATTCCAGATGAACTTTGCTATTATTTTTTCTAGCTCTGTAAAATGATTTCTTGGAACTTTGATTGCTATGGCATTAGATAAATAGACAAATTTAGGTAGGATTGTCATTTTTATTATGTTTACTTGGTCTACCCATAAGCGCTTGATATTTTTCCAACTGATTAGATCTAACTTGATTTATGTGGAAAAGATGAGTAATTGAGTTCATGTAATTCCTGACTTTCCCTTGACAGGTAGCCTTCCAAATATTTTATATTATTGATAGTTATTTTAAATGGAATTCCTCTTTGTATCTCTTGCTGCTGGACTTTGTTGGTGACGCATCAAAATGCTGATGATTTATGTGGATTTATTTTTATCCTGCAACTTTGCTAAAGTTGTGAATTGTTTCTAGTAAGTTTTTAGTTGATTCTCTAGCATTCTCTATCATCAAAAAAAAAAAAAGAAGAAAATTAAGTTGTAAGTAAAAAGACTTACTTTTACAGGTCAGTTGAAGAAGGATTTTTATGCATCATACTGTATTATGCCTTCTCATTTTTGCCTTGGGATTTCAGGGACTTTTAAGACATTAAATAACTAATAAATACTGCTAATAAAAATGAGGTTGATTCTTTAAAAAAAAAAGTCTATCATCTGCAAAGAGTGATAATTTAATTTCCCCATTACCTACTCTAATTCCTTTAATTTCTCTCCCTCCCCCTCCATTTATTTCCAAAGGTAATACTTCTAGTACAATTTTGAACAGTAATGGTTATAGTGGGCAAACTTGTTTCATCCCTGATCTTATTAAAAATCTTTCTAATTTGTCCCCATTACCTGTGATGCTTATTTATTAATTCAATAGTCTTATTTTCAATTTTATTAATCTCTCCTTTTATTTTCAAAATTTCAAATTTAGTATTTAATTGGGGAATTTAACTTTCCATGTTTTTTTTTTTTTTTTTGCAAGCCCAATTCATTGATCTTCTCTTTTTTCAATTTTATGCAAGTAAGCATCTAGAGATGTAAATTTTCCCCTAACAGCTTCTTTGGCTGCATTACACAATTTTTGGTGTGTTGCCTCATCCTCATTCTCTTGGATGGAATTACCAATTGTGTCATAATTGTTGTTTCACCCACTCATTCTTTAAGATTAGATTATTTAGTTTTCAATTAATTTTTGGACTATTTTCCCCTGGCTTTTTATTGCATTATGATCTGAAAAAGATTCATATACTATTTCTGCTATTCTGCTTTTTTTTTAATTGTAACTTTTTATTGCCAGAACATATGCCTGGGTAATTTTTTCTTATTTACATTATCCATTGAACTCACTGCTATTTTGACTTTTCTTTTCCCTTCCTTCACGCTCTCCCCTAGATGGCAAGCAGTCTTATACATGTTAAATATGTTATAGTATATTCTAGATACATTACGTGTGTGCAGAACCAAATAGTTCTCTTGTTGCACAGGAAAAATTGGATTCAGAAGGTAAAAATAACCCTCTTTTAAGAATTTAAATGCTACACCACTTGGTACATATATGTTTAATATTGATATTGCTTCATTATCTATGCTACCCTTTAGTAAGATATGGTGTCCTTCCTTATCTTTTTTAATTAGATCAATTTTTGCTTTTGCTTGATCTGAGGATGGCTATCCCTGCTTTTTTTTTTTTTTTTTTACTTTACCTGACACATAGTAGATTCTGCTGCAACCTTTTACCTTTACTCTGTATGTATCCCTCTGCTTCAGGTGTGTCTCCTGTAAACAACATATGTAGGATTCTGGCTATTAATCCATTCTGCTAACTGCTTCCTCTCTATGCTTCCATTCACATTTATGGTTAAAATTATCAATTCTGTATTATTTGCCATATTGTTAACCCATGTTTATGGTTTTCTCCTTTCCTTCCCCCTTACTCCTCTCCCCAGTATTAAACTTGTGAGTACCACTTGCTTCTCACACCCCTTCCTTTTTAGGATCCCTCCCCTACCTTAGAGTTCCTCCCCCTATCTAACTCCTTTTCCTCACAATTTCTGTATTCCCTTCTGCTTAGCTTACTCCTTCCCTTTTCACTTTTCTCTTCCCACTTTTCAAAGAGAAGTTTCACCATAAATTCAATTTGTCTAATATTTTTCTCTTTAACCAATTATGATGGCAGCAAGATACACACTATGTTCATCTGCCTCCATTCTTTCTTTCAGATATAATAGGTTTCCTTTACCTCTTCGTGAGACATAGTACTGCCACTTTATCCTTTTTCTGGTACAATTTCCTTTCCACCTCTAGTTTCTAGAACTAAGTATCCACATGTTCTTTGTTTATCTTTATAGCAGAAATATTCTTTCCAAGATTTCTTTTTACCTTTTTAGATTTCTCTTGAGTTCTATATTTGTAGATCAAACTTTTTGTTTACTTCCGGTTTTTCATCAAAAATATGTGAAATTCACTTATTCATTGGATGTCCATCTTTTTTTCCCTAGAAAAAGATGCTCATTTTGACTGGGTAAGTTATTTTGGGTGCATACCAAGTTCCTTAGCTTTTCAGAATATCATATTCCAGGCCTTTTGATCCTTTAATGTGGAAGCTGCTAGATCCTGGGTAATCTTATTGTGGTTCCTCTATATTTGAATTGATTCTAGCAGCTTGTTGTATTTTTTTCCCTTCTCTGATAGTTCTGGCATTTGGCCACTATATTTCTTGGTGCTTTGATTTTAGGATCCCTTTCAGTAGGTGATTGATGAATTATTTCAATTTCTATTTTACCCTCTGTTTCTATAATTTCTGGGCAGTTCTCTTTGATAATTTCCTGGAAAATAGTGTCCAGGCTCTTTTTTTCATCATATTTTTCAAGAAGTTCAATAATTCTCAGATTGTCTTTCCTAGATCTGTTTTCCAGGTCCGTTTTTTTCCCAAGAAGGTATTTGACATTTTTTTTCATTGTTTCATTTTTTTGGGGGGTGGTTTGCTTGAGTGATTCTTGGTGTCTCCTGGAGTCATTCAATTCCATTTCTTCAATTTTGAATTTCAATGAAGTATTTTCTTCACTCACTTTTAAAATATTTTTTTTCTAATTGCCCAATAGAGTTTTTAAGTGAGTTGTTTTATTCTATCGAATTTTTTTTCCATTTCACCAATTTTATTTTTTAGAGAGCTATTTTCTTTTTCCAGTTCATTAGTTCTGTTTTTCAAGGATTTGATTTTTTTATCCAATCTGTCTTTAAATGAGTGGGATGACTTCTCCAGACTCTCTTGCCAAGCTTCCCATTTTTCTTCTAGCTCTCTTGTGAGAGCCTTTTAAATTTCTTCTGTGAGAGTCTTTTGTGTTTAGGACCAGCTGATATCCCTCTTTGGGGATTCATCTGGAAACAGTCTGTTTTTAGTCTCCTCAGGGTTTAAAGTCTGCTCTCTATCCATATAGAAGCTATCAATGGTTAAGGTCCGTTTTTGTTCATTTTATCAGAGAAGAATCAAAGAAGACAAACTAACAAAAAAACAAAAAAAAACAAAACAAAACAAATGCAATCTGGCTTTTTTTTTTTGGGGGGGGGAGGCTGGATGGTGTTACTGAGCTTCCTCTACAGATTGTGGGTAACAGCAGTGAGGCACTAGCAGGACTGCAATGGCTACACTGCATCTGTGCTCTCAAACTCTGAGAGCATGCTGAGACACAGTGAGTGGGTGTAGCCACTAATCATAGCTAACCCATAGCTTTTTGGGGTTATAGTTTCCACCCCTTGTGTTTTAGCTTCTCTGTTTGTTTACTGGCTTGCTGCCAGGGCAAAGTAGCCAATACTGAAGTAAAGCTCTCCCTGCAGAGATGGCTATGATCACACTCCACACCCCTCTGGTCTGCTCAGTGTGAGCTCCTGCTGCTTGCTCTCAGCCTGTGGCCCATCTAATCATTGAATCATTGCTGCCTTGCGTAAAAACAGACCTTATATATATATATATATATATATATATAATTCTTAAGCTTTTTAACTTTTAAAATAAAGTTTTTCATTACTTTTATCTTTTTATGCTAGATTAAGTTCTATATTTGAAGATCAAATTTTGTATTCAGCTTTGCTCTTTTCTACATAAATAGATGAAATTCACTGTTTCTTTGAATGTTTATCTTTTGCCCTGAAAAACATGATCAATTTTGATGGATAATTGATTCTTGACTGGAATCTAAGTTCATTTGATTTCCAGAATATCAGATTTTATGCCCTTCAGAACTTTAAAGTAGAAACTGTTAGGTCTTCAGTAATCCTGATATTGACTCCCCGATGCCTGAATCATTTCCTTCTGGCTCTTTACAATATTTTCTCCTTGATTTTATAATTCTGCAATTTTGCTATGATATTCTTTGGAGTTTTCATTTTGAGTCTCTTTCAGGAGGCTATTTTACCCTCTTATTCTAGGACATCAGGGCAGTTTTCCTTGATGATTTCCTGAAAGATGATGTCTAGGCTCATTCTTTCATCATTCAGGAAGTCCAATAATTCTTAGACTGTCTCTCCTAAATCTATGTTCCAGGTCAGTTGTTTTTCCAATTCATATTTTATATTTTCTTCAAATTTTTCATGGTTTTTTTTTTGGTTTTGTTTGACTGATTCTTTGATTCTTAAAGTATCTTTGAGTCACCCACTTCCATTTGTTCTGTTCTAATTTTTAGTGAATTATTTTCTTCAGTTAGCTTTTTTATCCCCTTTTGCATTTGGTCTATTGAACTTCCATATGAAGCATTGTGCTCATTCCATGTTTTTTTTTTTTTTTTTCATTTTGCTAATTGTTTGCTCAATGAATTGGTTTCTTTTTCATATGGATTTTGTAAAGAGTTATTTTGATTTTCCATTTCATTAAGAAAATTTTAAGGAGTTTTCTTCAAATAATTTCTGTTTTTCCTTTTCTAAACTCCATTTCGAAGTTCTCATTTATTTTCCAATTTTTCTTCTCACTCTCTTTTAAGATACTTTCTGAATTCTTCCAATAGTGCCTTTTGAAATGGGAACCAACTTATATCACCTTTTGGGACTTTATCTGGACATACTTTATCTTGTGGATCCTCAGAATTTGAGTTCTGTTCTTCTCTTTCTCTTTAAAAGCTATCTACAATCAGATGACTTTTTGCTTTTTTGATCATTTTTTTAAAAAGTTGAGTTCTGCTCTGAAGGTAAAGGGGCAACAAACTTTTTAGGTTGCCTTGGCCTGCTGCTTGACTTCAGGTGCTGGTTAGGCTTTGCCGAGTCTCAGTTTTCCAGGGTTCAGAGGTTCACTATTTGACTTTTGTATTTTCTTTTGATATCTCATAGCTAATCTGCTGATCCATGGCTTGTAACCAGGAGAGAGTAGTTTAGGAGCCTCTCAATAGATTCCCTGGGTCACAGACACTACGACACCCTGACTCCCCTCCCGAGTTCTCTGCACTGCATCTGCACTTAGCTGCCTCCTGCCTGCCCAATTGAAACAGACCTTTTCTGAAGTCCTTCCAAAGTATCTTCTATAAATTTATTACATTCCAAAGATTTGTAGGTTCTGTCATCCCAAAACTAATTTAGATTATTGATTTGGTGTTGATCTAAGGGACACAGAAGGAGCTCAGATAAAGAAATGTCTACTTTTGGCCATTTTGGCTCCCCATACCACTAATTTCATTTTGAAAAAAAGATAAAAGTCCAAGTACAATTACTAGAAATTAACAAGCTAAATGTTTAAGAGAAAACAAATAGAACTGTGAGAAATTGTTTTGGACATCTTTCTTTGGAGCAATATCTTTTTTATATTCTTGTGTGCACATCTGGAATAACATATTTTTCTATCAAATCTTGGGAATAAATACATTTTTAGAGGAAGATGATTGCAACTGTTAACTTTCTTGAATTGTATATTTTATTTAAATTCATGCCATAGCATTCAAATTAGCATTTCAAATCTTTCTAGGTGTAACTTTTTCCTTTCAAAAAATCATTTAAGACATAAGTATGATTCTTACATTTTATTTCATTATTAGATAGAATTTCCAGTATTTTTATGTTAAGGAATTTTCAGTAATGTGGAACCTTCAACTTTTTATTTTTAAGATTTTAATTTCTTACTAACTATATCTAATTTTAATTGTGATAAATTTATTTTCAAGTACACTGGACAGCAACAAATTGTTGTGTGACTTGGAGATGAAGGTGTCACTGACAAAATCAATATAAAGCCCTTACTCTTTGCTGATTAAAAATTCATGGCAAATTTTTGATGACATAAAATGAAACTATTCAGTTTTTTAGTTCATTTCATGATTGCATGTGACTTTTCTATTTTAGTGGTCTATATCATCTTCACTGAAATATTTATAAATTTTGAGATATTTATATTTAATTTACTCCAATGTATCTTCCCTCCTTTTAGTAAGAGAACCTGAGTTTCTTTTATTCTATTATCTTCCTTGTCAAGATGAGCATCATGTATTTTTTTCCAAGAACAATTGAAAAACTATTTTGACTTGACATTCCTCTCTGTCTCTCTATCTCAGTCTCTGTCTCGTTCTGTTTCTCTGTGTCTCTCTGTGTTTATCTGTTTCTCTTGTTTATTTTGGACAATTTTGTTAAGTTAGATTATACTGATCAATATGCTAAAACTTGATGACCAGAACCTAGTTCTCTAGAATTTCAGGGGCTTTTTCCTAGTATTTATTGTCATTATATAGTGGTATTAGAATAATTGAAGTCTCTGAGATCTATCATGATGGCTACTATATAACCCATTTGCCCACTGCCTTTCTATGTATCCTTGTGGATGATGGTGATGGTGGTTATTATAATTGTCATCATAATTGTCATTTTTGTCTTTTTTTCTCATCCCTTTTAATGAAGTTCAACTAGACATGTTTTAGTAAGTAACTCACTAATTTTAACAGATTTACTTTTTTGTGGACAGTTATGTTAGTAGGTAAAATTAATATTATTTTGGCAATTTAAGTAGCATTTATGGATAATCTTCTACAGAGTTTCTGAAATGATTTTCCTTCGGAATAATTACAGTATCCAGCATGATTAAATTGATATGTATATTTTGATCTTCTCATATGAATTTATGTATTTTTTTATTGTTCTGTCTTCTAGATGTAAATGTTTTGATTACATTTAATTCCTTATCATTTGAAGCCAATGAAGTATCTGGTCTAGTGTAATCAATTTTTATTATTATAGCATAAATATACATATATATATATTTTATAATATCTCATACATAATTTATTATATTATATAAAACAATAAATATATTTTATTTTTAATATTAATTAAATTAATAAAACAATAATATTAAATATATTATAATTGTAGGGTATGAGTCATTCTCATAATATACTAAATAGCAAACTAGATTCAAGGTACAATCTTTCAGTCTCTATTTTTTTGCTGGTATGTACCGAAAATTCTATTACTCTTTTGAAATTCCAGACTAGTCCCCCTCCCTCAAAAAATCTGATCTAATAGAATTTATTATACAATAACAATCCCAGTATCAAAAATTGATAACACCAGTGGCCCATAAATTAATTAGATCTTGTTACTCTATTATTTTAGTCCCAATGTCATTCCTTTTTATAACTAATTTAATCTCTGATCTTATTTGTGTAATGTCATCCATTCATGAAACCAATTAATGCTGTTACATACCAGTTAACTAGATCCAGCTTTTAGACACAATATAAAAGTGATATCAAGTGAAATTAGACTCAGATTAATAATATTTAAGAGTAAATTAATATTAGATACCAATTGATGGTAGTAAGCCTTTACTTATGGATAAAGAAGCTTGAAAATCAATGCAAACCACAGAGAAAATTAAACCTATTTTCAATAGAGCTACCATTTCTAAAACACAATAACTAAGTTGCATATATTTTTAAAAAACAACCTATAGATATTAGAACAGCATGTGAAATTAACACAAATAGCATATTTGAGCTTAAAAAAACCCAATAGTTCTATGAACACAATCTATGTGAACTGAAAAGATCCTTAAATTACAATGGTCAAGTTTACAACTTATGGAATCAAGAACATAGGATTTTGATTCCATTCTATTTTTTTTTTTTATTTACCATGTATGATCATATTCAAGTGTCTTTCCTTCATTCTCTCTTTTCCTCTCTCCCTTTTTCCTTCCCTCCCTCTGTCCACATAGGGTATCATACACTTATCTAGAGATGCTCTTAAAAGCATTTTTTTTTCCTCTTTTGCACCTGTGAACTCTTACAAGATATCTTGGGGTTACTGGCTAGATTTCTTTCTTGATTACAGTTGGTCACCAATAGATTCTAGGCCAAGCCCCATTTGGTCACTATTTGGGACCTGATTGACTCAAATAGAATGTAAATAGCAATATTTCTGCTTTGACCAGGAATTCTGAAAGTCTTCCCCTCCCAGTGTCTTGAAGGAAGCCAGGGATTTTTAAGGAGTAGTGAACATTATTTTTGTTTGTAAATTGTATGGAAAGTATGAGATTTTGTTACTTTTGGATCAAATTGACTGTTCATTGGAGAAATAAACTGAATCTCATAGTTCTTAGAGATTTAGAGAACAGAATATACCTACATGGATTGTAAGAGATATTTTGCATTGGGGTGTAGTCTATCAAACTTAGGCTCCAAATAGCTCTGTGAATCTCGGTGATTCCTCTTGACTCCATTGGAAGGATCTAATGAAATAATATATGTAAAGTCTTTGGTAAACCCTAAAGCTCTATAAAAATGTCAGTCATTGGTTTTACCATTATTATTTGCATCACTATTGTTTTAGTATAAGGATTGAATCCAAATCATTCCACCTTTTTTAGCCCTAACATATATAATAAGTGAAAACAGCTTAAAAAATTACACTAGTAACAACATGACCATGATTATCATAATGTTTTATAGTGTTTTTAATGTTTCCAAAAAGCATAAATGTATTATTTTATTTTATCTTCACAAAAAATTACTGGGAAGTAATTATTATCCTTTTACAGATGATAAAGCTAAAGTATGAAGAAGTAGAATTATTTGTACATGGTTACAAAGGTAATAAATGTCTGAAAATATTTTTGAATTTAAGTTTTTTTCTTTATGCTAAGTCCAGTGTTCTATGCACTGTGTCATGTAATTGCCAAACATAAATCATTCAATAAATTAATTTCAGTGACATTCCATTAGAAGAGTATCACAACTGGTTGAATAACTTAATCACTCCTTGTATAATTTGTATAAAATGAGTTATCTTGGGAACAAAAGATTGATTTTTGGGAGTTTGCCAACAGATTAGAAATAGAGTCACAAAGAGTTGACACAAAAAGAATAGAATTCATATGAATAATTGACAAAAAAGGATTAAAATAAAATGTAGTAGAGAAAAAAGAAATCAAGTAAGGGGAATAGTAAAAACTAAAGTGGAACTGAGCCTGTCTTTTGAAATCTATATTCTCAATGACTAAGGAAAGGTTTCTTCTTTCCCAATATTGTCTCACTCAATGACACATTATTAACAGGTATTGTGTTATTCAGTAATTTAATGGTGTTTAACTCTTTGTGACCCAAAGAATAATAATATTGGGTTTCTGGGCAAAGATATTACACTGATTTTCTATTTATTTCTCTAGCAGCCTAAGGCAATAAGGCAAATAGAGGTTGAGATTTTTTTTTTCAGGATGAGGCAGCTGGTGAGTGTTTAAGATTAAACTTGAACTGACTGCTTTCTTAACTCCAAGGCTACTACTCTATCCATTGGGTTAATGAACTGGGAATATCTTGTGATATACTCTGTTTCTTTACCCAAATGTTTCTGGTGATCTTAATTTTTGCACCAACTATAAAGAAGCCAGTGGTTAAAACAAATAAATATAAATGTAAATTAAGCATAGAACAACTACACCAAAATGTTATACATTTTATCACCTGTGGGCTCCAAAGCAATGATGATGGTACTTTTTTGCTTTTGAAACTAAAATGTATTTTTATTTTAAGTATACCTTTTTTATTTTAAAAAAAGACATATGCATAGATAATTTTCAACATTCATACTTGCAAAATCTTGTGTTAAAAATTTTCCCCTCCACCCTCCACACTCCTTCCCCTAGATGGCAAGTAATCTAATACATATTAAATATGAGCAATTTTTCCATATATATTTCTGCAATTATGCTGCAGAAGAAAATATCAGATTAAAAAAGAAATAATGAAAGAGAAAATAGTATGCCATGATGCACATTCAGACCAAACATTACTCTCTTTGGATGCAGATGGCTCTCTTCATCACAAGACAGTTGGGTTTGGCCTGAATTGCCTCAGTGTTGAAAAGAAATACATCCATCAGAATTAAGCATCATATAATCTTTCTTTTTTATTAAAACTTTTTTTAATTTTCAAAACTTATGCATAGATAATTTTTAACAATGACCCTAACAAAATCTTGTGTTCCATTTTTTATCCCCTTCCCACAACCCTCTAACCCATATTCAAGTAATCCAATATATGTTAAATGTGGTAAAATATATGTTAAATCCAATATATGTATACACATTTATACAATTACGTTGCTGCACAAAAAATCAAATCAAAAAGAAAAATAATGAGAATGAAAATAAAATTCAAGCAAACAACAACAAAAAGAATGAAAATGCTATGTTGTGATCCATACTCAGTCCCCATAGTCCTCTCTCTGGTTATAGATGTCTCTCTTCATCATAAGATCAATGGAACTGTCCTGAAACTTTTCACTGTTAAAAACACCCATGTCTATCATAATTGATCATCATATAGTCTTCTTGTTGCCACCTATAATTGTTACCTGGTTCTTCTCATTTCACTTAGCATCAGTTCATGTAAGCCTCTCCAGGCTTCTCTGAAATCATCTTGTGCATAATTTCTTTTTTTTTTTTTTTTAATTTAATAGCCTTTAATTTACAGGATATATACATGGGTAACTTTACAGCATTAACAATTGCCAAACCTCTTGTTCCAATTTTCACCTCTTACCCCCCACCCCTCCCTAAATGGCAGGATGACCAGTAGATGTTAAATATATTAAAATATAACTTAGATACACAATAAGTATACATGACCAAAACATTATTTTGCTGTACAAAAGAATCAGACTCTGAATTATTGTACAATTAGCTTGAAGGAAATCAAAGATGGTGTGCATAAATATAGGGACTGGAATTCAATGTAATGGTTTTAGTCATCTCCAGAGTCCTTTTTCTGGGTATAGCTAGTTCAGTTCATTATCTCCATTAGAAATGATTTGGTTGATCTCGTTGGTGAGGATGGCCTGATCCATCAGGACTGGTCATCATCTAGTATTGTTGTTGAAGTATATAATGATCTCCTGGTCCTGCTCATTTCACTTAGCATCAGTTCGTGTAAGTCTCTCCAGGCCTTTCTGAAATCATCCTGTTGGTCATTTCTTACAGAAAAGTAATATTCCATAATTTTCATATACCACAATTTATTCTGCCATTCTCCAACTGATGGACATCCATTCAGTTTCCAGTTTCTAGCCACTACAAAAAGGGCTGCCACAAACATTCGTGCACATACAGGTCCCTTTCCCTTCTTTATAATCTCTTTGGGATATAAGCCCAGTAATAACACTGCTGGATCAAAGGGTATGCACAGTTTGATAACTTTTTGAGCATAGTTCCAAACTACTCTCCAAAATGGTTGGATTTGTTCACAACTCCACCAACAATGAATCAATGTCCCAGTTTTCCCACATCCCCTCCAACAATCATCATTATTTTTTCCTGTCATCTTAGCCAATCTGACAGGTGTGTAGTGGTATCTTAGAGTTGTCTTAATTTGCATTTCTCTGATTAATAATGACTTGGAGCATCTTTTCATATGACTAGAAATAGTTTCAATTTCTTCATCTGAGAATTGTCTGTTCATATCCTTTGACCATTTTTCAATTGGAGAATGGCTTGATTTTTATAAATTAGGTTAATTCTCTATATATTTTGGAAATGAGGCCTTTATCAGAACCTTTGACTGTAAAATATTTTCCCAGTTTATTGCTTCCTTCTAATCTTGTCTGCATTAGTTTTGTTTGTACAAAAACTTTTCAGTTTGGTATAATCAAAATTTTCTATTTTTGATCAGTAATGATCTCTAGTTCTGCTTTGGTCATAAAACCTTCCCTTCCACAGGTCTGAGAGGTAAACTATCCTATGTTCCTCTAATTTATTAATAATTTCATTCTTTATGCCTAGGTCATGAATCCATTTTGACCTTATCTTGGTGTACGGCGTTAAGTATGGATCAATACCAGTTTCTGCCATATTAGTTTCCAATTTTCCCAGCAATTTTTATCAAACAGTAAGTTCTTATCCCAAAAGCTGGGATCTTTGGGTTTGTCAAAGACTAGGTTGCTATATTTGTTGACTGTTTTATCCCTTGAACCTAATCTATTCCACTGATCAACTAATCTATTCCTTAGCCAATACCAAATAGTTTTGGTAACTGCTGCTCTATAGTATAGTTTTAGATCTGGTACAGCTAAGCCACCATCATTTGATTTTTTTTTTCATTAATTCCCTTGAAATTCTTGACCTTTGTTTTCCATATGAACTTTGTTGTTATTTTTTCTAGGTCATTAAAATAGTTTTTGGGAGTCTGATTGGTATAGCGCTAAATAAATAGATTAGTTTAGGTAATATTGTCATCTTTATTATATTTCTCGCCTATCCAAGAGCATTTAATATTTTCAATTGGTTAGATCAGACTTAATTTGTGAAAAGTGGTCTGTAATTTTGCTCATAAAGTTTCTGATTTTCCCTTGGCAGATAGATTCTAAATATTTTATATTATCAGTAGTTACTTTAAATGGAATTTCTTTGTAACTCTGACTGTTGGATTTTGTTAGTGATATATAAGAATGCTGATGACTTATGTGGGTTTATTTATAACCAGCAACTTTGCTAAACTTGTGGATTATTTCTAATAACTTTTTAGCAGAATCTCTGGGGTTCTCTAAGTATACCATCATGTCATCGGCAAAGAGTGATAATTTGGCTTCCTCATTGCCTATTCTTATTCCTTTAATCTCTTTCTCAGCTCTTATTGCTTAGCTAGCGTTTCTAATACAATATTAAATAGTAACGGTGATAGTGGCAACCTTGTTTCACTCAGATCTTATTGGGAATGGTTGCAGTTTGTCTCCATTACATATGATGCTTACTGATGGTTTTAAATAGATGCTGCTGATTATTTTAAGGAAAAGTCCATTTATTCCTATACTCTCAAGTGTTTTTAATAGGAATGGATGTTGGATTTTATCAAATGCTTTTCTGCATCTATTGAGATGATCATATGGTTTTGTTAATTTGGTTATTAACTTGGCCAATTATATTGATAGTTTTCCTAATATTGAACCAGCCCTGCATTCCTGGTATAAATCCTACTTGATCATAGTGTATTATCTTGGAGATGATTTTCTCTAGTCTTTTGCTAATATCTTATTTAAGATTTTAGCATCAATATTCATTAGGAGATTGGTCTATAATTTTCTTTCTCTGTTTTCAGCCTACCTGGTTTAGGTATCAGTACCATGTCTGTGTCATAGAAGGAATTTGGTAGGACTCCTTCATTCCCTATTTTATCAAATAATTTATATAAGCATTGGGCCAATTGTTCTTTAAATGTTTGGTAAAATTCACATGTAATCCATCTGGTCCTGGGATTTTTTCTTAGGAGTTGTTTAATTGCCTGTTCTATTTCTTTTTCTGAAATGGGACTATTCAAGCAATTTACTTCTTCCTCTGTTAGTCTGGGAAGTCTGTATTTTTGGAGGTAGTCATCCATTTCACTTAGGTTATCAAATTTATTGGCATAAAGTTGAGCAAAATAATTCCTTATTATTTCTCTAATTTCCTCTTCATTGGTGGAAAGTTCTCCCTTTCATTTTAAGACTACTAATTTCATTTTCCTCCCTCCTTTTCTAATCAGATTTACAAAGGCTTATCTATTTTATTGGCTTTTCATAGAACCAACTCTTAGTTTTATTAATTAGTTCAATAGTTTTTTTACTTTCAATATTTTTAATTTCTCCTTTTAATTTTAGAATTTCCAATTTAGTATTTGATTGGGGTTTTTAATTTGGTCTTTTTAGTTTTTTAGTTGCAAGCCCAATTCATTAATCTTTTCTTTCTCTGTTTTATTCAAGTAAGCCTCTAAGGATATAAAATTCCTCTTATTACCGCTTTGTCTGCATCCCACAAATTTTGGTATGATGTCTCATCATTGTCATTATCTTGAGTGAAATTATTAATTGTATCTATAATTTGCTGCTTCACCCAATCATTTTTAAGATGAGATTGTTTAGTTTCCAATTACTTTTGGTCTATTTCCCCTAAGTTTTTGTTGAATGTAGTTTTATTGCATCATGATCTGAAAAGAAAGCATTTACTATTTCTGCTTTCTTGCATTTAATTTTGAGGTCTTTATGTCCTAATATATGGTCAATTTTTGAATAGGTTCCATGAACTGCTGAGAAGAAAGTATATTCCCTTCTATCTCCATTCAATTTTCTCCAAAGATCCAACATACCTAATTTTTCTAATATTCTATTTACTTCTTTAATTTCTTTCTTATTTGTTTTGTGGTTTGATTTGTCTAATTCTGAGGTGCAAGGTTGAGATCTCCTACTATTACAGTTTTGTTGTCTATTTCTTCTTGCAACTCTCTTAACTTCTCCTTTAGGAAGTTGAGTGCCATACCACTTGGTGCATATATGTTTAATATTGATATTGCTTCGTTGTTTATGCTACCTTTAGCAGGATGTAGTTACCTTCCTTATCTCTTTAATTAGATCAATTTTTACTTTTGCTTGATCTGAGATAAGGATGGCTACCCTGCTTTTTGACTTCACCTGAAGCATAATAGATTTTGCTCCAGCCTTTACTTTTACTCTATATGCATCCCCTGCTTTAGATGTGTTTCTTGTAAACAACATATTGTAGGGTTCTGACTTTGATCCAGTCTGCTATCTGCCTCCTCTTTATGGGGAGTTCATCCCATTTACATTTACGAGTTAGAATTACTAAATCTGTATTTCCTGCATCCTAATAACCCCAGATTGTGCTTTACTTATTCTTCCCTCCCCAATCTTCTTTCCCCTTTTAAACTTATGTACCCTCTTGTATCCACGATACTTATCCTCTTTATAATCCCTCCTCCCCCTTTGAGTCTTTCCCCTTCCTTCCCTTATTACTCTTTTTCTTTTCCTTTTCCTCTCCCCGTTTTTAATGAGGCGAGAGAGAATTTTCTCTAAAACAAATGTCAATTATTTTTTCTTTGAGCAACTCTGATGAGAGTAAGATTCACACAATGTTCCTCCCCTCTCTAAATTCCCTCAGATATGATAAGTTTCTTAGCCTCTTTGTGGGATGTGGTTTCCCTCTTTTATCCCTCCTTCCCACCTTATTTTGCCATCATCCCTTTTCCATATCTACTTCCCTTTTTTATGTTATATCAGTACAATCAAATTATACATGTATTCTTTTGTATATCCACAACGAAATACAATTCTCAAGAGTTATTTTTACCTTTTCTGCATCTCTTGAGTTCTATTCTTGGAGATCAAATTTTTTGTTTAGTTCTGCTTTTTCTTCAGAAACAAATGGAATTCATTTGTTTCATTAAATGTCCATCTTCTTCCCTGGAAGAAAATGCTCAAGCTTAGCTGGGTAGTTTATTCTTGGCTGCATCTCAAGTTCTTGTGCCTTTCGGAATATCATATTCCAGGCCCTTCTTTCCTTTAATGTAGAGGCAGCCAGATCTTGGGTGATCCTTATTGTGGCACCTCGGTATTTAAATGGTTTTTTGGCTGCTTGTAAAATTTTTCCTTAATCTTATAGTTCTGAAATTTTGCCACAATATTCCTTGGGTTTTATTTTAGGTTTCTTTCAGAAGGTGTTCGATGAATTCTTTCAATGCCTATTTACCTTCTGATTCTATTACATCTGGGCAGTTCTCTCTTGATGATTTCTTGTAAAATAGTATCTAGGCTCTTTTTTCATCATAGTTTTCAGAAAGTCCAATAATCCTCAGATTATCTCTCTAGATCTATTTTCCAAGTCTGTCGTTTTGTGAGTAGATAATTCGTGGTTTTTCAGTTTGTCATTTTTGTTTTGCTTGACTGATTCTTGCTGTCTCATGAATCATTAGTTTCAATTTGTTCAGTTCTAATTTTAAAGAATTATTTTTCTTAATAGCTTTTTTACTTCTTTCTGTATATGTCCAATTGAGTTTTTGAATGTATTGTTTTTGGTCTGTGGAATTTTTTCCATTTCACTAATTTTTTTTTTTTAGTGAATTATTTTCTTTTTCCAATTCACAGATCCTACTTTCTTGCGATTCTTTGTCTTTTCAATTCAGATCCTACTTTCTTGCGAGTTCTTTGTCTTTTTCAATTCACAAATCCTACTTTCTATGATTCTTTATTTTCCAATTCACAATTCTTACTTTCCTGAGATTTTTTACTTTTTCAATTCTTATTTCAGGAGTTGTTGCTCTCTTTAAGGCTTCTCTTTCCTTTCCCATTTATCTTCTAACTCTCTTTTGGAGACTTTAATGGTCTCTTCTATGAGAGCATTATGTAAGGAGGACAGTCTGATGCAATTTTGCTGTTTGAGGTTCTCTTCAGGTTTGCTGACCTGCTCTTTTCTGCATAGAAGCTGTCAGATTGTTCTTTTCATCTTTTTATTCATGTTTGAAGCCTTTGGGTAGGTCTCTAGGCAGGGTTACAGCTTCCTCTGCAGAGCAGGGAAGATGTAAACGATTTCTGGCTCAGACGTATGGGATGTGGTCTGGGTGGAGTTTTCCCTTCCCCAACAGGAGGTGGATTCAGCACTGGCCGAGCTATCAAACTGCTTAGTAGAGGCTGAGTGGATTATCGATTGCCCTCGCTAGAGACTAAGTGGTGAAAGTGTCACCACCCCAGGCCAGAGCCTCTTTGGGACTGTGAGTATTGCAGCTGACTGCAGAATGCAGACCGCCACAACTCTGCCTGAGTCTCTGCCTGATGCAAATCGGCCTGGAAAAGCTCTATGGCCCCAAGCCGGCTCCCCACTGTGCAGATTGGAGGCTAAGCAGGCTGCGTCCTCCTGCCGTGCAGGATCACAACTGCCCAAGGAGAAGCCCGTACTGCTTGGGGCTCGTGCTTGTGCTGAGATCTTGCTTCACCCTCGGTTTGAGACTCTCCTCAGAACCTAATTTCTCTCCGTCTGCCATGATCTCCTAGCCCTAACCAACCTTTTTGAAGACTGCAGATTTCTTCGGCCGAGTTGTTCTACTTCTTATACAATTGGTGTAGCAGTCAAGACTATTTTTGAGGCTCGATATAATATTGATAAAGAGGGTAAGAGAAGAGCTTAGAAAGTCGCGTGTGACTTCTCCGCCATCTTGGCTCCGCCCCATCTTGTGCATAATTTCTTACAGGAAAATAATATACCATAACACTCACATAAAAATAACTTATTCAGCCATGCTTTAACTGATAGGTATCCATTCACTTTCCACTTTCTTGCCACTACAAAAAGAGGTACTACAAACATTTTTGCATATGTGGGTCCCTTTCCTCCTTTAATATCCTTTTATGATACACACCCATTAGAAACACTACTAGAACAAAGGGTATGCACAGTTTGATAACTCTTTGGGAATAGTTCCAAATTGTACTCCAGAATGGCTGGATAAGTTCACAGTTCCACCAACAATATAGTAGTGTCCCAGTTTTCCCACATCCTCTCTAACAATTGTTATTACTGTTCATAACCTTTGATTGTTTACCAATTGGAGAATGGTTTGGATTCTTATAAATTTGAGTCAATTATCTATATATTTTAGAAATGAGGCTTTATTAGAACCCTTACATTTAAAAATTATTTCCCAATTCATTGCTTCATTTCTGACCTTGTATTCATTAGTTTTTTTTTTACAAAAACTTTTTAAATTTAATATACCAAAATTGTCTGTCTTGTGTTCAATTATGAATTCCAGTAATTCTTTGGACACAAATTAGTTCCTTCTCCACAGATCTGAGTGGTAAACTATTCTATGTTCCTCTAATTTGCTTATAATATCACTCTTTATGACTAAATCTGAACATTATCTTGGTATATGGTGTTAGGTGTGTGTTTGAGCCTAGTTTTTTCCATACTAATTTCCAATTTTCCCCAAATGTTTTGTTAAATAATGTGTTCTTATCCCAGAAGTTGGGGGTGTTTGTCTTTATCATACACTAATTTACTATAGTCATTGACTATTTTCTCCTGTGAACTAACCTATTCCAATGATCAACTTTTTAAAGGAGTTTAATTGATATGGCACTAAATAAGTAGATTAATTAAGATAATATTGTCATTTTTATTATATTGTTTTGGCCTGTCTATGAGCAGTTGATATTTTTCCAACTGATAATATCTTACTGTATTTGTATGTATTTTATGCTTGTTTTCTTATACTACCTGACTTACCCTTTGCAGATAGATTCACAAATATTTTATACTATCAACAGTTATTTTAAATGGAATTTCTCTTAGTATCTCTTCCTGTAGGACTTTGTTGTTAATATACCAAAATGCTGATTATTTTTGTGGATTTATTTTGTATTTTGCAACTTTGCTAAAGTGAATTGTTTATAGATTTTTATTATATTTTTATTATTAAAGCTTTTTTAATTTACAAAGCATATGCATGGGTAATTTTTCCAACATTGAAAATTTTCCAAATTTTCCCCTTCTTCTCCCCATTGCCTCCTCTAGCTGGCAGATAATCCAATACATGTAAAATATGTTGAAATACATGTTAGATCCAATACATGTGTACATATTTATACAGTCATCTTGTTGCACAAGAAAAATCAGATCAAGAAGAAAGAAAAAAAAACTTAGAAAGAAAACATAATGTAAGCAAATAACAGAGACAGTAAGAATACTAGATTGTGTTCCACACTTTGTCCCCATGATTCTCTCTCTGGGTGTTCATGACTCTCTTCATTACTGCATAAGTGGAACTGGTTTGAACCATCTCAATATTGAAGACAGCCACAACCATCAGAATTGACTGTCGTATAGTCTTATTGTTATTGTGTATAATGAACTCCTGGTTCTGCTCATTTCATTTAGCATCAATTCATGTTAGTCTCTCCTAGCCTCTCTGAAATCATCCTGCTGGTCATTTTTTACAGAACAATAGTATTACATAGCATTTATATACCATAATTTATTCAACTATTCTCTAATTGATGGGCATCCACTCAATTTCCAGTTTATTGCTATTATAAAGAGGGCTGCCATGAACATTTTTGCTCATGTGGGTCCATTTCCCTCCATTAAGTACTCTTTGGGATATAATCCCAGTAGAAACACTGCTGGATCAAATGGTATGCATAGTTCGATAACATTTAGAGCATATTTCCAAGTTGCTCTCCAGAATGGTTTGATCTGTTCACAGTTCCACCAACAATGTATCAGTGTCCCAGTTTTCCCACATTCCCTCCAATATACATCATAATCTTTTCCTGTCATCTTAGCCAATTTGATGTAATGGTATCTCAGTGTTGTCTTAATTTGGATTTCTCTGATGAATAATGATTTGGAGCATCTTTTCATATGACTAGAAATAGTTTCAGTGGCTACAAATAGTTTCAGTTTTTTTCATCTCAAAATTGTTCATATCCTTTGACCATTTACTAATTAAAGAATGGCTTGAATTTGAATTTGAATTTATAAATTTGAATCAATTCTCTATATATTTTAGAAATGAGGCTTTTATCAGATCCTTCGGATGTAAAAATGTTTTCCCAGTTTAGTGCTTCCCTTCTAATCTTATCTGCATTAGTTTTGTTTGTACAAAAACTATTTAACTTAATAGAATCAAAATTATATATTTTGTGATCAATAACGATGATTAGTTCTTTAGTCACAAATTCCTTGCTCCTCCACAAATCTGAGAGTAAACTAATATTCTCCTAATTTGTTTAAAATATCCTTCTTTGTGTCTAGATCATGAACTCACTTCATCCTTATTTTGGGTCTTAGCTTTAGGTCTATGCCTACTTTCTGCCATACCCATTTCCAGTTTTCTCAGTAGTCTTTGTCAAATAGTGAATTCTTATCCCAAACATTTGGATTTGTCAAAGACTAGATTATTATAGTTACTGAATATTTTGATCTATGAACTTAATCTATTCCACTGATTAACTTCTGTATTTCTTAGCCAGTAGCAAATGGTTTTGATGACTGCTGCTTTATAATATACTTTTAGATCTTAACTCAGTTCCAATTGATCAATGATGGACAGAAACAGCTACACCCAGAGAAGGAACACTGGGAAATGAGTGTAAATTGTTTGCATTTTTGTTTTTCTTCCCAGGTTATTTTTTATTCCTGAATCCACCTCCCGCAACAAGAAACTGTTCGTTCTACACAGATATATTGTATCTAGGATATTTAACACTTAAATGTATAAGATGTTTATCTAGGGAGGAGGTGGAGGGAGGGAAGGAAAAGTTGAATAGGAGTGAAGGGACAATTTAAAAATTACCCAGGCATATGTTCCGTCAATAAAAAGTTATTAAATATATATATATATATATATATATATATATATATATATACTTTTAGATCTTGTACAGCTAAGCCACCTTCATTTACTTTTCTCTTCATTAATTCCTTTGAAATTCTTGATCTTTTGTTCTTCCAGGTGAATTTTGTTGTTATTTTTCTAGGTCAGTAAAATAGTTTGGGAGTTTGATTAGTATAGCACTAAATAAATAGATTAGTTTAGGGTATTGTCATCTTTATTATATTCACTCAACCTATCCATTAGCACTTGACATTTTTGCAGTTGCTTAGGGGATTATTTCTAATAGATTTTTAGTTGATTCTCAGGGGTTCTCCAAGTATTCTATCATATCATCTGCAAAGAATGACAATTTGGTTTCAATTCACTCTAATTTTTAACTTTTTTCTTTTTATTGACAAGGTTTATTTCTAATAAATATTGAATAGCAAGGGATATTGGCAACAATGTTTCAACCCTGAGTTTATTGGGAAATTTAATTTTCCCTATTACATGATTTGGATTGTTTTAAATAGCGCTATGAATTTTGGAAAGTCCATTTATTCCATTCTAGGTTTTTAAAGGAATGGGTGTTGGATTTTATCAAATGCTTTTTCATCATTGAGATAATCATATGGGGGGCGGAGCCAAGATGGCGGAGAAGACACCGCTTTTCTAAGCCTTCACCCTCTTTATCAATAATATATGAGCCTCAAAAAATATCTTGACTGCCAATTGTGATAAGAAGAGAACAACCCACCAGCCGAAAAAACCCGTCCGCCAAAAAAGGTTGGTTCCGGGGCCAGGAGGGAGATCCCAGACTGGGAGAAAATCAGGTTCCGAGGAGAGTCCAAACCGAGGGTGAAGGCACAGACTACATTACACGCAGCCCCAACCGCAAAGGGGCCTTTTTGGGCAGTTGTTACCCGCACGGCAGGAACGCGCCCAGCTTACCCAATCCGCAGGGGGGGTTGGGGCCATAGAGTTTTTTTTTCCAGGGCCGAGGCATCAGGCAGAACGCCAGAGTTTGTCGTCTTGTTCTGCCGCGCCAGCGCTAATAAATCCCACAAGAGGCCCGGCCTGGGCGGTGACATTTTCACCACTTAGCCAGCCGAGGGCAATCGGATAATCCACCAGCCCTACTAAGCAGTTTGATAGCTCCCGGGTTAATCCATCCTTTGGGGGAAGGGAAAATTTCACAGAGCACCCCATATTTGGGCGGAAATCGGTTTAATTCCTCCCATTCCAGAGGAAGTGGAACCCCTGTAGGAGACCACCCTAAAGGCTTTAAAACATGAATAAAAAGATGAAAAGAAAATCGACAGCTTCTTTGCAGAAAAGAGATCAGCAAACCTGAAGAACCTCAAACAGCAAAAAATGCATCAGACTGTCCTCCTTACAGAATGCTCTCAAGAAGAGGCCATTAAAAGTCTCAAAAGAGTTAGAAATAAATGGGAAAGGAAAGAGAAGCCTTCAAGAGAGCAACAACTTCCTGAAATAGTTGAAAAAAAAGAATTACCACAAAGAGGATTTGTGAGAAAGACAAAGAACCCAAGAAAGTTAGGATCCATGAATTAAAGACAAAGAAAAAGAAAGTAGGATCTGTGAATTGAAAAGAAAATAATTCACTAAAAAAAAAATTAGTGAAATGGAAAAAATTCCAGACCAAAAAATACATTCAAAAACTCAATTGAATAACAGAAAGAAGAAAAGCTATTGAAGAAAATAATTTTTTAAAATTAGAACTGAACAAATTGAAACAATGATTCATTGAGACAGCAAGAATCAGCACAAAAAACAAAAATGACAAATGAAAAACCAAATTATCTAAAAAACGAAGACTTGGAAAATAGATCAGGGAGATAATCGAGGATTATTGGACTTCAAAAATTATGAAAAAAGAGCCTAGATACTATTTTACAAGAAATCATCAAAGAGAACTGCCCAGATGAATAGAACGAAGGTAAAATAGGCATTGAAAGAATTCATCGAACATTTCTGAAAGAAACCCTAAAATAAAACCCAAGGAATATTGTGGCAAAATTTCAGAACATAAGATTAAAAAATTTAAAGCAGCCAAAACCATTTAAATCCGAGGTGCCAAAGGATCACCCAAGATCTGGCTGCCTCTACATTAAAGGAAAGAAGGGCCTGAAAGATATCTGAAAGGCACAAGAACTTGAGATGCAGCAAGAATAAACTACCCAGCTAAAGCTGACATTTTCTTCCAGGGAAGAAGATGGAATTTAAGAAACAAATGAATTCCATTTGTTTCAAGAAAACCAGAACTAAACAAAAATTTGATCTCCAAGAATGAACCCAAGAGATGCAGAAAAGGTAAAATAACTCTTGAGAATTGTATTTGTTGTGGATATACAAAAAAGAATACATGTAAATTTGATTGTACTGATATAAAAAAAAAAGGAAGAATATGGAAAAGGGATGATGGCAGAATAAGGGGGGGAGGATAAAAAGAGGGAAACCACATCCCACAAAGAGGTAAGGAAATTATCAATCTGAGGGAATTTAGAGGGAGGAACATTGGTGAATCTTATTCATCAGAGTTGGCTCAAAGAAAAATAATTGACATTTGTTTTAGAGAAAATTCTCCCCGCCCATTAAAAAAGGGGAGGGAAAAGGAAAAGAAAAAGAGTAATAAGGGAAGGAAGGGGAAAGACTAAAGGGGGAGGGAGGGATTATAAAGAGGATAAGTATCGTGAACGAGGGGAATAAGTTTAAAAGGGGGAAAGAGGGTTGGGGAGGGAATAAGTAAAGCACAATTGGGGGTTTTAGGATGGAAGGAAAACAGATTTAGTAATTTAACGTAAATGTAATGGATGAACCCCCCAAAAGAGGAGGAGAAGCAGACTGGATCAAAGTAAACCTTACAATTGTTGTTTAAAGAAACACAAAAGGGCAGGGGATGCTATGAGAAAAGAAAAAGGAGAAAATCATTATGCTTCAGGTGAAGTCAAAAAAGGGGAGCCATCCTTATCTCAGATCAACAAAAGTAAAAAATTGATCAATTAAAAGAGATAAAGGAACTACATCCGTAGGGGAGCATAAACAACGGAATATCAATAAAACATATATGCACCAATGGAGGACCAATTCCTAAAGGAGAAGTTAAGAGAGTTGCAAGAAAAATAGACAACAAAACTGAATAGTAGGGAGATCCAACCTTGCACCTCAGAATTGAAACCAAAACCACAAAACAAATAAGAAAGAAATTAAAAATAAATAAATATTAGAAAATTAGGTTGTTGGACTTTGGAGAAATTGAATGGAGATGAAGGGTTTATATTTCTTCTCAGGTTCATGGCCCAAAACTGACCAATATTAGGAAAAAAGACCTAAAAAATGCAAGAAAGCAGAAAAGAATGCTTTTCAGATCATGATGCAATAAAAAACCAACAAAACTTAGGGGGAAATAGACCAAAAAGTAATTGAAACTAAACAATTATTTAAAGAATATTGGGTGAAGAAAAAATTTAGATACAATTAATAATTTCACTAAGATAATGACAATGATAGAATCTACCAAAATTTGTGGGATGCAAAAAGGGTAATAAGAGGGAATTTTATATCCTTAGAGGCTTACTTGAATAAAAAGAGAAAGAAAGATTAATGAATTCTTAAACTAAAAAAAACTAAAAAGACCAAATTAAAACCCCCAATCAAATACTAAATTAAAATTTAAAATTAAAAGGAGAAATTAAAAATATTGAAAGTAAAAAAAACATTGAACTAATTAATAAAACTAAGAGTTGGTTCTTATGAAAAAGCCAAAAAATAGATAAGCCTTTGGTAAATCTGATTAGAAAAGGAGGGAGGAAAAAAATTATAGTCTTAAAATGAAAAAGGAGAACTTTCCAACAATGAAGAGGAAATGAGAAATAAAATAAGGAGTTATTTTTCAACTTTTGTTTTATAACCAATGAAATGGTCACCCCAAAAATAAGACTTCCCAGACTAAAGGGAAGAAGTAAGTTTGAATAGTCCATTTCAGAAAAGAAAAGAACAGGCAATTAAACAATCCCAAGAAAAAACCCCAGGACCAGATGGATTTTATTTAATTTTACCAAACATTTAAAGAAAATTTCCCAAGTATATAAATTTTATAAATAGGGAATAAATCCTACCAAATTCCTTCTATGACAGAATTAATATACCTAAACCAGGTAGGCTGAAAACAGAGAAAGAAATTTATAGACCAACTCCCCATGAATATTGATGCTAAAATTTTAAATAAGAATTTAGCAAAAGACTAGAGAAAATCATTCCAAGATAATACACAGATCAAGTAGGATTTATACCAGGAATGGGGTTTGGTTAAATTAGAAAACTATCAAAAATTGGCCATGTCAAAACCAAATTAACAAAACCAATGATCATCTCAATAATGGAAAGCATTTGATAAAAACCAACATCCATTCCATTAAAAACACTTGAGAGTATAGGAATAAATGGATTTTCCTTAAAAAATCAGCAGCATCTATTTAAACCACATAAGCATCATATGTAATAGACAAACGCAAACATTCCCAATAAGATTGAGGAAACAAGGTTCCCACTATCACCGTTATATTTAATAGTTTAGAAACGCAGCTAAGCAATAAGAGCTGGAAAAGAGATTAAAGGAAAAAATAGGCAATGAGGGCCAAATTATCATTTTGCGATGACATGATTATACTTAGAGAACCTAAGATTTGCAAAAGTTATTAGAAATAATCCCAATTTAGCAAAGTTGTGGTTTAAAAAACCAATAAGTCATCAGCATTTTATATATCCAACAAAACAACAGTCAGAGTTACAAAGAGAAATTCCATTTAAAGTAATACTGATAATATAAAAATATTTAGGAATCTATCTGCCAAGGAAAAAGAAATTTATGAGAAAATTACAGACCACTTTTCACACAAAAAGTCTGATCAACCAATTGAAAAAAAATGCTCTTGGATAGGGCGAGCAAATATAAAAAGATAAAATTACCCTAATCTATTTATTTAGCGCCAACCAATCAGACCCCAAAAACATTTTAAGACCTAGAAAAATAACAACAAAGTTCAATGGAAAACAAAATGTCAAGAATTTCAAGGGAATTAATGAAAAAAATCAAATGATGGTGGCTTAGCTGTACCAGATCTAAAAACTATATAGACAGCAGACAAAACTATTTTATTTAAGGAAAGATTAGTTGATCAGTGGAAAGATTAGGTTCAAGAGAAAAACACAACAAATAGCAACCAGTCTTTGACAAACCCAAAGATCCCAGCTTTGGGATAAGAACTTACTGTTTGATAAAAAATTGTGGGAAAATTGGAAAACTAATATAGAAACTAGGCATTGATCCAACTTAACGCCGTACACCAAGATAAGGTCAAAATGGGTTCAACCTAGGCATAAAGAATGAAATTATTAATAAATTAAAACAAGGAATTTACCTCGACCTGTGGAAGGGGAAGGTTTTAGACCAAAGAGAACTAGAGATCATTACTGGATCACAAAATAGAAAAATTTATTTACAAACTGAAAAAGTTTTTTAAAACAAAACTAATGCAGACAAGATTAGAAGGGAAGAAAAACTGGGAAAAATTTTTACAGTCAAATTTGATAAAGGCCCCATTTCCAAAATATATAGAGAATTAACCTAATTTAAAAAATCGCCATTCTCCAATTGAAAAAATGGTCAAAGGATATGAACAACAATTTAGATGAAGAAATTGAAACTATTTCTGTCATATGAAAAGATGCCCAAGTCATTATTAATCAGAGAAATGCAAATTAAGACAACTCTAAGATAAACACACCCGTCAGATTGGAAGATGACAGGAAAAATGATGATTGTTGGGGAGGGAAAACTGGGACATTGATTCATTGTTGGGAGTTGTGAACGAATCCAACCATTTTGGAGAGTATTTGGAACTATGCTCAAAAGTTATCAAACTGTATACCCTTTGATCCAGAGGTTACTACGATTATATCCCAAAGAGATTAAAAGAAAAAGGACCTGTATGTGCACGAATGTTTGGCAGCCCTTTTGTAGTTTAGAAACTGAAACTGAATGGAGTCCACAGTTGGAGAATTTAATAAATTGTGGTATATGAAAATTTGGAATATTACGTTCTGTAAGAAATGACCAACAGGATGATTTCAGAAAGGCCTGGGAGACTCTAAGAACTGATGCTAAGTGAAATGAGAGGGACCAGGAGATCATTATATACTTCCAACAATACTAGATGATGACTGTCCTGATGGATCAGCCATCCTCAGCAACAAGATCAACCAAATCATTTTAATGGAGCAGAAATGAACTGAACTAACATACCCAGAAAGAACCTGGGGAGAAAAAACCATTACATTGAATTCCCAGTCCCTATTTATGCAATATTTTGATTTCCTTCACAAGCAATTGTACAAAATTCAGAGTCTGATTCTTTTGTAAAAAATAATGTTTTTATGTATATTATTTGTATCTAAGTTATATTTTAATATATTTAAATCTACTTCATCCGCCATTTAGGGAGGGGTGGGGGTAAGAGGGAAAAATTGAACAAGAGGTTTGGCAATTGTTAATGGTTTAAAGACCCATGTTATATCCTTAAAAAAATATTAAATAAAAAAAAAAAAAGAGATAATCATATGGTTTGTGTTAATTTGGTTATTGATATAGTTAATTATGCTAATAGTTTTCCTAGTATTGAAACAACCCTGCATTCCTAATATAAATTCTACTTAATCATGGTGTATTATCCTGGGAAGACTTGTTGTAATCTCTTTTTGGTAATATTTTATTCAATATTTTGCTTCAATATTCATTAGGGAAATTGGTCTAAATTTTTCTTCCTCTTGAGAACCTTAGAGAATCAATTAGAAAACTATGAGAAACAATTTACAACTTTAGCAAAGTTCAGGATACAAAGTAAATCCACATAAATCCTCAGCATTTTTATTCATCACTAACAAAATCCAACAGCAAGAGATACAAAGAGCAATTCCATATAAAACAATTCTAGATAATAAAAGATATTTAACCATTTACCTGCCAAGACAAAGTCAACAACTATATGAACCAAATTAAAAAAAAAAAACACTGCCCACACAAATAAAATCAGATTCAATCAATTGGAAGAATATCAATTATTCAAGTGTGGGCAGAGCTGATATAATAAAAATTAACATATTATCCAGATTAATCTACCTATTCAGTGCCATATTTACCAAACTGCCAAGAAATTATTTCGCAGAGCTATAAAAAATGATAATAAAGATCATCTGGAAGAACATAAAGCCTGGAATTTCAAGAGAATTAATGAAAAAGAAAATAGGGATCTAACCCTTATCAATCAATTATGATTAAAGTTTCATAAAAATCAAATTCATAAAATAGAGTGCTCAATCAGTGGAATAGGGTAATTTCATAAGACACAATTGTAAATGACTATAGCAATCTAGTGTTTGATAAATACAAAGACCCTAGCTCCTATGACAACAACTCAGTATCTGACAAAAAAGTTTAAAAATTGAAATTATATGGAAAATTTACATCAACATTATCAAAATAAGCTAAAAACTGGTTAAAGATTTAGACATAAAGTGATATTATAAGCAATTTAGAAGAATAAAGGATAGTCTAGCTCCCAGATTTGTGGAGAAGGAAGAAATTTGTACTCAAAGAACAAGTACATTATGAAATGCAAAATGGATAATTTTGATTACAGTAACTTATAAAGTTTTTGTGTAAAGAAAACCAGTGAAGAAAAGATTAGAAGGAAAACAAAGATCTGGGAAAATTTTTATATTCAAGCATATTGAAAAAGGCTACATTTCTAAAATATATAGAGAATTGCCTCAAATTTATAAAAATTGAAGTCATTTTCCAATTGCTAAATGGTCAAAAGATATGACTAGAAAATTTTCAGATAAAGAAATAGAAACCATTTCTAGACAAATGGAAAATGCTCTAAATCACTATTGATCAGTAAAATACAAATTAAGACAATTCTGAGGTATCACTACACACCTCTCATATTGGATAAAATGACAGGAAAATATAATGACAAATGTTAGAGGAGAAGTGGGAAAACTGGGACACTAATACATTGTTGATGGAGTTATAAACTGATCCAAAAATCCTGGAGACCAATATGCTCAAAAGGACTATCAAACTGTGCACCTTCCTTAATCCAGCAGTGCCTCTACTGAGTCTGTATCCCAAAGAAATTATAAGGGAAGGAATGAGACCTCCCTCCCACATTTGAAAAAAAATGATTTTGACCTTTTTTGTAGTGACAAGGAACTGGAAACTTAGTAGATGCCCATCAATTGGAAAATGGCTAAATAATTTATGATATATGAATATTATAAAATATTTGTTTCATAAGAAATGATCAGTAGAATTATTTCAGAAAGGCCTGGAGAGACTTACATGAACTGATACTCAGTGAAGTGAGTAGAACTAAGAGTAAATTAACTACAACCACAACACAAGGTTTTGCAATAGTGAATGTCAAAAACTATCTTTGCATTTATTTTGAAAATTAAAAAAAACCTACAAAATAAAGAAAAATAGAATTTTGAAAATTAGAGTTGGGGGAGGGTTTTGGGAAGATGGCAGAGTAGGTTGATAAATTTCAAGCTCTCCTAATTCCTCTCACAAATAGAACAAATTTGTACCACAGAATGAGCATAGACTAGTGAAAAATCAAGAGGACTTGAGGCAGTATAGAGTTACTGATACAATCTGAGGAGATCTAAAGAAAGACCCTGAGCTGGGGATTTACATGTCTGAAGTGCAAATACCTCTGGGCTAGCTCCACAGAAACATCAAGTCAGATAAGTTGAGTGTACTTAATCATTTATCCACTCACTCTCCAGTTCTATATCATAAATGATGTAAAGCTCGCATCTATCAATATAATTTCTATAAATCAGTAATAAAATGATATAACTTTTTTCAATAAAATAATCTATAGCTCTTTGATACGCTTAGCATAAATATTGACTAGGAATTTTACAAATGGATTTAGGAGCCTTTGTATTTACCTTTGGCAAACATTTAAAAAATATTTTGAAAATACAGTAAACATTGATTATAATAGTCTCATATTTTAAATCTTGGAATAATAATCTTTAGGCAAAATGCATTAGAAGAGGTTTACTAAATAACTAAATAAATACTAAATAACATAAGTTAACAAAAATTACTACTCTAATTCTTGGCTTTATGGTGGGAAGAAACATAAGTTCTGCACAAAAAAATGCAAATGGTAGAATAATTTTCTTGAAAAATTTAATTGTTAATTTATTGACAGAAAAATGGAAAATAATGTATTTTTTATTTTTTCTAAAAAATAATTATTATTTTATTATCTCCAATTACATCTAAAACAATTTTAACATTTATTTCATTTTCATGTCAAATATAATTTTAATAATCAAAACAAGGAAAGACAAAGAAAAGGACAAAAATAAACAAAATTAATGAATAATTATTCAAAATTCAAAAATCCTGAGCAGAATAACAAAATAATTTATATAAAAATTTATGATTAGTGAATAGTCAATATTTTTAAAAATTGTCATTAATTTGGTTAAAATAATATTTTTTAGTTATAGCTTATTTTCAAAATATACATTGTCACCCCTACAAAACTCTATTTTCTATTTGTTTCTCCTTTCCCCTCTTCCCCCACTGCAAGTGATCCACTAGATGTTAAACATGTATGATTCCTCTCTACATATTTCTACAAATAATATGCTGCATAAGAAAAATCAGATCCAAAAGGAAAACAAATACAAAAGAAAACAAAATGCAAGCACAAAACCCCAACCAAAATAGTGAAAATACTATGTTGTTATCCACACTGAGTTCCTGTTGTCTTCTGTCTGAGTGCAGATGGGTTTCTTCATCACAAGACCATTGGAAATGGTTTAAATCACCTCACTGTTGACAAGAGCAATCTCCAGCAGAATTAATCATCATATAATCTTTCTGTTTTCATACATAATGATCTCCTTGTTCTGCTCATTTCACTTAGTATTTGTTCATGTAACTCTCCAAGCCTCTCTGAAATCATCCTGTTGATTATTTCTTATAGAACAACAATATTCCATAATATTAATATATCATAATTGTTCAGATATTCTCCATAAACATTTTTCCACATCTGGGTCCCTTTCCCTTGTTTATTTACTCTCATTTTTATTTAAATTCTGGATTACCCTTCCTCTTTCTACATACCACCCCAGCCATTCAGAATGCAAGAAATTTAATACAGGTTATATAGATGTAGTCATGCAAAACTTTTCCATGATAGTCATGTTGTAAAAGAAAACACAGTAAAAAAATTCAAATACAAATCACCAAGAGAAATAAAGTGTATGCATATGTGGATAAATAATATATAATGTATATATGTATATCTAGATATACATTATATTATGTATATGCATGCATATATATTATATATACATATACATACATTATGTTATGTATATACATGCATATATATATGTATATATATAATGTACAGAAAGCCTCAAATAGGTAGAAACAGATGGAAACACACAGAAAGTGGTGGAGGTGAAGAGAGAGAGAGAGGGAGAGAGAGAGAGACAGAGTGAGACAGAGAGAGACAGAGACAGAGAGACAGAGAGAGAGAGAGAGAGAGAGAGAGAGAGAGAGAGAGAGAGAGTTCTTCTTTTTGGATACTTATAATATTTTCTCCTTGACCTAGGAACTCTGGAACTTGGATATGATGTTCCTGGGAATTTTCATTTTTGCATCTTTTTTTCAAGAAACAACTGGAAGATTCTTTCTAATTCTATTTTACCCTCTGGTTCCAGGATGTCAAGGTTTTCTTTGACAATTTTTTTGAAAGATGACCTCTATTTTTATGATCATGGTTTCCAGGTAATCCAATAATTCTAAATTATTTCTACTGGATCTATTTTCCAGGTGAGTTCTTTTCCCAATAAATATTTATAATTGTCTTCTATTTTTCTATTCATTTGGTTTTTATTCTTTCTTGATTTCTCATCCATTTACTCAATTCAAAATTTAAGAAATTATTTTCTACATTTTTCTATCTAGCCAATTTTACTTTTAAAGGAATTATTGTTTTCAGTGGATTTTTTTTTTCATTTGGCCAATTATGGTTTTTACAACATTCTTCTCCTCATTGTTTTTTTTTTTTTTTTTTTTTTTTTTGTACATCCTTTTTTATTTTTTTAAAGGGCTCTCTCTTTAAGATGTTTTTCCTTCAGTTTTTTCTGTCTCCTTTACCAATCTGTTAACTTGTTTTTCATGATTTTTCTTGCATCATTCTCATTTCTCTTCCCAATTTTCCTTCTACCTCATATTTTATTTTTAAAATCATTTTTGATATATTCCATTGTCTTAGAATAATTCACATTTTCCTTGGAGCCCCTGTATGTAGGAACTTGGATTTTGTTAATCTTCTAAAAAAGAGTTTTGTTCTTCTTTGTCATTGCAGTAAATTTCTATAATCAGGATCCTTTTCTGTTCTTTGCTCATTTCCCCACCTATTGTTTGGCTTTCAACTCTCTTTTAAACTAGGAATCTGCTTCCAGGGAGGAGGGCATGCTGCCTCAAATTTCAGGGGTTTTTTGTGGCTGTTTTGAAAGATTTCTCTAGGCACTTATAAGTTTTCAATTCTTCCAAGATGTTATGAGATTATTAATCATATAATTACTACTCTCCCGATCTCTTGTCTCTGAATGACCACAAGCACTTGTTTCTGCCATGGAAGTGTAATGAAAATCATTTTACTGTAGCCTTATGCTCTGGTGTGGTAGCATCACACCTCTTTTCTCTGAGAGTGTCATTCACAGTGTGATTAGGATTGGAATGTCAGCAAAGCTACAGAATCCTGCCTCAATGTTAGCAAGGAGACCCCATATAATCTTCTGAGCAGTTGTTCAACCCCCTTACCACCTATGGGCTGAGATCTTCATAAGGTATTGTTACTCCTACTAACTCACTGATTCCCAATGTCCACTTCTAATTTGCTGGGACCACTGCTCTCCTGGTGTGGCCTGTGCTAGTCTATGCTCTATTGTCACCCAAGTGTGATCAAAGTTTCCTGCAGACCTTCCAAGTTGTCTTTGGTGTCTATGTGTTGAGAAGTCTGGAAACCACCATTGCTGATTCAGTTGCTTTGAGACCTGTTCCTGGTCACTTGGGACCAGAGCTGTACTAATGTCGACTGCCCCCAATCCCTATTCTCATCCCTGTATGGCAGAAATTAACTTCTACATTATCTTCTGCTAGAAAACTGCTGCACTACATCTTTATTGTGGGTTGTGATACTTTAAAATTTGTATAAAGTCATTATTTAAAGGTATTTAGAGGATTTGGGGGGAGAGATTGGATGAGGCCCTGTCTTTATTCTCCTATCATTGATCTGCTTAGAAGATTCATTTAAAAAAAACTTTTTTTTACCATTGGCTTAAAGAATGGATTGTGAAAATTATATTATGGGACTGTGTTTGAACAGAAGAATATTATGGTACATGATTGCAAACTGTTGTTACAAAAATATGTGTCATCTTATCACTAATCCTCTTGGTGCTAATACATAGTTGTAAATCATAGAACATAAAGAAAGATGGTTTGAAGATCTAAAATTTTAAATAGGTCAAATGAAAATAAGGAGAGATACTGAACCTCATAACTTTTAAAATATTTTCAATTATTATAAGAGATAGTCTTAATATGTATGGCTAAAATATGGCTATTTATTTAAAGTGAACAAGAGATAACAAATGATCAGCACAAATGGAGTATCCAGAATTTTCAGAAATAATTAAAAAAAAACAGAGATTTTCTTTTTCCTCATAATTATGGGTAGGTCCCATCTTGAAAGAAAATATTCGAAAAATTACTGCTCTCCATCCTTGAAGAGAATACTCTTGTTCTGCTATGGATGGGGAAAGAAGGTGAAGATACATTATAGCATCAGAAAAACTTTCAGAAATATCTTTCCATCTCAAATAATAATTTCATATAAATTATCCTCTGTTTATATATTCAGGATTCTTGTTCTATAGATTATATTTGCAATCATACAGAACATTGGCTTGCTGACAGTACAACTTGATGAAAGCATATTGAAAAATATTTAACATACATATATTAAGTAATACTAAGTATAAAATAGTGTACCCAATCCTAAGGGCAATATAAAGTTTGATATATATATATATATATATATATATATATATATATATATATATCATCATTGTAGACAGGGCAAGGTAATAATTAGTGATAGCATGAATATAAAATAGAAGAAGAGAAATGCATAATAGGAACACAAAGTGCTATGTGAGTTCCAAGGGTTTCAGCAAGAAAGACTTTCTGAAGGTCCTGGGCTATGAAGAAAAATAGCAATCTAGCATGAAAAAGTGGGGAGTCCATTCCAAATTCAAAACAGAGCATAAAGTAAGATATAGTGATAGACTCTGTTCACTGACTTTTATTCATAATCTTTCAATTACTACTACTTAGATAAAAATAATTTCAGAACATGTTTCTATCTGTGTGTCTATCTCCCTCTCTGACTCTGTCTCTTTTTTGTGTGTATGTCTATCTTTCTCTCACACAGACAAACAGGTACACAGATAGTCCACAACTATAACAATAAAACCTTGATATTTAAAAATGGCATAAAAATTAGAAATTTATCAAAATCATATTACAATAACTCAGCATGGCCCTCAAAGAGCTCCTTAGAGGAAAATGAGAAAATATTTTTATTCCTTCTTTCAAATTGTTCACTAATTAAATGAAGGTTAGAAATATGAAGTAATAGAATGATAGCAAGAAACATGAACACCATTCTCTGAAAGGACCTCTTTAGAATTTTTTTCTTTATGTTTAAACACTTCACGGTGATTTTTTCCCCCTCATGAACATTTGATTATGAATATTTATAATGATGTCTAATAACTATTATATTTTCTAAGCCTGTGTTGAAACATATATGAAGTCAAATAACACTGTTTTTGTACTTTAAGGTGAGATGGAATAAAGGTAGATAATCCTTTATTTTGAAAACAGCCTGTCTTCTCCAGAGTACAATGTGGAGTATATTGCTCTGTGTCATTGAGTGGGCTCACAGTGTGCAACCATATCAATTCTGTTCTTGATTTTTAGCACTTCAATTATTTCTGATAAAAGTCAACTTCAGCCAGGCATTCTGAAGTTGGTAAGTACTCCATTAATATCTCCAGGGATCTTGCTCTTAATTCAAAATGAAATTCTTTAGGATACAAAAAACTGAACTTCCAACAAGTGGCTGAATTGAAAATGTCAAATACTAAATGGAGTTCAAGTCAGAACATACTATTGAGGGCTGATTCAAGATTTTGTAGGTGGCACATTTCTTTTGTTTCTTTTTCTTTCTTTCTTTTCCTTTTGGACAATGATGTCATTTCATGCCTATCAACATTCTTTATCCAAGCCTTTTAAATTTGGATGTTTGAATTTGAGATTTTTGTTTTTATTTGATAATCATTGAATCCTCTATGGTAGTAATGAGATTAAGGTAAGAAATAATAAAAACAATGTATAGGAATAATCTCACCATGATTATATACAGTTCATTAGATATTCATTTACAATTGCAGTGATTGTTGACCTCCCCCCCTTTTTTTTAACAATTGTAAATAATAAAATAATATACCTCTATTAAAGGAAACACCTCATGTTCTAAACATTAAATAATTTTCTTATAAGTACTTTTTACTATCTGATCAATATATAGACACATCATTGTCATTGTGCATATAGAATGCTGTCTTTGGGCTCAAGAACATTTTAGTTCAAATCTTCTCTCAAATACTTACTAATTGTGTAACCTAAGGCAAGTTGCTTAATTTCTCTCTGCCTTAATTTTCTCATCTGTGTAATAAGAATAACAACAGAACCTACCTTAAAGATAAAAATGCCATAATGCATAAAGTATTTTCAATTTGTTAAATGCTTTATAACTGTTACCTCATATAATACTCTTACTTTTTTCTATAGTAAGTTTCTTTTCAATACACCTTGCTTTGTGAATTATGTTGGGAGAGAAAAAAAATCAGAAAAAAAGGGAAAAAACTGTGGAATAGATAACAAAAAAAAGAAGTGAACATAGAATGTATTGACTTAAATTCAATCTCTTTAGTTCTTTTTCTGGATGCAGATGGAATTTTCTGGGCAAAGTTTGTTGGGATTTGAATCACTGAACCATTAAGAAGAACAAAGCTTTTCATACTTGATCATCACATATTCTTGTTGTTAATATGTACAGAGTATTCCTTGTTCTGATTCTTTTACTTAACATAAGTTCATAAGAACCTTTCCAGGACTTTAGAATTTGTGGAATATCATAAACCAGATCCTTTGATCCTTTAAAGTGGAAACTGCGAGGTCTTGGGTGATCCTGATCATGGCTTCTTCATATATGAATTGTTTCATTCTGCCTGCTTGTAATATTTTCTCCTTGATCTGCAAATTCTGAAATTTAATTACAATATTTCTTAAAGTTTTTATTTTGAGGTCTCTTTTAGGAGGTGATGTGAAGTCTGTCGATGGCTATTTTACCCTCTGGTTCTAGTACATCAGATCAGTTTCCCTTGATGATTTCTTGAAAGATGTTGTTTAGGCTCTTTTTTGATCATGATTTTCAGGAAATCCAATAATTCTTAGATTGCCTCTCCTAGATCTATTTTCTAGGTCAGATGTTTTTCAAATGAAGCATTTAACATGTTTTTTTTTTTTTTACTATTTTTTTCATTTTTTAAAATTTTATTTGATTCTTGATGTCTCATTCAGTCATTCATTTCCATTTGTCCAATTCTAATTTTTAGTGAATTATTTTCTTCAGTCAAGATTTTAAATGTCCTTTTACGTTTAGGCAATTGAACTTTTAAATGAGTTATTTTTATTGGATTTTTTATTTGCAAAATTCTGTTTTTCAAGAAGTTGTTTTCTTTTTTCATTTCTTCAAATCTATTTTGTGAGGAGTTATATGTTTTTCCCCATTTCTCTATGTTAGTTTTAAAGAAATTTTCTTCAAATAATTTCCTTTCCCAATTTTTCTAACTCTCTTTTAATATCCTTTTTGAATTCTTCCAAGAGAACCTTGTAAGGTAGGGACCAACTAATATCAACCTTTAGGGATTCATCTAGAGATGATTTGCCTTTAGTGTACTTAGGGTTTGAAGTGTGTTCTTTTGTGTCTCTAAAAAACTATCTATGGCCAGGGTTGTTTTTGCTTTTTTGGTCATTTTTAAAGGTTGAGATCTGCAATTAGGGCAAAGAAAAGATTTTATCAAGCTTCCTGCACAGGAGACAAGGCTTTATGCTGCCTTGGGGGCCAGTGCTGCTGACTTTTTTTTTGTGTTGAGTGAGTGTGGTCAGGTAACTTACTATTTACCTTTTTTGTCGTATTGCATGTCTCACAGCTATTCTGCTCATACACTCATGTCTGCACCAGGATGAAGTAGCCAAATCTTCTGTATTTTGGTTGAGACTTCTGGTACATTCCCTCAGATGCCATACTGCTTTGGGTCCCTGCATTGAGCTTGTGATGAGCCACCTCCTCCTCCCCCTTTCTGTGTCTGATGGAAACATACCTTTTCTGAAATTGAACAAAAAAAATATTTGCCTGGAAATTTGTTACACTCCAAATATTTGTGAGTTCTGTCACCCCAAAGAAAAGTCAGAGACTTGATCTGGTGTTAATTCTGAGGAAAGTCAGGAAGAGCTCAGACAAAGACTTGTGTACTGTCTACCATTATGGCTCCTCCCACCTCCAAGATGTTTTCAATGTATGTTGAATTTGTAGAAAATTTCTACAGTTATGTCTATTGGTATTCATCACATATTTTTTTTCCTAGGAATTATGTATACTGGGATATTGAGTAAAAAAAAAAAATTAGCCCCTGCCTTCAAAGGACTGGGCCAGTGTTCTTTTGGGAGAAAGCACATAAACCCATTCAAGCAAAATTTTAAAGCAAATAAATATGAAGCAAATACAAAGTAATTTTTGATGAGGGTACTGGTTGTTATTATTTGTGGGAACTCAGCATTAAATTCAAATGCCAAAAAAAAAAGATTTTCTATTAACCATGATGTTTCCTCAGTACTTCTGGTTAAAGATATATTTATGCTGATTAGATTAAGTACTGGAATGATCAGTTTCTTCCACAGGGCATCTACAAGTACCTCAAAAATATTTAAAGTCTACTCATCTGTATAGCATCAAAAATTGGATGTTATTTAGTGGCATGAGAGCTCAGCTTAGTCAGAAAGATGTGGATTCAAGTTCTTTTTCTGGCATATAGACTTTATTTGACTAAATCTTTCAGATCCCAAAAGACAAGTGCCAAATAGTGCTCATCTGTCATAATCAAAATCCTGATGGAGAACTAATTATACCAGTGAAACCACAGAAGATACTACCATACAAAATAAAACAAAATTAAATAAACAATCAACCCTAGGGAAAACAAAACAAAACAAACAAAATCCCTCCCTATTGTCTAAATTCTGATATGCAATTTGATTAATAGCATATCAAGTTTATAAATCAGTCTTTAAGTATACATGTATCTGTCCATTATATGTATGAACATTTTCATATGTATATTGCATTATACAGTTATATATTTTCAAATATATTTATAAAGTAGTTCTATAGTCTATCCACATATATTTAAAAAATTTCATTTGAAAAATGCAAAATTATTTTAGGGAATCTAAACTTTTCTGTAAGATGAAATTTCATCTTTTAAAAATACTTATATTATTAAAGTGGTATTATATAGTTACAGTTTAGAATATGCATGTCTCCAAAGAACTGAATTTATATATTATCAAAAAGCAATGTTGATGCTTATGGTGGGCACAAATAGGATATAATATGTTACAAATAAAAATAGCAGATAACCAATATAAAAGATGTGATCACAAAAAATGTGCTACTGAAAAAGCTGGTATTTCTTGTGTTTAGAGGGAGGAATGACCAGTGAAGTGCCTTTAAGATCTACTGGTATTCACAAAATCTTGGAATCATTTGAGGAAGCCCCATTCCAATTCTGCAACAGGATTAATGGACTATGCACAAAGGTCAAGGATGACAGAGTTGCAACTTGAATCCCTATGACCAATATTCATATCAAAAACATCATTTTAGATCCTTGGAATATTTTAATAACATTATTTGGCTTCTTAGTATTTAGAAATAGTTGAAAAATCTTTTTTAAAGCCCTCATGTGATCTTTGTTTATCTTTAACATTAATTTATAATTTGTCCCTTAGTTTTCAGTTTGGAATAATTACAAAAAAATATTGCTACAATTATGTGTTGTGTATATGTGTGTGTGTGGGTATGTTCCCTAATTCACAATCTCTTTAGGGTTTTATATCCTTATTATAGGCTAAGCAAAGTCAATGAGTTTGCATAATTTAATAATCTTTGGACACCTAGTTCCAAAATGATATACATAATGGTTGAACCAATAATAGATTTATCAACTATATAATAATGTGTCTCTTCTACAACCCATTCAATAATTATTATTTTCTTTTTGGTTAGCATTATTAGTCTGATAATTGACAGGTGGAATGTCAAGATGGTTTTAATGTTCATTACTCTAAATTAGAAGGCTTTAGAACAGTGAGGTCAAAATGAAATGTAGCCCTTTATTAGAAAAAAAAAATACGGGGGCGGAGCCAAGATGGTGGAGAAGACACAAGCGACTTTCTAAGCTCTTATCTTACCCTCTTTATCTATATTATATCAAGCCTCAAAAATAGTCTTGACTTCTACAATTCATAAAGATAAGAAGTAGAACAACTCACCGGCCGAAGAAAATCTGCAGTCTCGCCAAAAAAAGGTTGGTTCCGGGGCCAGGGGGGAGATCAGCCCAGACAGGGAGAGAAATTAGGTTCCGAGGAGAGTCTCAAACCGAAAGTGAAAGCACAGATCTCAGCATAAGCCGCAGCCCCAACCAGCAGTATGGGGCCTTTCCTTGGGGCAGTTGTGATCCTGCACCGCAGGAGGACGCAGCACGGGTTAGCCTCCAATCTGCACAGTGGGGAGCTCCGCTTGGGGCCATAGAGCTTTTCCAGGGCCGATTTGCATCAGGCAGAGACACTGGGGCAGAGTTTGGGGCGGTCTGCAGTCAGCTGCTAATACTCACAGTCCCAAAAGAGGCTCCGGCCTGGGGCAGTGACATTTTCACCCCTTAGTCTCTAGCCAAGGACAATCGCTAACCCACACAGCCCTACTGGGCACTTCTATAGCTCAGCCAGTGCTGAATCCACTTCCTTTTGGGGGAAGGGAAAACTCTCACTCAGAGCACTCCCATACCTCAGAGCCGGAAATCGGTTTACATCTTTCCCTGCTCTGCAGAGGAAGTTGGTAATCCCCTTGCCTAGGAGACCTACCCTAAAGGCTTTAAAACATGAATAAAAAGATGAAAAGAATTATCGACAGCTTCTATGCAGAAAAAGAGCAGGTCAGCAAACCTGAAGAGACCTCAAACAGCAAAAATGCATCAGATTGTCCTCCTTTACATGATGCTCTCATAGAAGAGACCATTAAAAGTCTCAAAAGAGAGTTAGAAGATAAATGGGGAAAGGAAAGAGAAGCCCTACAAGAGAGCAACAACTTCCTGAAATATGAATTGGAAAAAGTAAAAAAAATCTCAGGAAAGTAAGAATTGTGAATTGGAAAAAGTAAAGAATTCACTAGGAAGTAGGATTTGTGAATTGGAAAAGACAAAGAACACGCAAGAAAGTAGGATCTGTGAATTGGAAAAGACAAAGAACATGCAAGAAAGTAGGATCTGTGAATTGGAAAAAGAAAATAATTCACTTAAAAAAAATTAGTGAAATGGAAAAAAATTCCACAGATCAAAACAATACATTTAAAAACTCAATTGGACATATACAGAAAGAAGTAAAAAAAGCTAATGAAGAAAATAATTCTTTAAAAATTAGAAAAGAACAAATAGAAACTAATGATTCATTGAGACAGCAAGAATCAGTCAAGCAAAAACAAAAAAATGACAAACTGGAAAAAACCATGAATTATCTACTTGCAAAAACGACAGACTTGGAAAATAGATCTAGGAGAGATAATCTGAGGATTATTGGACTTTCCGAAAACTATGATGAAAAAAAGAGCCTAGATACTATTTTACAAGAAATCATCAAAGAGAACTGCCCAGATGTAATAGAATCAGAAGGTAAAATAGGCATTGAAAGAATTCATCGAACACCTTCTGAAAGAAACCCTAAAATAAAAACCCCAAGGAATATTGTGGCAAAATTTCAGAACTATAAGATTAAGGAAAAAATTTTACAAGCAGCCAAAAAAAAACCATTTAAATACCGAGGTGCCACAATAAGGATCACCCAAGATCTGGCTGCCTCTACATTAAAGGAAAGAAGGGCCTGGAATATGATATTCCGAAAGGCACAAGAACTTGAGATGCAGCCAAGAATAAACTACCCAGCTAAGCTGAGCATTTTCTTCCAGGGAAGAAGATGGACATTTAATGAAACAAATGAATTCCATTTGTTTCTGAAGAAAAAACCAGAACTAAACAAAAAATTTGATCTCCAAGAATAGAACTCAAGAGATGCAGAAAAGGTAAAAATAACTCTTGAGAATTGTATTTCTGTTGTGGATATACAAAAAGAATACATGTATAATTTGATTGTACTGATATAACATAAAAAAGGAGTAGATATGGAAAAGGGATGATGGCAGAATAAGGTGGGAAGGAGGGATAAAAAGAGGGAAACCACATCCCACAAAGAGGCTAAGGAAACTTATCATATCTGAGGGAATTTAGAGAGGGGGAGGAACATTGTGTGAATCTTACTCTCATCAGAGTTGGCTCAAAGAAAAAATAATTGACATTTGTTTTAGAGAAAATTCTCTCTCGCCTCATTAAAAACGGGGGAGAGGAAAAGGGAAAAGAAAAAGAGTAATAAGGGAAGGAAGGGGGAAAGACTCAAAGGGGGGGAGGGAGGGATTATAAAGAGGATAAGTATCGTGATACAAGAGGGGTACATAAGTTTAAAAGGGGGAAAGAGGGTTGGGGGAGGCAAGAATAAGTAAAGCACAATCTGGGGTTATTAGGATGGCAGGAAATACAGATTTAGTAATTCTAACCGTAAATGTGAATGGGATGAACTCCCCCATAAAGAGGAGGCAGATAGCAGACTGGATCAAAAGTCAGAACCCTACAATATGTTGTTTACAAGAAACACATTTAAAGCAGGGGGATACATATAGAGTAAAGGTAAAAGGCTGGAGCAAAATCTATTATGCTTCAGGTGAAGTCAAAAAAGCAGGGGTAGCCATCCTTATCTCAGATCAAGCAAAAGTAAAAATTGATCTAATTAAAAGAGATAAGGAAGGAAACTACATCCTGCTAAAGGGTAGCATAAACAACGAAGCAATATCAATATTAAACATATATGCACCAAGTGGTATGGCACTCAACTTCCTAAAGGAGAAGTTAAGAGAGTTGCAAGAAGAAATAGACAACAAAACTGTAATAGTAGGAGATCTCAACCTTGCACTCTCAGAATTAGACAAATCAAACCACAAAACAAATAAGAAAGAAATTAAAGAAGTAAATAGAATATTAGAAAAATTAGGTATGTTGGATCTTTGGAGAAAATTGAATGGAGATAGAAGGGAATATACTTTCTTCTCAGCAGTTCATGGAACCTATTCAAAAATTGACCATATATTAGGACATAAAGACCTCAAAATTAAATGCAAGAAAGCAGAAATAGTAAATGCTTTCTTTTCAGATCATGATGCAATAAAAACTACATTCAACAAAAAGTTAGGGGGAAATAGACCAAAAAGTAATTGGAAACTAAACAATCTCATCTTAAAGAATGATTGGGTGAAGCAGCAAATTATAGATACAATTAATAATTTCACTCAAGATAATGACAATGATGAGACATCATACCAAAATTTGTGGGATGCAGCCAAAGCGGTAATAAGAGGGAATTTTATATCCTTAGAGGCTTACTTGAATAAAACAGAGAAAGAAAAGATTAATGAATTGGGCTTGCAACTAAAAAAACTAAAAAAAGACCAAATTAAAAACCCCCAATCAAATACTAAATTGGAAATTCTAAAATTAAAAGGAGAAATTAAAAATATTGAAAGTAAAAAAACTATTGAACTAATTAATAAAACTAAGAGTTGGTTCTATGAAAAAGCCAATAAAATAGATAAGCCTTTGGTAAATCTGATTAGAAAAAGGAGGGAGGAAAATGAAATTAGTAGTCTTAAAAATGAAAAGGGAGAACTTTCCACCAATGAAGAGGAAATTAGAGAAATAATAAGGAGTTATTTTGCTCAACTTTATGCCAATAAATTTGATAACCTAAGTGAAATGGATGACTACCTCCAAAAATATAGACTTCCCAGACTAACAGAGGAGGAAGTAAATTGCTTGAATAGTCCCATTTCAGAAAAAGAAATAGAACAGGCAATTAAACAACTCCCTAAGAAAAAATCCCCAGGACCAGATGGATTTACATGTGAATTTTACCAAACATTTAAAGAACAATTGGCCCCAATGCTATATAAATTATTTGATAAAATAGGGAATGAAGGAGTCCTACCAAATTCCTTCTATGACACAGACATGGTACTGATACCTAAACCAGGTAGGCTGAAAACAGAGAAAGAAAATTATAGACCAATCTCCCTAATGAATATTGATGCTAAAATCTTAAATAAGATATTAGCAAAAAGACTACAGAAAATCATCTCCAAGATAATACACTATGATCAAGTAGGATTTATACCAGGAATGCAGGGCTGGTTCAATATTAGGAAAACTATCAATATAATTGGCCATGTTAATAACCAAATTAACAAAAACCATATGATCATCTCAATAGATGCAGAAAAAGCATTTGATAAAATCCAACATCCATTCCTATTAAAAACACTTGAGAGTATAGGAATAAATGGACTTTTCCTTAAAATAATCAGCAGCATCTATTTAAAACCATCAGTAAGCATCATATGTAATGGAGACAAACTGCAACCATTCCCAATAAGATCTGGAGTGAAACAAGGTTGCCCACTATCACCGTTACTATTTAATATTGTATTAGAAACGCTAGCTATAGCAATAAGAGCTGAGAAAGAGATTAAAGGAATAAGAATAGGCAATGAGGAAGCCAAATTATCACTCTTTGCCGATGACATGATGGTATACTTAGAGAACCCCAGAGATTCTGCTAAAAAGTTATTAGAAATAATCCACAACTTTAGCAAAGTTGCTGGTTATAAAATAAACCCACATAAGTCATCAGCATTCTTATATATCACTAACAAAATCCAACAGTCAGAGTTACAAAGAGAAATTCCATTTAAAGTAACTACTGATAATATAAAATATTTAGGAATCTATCTGCCAAGGGAAAATCAGAAACTTTATGAGCAAAATTACAGACCACTTTTCACACAAATTAAGTCTGATCTAACCAATTGGAAAAATATTAAATGCTCTTGGATAGGGCGAGCAAATATAATAAAGATGACAATATTACCTAAACTAATCTATTTATTTAGCGCTATACCAATCAGACTCCCAAAAAACTATTTTAATGACCTAGAAAAAATAACAACAAATTTCATATGGAGGAACAAAAGGTCAATAATTTCAAGGGAATTAATGAAAAAAAAATCAAATGATGGTGGCTTAGCTGTACCAGATCTAAAATTATATTATAGAGCAGCAGTTACCAAAACTATTTGGTATTGGCTAAGGAATAGATTAGTTGATCAGTGGAATAGATTAGGTTCAAGGGATAAAACAGTCAACAAATATAGCAACCTAGTCTTTGACAAACCCAAAGATCCCAGCTTTTGGGATAAGAACTTACTGTTTGATAAAAATTGCTGGGAAAATTGGAAACTAATATGGCAGAAACTAGGCATTGATCCATACTTAACGCCGTACACCAAGATAAGGTCAAAATGGGTTCATGACCTAGGCATAAAGAATGAAATTATTAATAATTTAGAGGAACACAGGGTAGTTTACCTCTTAGACCTGTGGAAGGGGAAGGTCTTTATGACCAAAGCAGAACTAGAGATCATTACTGATCACAAAATAGAAAATTTCGATTATACCAAACTGAAAAGTTTTTGTACAAACAAAACTAATGCAGACAAGATTAGAAGGGAAGCAATAAACTGGGAAAATATTTTTACAGTCAAAGGTTCTGATAAAGGCCTCATTTCCAAAATATAGAAAATTAACTCTAATTTATAAAAAATCAAGCCATTCTCCAATTGAAAAATGGTCAAAGGATATGAACAGACAATTCTCAGATGAAGAAATTTAAACTATTTCTAGTCATATTAAAAGATGCTCCAAGTCATTATTAATCAGAGAAATGCAAATTAAGACAACTCTAAGATACCACTACACACCTGTCAGATTAGCTAAGATGACAGGAAAAAATAATGATGATTGTTGGAGGGGATGCGGGAAAACTGGGATATTGATACATTGTTGGTGGAGTTGTAAACGAATCCAACCATTTTGGAGAGTAGTTTGGAACTATGCTCAAAAAGTTATTAAACTGAGCATATCCTTTGATCCAGCAGTGTTACTACTGGGATTATATCCCAAAGAGATTATAAAGAAGGGAAAGGGACCTGTATGTGCACAAATGTTTATGGCAGCCCTTTTTGTAGTGGCTAAAAACTGGAAACTGAATGGATGTCCATCAGTTGGAGAATGGCTGAAAAAATTGTGGTATATGAATATTATGTAATATTACTGTTCTGTAACAAATGACCAACAGGATAATTTCAGAAAGGCCTGGAGAGACTTACACGAACTGATGCTGAGTGAAATGAGCAGGACCAGGAGATCATTATATACTTCAAGAACAATACTATATGATGACCAGTTCTGATGGACTAGGCCATCCTCAGCAACGAGATCAACCAAATCATTTCTAATGGAGCAGTAATGAACTGAACTAGCTATGCCCAGAAAAAGAACTCTGGGAGATGACTAAAAACCATTACATTGAATTCCCAGTCCCTATATTTATGCACACCTGCATTTTTGATTTCCTTCACAAGCTAATTGTACAATATTTCAGAGTTTGATTCTTTTTGTACAGCAAAATAACGTTTTAGTCATGTATGCTTATTGTGTATCTAATTTATATTTTAATATATTTAACATCTACTGGTCATCCTGCCATCTAGGGGAGGGGGTGGGGGGGTAAGAGGTGAAAAATTGGAACAAGAGGTTTGGTGATTGTTAATGCTGTAAAGTTACCCATGTATATATCCTGTAAATAAAAGGCTATTAAATTAAAAAAAACGTAGAATTTAGAAGTGAGAAGAGAGAGCACTAATATAGATCTCATACCAGGGAAGATTAAAAAAAAAGCTTATCTTAAAAAAAAAAACAAAAAACAATTACATGATATATATTAATTTGAAAATTGTATTTCATGAAACATTTGCCAAAAACATTTTATTCTGATGAGAATTGCACTTTGAAATTTTGTTGTACTTGTGACCCAATTTTTTTTTAAGTTTGAAACTTCTGTTCTATAACATTTTCTTCATTCAGAATTTCATAGCATGCATTTCTTATCTTAAAAGCAATTAAGAAGAAATAAAGAATTCTTAAATGCTCCTTTTGTCTTATTTTTACTCTCTCTGGGTCTTTAAAGATACTGTTGATCTAAGTTCAATGTATCTTTCTCCTTCATTATGCCTTTTATTATGATGTAACTGTTAATATTTACTCAGTTTACCCTTCCTCAATTTCATTACTGGTATCATTTTATTGTCATACTGATAATATTTATAATAATAACAATTTATAATAATAACATATCATATATAATATATAAATAATATGTATATAATATAATAACACAATAAAATAACACTTTATAATAATAACAATAATAACAAAAAGTAATCTTTTATATAATGCTTCCTATGAGGCATAAGCTCTTTACAAATATCTTATTTGATACTAACAACTTCTCCTGGGGTTAGATTTTATTATAATTATAGCTAAGGAAACTGAAGGAAATGTTAAGGGACATTTTACAGATAATACAACTAGAATCTGAAGTCAGATTTTTTCCTCAAGTACCCTCAGAATACCTAGAATTATTTTCATGATTATTTTTCTCTTCGATTTCAAATTTCTATTAAGCTATTTAAAAAAAATCAAGAATCCTCTATATTCTTCAATTTCATTAAATGTCTATGATATCTCATATTTTACAGAAGTATACATAGTTTTCATTTTGAAGACTCTGGATCACCTTTTCTAATTCATTGCTTTTCTTTTCACAAATTTCATTTTTTTGGAGTGATTTTTATTCATTTATTTGTTTTTTTTTTTCTTAGTTTTTCCTCCAGCTCTCTTATTTGATTTTAATATGTTTTTGAGTTCTTTAAATTCCTTTGGGAAAGGCAAGCCATTTCATCTTAATCTTTTGAGTTTTCCAGGGTGATCTATTTTTCAGTTAAAACTTTTTTACCTTCTAAAATATATGAAAATATCTCTCCCATACAGTAGTTATGATGAAGAGGTATAATCCTGAAGTTAATTCCTCTTTCTTGAATTCTTAATCTTCCTTTCTTTTTTTTTATTTTCATTCTTTCCTCCTCTTCTTTCCTCTCTTTCTCCCTCCTTCCTTCTCTTTCTCCCTCCCTTCCTCTCTTTTTCTTTCCCTCACTCCCTTCTCTCCTTCCTTCCTTCCTTTCTTCCTTCATTCCCTCCTTCCTTCTCTCCTTCCTTCCTTCCTTCTCTTCTTCCTTCCTTCTTTCTTTCTTTCCTTTCTTCTTTCCTGCCTGACTGCCTGCCTGCCTTCTTTCCTGCCTTCCCTTCCTCTATTCTCTCTTTTCTTCCCCCCTCTATTGCTCCCTCTCTGTATCTCTGTCTGTTTCTTTGTCTTTGTCTATGTCTATATGTCTCTGTGTATCTGGTGTCTCTCTGTGTCTCTGTTTTTGTCTTTCTCTGATTCTCTCTCTCTCTCTCTCTCTCTCTCTCTCTCTCTCTCTCTCTCTTTCTCTCTCTCTGTGTTTCTTTGTCTGTCTCTATCTTTGTAACTGCTTATGTCGGTCTTCATCTCTCCATCTATCTGTCTCTATGTGTCTGTCTCTGTCACTCTCTCTCTCTCTTCTTTCCCCTTTATTTGAAGTTCTGTTTGTTGATAACACTACTGGGATCTTTTTTCACTTTCCCCCCAGGCAATCACTAGCATAATGTTCATATTTTGTTTTTGTGATGTGGGAAGATTTTGTTTATGACTTCTTCATATATGGTATCCAAAAAAATTGTTCATGTTTTGCACTGCCTGCACTATTCTTGGCTTATATCTTTTATTTTTTCCATGTCATTTGCTTTCAATAAAAGGTGTCTATAAATGGAACATTTACAATATTTTATTCTAAAATTTTATCATTAAGTTATTGCATTTTAACTCCCCTAACTTTAGGAATTTCTACCCTCTACTCATCGTAGAATCATGTAATTCTTAGCATTTATTATTTTGTGAGCATAACTCAACCATCACTGGAATAATTGTGTTGTATCTTCCTTCCAAGAATTATATGTAACAATTGCATAGTAAGGATGTAAGAGCTATACAAAATACTAAAAGAGGTCCAAATGGAGAAAGAAAATCTATCAAGCGTTTTAGAGCTCCTTGAAATCTTCCTAGGAGTGCTGGCTAATATTGTTTATGATAATTACAGGAAGATCTCCTATGAGTTGTGTATTTATTTTTAAGACTTTTTTTTTTCTTACCTTTGATCTCTTTACCTTATAGCTATAGTATCAGTACTGCTGTATCAAAGCATTTGTCCAGTTGAACCAAGTAGTACTATTACCAGATTGAAAGGATTACATAGTATATTATAGAATCTACATTACCTTTTTATTTCAAGACTTATTTTATTATAATGTTACATGAAATGTTTCTTTCCTGAATGAACTATCGAATGTGACAGTTTCCTGAGACTGCTAATACAATATCAGTTCCTCTATCACACCAGCATGTTGCTGCAGATTGATTAATTGAACTAAGAACATGTTCTGAAGTTCCTGGATGTTCTGATCATTAGTCATTACATGGGGAGCAAGCATATGGCTTCCCTAGAGGAGTAGTCTCTTCTCTAACACTTACATGGGGCACAACTACACTATTATACCAAATCGTTATTTTAAATAACAAGCAAAATTAACAAGATAATATATGTTCCCTTTATCACTAATTTCTCTAAAAGCAAATAGTCACAGATTCAAAAATTACACACATGAGGGCATATACATGAGTAGGCATATGTATATGTGTGTGCTTCCATGCTTATATTCACAGGCATACACACACACACACACACACACACACAAATATAAAAGCAGCAAAATTAAAGGATAATGGGATTTTAGAATTTGAAAGTTAGGAAAAATTCCAAGGAGAGAAAACCCATTATTTCTGGAAAGAGTTCATTCTATTTTAAAATACAGAATGTTTGGGGAAGTTGATTTATTTTGCTTATTTTCCTGAAGCATTTTCCTCTTTCCAAATTCTCTTCACTGCTACTTTGTTCTCTAGGATTAAACAGAATTAGCCAAATTCCCCCTTCACATCACATACTTCCAAATACATAGATAAAACAGTCCTCATTTTTTCCCTCACCTTCTCTCATCTTTAAACTAAAGAAATATAGCAGTCTTTTCACCTCGTCATTTGTGACATAGACCATTACCACCTTTATTATCCTTTGAACATTTCAAATCTAATCAATCCCTTATTAAAACTACCTTTCAAACACTTAAAAAAAGCTATCATGCTTTCTTCCATAGAAGCATTGAATCTTTTTTTTTTCTTTAAGCTAAACATTGGCAGTGCTTTAGCCAGTCCTAAAATGGTTTAACATAGATTCAAGGTATATAACTGTGCTGCTTTTCCTCTCCATCCTTGCCATATTATCAATATATTTCTTTAGCATTTTAATCTAGAAATAAAAATGACATTTTATATGGGATTTTTACAAAAAAAAATATGTATTGGTCATATCCTTTTATTCCTGGGAAGTATAGTTTTCTTAATGAAATCTGTTCCATTATTTTTTGTGAGTACTCAAACACAATATTGTGTCATTTGGACTATAATTTGGAGAACAGATTCTGCATATACAGATGTTCCTTCTCGTAGACTGATCAGAAGATATTTTGTACCCAAATATATTTTTAAATTTCTTCTTATTGAATTTATTTTAATATGACTCATAGATCTAGTGTTGGAATCTTTACAAAGTGTTAAGACATTGGAGTTGATAGAGTCAATAATTATCTAATTTGGCATGGTTCAATATGATTGATTTGATCTTAGAAGGAGATATTTTGGGCCAGAACTTGAAACAAGGTACAAAGTACAACTGATAGAAACGATGCTTGTGTTCACACCTTTAGAGAGCCCATAAGTATCTAAGTACTCAATGGAGTTCACACGTTTGGGAGAATTCAGGGTTTAGAAAGAGATATCTGAATTCATACCTCCCTTAGGGCCAGAGAGCATGCTGGGAGATATCCCACAATCCCACTCTTGGAGAAGTAGCATAAATACAGCTCCAGTAAGCCACTTGAGAGAGTTTTTCTTGGGAACATTGACTGGGGTTGGAGAGGAGCACTCTGGGAGGAAGCCCACAAGCCCTATCTTCAAGAAAAAAGAGACTCATTGCATCTTCCAACTTGGTGCTGGCTGGAGGCTGAAGAAAGCAGAGGCAGAAGCCAAGGACAAAGCTGCAAGATCTCTTGGAACCAAGCAGAGAGATAGGCCTGAGCTAATCGGGCTATATTGAAGGACACAATAAAAGATCTGAACTCTTTTATCACTTGGCTGTGTTTTGGAAAAGAAACACCCACACTAGAGTCAATGTGATCTCCTATACTTTCTGTCTTAAAAGTATTTTTCAGAAGTGACAACTGAGCCCACAATGATGACCTCAGCAGCTCTGTGATTTCATGAGTGAAGGAAATACCTTTCTTTGAAAATCCCTTCAAACAGTGATCAGAAAGTCATTTGCAACATGGAATATTAAAAATTTGCTTAAATATATCAAGAATTTAAGTGATTTGCCCAAGATAATATAGTCAGTAATTATCAGTCAAAATTTAATTCAATATTTTTTCATTCCAAGGGTCTTTTTCAATCATTTTATGCCTTGTTGCCTCTTATTTTGATAATAATGATCTTTGATTTGAAAATGATAACAGTAGCATCTGTAGCAGAAGTAGTAAAACAAGAAATAAAATTATTTAAAAATCAGCATTGTTTCTTATTTCTGCAGCAAAATGAAAAATACATGAGAAAAGAATCAGAAATTCCAATAGCAGACCCACTACATTTGTATTGGTGTATATGGTACTTATCATCACTATATATTATAATGAGCAAGAATCCTTTAGAAGAAAGGAAACTACCTTGAAAGTTAAGGAATGAATGAGAAAAGCTGGATTATAATCTTAAAATGACTAAATGATATTTGTTTGAATTTAAGGCAAACTACTCAACAGTAGAGTTTTGACAAGATAACTATCTGGTCATAAATAACAATTACTCTTTTTCAAGAAAAGGCAACCTTACATATAAACATCATCAGATGAACAATATAGAAATCAGATTGATTATAAATTTTGCAGTCAAAGTAGCATACGCTTTATATAGTCAGTTAAAATAGGACCTAGAATTGACAATGGTTCAGCTAATGAATTTCTTATTGTAAAATTGAGATGAATTGAAGAAAGTAATAAAAATCATCAGACCATATAGATATGACCTTTAAAAAAACCTCATAATTTTGAACTGCAGGGGAGATTCTGGGAAGATGTTGGAGTAGATTAGTAAATTTGAGGCTCTCCAGATTTTCCCCACAAATAAAACAAATTTGTGCTTCAGGGCAACCATATACTGGTGCAAAATCAAGAAGACTTGGGGCAAAACAGAAATCCTGATACAACCTGAGAAGACCTGAAGTTGGGGATTAACCCATGTGAAGTACAAATACTTCTGACCTGGCTCGACAGAAAAATCAAGTGGGGTTAGCTCAGCAGGAAGCAAAGAGACTTTCACCTCCTGGACTCTTTGTGGAGGAAACTGCTGAGACACAGTCCTGGGTGAAGAGGAGCCAGCACTCAGTGCTCAGACAGGGATGCTGTTGGCTCTGGGTACTTAAAGGAGGATGGAGCAATTGATTTCAGATTTCTGGTCAGAGTGGACAGCTGGAGGGAAACTTGAGTCATTATCCTCCTACCCTTTGATTAAAGGTGCTTACACGAACACATCTTATTAAAAAATGAATTGGCAAAGAAGAAAGAACCCCACCATTCAAATGTATTATGGGAACAAGGAAGACCAGAGTTCATCATCAGAGGAGAACAATTTATTTAAAAAAATGTTTTCTACCTGAAATAATATTGTTAACTGGCTCCCTGGATAGAGAAAATTTATAGAACTCAAAAATAAACTAAAAATCAACTAAAAGACATTGAGGAAAAACTAAAAAGAATCCAGTGGAAACAAGAAACAGATAAAATCAAGTTAATACAACTAGAAAAGGAGATGCAGAGTCTCAAAGATGAAAATAATTCCTTGAAAATTAGAATTGGACAAGAGGAATCCAGTGAAGCTATGAGACACCAAGAAATAACAAAACAGGTTATAAAGAATGAGAAAATAGAACAGGTGCATAAGCTTTATAAAACTTCAGAAGAACAACAGATTTGGAGAACAAACCAAGAAGAGAAAATGTAAGAATAACTGGACTGCCTGAAAGTTGTTAACAAAAAGAGAAACTTGACACAATAATGCAGGGGAAAAAATCATTAAAAATTGTCCTGAAGGGAATAGAATATCTATTTCTATTTAGATCACCACCTCAAAGAGATCCTTTGTAGAAAACACACAGGAATATTATTGCCCAATTTGAAACACCCAAACCAAAAAGAACATTTTGCAAGAAACAAGAAAAAAAAACTATTCAAATATGCTGGAGTTACAAGTAGAATTGTACAACACTTGTCAGCAACTGCATTAAAAGACTGTTGGTCCTGGAATAATATCTACTGACAACCAAAAAAACTAGGTTTATGGCCAAAAGTATTATATCCAGCAAAATTATACATATTTCTGAATGAGAAAACATGCAGAGTTTCTATTGACCAAATGTAATAGAAAATTTAACATATAAGAGTCAATATGAAAGATCAGTTATAAGGAAATTAACATAGACAAACTTTTTAAACGTGGAAAGTTGTTTCTTTTATTTTTACATGGAAAAGATATCCTAATGTTTAAGATTCACATCAACTCATCAACTGTAGAATAGCTCAAAAGAAAGATTTGCAGAATCAAGGGAAAAATAATAATTAGGTTTACAAATGAAGAACAGAAGAATAGACAGAGTAATCAAAGGGAAGAGGAAGGCTTAGAGTTCAGAAAACCTACTCAAACCAGGGAATGGTTTCAATAGGCAACACTACATATGTACCTTGAAGGCTATAACACTCTCCAAAATCTATAAAGAAATAAGGGGTGGGGGGATGTGTGGTTGGAGAAATACAGGATTAAAAAAGAAAAGAAGGGAAGGATACTTGAGTGGAGCAATTTAAGTAATAGCAAGGCAAGTTATGGAGCAGAATTTATTTAAAGAGACAGCAAGGATAGGAAAGACTTGTGTGTTTGTGAGGTGTATGGGGATGTGACTATGTGTATATTTGTATATATCTACATATGGATACATAAATATATCTTAACTGTAGCTTGCTTGGTGGGATGAAGATGAAAGGGGAAAAATAATAAAGTAAATAAGGTGCACATCAGAGAAACAAACAATTTATAAGAAAGTAAAGAAAAATGGACATTCTTGTATATAAATATATATGTGTGTGTATGTGTGTGTGTGTGTGAGTGTGTCTGTGTGTGTATCTGTGTGTGTTTATAAGGAAACTAGGAAAACCTCCCCTGCCCGAAAAGTAAACCTTGTTTTTTAAAGCCCAGGTTCTATTTTTTTATGAAATTTAATCTTTCTAACCAGGGTATTATGTAAAATGCATAGTTAAGTTAATAAAGAAGCAAGGTTTGTTTGTAACTGTGAAAGTGAGAAGCAACACACTCTTTAAGTTCATTATCACTGTATTTAACTCCTTTCTTGTCTAATTCTCTATGCTTTTTAGCTGTTTTGTCAGTAGCATCCCCCTCCTGTTCTTTCTCCTCACACTTCCTTTTCTGGCTGTCCACATTAAAATTTTTCCTTGTTTTAGAACTTGTGGAATTCTTTAAATCCAATTGTATTATATTGTACATTAGGAATGTTTCTTCAAAAATTAAATCAGGAACTTTAGCTTTGTAATATTCAATTAGTTGCTCTCCTACTAGTTTCCATATATATATATATATATATATCTGGAAACTAGTAGGAGAGCAACTAATTGAATATTACAAAGCTAAAGTTCCTGATTTAATTTTTGAAGAAACATTCCTAATGTACAATATAATACAATTGGATTTAAAGAATTCCACAAGTTCTAAAACAAGGAAAAATTTTAATGTGGACAGCCAGAAAAGGAAGTGTGAGGAGAAAGAACAGGAGGGGGATGCTACTGACAAAACAGCTAAAAAGCATAGAGAATTAGACAAGAAAGGAGTTAAATACAGTGATAATGAACTTAAAGAGTGTGTTGCTTCTCACTTTCACAGTTCAGTTTCATTTCCACTTACACCCCAGCAGTCACCCTTAGGGCATTCCCCATCTCCTGACCCTCCCCCCTCAATTTCACTTTTGTGGGTGGAGGGATAAGGAGGAGTATGAGCGGTAGTGACACCATCAGCACCACCCATACAGAAATTTTGTCCACCCACTATGACACGATTACAAAAGGCATTAGTTAAAGATAAAGAGGAAGGACAGGATGCATCTGATTTGAGAATGGTAAAGAAAGAAGAAGATACACTCCATTTAATATGGATATTATCAAAAATCTGAAAAAGACTTGCACTTTTTATGGCTCTATAGCATCTTATGTCAAGATGGTTTTAGAGATTTAGGCTTATGAAGTGTTAACCCCAAGTTATTGGAAATCTATAGCAAAGACATTTTTAGAACCTGGACAAAACATGTTGTGGCTTTCTGAATATAGTGAACTCTGTATAATATACCCTCTCTCCCCCCCAAAAAAATAGGCAACCTGGAGTTAATACATGTCACCTTTGATCAACTAGCAGGTTCAAGTCCTTATGCAGACACTTTAGCACAGATTAATTACCTTATAACTGTATATGACCAAATTACTGCCGCTGCTATCAAAGCATGAGGCACCTCCCAGGAAAACAAGCTAGAGGGGAAGGCTTTACAAAAATAGTGCAAGGTCCAAATGAACCCTTTGCTAATTTCATAGGATGTCTGCAGACAGCTGTCATATTAACTATTGGTGAAAATGCAACAACAGAAATTATGATAAGAAAACTTGCTAGACAAAATGTTAATGAGGTTTGTAGAAGAATTATACTAGGACTACACAAGCCTGTGCCTTTAGAGGAGATCAGAAGATGCTGCTGTGTCACAGGGTACACAAATACCTTTTATACCCAGGCTATGATGAAGTTTTTTCAAGATCTGAACATGGGAAGACAGGGTCTCTATTGGCAAGGGACTTGCAGAGAGACTTGTCAATGTTTTCAATGTGGTAAATGGATATTTAAAAGCTCATCATAAAAAACAGGGTGGGGAAACAAGACCCAAAACCCTATGTCCAAAATGCAGCAAAGGCTTCCATTGGGCATCAGAATATAGGTTGACTCAGGGAAACTGGATGCGGGGCTTGGCTACAGGCCCCCAGGCAAAAAACACTTGGGGCATGATGGCACTCATTGATACACCCAGAGAGTCTTTCAGTACTCCAACGTGATCAGTCAGCCAAGAAGCAACCTGATGGGGGAAAGGGATAACATGATCAATCAGCCGAGTTGCAATCTGATAGGAGAAAAGAATTACACTTGGGGAGAACAGAGTTGTATGCAGCTGGAACTATTGTGATATCCTCTGGAGAGGTGAAATCTGTCCTTGTCATGCTTATAGATCCCTTGCCCCAGACACAGTAGGCTTGAACATTTCACCTCCTAAGAGTGCTTATAACAGTGCTAATTCATACACTGACTTGGGAAACTGGGGAATGTATAGCTAATATCCCAGTCACTAATACATGTAGGCAATGTGTGACATATCACCCAGGAAAAGTAGTAGTATCAGATTTACTTATAAAGACTCCTAATTGATAATCAGGTGATATTTACCCAGATTTTGATTCCCTACAACAGAATCCAGGAATATTCTGTACTGCAGCTACAGATTACCATCCTATACTCACTATGTATGTAAATGGCATACCATTAGAAGGATTGGTTGACACAGATGCAGATCATACAGTCATTAGAGATACCACATCTATATATCTGGAATAGGAGGATCAATAGCAGCTGAAGTTACTACTACCCCTTTGAGATGGATATTTGAACATGAACCAGAAGTGTTTACTCCTTTTGTAGTAAATAAAATCCCTATCAATCTATGGGAAAGAGACATCTTACAACAGTTAGGATTACAATTGAGTACTTCAGCTTTTTAGGCAAGGCTGCTGTTGAAGGCTTGCCAACACTCTCTCCTGTTCCCATTCAATGAAAAACTGATACACCTGTGTGGGTAGACGAGTGGCCTATAACAAGAGAAACAATTCAGGCCTTATTACATATCCTTTCATGTATCTCCTTTAAAGATAACCTGGCTATTACATAATTGGCAATTGATTTTCAAAGAAAATGTTTCTAAGGTTTCTTTCAAAGGAGCAACTATCTTTATAGATGCATACAAACATGAAATTTGTGCTGTGTACTCTCATGATTTAACTATAAAGAGAGTAGTTAGAACTCTCTTTCTGTCCATCCAGCCAAATGAATTGTATGCAATCATGTTAGCTCTTACATATTATCCAATTGATCTAAATATAGTATCTGATTCAGCCTATTCATTAGGTGTTGCCTACAACCCAAATAAAGAGTTGCCACAACCCAAATAAAATTTGTAACCTCTAATATATATCTGCTCTTTAAGGAATTTCAGGAGCAAATAAGAAAGCATCAAGGTTAGATTTATATCTTGCATGTCCACTCTCATAGTGGACTTCCAGGTCCTATTTTTTATGGAAATTCAAAGGCAGATAGCTTCTAACCATGTTATCCAAAACTTCTTTATTTCAGGCAGCCCAAGAATATCTTTCTAAATATCATCAGGCTGCTTGAGCTTTAAGTTTGTAATTTGGGATAACTAAAGAGCAAGTTAGGAGCATAGTAAAAGGTTTTACAGCTTCCCTTCCCTTCCACATTCCTAGGTTTCCTCCAGGGAAGAACCTTCCTGGTTTGAGACCCAATGAAATTTGGCAAATGGATGTGATCCATTATAAATCTTTTGTTCTTCTGTCTTTTATCCAGGTTGTAGTAGACACGTTTTCAGAATTTAGTTTTGCAATAAAAGCAGCAAAAGAGACTGCCCAAGTAGTCACTGAATTCCTTATGCAATCTTTTGCAATTATGGGTGTACCACACGCAATAAAAATAAATAATGGACCTGCATATACTTCTAAACATTTTGCACACTTTTATGCACAATATCAGATTTTACACATCTCTGGCATACCTTTTAATCCTCAAGGACAGGCATCAAGACCCTCCTGCAAAAATAAAAGAAAGGAGGAGCCACAGATAACCCTAGAGAACTTCTACATTTAGCTCTCTACACTCTTACTTTTTGATTTTTTACAAAGATGAACTGGCTCTGGCACACACATTTTATAACCCTCTGAAATGGCAGTATCTTGTGTGAGCAGCTCCACTAGCTTTAGATAATCACTATATGATGTGGAGAGATCCAGAATGTGGTGAATGGAAGGGACCAGATAGGTTAACTGCTTGGGATAGAGGGTTTGTTTGTATCTCTACAGATGGAGAAGGAAAAACATGGGTGTCAACAAGCTGTATTCACCTTGTCCATCTAAGATGAGAAGACCCTTGAAACAAAGGAAAAGACCCAAGAAACATCAGATGGTTCCATCTCTGACTACATATGCCACTGAAAAGCATGACTGTTAACTCTATGATTATGTCAATTGACTCATGAACATAAAATATTGTCAAGGCTGCAGGCCTTCAAAATCATTAGGAATCATTCAATTCATTCACACATTGTGACATTGTTGAAGGACTTCAAAACTTGTAGGAATTATTGGATTCCCTGACAAATTAAGTAATTGACAATAGATGGTTTGGGATTCATATTGTTTGTTACATCACTACTACCCTGTGTTATATTACTATATTATTGTGCAATACCTCTGATGCTGCTGGACTTATGTATCCCTGTTTCAAGTAAGATCCTTCAACCTAGAGGAAACCTGCTAACAATATCTGGACTTATGATGGAAAAATGCTATCCATACTAAGAGAAAGAATAGATTGTATCAGAAAAGAAATTGAACCATATTGTTTTATTTTATACATTTCTTGATTTTTTTTGAGTGGTGATCTATGTTTTTTTTTTTCCATAACATGACTTTTAAGATATTGAAAAAGACTTTTGGGAGTCCCTTAGATATCAGAGAAGTCAAATCCATCAATACTTTAGAGAAATGAAATCAGCTTATTTTTTTTAAATCAGCTTATTTACTGGAAAATCAAATACTCATGAAAGTTTAAATATTTTGTCCACATAGTAAGAAGAAATAACTCATTAGAAAATACTCTAATATTAGAAAATATTGAGAGAAAAAGAAAAAAAAAAAGGACATAAGATGAATAGTATTTCAGAATCATGGAAAACAAACTTGGACAGCCTCACAGAAAGAGTGGAGAACAAAATGGGGTTACCAAGAATGAGGTAAAACTGAACAACTAAGATAGCTAGGTAAATTGTGAACATCTTCAAAATGGAGAAAAAAAAATATATATAACTTCTTCCCCAACAGCAGAGAATAATAAAATTGGAAATTTTAACATGTATATTTAAGCATTTTACATTTGTTTTTTAGTTAGACATCCTCATCTCCAAGTTACACATAAAATACTGAAGACAAAAACATGGCTTCATAAGAAAAACTGCATGTCCAAACCAAGATTTATTAGGCTTAAACTACTGCTAAAAAAAAAAAAAAAAAAAAAAAAAAAAAGAAGAAGCAATTATTGAAAACATTAGGTCAATAAGGATCTTCACTTAACAAAAACTTCTAATTTTACCAATAATTAAACAACTAATAAGAAATATTAATATTTCAAATTACTTTGAAGAAGGAAACAGATATAATTAGGAATTTGAAAATTCATTTTTGATAGGTATGGGCAGATAGTAAAGCTATAACAAAAGTAAGACAATCTGGGCAGCTAGGTAGCATGGTGAATAGAATCCCAGACCTGAAGTCATCCTCAGACCACTTAACACTTCCTAGCTGTGTGACCCCGAGAATGTCACTTAACCCTAATTGCCTCACCAAAAAAAAAAAATGAGGGGGGGGGAAACAATAAAAAAACTGACATGTTCAAAATCATCATAAATGAAGACTTTTTTCGCACAATATTTGAGAGAAAACGTAAAAGCAATGCATATCATAGAACACAGATAGAAAGTTATTGTATCAATATCAAAAGGAAAATAAAAGGGGGAGCTATGGATTAATACTCCTCTACATGTTGCAAGCATTAGGAAAATATTGAATATCTGTGGAGTGCTCTTGTAAGAATGCAACATTATCATGCTAGGAAATGCATTTAGAAAAATTAAACATTGTATCTCCTAAAAGAAAAAAAAATGCAATCTTCAAAATTAAATTTAAAAAGCGAAAATATATTTTAAAATTTAGATTCCTTTCATTAGAAATGGAATATAAATGATCAATACAAAACAGAATCAAAACAATAACAATAAAAATATTTATTTCTGATGATTGATATTTGAAACAATAGTAAACAGGTGAATCAATATATGGATAATTAGATAAATGACAGATAAATAGATAAATAGACAGACAGATAGAAAGATGAATAGATAAACAGACCTGCATGGGGAGAGAAAAGGAGCCAAAGAGAAACAGAGAGAGATGGAGAAAGCCAGAGAGGGAGACACAGAGAGACATTAAGTAACTAGGTAGATCAGTGGCCCAGAAAAATCAAAGAAGAATTAGAAAGATTTAACGAACTAACACCTCTACATTTACACTTTGGGAACAATAAAATGGACACACCAGATTCTTTTTTTTTTTAAATCAGTTCCATAAATTTCTCAGCAAGTCAATGTACAATTTAAAGGGATTTTTTTTTTCCATTTTTCATTGAAATGCAATCTCAAATGTATATGTGTGTAATACATATAAGATATGAGTTTATAATTCCTCCACTTGTTGAATAGGCATCTAAAGAGACAAAAAGGATTCTCTTTATAGATAAAATTACTTGATAAAGCTATGCTGCACACCAGAATAATAAACAATCATAAAGAATTTAAGGTAAAATGAAGAAATTACTATAATATGATTTTCAATTTTAGATTTTCTAGATTCCAGATTTATTTTGTCTTTTAGCAATAACTTTATTATTATCTGTTTTTATTTGCCCCTTTCTTCTCTGAATCTAATGGATTCCTTGTCATTATAATACATACAAGCCATATTATACTAAAATATTTATATTGAAAAAAATAATCAAAAAGATATACCAAATATCCTTCAAAATAAGCATTTAGAAAGTGAAATTGTGGTTACAAAAAGTCAATATGATTTCATCAAGAATAGTTCATAGCAAATTATATACCTTTTTGACAAGATTAATTATACAATAATTAAGAGATATACTATAGACATTATGTAGATAGACTTCCACCATCTGTCAAGTTATTTTTAGAGAAAAGAGAGGGACATGTATAGAAAAAAATACGGCTGGAATATTCAGGTCATTCTGTGGCTAACTAACTCCTCAATTATCCCATGTTTTAAATTTTCGTATCAGAGCTTTCCTTTTCCTTCATCTCTGATATCAAGTGAATTACTAAAATTCATTTACATCATCTCAGCATGTCTTTATGTCTTTTTTCTTCCATTATCCTAGATAAATCCTTATTACTGTCTGGATGAACTAACTCAATAGGTTATAAATGAGAAGAGAAAGAATAAAGACACTAATTTATCTAAGTCTATAAGTAAAATCTTGAAATGTACCTACTTGTTTAAAAAAATCATTAGAGGGGGCGGAGCCAAGATGGCGGAGAAGACACACGCGACTTTCTAAGCTCTTCTCTTACCCTCTTTATCAATATTATATCGAGCCTCAAAAATAGTCTTGACTGCTACAATTCGTAAAGATAAGAAGTAGAACAACTCACCAGCCGAAGAAAATCTGCAGTCTCGCCAAAAAAGGTTGGTTCCGGGGCCAGAGGGGAGATTGGTGCAGACTGGGAGAGAAATTAGGTTCCGAGGAGAGTCTCAAACCGAGGGTTAAGGCACAGATCTCAGCACAAGCGCGCAGCCCCAACCCGCAGTACGGGCTTTTCCTTGGGGCAGTTGTGATCCTGCACAGCAGGAGGACGCAGCCCTGGTTAGCCTCCAATCTGCACAGTGGGGAGCTCCGCTTGGGGCCATAGAGCTTTTCCAGGGCCGATTTGCATCAGGCAGAGACACTGGGCAGAGTTTGTGGCTGTCTGCATTCTGTGGTCAGCTGCTAATACTCACAGTCCCACAAGACGCTCCGGCCTGGGGCTGTGACACTTTCACCACTTAGTCTCTAGCCTGGGGCAATCGATAATCCACTCAGCCCTACTAAGCAGTTTGATAGTTCGGCCAGTGCTGAATCCACTTCCTGTTGGGGGAAGGGAAAACTCTCACCCAGAGCACTCCCATACCTCAGAGCCGGAAATCGGTTTACATCTTTCCCTGCTCTGCAGAGGAAGCTGGTAACCCCCTTGCCTAGGAGACCTACCCTAAAGGCTTTAAAACATGAATAAAAAGATGAAAAGAACGATCGACAGCTTCTATGCAGAAAAAGAGCAGGTCAGCAAACCTGAAGAGACCTCAAACAGCAAAAATGCATCAGACTGTCCTCCTTTACATGATGCTCTCATAGAAGAGACCATTAAAAGTCTCAAAAGAGAGTTAGAAGATAAATGGGGAAAGGAAAGAGAAGCCTTACAAGAGAGCAACAACTTCCTGAAATACGAATTGGAAAAAGTAAAAAAATCTCAGGAAAGTAAGAATTGTGAATTGGAAAAAATAAAGAATTCACTAGAAAGTAGGATTTGTGAATTGGAAAAGACAAAGAACTCGCAAGAAAGTAGGATCCGTGAATTGGAAAAGACAAAGAACACGCAAGAAAGTAGGATCTGTGAATTGGAAAAAGAAAATAATTCACTAAAAAAAAAAATTAGTGAAATGGAAAAAAATTCCACAGACCAAAACAATACATTCAAAAACTCAATTGGACATATACAGAAAGAAGTAAAAAAAGCTAATGAAGAAAATAATTCTTTAAAAATTAGAACTGAACAAATAGAAACTAATGATTCATTGAGACAGCAAGAATCAGTCAAGCAAAAACAAAAAAATGACAAACTGGAAAAAACCATGAATTATCTACTTGCAAAAACGACAGACTTGGAAAATAGATCTAGGAGAGATAATCTGAGGATTATTGGACTTTCTGAAAACTATGATGAAAAAAAGAGCCTAGATACTATTTTACAAGAAATCATCAAAGAGAACTGCCCAGATGTAATAGAATCAGAAGGTAAAATAGGCATTGAAAGAATTCATCGAACACCTTCTGAAAGAAACCCTAAAATAAAAACCCCAAGGAATATTGTGGCAAAATTTCAGAACTATCAGATTAAGGAAAAAATTTTACAAGCAGCCAAAAAAAAACCATTTAAATACCGAGGTGCCACAATAAGGATCACCCAAGATCTGGCTGCCTCTACATTAAAGGAAAGAAGGGCCTGGAATATGATATTCCGAAAGGCACAAGAACTTGGGATGCAGCCAAGAATAAACTACCCAGCTAAGCTGAGCATTTTCTTCCAGGGAAGAAGATGGACATTTAATGAAACAAATGAATTCCATTTGTTTCTGAAGAAAAAACCAGAACTAAACAAAAAATTTGATCTCCAAGAATAGAACTCAAGAGATGCAGAAAAGGTAAAAATAACTCTTGAGAATTGTATTTCTGTTGTGGATATACAAAAAGAATACATGTATAATTTGATTGTACTGATATAACATAAAAAAGGGAAGTAGATATGGAAAAGGGATGATGGCAGAATAAGGTGGGAAGGAGGGATAAAAAGAGGGAAACCACATCCCACAAAGAGGCTAAGGAAACTTATCATATCTGAGGGAATTTAGAGAGGGGGAGGAACATTGTGTGAATCTTACTCTCATCAGAGTTGGCTCAAAGAAAAAATAATTGACATTTGTTTTAGAGAAAATTCTCTCTCGCCTCATTAAAAACGGGGGAGAGGAAAAGGGAAAAGAAAAAGAGTAATAAGGGAAGGAAGGGGGAAAGACTCAAAGGGGGGGAGGGAGGGATTATAAAGAGGATAAGTATCGTGATACAAGAGGGGTACATAAGTTTAAAAGGGGGAAAGAGGGTTGGGGGAGGCAAGAATAAGTAAAGCACAATCTGGGGTTATTAGGATGGCAGGAAATACAGATTTAGTAATTCTAACCGTAAATGTGAATGGGATGAACTCCCCCATAAAGAGGAGGCAGATAGCAGACTGGATCAAAAGTCAGAACCCTACAATATGTTGTTTACAAGAAACACATTTAAAGCAGGGGGATACATATAGAGTAAAGGTAAAAGGCTGGAGCAAAATCTATTATGCTTCAGGTGAAGTCAAAAAAGCAGGGGTAGCCATCCTTATCTCAGATCAAGCAAAAGTAAAAATTGATCTAATTAAAAGAGATAAGGAAGGAAACTACATCCTGCTAAAGGGTAGCATAAACAACGAAGCAATATCAATATTAAACATATATGCACCAAGTGGTATGGCACTCAACTTCCTAAAGGAGAAGTTAAGAGAGTTGCAAGAAGAAATAGACAACAAAACTGTAATAGTAGGAGATCTCAACCTTGCACTCTCAGAATTAGACAAATCAAACCACAAAACAAATAAGAAAGAAATTAAAGAAGTAAATAGAATATTAGAAAAATTAGGTATGTTGGATCTTTGGAGAAAATTGAATGGAGATAGAAGGGAATATACTTTCTTCTCAGCAGTTCATGGAACCTATTCAAAAATTGACCATATATTAGGACATAAAGACCTCAAAATTAAATGCAAGAAAGCAGAAATAGTAAATGCTTTCTTTTCAGATCATGATGCAATAAAAACTACATTCAACAAAAAGTTAGGGGGAAATAGACCAAAAAGTAATTGGAAACTAAACAATCTCATCTTAAAGAATGATTGGGTGAAGCAGCAAATTATAGATACAATTAATAATTTCACTCAAGATAATGACAATGATGAGACATCATACCAAAATTTGTGGGATGCAGCCAAAGCGGTAATAAGAGGGAATTTTATATCCTTAGAGGCTTACTTGAATAAAACAGAGAAAGAAAAGATTAATGAATTGGGCTTGCAACTAAAAAAACTAAAAAAAGACCAAATTAAAAACCCCCAATCAAATACTAAATTGGAAATTCTAAAATTAAAAGGAGAAATTAAAAATATTGAAAGTAAAAAAACTATTGAACTAATTAATAAAACTAAGAGTTGGTTCTATGAAAAAGCCAATAAAATAGATAAGCCTTTGGTAAATCTGATTAGAAAAAGGAGGGAGGAAAATGAAATTAGTAGTCTTAAAAATGAAAAGGGAGAACTTTCCACCAATGAAGAGGAAATTAGAGAAATAATAAGGAGTTATTTTGCTCAACTTTATGCCAATAAATTTGATAACCTAAGTGAAATGGATGACTACCTCCAAAAATATAGACTTCCCAGACTAACAGAGGAGGAAGTAAATTGCTTGAATAGTCCCATTTCAGAAAAAGAAATAGAACAGGCAATTAAACAACTCCCTAAGAAAAAATCCCCAGGACCAGATGGATTTACATGTGAATTTTACCAAACATTTAAAGAACAATTGGCCCCAATGCTATATAAATTATTTGATAAAATAGGGAATGAAGGAGTCCTACCAAATTCCTTCTATGACACAGACATGGTACTGATACCTAAACCAGGTAGGCTGAAAACAGAGAAAGAAAATTATAGACCAATCTCCCTAATGAATATTGATGCTAAAATCTTAAATAAGATATTAGCAAAAAGACTACAGAAAATCATCTCCAAGATAATACACTATGATCAAGTAGGATTTATACCAGGAATGCAGGGCTGGTTCAATATTAGGAAAACTATCAATATAATTGGCCATGTTAATAACCAAATTAACAAAAACCATATGATCATCTCAATAGATGCAGAAAAAGCATTTGATAAAATCCAACATCCATTCCTATTAAAAACACTTGAGAGTATAGGAATAAATGGACTTTTCCTTAAAATAATCAGCAGCATCTATTTAAAACCATCAGTAAGCATCATATGTAATGGAGACAAACTGCAACCATTCCCAATAAGATCTGGAGTGAAACAAGGTTGCCCACTATCACCGTTACTATTTAATATTGTATTAGAAACGCTAGCTATAGCAATAAGAGCTGAGAAAGAGATTAAAGGAATAAGAATAGGCAATGAGGAAGCCAAATTATCACTCTTTGCCGATGACATGATGGTATACTTAGAGAACCCCAGAGATTCTGCTAAAAAGTTATTAGAAATAATCCACAACTTTAGCAAAGTTGCTGGTTATAAAATAAACCCACATAAGTCATCAGCATTCTTATATATCACTAACAAAATCCAACAGTCAGAGTTACAAAGAGAAATTCCATTTAAAGTAACTACTGATAATATAAAATATTTAGGAATCTATCTGCCAAGGGAAAATCAGAAACTTTATGAGCAAAATTACAGACCACTTTTCACACAAATTAAGTCTGATCTAACCAATTGGAAAAATATTAAATGCTCTTGGATAGGGCGAGCAAATATAATAAAGATGACAATATTACCTAAACTAATCTATTTATTTAGCGCTATACCAATCAGACTCCCAAAAAACTATTTTAATGACCTAGAAAAAATAACAACAAAGTTCATATGGAAAAACAAAAGGTCAAGAATTTCAAGGGAATTAATGAAAAAAAAATCAAATGAAGGTGGCTTAGCTGTACCAGATCTAAAATTATATTATAGAGCAGCAGTTACCAAAACTATTTGGTATTGGCTAAGGAATAGATTAGTTGATCAGTGGAATAGATTAGGTTCAAGGGATAAAACAGTCAACAAATATAGCAACCTAGTCTTTGACAAACCCAAAGATCCCAGCTTTTGGGATAAGAACTTACTGTTTGATAAAAATTGCTGGGAAAATTGGAAACTAATATGGCAGAAACTAGGCATTGATCCATACTTAACGCCGTACACCAAGATAAGGTCAAAATGGGTTCATGACCTAGGCATAAAGAATGAAATTATTAATAAATTAGAGGAACATAGGATAGTTTACCTCTCAGACCTGTGGAAGGGGAAGGTCTTTATGACCAAAGCAGAACTAGAGATCATTACTGATCACAAAATAGAAAATTTCGATTATACCAAACTGAAAAGTTTTTGTACAAACAAAACTAATGCAGACAAGATTAGAAGGGAAGCAATAAACTGGGAAAATATTTTTACAGTCAAAGGTTCTGATAAAGGCCTCATTTCCAAAATATATAGAGAATTAACTCTAATTTATAAAAAATCAAGCCATTCTCCAATTGAAAAATGGTCAAAGGATATGAACAGACAATTCTCAGATGAAGAAATTGAAACTATTTCTAGTCATATGAAAAGATGCTCCAAGTCATTATTAATCAGAGAAATGCAAATTAAGACAACTCTAAGATACCACTACACACCTGTCAGATTGGCTAAGATGACAGGAAAAAATAATGATGATTGTTGGAGGGGATGCGGGAAAACTGGGACATTGATGCATTGTTGGTGGAGTTGTGAACGAATCCAACCATTTTGGAGAGTAGTTTGGAACTATGCTCAAAAAGTTATCAAACTGTGCATACCCTTTGATCCAGCAGTGTTACTACTGGGATTATATCCCAAAGAGATTATAAAGAAGGGAAAGGGACCTGTATGTGCACGAATGTTTGTGGCAGCCCTTTTTGTAGTGGCTAGAAACTGGAAACTGAATGGATGTCCATCAGTTGGAGAATGGCTGAATAAATTGTGGTATATGAAAATTATGGAATATTACTGTTCTGTAAGAAATGACCAACAGGATGATTTCAGAAAGGCCTGGAGAGACTTACACGAACTGATGCTGAGTGAAATGAGCAGGACCAGGAGATCATTATATACTTCAACAACAATACTAGATGATGACCAGTTCTGATGGATCAGGCCATCCTCAGCAACGAGATCAACCAAATCATTTCTAATGGAGCAGTAATGAACTGTACTAGCTATACCCAGAAAAAGAACTCTGGGAGATGACTAAAAACCATTACATTGAATTCCCAATCCCTATATTTATGCACGCCTGAATTTTTGATTTCCTTCACAAGCTAATTGTACAATAATTCAGAGTCTGATTCTTTTTGTACAGCAAAATAATGTTTTGGTCATGTATACTTATTTTGTTTCTAAGTTATATTTTAATATATTTAACATCTACTGGTCATCCTGCCATTTAGGGGAGGGGTTGGGGGGGGTAAGAGGTGAAAAATTGGAACAAGAGGTTTGGCAATTGTTAATGCTGTAAAGTTACCCATGTATATATCCTGTAAATAAAAGGCTATTAAATTAAAAAAAAAATAAAAATAAAAAAATCATTAGGACTATTTATTTGTTTGTGGTTTGTTTATTATTCTATCAGTACAAGTAGGTAGTCTCTTTGAACTTAACTAGATTGGTTTTTGGATGAAAGCTGCACAATTTTCTATTAAGCCCATACTTAAAAAAGCCCATATTCAAAAACTTTAAGGGTAAGACAAAAAGTGAATATTGCTGTGAATAAAGTGATGATTGTGATCATCACAAAGTCAATGTCTTCACTAGAATAAGGAAGTTTTCAATAAAATACATAAATTAATTAAACAATCATGCCAATACATATGAGATTTTTTTCCAAAACAATTTTCTGGATTTTCAGAATTTTTTTATTTTTATTTTTTAATTCATAATTTTTTTATTGACAGAACCCATGCCAGGGTAATTTTTTACAACATTTTCCCTTGGATTCATTTCTGTTCCAGTTTTTCCCCTCCAACCCTCGAAGCCCTCCCCCAAATGGCAACAGGTCCTATATATGTTAAATATGTCACATTATGTACTAGATACAATATATGTGTGCCAAACCGAACAATTCTCTTGTTGCACAGGGAGAATTGGATTCAGAAGGTAGAAATAACCCAGGAAGAAAAACAAAAATGCAAATAGTTTTCATTCATTTTCCAGTGTCCTTTCTTTGGGTGTAGCTGCTTCTGACCATCATTGATCATTTGAAACTGAGTTAGATCTTTTCTTTGTCATAGAAATCCACTTCCATCAGAATACATCCTCATACAATATCATTGTTGAAGTATATAAGGATCTCCTGAGCCTCTCTGTATTCATCCTGCTGGTCGTTTCTTACAGAACAATAATATTCCATAACATTCATATACCACAATTTACCCAACCATTCTCTCCAATTCATGGGCATCCATTCATTTGCAGTTTCTAGAGACTACAAAAAAGGCTGCCTCAAACATTTTGGCACATACAGGTCCCTTTCCTTCTTTAGTATCTCTTTGGGATATAAGCCCAGTAGTAGCACTGCAGGATCAAAGGGTATGCACAGTTTGATAACTTTTTGGCCTTAATTCCAGATTGCTCTCCAGAATGGTTGGATTCATTCAAAACTCCACCAACAATGCAAAAGTGTCCCAGTTTTCCTGCATCCCCTCCAACATTCATCATTATTTTTTTCCTGTCATCTTAGCCAATCTGACAGGTGTGTAGTGGTATCTCAGAGTTGTCTTTATTTGCATTTCTCTGATCAATAGTGATTTGGAACACTCTTTTCATATGAGTGGAAATAGTTTCAATTTCATCATTTGAAAATTGTCTGTTCATATCCTTTGACCATTTATCAATTGGAGAATGGCTTGATTTGTTTGCATTAGTTTTGTTTGTACAAAGGCTTTTTAATTTGATGTAATCAAAATTTTCTATTTTGAGATCAATAATGGTCTCTAGTTCATCTTTGGTCACAAATTTCTTCCTCCTCCACAAGTCTGAGAGATAAACTGTCCTATGTTTCTCTAATTTATTTATAATCTCGTTCTTTATGCCTAAATCATGGACCCATTTTGATCTTATGTTGGTATACAGTGTTAAGTGTGGGTACATGCCTAATTTCTACCATATTAATTTCCAGTTATCCCATAGTTTTTGTCAATTAATGAATTCTTATCCAAAAACTTAGGATCTTTGGCTTTGTCAAACACTAGAATGTTATAGTTGACTATTTTGTCTTGTGAACCTAATCTATTCCACTGATCAATGAATCTATTTCTTAACCAGTAGCAAATGGTTTTGGTGACTGCTACTTTATAATATAGTTTTAGATCAGGTACAGCTAGGCCACATTCATTTGATTTTTTTTTTTCATTAATTCCCTTGAGATTCTCGATCTTTTGTTATTCCATACGAATTTTGTTGTTATTTTTCTAGATCATTGAAATATTTTCTTTGAAGTTTGATTGGTATAGCACTAAATAAATAGATTAGTTTAGGGAGTAATGTCATCTTTATTATATTCACTCGGCCTATCCAAGAGCACTGAATATTTTTCCAATTATTTAAGTCCGACTTTATTTGTATGGAAAATTATTTGTAATTTTGCTCATATAATAACTGAATTTCCTTTGGTACATAAATTCCCAAATATTTTATGCTGTCAACAATTATTTTGAATGGAATTTCTCTATGTATCTCTTGCTGTTGGATTTTGTTGGTGATGTATAAAAATGATTTATGGGGATTTATTTTGTATCCTGCAACTTTGCTAAAGTTGTGAATTATTTCTAATAGCTTTTTAGTAGAATCTCTAGGATACTCCAAGTATATCATCATATCATCTGCAAAGAGTGATAGTTTGGTTTCCTCATTGCCTACTCCAATTCCTTTAATCACTTTCTCGACTGTTATTGCTGAGGCTAGCATTTCTAATACATTGTTGAATAATAATGGTGATAGTGGGTAACCTTGCTTCACTCCACATCTTACTGGGAAAGGTTCCAGTTTTTCCCCATTGCATATGGTGCTTACTGACAGTTTTAAATAGATGCTCCTCACTATTTTAAGGAAAAGTCCATTTATTCTTATATTCTCAAGTGCTTTTTATTAGGAATGGATGGTGGATTTTATCAAATGCTTTTTCTGCATCTATTGAGATGATCATATGGGTTTTGTTAGTTTGGTTATTGATATAGTTTATTATGCTAATAGTTTTCCTAATATTGAACCAGCCCTGCATTCCTGGAATAAATCCTACTTGGAAATAGTGTGTAATCCTGGGGATGATTTTCTGTAATCTTTTTGCTAATATTTTATTTAAGATTTTAGCATCAATATTCATTAGGGAGATTGGTCTATAATTTTATTTTTCTGTTTTCAGTCTACCTGGTTTAGGTATCAGTACCATGTCTGTGTTGTAAAAGGAGTTTGGTAGGTCTCCTTCAGTCCCTATTTTTTGAAGTAGTTTATATAGCATTGGAGTTAATTGATCTTTAAATGTTTGGTAGAATTCACATGTAAATATATCTGGTCCTGGGGATTTTTTCTTAGGGAGTTGGTTAATAGCTTGTTCTATTTCCTTTTCTAAAATGGGACTGTTTACTCTATTTACTTCTTTCTCTGTTAATCTGGGCAAGCTATATTTTTGAAGGAATTCTTCCATTTCATTTAAATTGTCAAATTTATTGGCATAAAGTTGGTCAAAGTAACTCCTAATTATTGCTCTAATTTCCTCTTCGTTAAGTGGCGAGTTCTCCTTTTTCATTTTTAAGACTAACAATTTGATTTTCCTCTTTCCTTTTTTAAAATCAGATTTACTAAGGGTTTGTTTATTTTTTGGTTTTTTCATAGAACCAACTCTTAGTTTTATTAATTAATTCAATAGTTTTTTTTTTACTTTCAATTTTATTGATGTCTCCTTTTATTTTTAGAATTTCAAGTTTAGTGTTTGCCTGGGGGGTCTTAAATTTGTTCCTTTTCTAGCATTTTTAATTGCAAGCCCAATTCATTGACCTTCTCTTTCTCTATTTTGTGCAAGTAGGCCTCTAGAGATATGAAATTTCCTCTTATTACTGCTTTGGCTGCATCCCAAACATTTTAGTATGATGTCTCATTATTGTCACTTTCTTGGGTGAAGTTATTAATTATGTCTATGATTTGCTGTTTCACCCATTCATTCTTTAGTATGAGATAATTTAGTTCCCAATTAATTTTTGGTCTATTTTCCCCTGGCTTTTTGTTGAATGTAATTTTCATTGCATCATGGCCTGAAAAGGAAGCATTTACTATTTCTGCCTTACTGCATTTGAGTTTGAGGTTTTTATGTCCTACTATATGGTCTACTTTTGTATAGGTTACATGAACTGCTGAAAATAAAGTGTGCTCCTTTCTGTCTCCATTTTGTTTTCTCCAAAGATCTATCATATCTAACTTTTCTAGTATTCTATTTACCTCTTTGACTTCTTTTTTATTTATTTTCTGGTTTGATTTATCTAATTCTGAGAGTGCAAGGTTGAGATCTCCCACTATTATACTTTTGCTGTCTATTTCTTCTTGCAGCTCTCTTAATTTCTCTTTTAAGAATTTAGATGCTGCACTACTTGGTGCATATATGTTTAATATTGATATTGCTTCATTATCTATGCTACCCTTTAGCAAGGTATAGTGCCCTTCCTTATCTCTTTTAATTAGATCAATTTTTGCTTCTGTTTAATCTGAGATCAGGATGGCTACTCCTACTTTTTTTATTTCACTTGAAGCATAGTAGATTCTGCTCCAACCTTTTACCTTTACTCTATATGTATTTTCCTACTTCAGGTGTTTTTCCTGTAAACAATATATTGTAGGATTCTGGCTTTTAATCCATTCTGCCAACCATTTCCTCTATATGGGAGTATTTACCCCATTCACATTTATGGTTAAAATTACCAATTCTGTATTACTTGCCATCTTGTTAACCCATGCTTATGCTTTTCTCCCTTCTTTCCCCCTTATCCCCCTCCCCAGTATTAAACTTGTGAGCACCACTTGCTTCTCACATCCCTCCCTTTTTAGTATCTCTCCACCTGCCTTAGAGTTCCTCCCCCTATCTTACTCCTTTTCCTCAGAGTTTCCATATTCCCTTCCACTTCACTTACTCCTTCCCTTTTCACTTTCACTTTTCTCTTCTCACTTTTCAATGAGGTGGGAGAAATTTCACCATAAATTGAATATATCTATAATTTTTCTCTTAAAGCCAATTCTGATGGCAGTAAGATACCCACTATATTCATCCCCCTCCATTCTTTCTCTCAGATATAATAATTTTCTTTTGCCTCTTCATGAGATGTAGTACCCTCACTTTACCCTTTTCCAGGTACAATGTCTTTTCTACCTCTAGTGTCTAGAACAAGGTATATATGTATTCTTTATACATCTTTATAGTGGAAATATAGTTCCCAAGATTTCTTTTTACCTTTTTAGGTTTCTCTTGAGTTCTATATTTGTAGGACAAAATTTTTGTTAAGTTCTGTTTTTTTCATCAAAAACAGGTGAAATTCGCTTATTTTGTTGAATGACCATCTTCTTCCCGGGAAAAAAGATGCTCATTCTGGCTGGGTATGTTATTTTTGGTTGCATACCAATTTCCTTATCCTTTTGGAATATCATATTCCAGGCCCATTGATATTTTAATGTGGATGCTGCTAGATCCTGGGTAATCCTTATTGTGGTCCCTCTATATTTAAATTGGGTTTCTCTAGCCACTTGCAGTATTTTTTCCTTCATCTCAGGGTTCTAGCATTTGGCCACTATATTTCTTGGTGCTTTGATTTTAGGATCCCTTTCAGTAGGTGATCAATGAATTATTTCAATGTCTATTTTACCCTCTGTTTCTATGATGTCTGGGCAGTTCTCTTTGGAACTGCCTGGAATTTCCTGGAAAATAGTGTCCAGGCTTTTTTTTTTTTTTTTCATCATATTTTTCTGAGAGTCCAATCATTCTTAGATTATCTCTCCTATATCTATTTTCCAGGTCTGTTGTTTTCCCAAGAAGGTATTTCACGTTTTTTTCCATTATTTGTTTTTTTTGGTTTTGCTTGACTGATTCTTGTTGTCTCCTTGAGCCATTCAATTCCATTTGCTCAATTCTGATTTTTAATGAAATATTTTCTTCACTCACTTTTTTATATCTTTTTTCTAATTTCCCAATTGAGTTTTTAAGTGAGTGGTTTTGTTCTATGAAATTTTTTTTCCATTTTGCTAATTTTATTTTTAGAGAGATATTTTCTGTTTCCAGTTCACTATTTGTATACTTCAACAATTTGATTTCTTTATTCACTCTGTCTTTAAATGAGTGGAATGACTTCCCCAGACTCTCTTGCCAAACCTCCCTTTCCTTTTCCCATTTTTCTTCTAGCTCTCTTGTGAGAGCCTTTTTAATTTCTTCTATGAGATTCATCTGTGCTGAGGAACAGATGATCTCCTCCTTTGGGGATTCACCTGGAGACAGTCTGTTTTTAGTCTCCTCAGAGTTTAGAGTCTGCTCTCTATCCATATAGAAGCTGTCAGTGGTTAAGGTCCTTTTCAATTTTTTGCTTATTTCTTCAGATAACAATCAAAGACAAACTAGCAAAGAAAAAAAAGGAAAAAACCCCAAAGGAATCTGCTTTCTTTTTTGAGCTGGGTGGTGTTACTGAGCTTCCTCTAAAGACTGCGGGGGCGGGGGGGGGGGGGGGGGGGGGGGGGCAGGGGGGGCCCTAACAGGATAGTGGATGGCTGTGCTGTGCCTGTGCTCTGAGACTTTGAAAGCGTGCTCGAGCAAAAACAGACCTTTCTTGGCGAATTTCAAGGATGTTTTCTCTTGGTGACTATTTGTGGGTTTTTTTTCAGTCAAGCATTAATTCAGAGGCTTGTCATGAAATGAATTCTGAGAGAAAATGCGGAGCTTTTGCAGCTATTTGCCTCCTCTCCGCCATCTTCGCCAGAAGTCCCCAGAATTTTTTTAAAGACAGATCTATGATACTATCAGTATCAATATACTACCTTTATAAGTCAGATTTTTGATTTAACAGTTTTTCCATAAGCCTTTGTGACTGACAATATTAAAAGCCTTGTTCAAATCCACAAATGTCATATGTAAATCTTTTTTTAGGTCCTGGTATTTCTTATGGAGTCGTCAGGCAGCAAACATCATACTGACTATTATTTGGACCCTTCTGAAGTCACACTGGCTCTCAAGTTGATGACCTTCTTGCAGGTATAGGATTAGTCTATTAGGGAGTATTGTGGCAAGAATCTTGCCAGCAGTTACCTAGAGAGTATTGATCAATTCTCTGCTGCTTGTATTCTAAAAATTAGCATCAAAATAACATAGCTACTCCATTAGCCAGCATCATACCATCCATATGTGTCACCATCTGTTTCAGCAAACAGAGAAGTTTGGAAATTTGTAGATAAGGTCATTTACCTTGAAAGTTAACTTTTCAGGAATTCCACATTGATAATGAGGTTGAAACATTTATTCTAAGGGCTCGCTCAGTGTTTGAGATATGAGATTGACTAGTAAACTGAAGGCCTATAGAGCTGTTTTATTGACCTCATTTTTATCGAGTACTCACATAAGATAGGCTCTCATAAGGTAGTCAGAAAAAGCAATACAAGTATACTCAAGGTTTCTTAAAAACTTTGCAATTGATTCTATGACAAGGAAGTCCCCAGAATTTTTTAAAGACAGATCTATGATAGTATCAGTCAATATACTACCTTTATAAGTCAAATTTTGATATAACAGTTTTTCTACCAGAGAGACCCTGGTAGAGGACTGTCGAGTATAGCATGCCCTTATCAGAGAAGATACTGTACTTCATGAGCAAAGCAGAATTGAAATTGCTAAGAAGAAACATGAAGTTCATAAAATTAGAGAACACCCCCCCTCAACTGTTCATGGGGAGTTACTCGTGTCTGAATAGAGCATTCTGAACTCATATTGTTCTGATCAACTGGTCAGACACACTAACTTGACTCTAAAATAATGATGTCATTTTGGTCCTCTTCAAAAGGGAATGACACCAATCAATTATGTTTATAAGTGGACATCATAAAATCCTTTCACAATGCCTAATCCTGGAAATTCATAAGTCCTTCTTACTGGATCTACAATCTTGAAAGAAAAAAATACGAAATGAGTGTTAGTTCATTTATGATAAAATAAGGTGAGAGAGATTTAGACTTGCATTCTTAAAGAAGCATATTTGAAAAACAAGAGCAAACATTGTTAGGAAAGCCATTTTAAAAATCTCTAGATTTTAATTTTCTATAAATAGAGGAAGTGTGACATTGTAAAGATATCATGCTCTTAAGGCAAAGACTTCAGTTTATATCCCATCTCAGAAACAATATTTAAATAACTTTGAGATGAACCACTTGAATGACTCATCTATAAAAGAAAAGTTCAGACAATTATCAGGGGCTTTTATTACTCTATATTTTTGGTCTCATGATTAAAAACTATCTGAAACCTTTTTCTAATTCTAACATCCTTGTATAAGACATTTTACTGCCCTAGTATTCTATATATTATGATTCTAACATTCTGTCCTGATTTCACATTCTAGTTTAAGGACCCTTCGATGTCTAATATTCTCTAGGTCTAAGCCCGCTTTTTCTAATTTTCTATACTTTTGTGTCCTTTCTAATTATCTAAGTTTCTAGTTAAATCTTTGCCCATATTTTTACGTAATAAGATTCTGTCTATGATCACTTGGATTTTCAATATAATATAAATTTAGAGTTTGTCTTGTCTTTCCTAACCTCTTCCTGCTTAAATATAAAACTCCAAAAAAGAGGTATTTGCAAAGTTCATTTTCATCATTGTCCTCAAGATTTCACAATTCTGATTAGATTGTAGGTCAAAAGAATTTCATTTATATGGAGACTTTCTTGCAAATCTCTATGTCAATAAACATTTGTCTTCCCCTATTTTTTTTTGGATCCATCTACAGAAATTTAGACATGAAAATATCTTTTCAAAATTAAGTTGAGACAGGGCATCAGAGGATAAATAAAGATGCACTAGGAATAAATGGAAGCACAAAATTGATTCTTGAAGCTCAGCTTCTGAATTCCCTTCATTAATTGTTCTATCTTTTCTTGTTTTTCATTTCCAAATTTCTTAGAAATATCATACAAATGCCTAACCAGAAAAGAGAATTTTTAAAGGTAACCTTTCCACATGCTAATGATCTTAAAAACAATGCTAGGACAAAATAATATGAAGAAATGATAGTAGTAAATAATGAGCATCTCCCTTTTTGTGAAAAAGTAAGCATATTCACCATTTACATATTTTCATTAATTTCCTAGTCTTTCCTCTAGTATAGAAATAAAATGAAACTTTTAGCAGGCTTCATCTAGTCAGAATATAATTGTAAAATCTCCTAAGGTTTGTTTATATGAAAATATTCTTCCCCCAAAATTTCAGAACCCCTGTGTCTCTTTGAACTAATATCAAAGAATAATATAAATTTTAAGGATAATAGTTTTTACGTATATTAAGTTTTGAATAGTTAAATAGAGTTGTATTTACATAGGCACAGTATAGATTTACTAATTGTTCCTATCTAGGACAGTTAACATAAGTTTTAAAATCTTAGGATTTCTAGAAGTGAAGAGGTAATGCACTGCTGCCAGATGAGTAATTTTGCTATGGGAAATAGTGATCACCAGAAATCTGCATCATTTCCCTGTTGTCCTACTGAGGAGGAGGCTATAGCTATGACTGTGTGCATGGCCCATTTCATGGTAGTTAACTCACCAAATAGCATACAAAAGAAACAGTTCTCAAATAATGACCCTTTAGAAGAGCCCTTCAGAGAATTGTATTTGAACATAATGGTGGTCCTTTGCTTGTACTAATCAGTGAACCAATGAATCCTATAATCCCCGTTGGTATATTAAAAGAATGAAAAGATTACTCTCAGCCACAGATTTGAAGAATAAAGCTTTATGGAGTCTACATCCATGCAAAATAAGGTAAGAAGAGAGTCAGGTGATTATACATGGAATAAAATCTTTGGAGATAAGCAAACTTTTTTTTTATTTAAAATGCATAATGTGCATGTTCAGATTATTTGAGTAATCAACATTATTCTATAAATAATATCTTCTTTGTAGTCATAGCTAGATTGTAGAGAATCCATTGCATTTTAGAAATAGCATTAATACCATAACATTATAAGGTCATGCTTTTATTCAGATAATCCAAGAATCCTATATTTGGAATGAGAAGAACTTGATTTAAATCCTACTTTGGCTTCTATCTGCTAAAATGACTATTGGCAAATATTTAAATTTATAGGTACCTATTCTGTAACAAAAGGATTATAGAATTTTCTTTTTGCTTCCTACCTTTAGTTTCTTGAAAACATGAAGTGTGTTTGTCTGTTATTTGATTCTGAAGTTAGGTCTCTCCCAAAATGATACATTTCTTCAACCTCCCCCTGATCCATATAACATGAGGAGCTAATGAAATAAATAGCTGCAGTTTTCACTTCTGCTTTACCATATTGTTGATCAAAAGGGATATAGTTTGATGTCAGCTACTTGGATTTTCTAAAAAAGCATGTAGTATCATCAAGATCAGTTATGGCTGTTAATCCCTACAGTGTTTGCCATGTATTAATCAAACTCAAAATGTACCATAATTTCTATTATGTAAAAGCATGAAATCTATTTTATTAAGGCAATTTATAATACCAGTTAAGTTATAACTGACTAATAAAATCAATGGAAATCTTCAAATGAAAATAACTACAATATATTGATTACTCCATCTTATAAAGAATAAAGCATGGCATAGTTAAAAGAATGCTTAGAAAATAGTGGAATTTTGTCACAATTCTTCTCTGTATTAGGCATAGTGCAACAAGTCTCATTTTCCATATAAATAAAAAAAAAAGAATGGTGTAGATTATTTCATGAGATGGCTTTTAGCACATTGATAGAAGTCATCCATTCTCTCTCTCTCTCTCTCTCTCTCTCTCTCTCTCTATCTATCTCTATCTGTCTGTCTGTCTCTCTTTCTCTCTCTCTCTCTCTCTTTCAGTAGAGATATAATACATATAGATGTATCAACAGATGAAAAAACAGATAGTAGATTTTTTTCCCATAGCACTTCACAAATTACCTATAACACAGAAGTTGCTTAAAATGTTTATTGATTCATTGTTGAGTTTATATTGAGGTGCGTAATTCTTTAAACATTTCTAGTATAATTATCCTTCTTGGAATCCCTCTTATAAACTTTCATTGTGATTTATTAATGATGCTTTTTTTAGTTTTATTTTTTCTTGTAATACAAGCATATTAACTTTTTAAGTATACATTTCTTTATGAATTATGTTGGGAGAGAAAAACCAAAACAAAAGCAAAAAGGCACAAGAGAAAAAAGAAACAGAAAAAAGTGAATATAACATGTGCTGATTTACATTCAATCTCCATAGTTCTCTTTCTGGATAAAGATATTATTTTCTATTTAAAGTTTATTGGGGTTGCCTTGGATGAGTGAACCACTGAGAAGAAGCAATACTTTCATAGTTGATCACAACACAATCTTGTAACTGTGGGTAATGTACTCCTAGTTCTGCTTATTTTGCTTAACATCAGTTAGTGTAAATCATTCCATGCTTTTCTAAAGTCAATTTGTTCATCATTTTTTATTGAATAATAATATTCCATTACTTTCATAGATCAGAACTATTCAGCCATTCCCCAACTGATAAGCATCTACTCATGTTCCAATTCTTTGCCATCAAAAAAGAGCTGTTACAAACATTTTTGCATGTGTTGGTCCTTTCCCTTCCTTTATGATTTCCTTTTTGTAGAGATCCAGTAGTGACACTACAAAGTCAAAGGATGTGTATGTTTTGACAGTCCTTTGGTCATATTTCTGAATTGCTCACCAGAATTGGTGGATCATTTCACAATTTCATGAACAATGCATTAGTATTCCACTTTTCCCACGCTACTTTCAACATTTATCTTTATCTTTCCCATCATCTTAGCCAATTTGAGAGTTGTGAAATGGTACCTCAGAGTTGTTTTAATTTGCACTTCTGTAATCAATAGTCATTTAGCATATTTTATATGACTATAGATAACTTTCATTTCGTAATCTGAATATTATCTGTTCTTATCCTTTGACCATTTATCATTTGGAGAATGACTTGCATTCTTATAAATTTTACACAGTTCTTTATGTATTTCAGAAATTAGGCCTTTATCAGAAATAATGTCTTTAAAATTTTTTTAACAATGTTTTGCTCCCCTTGTTTCTGTTGATTTTGTTTTTGCAAAAACTTTTAATTTAATGTAATCAAAGTTGTTCATTTTTGATTTCATAATGTTCTCTAGGTCCTCCTTCATTGTAAATGCTTTCCTTCTTCAAAGATATTATAAGTTAACTATCACTTGCTTTCCTAATTTGCTTATGGTATAATATATTATGCTCAAAACATGTTTATGTTTTGACCTCAATTTGAAAGAAGTATGAGATGTAGCTCTATGGCGAGTTTCAGAAATTTTAATTTCCAGTTTTCCTAGCATTTTTTGTCAAATATTGAGTTTTTAATCACTGAATCTGGAATTTGTAAATTTATCAAATACTACATTATTATACTCATTGTTCTAACTTATTCCACTGATCCACCACTCTAGTTTTTATTCAGTAATAAATATTTTTGATGACTACTGCTTTATTATATAGTTTTATACCTGGTACTACTAAGCCACCATGCTTTATATATTTTTCATTAATTCCCTTGATATTCTTGATATTTTTTTCTTCCAGATGAATTTTGTTATCATTTTTTCTATCCTATAAGATAATATTTTGACAGTTTGGTAGCTTACTGAACAAGTATACCAATTTAGTAAAATTGTCAATTTTATTATATTAGCTTACCCTACCCATGAACAATTTATATTTTTTGTAATCCTGTATTCTTTTTTAAAGCATTTTTTATTTTCAAAACATATGCACAGATAATTTTTCAACATTGACCCTTGGGTTTCAGATTTTCCCCTCCTTCCCCCATCCCCTTCTCTAAATGGCAAGCAATTCAATATATGTTAAATCAAATATATGTAAACATATTTATATAATTCTCTTACTGCATAAGAAAAATCAGATCTAAAAGGAAAGTAAATGAGTAAGAAAACAAAATGCAAGTGAACAACAGAAAAAAGAATAACAATGTTATGTTGTAATCCATATTCAGTTTCCACAGTCCTTTCTCTGGATGTATATGGCTCTCTTCATCACAAGATCATCAGTCATCTCATTGTCGGAAAGATCATGTTCATGAGAATTGATCCTTGTATGATATTGATTTTGTGCACAATGATCTCCTGGTTCTGCTCATTTTATGTAGCATCAGTTCATGTAAGTCTCTCCAGACCTCTCTAAAGTCATCCTCCTGATTATTATAGAACAATAATATTTCATAACATTCATATACCATGACTTATTCAGCTATTCTTCAACTGATGGGTGTCCTCTCAGGTTCCAGTTTCTTGCCACTACGAAAACGGCTGCCACAAAAACTTTTACATATGTAGGTCCCATTCCTTTCTTTAAGATCTCTTTGGGATATAGGCACAATAGAAATATTGCTGGATCAAAGGGTATGCATAGTTTGATAACTTTTAAAAAATAATTCCAAATTGCTCTCCAGAATTGCTGGATGCATTCACAGTGCCACCAACTATGTAATAGTGTCCCAGTTTTCCAACATCCCCTCCAGTATTCATTATTATTTTTTTCCTGTCACCTTAGCCAATCTGAGAGGTGTGTAGTGGTATCTCAGTGGTCTTAATTTGTATTTATCTTATCAATAATGATGTAGAGCACTTTTTCATATGACTAGAAATGTTTTTAATTTCTTCACCTGAAAATTGTATGCTCATATCACTTGATGATTTATCAATTGGAAAATGGCTTGAATTCTTATAAATGAGTCAATTCTTAGAAGGGAAACAATAAACTGGGAAAACATTTTTACACTCAAAGGTTCTGATAAAGGACTCATTTCCAAAATATATAGAGAATTGACTCTAATTTATAAGAAATCAAGCCATTCTCCAATTCATAAATGGTCAAAGGATATGAACAGACGATATTCAGATGATGAAATTGGAACTATTACCACTCATATGAAAGAGTGTTCCAAATCACTATTGATCAGAGAAATGCAAATTAAGACAACTCTGAGATACCACTACACACCTCTCAGATTGGCTAAGATGACAGAAAAAAATAATGATGAATGTTGGAGGGGATGTGGGAAAACTGAGACACTGTTGCATTGTTGATGGAGTTGTGAATGAATCCAACCATTCTGGAGCATAATCTGGAATTATGCCCAAAAAGTTATCAAACTGTGCATACCCTTTGATCCAGCAGTGCTACTACTAGGCTTATACCCCAAGGAGATACTAAAGAAGGGAAAGGGACCTGTATGTGCCAAAATGTTTGTGGCAGCCCTGTTTGTAGTGGTTAGAAACTGGAAAATGAATGGATGCCCATCTATTGGAGAATGGTTGAGTAAATTGTGGTATATGAATGTTATGGAATAGTATTGTTCTGTAAGAAACGACCAGCAGGATGAATACAGAGAGGCTTGGAGAGACTTACATGAACTGATGCTGAGTGAAATGAGCAGAACCAGGAGATCATTATATACCTCAACAACGATACTGTATGAGGATGTATTCTGATGGAAGTGGATTTCTTCAACAAAGAGAAGATCTAACTTAGTTTCAATTGATTAAGGATGGACAGAGCAGCTATACCCAAAGAAAAAACACTAGGAAATGAATGTAAACTGCTTGCATCTGTATTCTTTTTCCCGGGTTATTTATACCTTCTAAATCCAATTCTCTCTGAGCAACAAGAGAACTGTTCAGTTCTGCACGCATATATTATATCCAAGATCTCCTATAACCTATTTAACATGTATAGGACTGCTTGCCATCTGGGGGAGGGAATTGAGGGAGGGAGGGGAAAAATCGGAACAGAAGGATACAATACAATACAAGGGATAATGTTGTAAAAAATTACCCTGGCATGGGTTCTGTCAATAAAATGTTATTTAAAAAAAAAAAAGAATTTGAGTCAATTCTCTATATATTTTGGTAACAAAACTTTTATTAGAATCCTTAAATGTAAAAATGTTTTCTCAATTTACAGCTTCCCTTCTGATATTATCTGCATTAATTTTGTTTGTACAAAATCTTTTTAACTTAATAGAATCAAAATTATCTATTTGGTATTCAATTATGAGTTCCAGTTCTTCTTTGCACACAAATCCCTTCCTTTTGCAGAGATCTAGGTGTAAACAATCTTATGTTCTTATAATTTGGCTATAATATCATTTTTTATTATTATAGTTATTTATTTACAAGATATATACATAGGTAATTTTTCAGCATTGACAGTTGCAAATTTTTTTGTATCAACTTTTTCCCTACTTCCCTCCCACCTCTTCCCCCAGATGGCAGGTTGACCAATACATATTAAATATGTTAAAGTATAAGTTAAATATAATATGTTAAATACAATATTTGTATATTTGTCCAAACAGTTATTTTGCTGTATAAAAAGAGTCGAACTTTGAAAGAGTGTAAAATTAGCCTGTGAAGGAAATCAAAAATGCAGGCGGACAAAAATAGAGGGATTGGGAATTCTATGTAGTGGTTCATAGTTATCTCCCAGAATTCTTTCCCTGGGTATAGCTAGTTGAGTTCATTACTGCTCTATTGAAACTGATTTGGGTCATCTCATTGTTGAAGAGGGCCACATCCATCAGAATTGATCATCATATAGTATTGTTGTTGAAGTATATAATGATCTTCTGGTTCTGCTCTTTTCACTCAGCATAAGTTCATGTAAGTCTCCCCAGGCCTTTCTGAAATCATCCTGCTGGTCATTTCTTACATAACAATAATATTCCATAATATTCATATACCACAATGTATTCAAACATTCTCCAATTGATGGACATCCACTCCATTTCCAGTTTCTGGCCACTACAAAGAGGGCTGCCACAAACATTCTTGCACATATATTTCCCTTTCCCTTCTTTAAAATCTCTTTGGGATATAAGCTCAGTAGGAACACTACTGGGTCAAAGGGTATGCACAGTTTTGATAGCTTTTTGAGCATAGTTCAAAATTGCTCTCCAGAATGGCTGGATGTGTTCACAATTCCACCAACAATGTATCAGTGTTCCTGTTTTACCACATCCCCCCCAGCATTCCATATTATCTTTCCCTATCATTCTAATCAATCTGACAGGTGTGTAGTGGTATCTCAAAGTTGTCTTAATTTGCATTTCTCTGATTAATAGTGATTTGGAGCATCTTTTCATATGGCTAGAAATAATTTCAATTTATTCAACTGAGAATTGTCTGTTCATATCCTTTGACCATTTATTAATTGAAGAATGATTTGATTTCTTATAAATTAGAGTCAATTCTCTCTATGTTTTTAAATGAGGCCTTTATCAGAACCTTTGACTATAAAAATGTTTTCCCAGTTTATTGCTGCCTTTTAATCTTGTCTGCATTAGTCTTGTTTGTACAAAAACTTTTCAATTTTATACAATCAATTTTTTCTATTTTATGATCAATAATGTTCTTTAGTTCTTCTTTGGTCATAAGTCCCTTCTTCTTTCACAGGTCTGAGAGTTAAACTATCCTATGTTCTTTTTAATTATTTATAATCTCATTCTTTATGCCTAGGTCATGAACTTATTTTGACCTTACCTTTGTGTATGGTGGTAAGTGTGGGTCAATATCTAGTTTCTGCCATGCTTATTTCCAATTCTCCCAGCAATTTTTGTCAAACAGTGAGTTCTTATCCCCAAAGCTGGGGTCTTTGGGTTTGTCAAACACTAAATTAATAAATTTATTGGCTGCTTTGTCCTTTGTACCTAACCTATTCCACTTATTGACTCGTCTATTTCTTAGCCAATACCAAATGGTTTTGGTAAGTGCTGGTTTATAATATAATTTTAGATCTGGTACAGCTAGGCCATCTTCATTTGATTTTTTTTCCATTAATTCCTTTGAAATTCTTGACCTTTTGTTTTTTCATGTGAACTTTGTTGTTATTTTTTCTAGATCATTAAAATAGTTTTTTGGGAGTCTGACTGGCATAGCGCTAAATAAATAGATTAGTTTAGGTAGTATTGTTATCTTTATTATATTTGCTCGCCCAATCCAAGAGCATTTAATATTTTTCCAATTGGTTAGATCTGACTTTATTTCTGTGGAAAAAGCTTTGTAGTTTTGCTCATATAATTTCTGATTTTCCCTTGGCAGATAGATTCCTAAATATGTAATATCACTTTTTATGTCTAAATAATGAACCCATTTTGACTTTATCTTTGTATGTGGTTTTAAGTCGGGTCAATGTTCAGTTTTTTTTTTTCCATACTAGTTTCCAATTTTCCTAGCAGTTGTTGTCAAATATTGCATTTTTATCCCAAAAGTTGAGATCTCTGGGTATGTCAAAGACTAGATTGCTATAATTATGGACTATTTTGTCCAGTGAACCTAACCTATTCCATTGATTGATTAGTCTATTTCAAATGGTTTTGATGACCATTGCTTTATAATATAGTTTTGGGTTTGGCACAGCTAGACCACTTTCATTGTCAAATTTTTTTCATTAATTTCCTTGAAATTCCTGACCTTTTGTCTAGAATGAACTTTGAACACATAAACTTTGTTATTATTTTATCTATGTCTGTAAAATAATTTCCCAGGAATTTGACACTTATGGCGCTAAATAAATAGATTAATTTAAGTAGTATTGTCATTTTCATTATAGCTACTCAGCCTATCCATGAGCATTTGAAAATTTTTCAACCTTATTAGAGTTAACTTTACATAATCCTGTATTCTTAAAGACCATTCAAATGAATTACAAATTTTACTAGCATATCAAACAGGAAGGTTTTCAAATTAAGTCTTTATGATAGCTAGGATATCTGTAGTTATAGTAACCATCTAGTGAATCTCAAAAAAGGTCTAGATTGAAAAGATGATTGAAAAGATGAACATGTATTTGATTATAGAATTTCTATTTGGAAGTTTTCAATCATTGTGCAAATTTAAGAGGTCTAAATATATTATCTAAAAGCAAGATATTGTCATTTGTGTTACTTTACATTTTGCATAGATCCCAGTATAGGCCTCTACATAAAGCAGATCTTTTGTATAAATGCATTAGCATTAAAAACTCCCTTGATGGCAAAATGAATAATGAATCTGTCAGCATGTCTAACTATATTCTACCTCTACCATATCCTCCCTATGTGACTTTGGGAAAGTCACATAAAGATTTGGAAGACTCAGTGTTCTCTTTTGTAAAATAAAAGGTTTGAACTGGATGACATTTAAGATCTCCTTGAACTTTAAATTTGTGATTCTGTATAAGAGACATATATACTCCTCACACTACATTAAATAAAACCATCATTCTCTGAAAGGCTACAGGATAAAATATTGACCATATAAATATTGATGGGTTTTTAATTGTTATTTCATAAATATTCTTAACATAAACACACAAATATGATTGGAGAACTCAACACAAGTCTACAATCAAGCAGAATAAGGCTGATGGCCTTTTTATGTAATAGACCTTCAACTATTTCAGGACAATCTTCAGGTCCACACACCCCAGTTTTCTCTTCTAGAAAAGTGGCATGGTGAAGTAAATCATGTTTAAAACTGGGAATAAAAATGGGTTGGACGTTCACTCCTGATACCAATTGAGTTATACTGGATTCATCAAGTATGAATTAATCTAACCCTCTGTTTTGCCATTTGTAAAACTCAGAGGACTGTACTAAATGATTTTGTTCTCAGAGTTTCATCCTTAAAATCTATTATTGTTTCATCCTCTTTTTTCCCCCTCAAATTTAAATATCTCACATTATTTCAATTGATCTTTATAGCAATTCATCAAGTTATTTTACCATCCTAATTTTCTGCTTTGGACCTTGAAATCTGTCAGAATTCTTCCTAAAATATATTACAAAGAATTAGATACTATTTTATAAGTGCTAATTGATGAATAAACTACAGGAAGATGATCATGTTCCTAGTCTTGGACTCTAGATTTCTCACTGTGTCAAGTATATGAACTTTTAACTATCTTGTTTCAGATAAATAGCTTTGTCTTAATACCAAAAAAAGAAAAAAAATTAATGCATAAAAGTTTGGCTTTAATGGGGAAAAATTTGGGTCAAAATACCACTGATATACATTATTGTATGAAAATCAGTAGGTCACTTATCTTCTTAATGCCCTAGACTTTCTCCAAGAACACAAATTACAGATGAACTGCTGATCTGGATTAGTAGGAGTTTCTTCACTTAATATTCCCTGCTCTGATGAAGTAAGAAATCCAATCCCCCCAAGCCAAAAAAAGTGGCAGAGAGATTAATGTATTTCCCTCTTGTCTAATTAATCACTATTTAAACATCATAGAGCTTAAAGCTGAAAGGGACCTCAGAAATTTATTTTCATCATTGATGTTAAAGTCAGATATTCACTTTGATACTTCAAAAATTAAAAAAAAATCTTTTTTTTGGCCAGTTCAGTAGTACAGTATATAAAGCACTGAGTCAGGAGTCAGGAAAATCTGTGTGCAACTCCAATAATCACTTAGTGTGTGATACAATAAAAAAATCACTTATCTGGTTGCCTCAGTTACTTTTTCTTTCCAAATTTATTTTATTTGAAGAAACCAAATAAGAAAAACAAAAACAAAAACAAAAAAGCAATACAAAAAAATGAAACTAAAGAAAAAAGAACATTATCATGTGTCCAACAGAACATTAGGGAGGACTCAAAGTATATAATAACAAATATCATTTTAAGAAACTACATATATATATATATACATAATATATATATATATATATATATATATATATATATATATATATAATATGAAATTTCATTCATTGGTGTACATCTTTTTCTTACTGCCTTGTAAATTGTTCTTTTGTTCTCTGTAATGTTCGGGCTAGCTTTCTGGGGGACCTCTGGAAGGGCATTGGTCTCAGCAGGGTAGACTTGTCCATTTTCTTGGACAAGAAAGAGTCCAAAGTCTGTATTGTCTCTTACATAGTCTAGCTCTGTCATAGTCTGACCCAGTCTCCTCTAGCAGTCTTGCCAGTCTGCCAGTCTGACTTCAGTCTGACTTCCTGTCTCCAGTTCTTTTATACCCTATTATAACTACATCATTACACCATACTGAATATGTGTGAACTACAGAACTATTTCATCACTATGTGAAGTACTAAATATATGTTAACTAGATTTAACCATTGTCTCATCAATTCTCTGTGTTAACACCTTGTTTCAAGGATACTTTTTTCAAGTATCCTTCTCCAGAGTTCTGGCTCTCTAAGGTTCTTTGCTGCATACTTTTTTTACTTTATTCTTTTCCCTCTTTCCATCTCTCCTCACCACACTGAAATAGGCTATAGTTAAGAAAGAATATATTTATCTATACATATGTAGATATATACTTACATATACATAAACACACACCTAGACACACAAACCCTTTTATTCCCCCCTCCCTTTTATCCCAAGGAAGCTACATTTAAGAAAAGATATATTTATTTATACATATACATACATACATTCACATACCTCACATCCACATGCCTTTCCTATTCCTGATGACTCTTTCATTAAATTCTGCTCCATAACTTGATTATTATTACTTAACCTCTCCCTGCGCAGAGATTCTTCCCTTGTCCTCTTCCCACACCATTTGCTTCCTCATCTACCTATCCCTTCCCCTTTATTTCTTTAAAGATTCTGGAGGGTGCTATGCCCATCATGGTATATATGTAGAGTCGCCTATTAAATCCATTCCCGATACAAGTAAATTATCAGAATTATGAGCCTTCCTCTCCCCTAATGTATAAGTGTTCATTCCTCCTCCACACCTCATTTGTATAACTTGATTACTATTTTACTTTTACCCTGCCTGTAAGAGGGAAGGTGTTCTGATCAAGTATACTTGAAACAAGGTGTCAGCTCTGTGGAATTGATGAGATAATGGTTCTCTACTATACATATACTTAGTACTTAGCATGGTGATGTAATGGTTCTCTAATTCACACATATTCAGTATGCTGTAATGATGTAATTGTAATAGAGCATTTAAACTGGGGACAAAGTCAGACTCAGAGGGAGACTGGTTGAGACAATCAGACTTCTGGATAAGAGTGAGTCAGACTGAGAATGGGTCAGACTGTGTAAGAGAGAATATAGACTTTGGACTTCCAGAAAGCTAGCTGAAACATTATACTATCAATCTTTCTTTTGGAGCTTTTCATATAAACCTTAAACAAAAAATATACATTTTCCATGTGAAAAAAAAATTTGTCTATGTTTAAACAGTTGCTCTATTCTGAGTTCCTTAACGTTTCTCTTTGATATTAGCTCTTCTGTGTTAAATTTTCTTTTCAAGTTTTGGATGGGTTGATAGAAAGTCCTAAAAATCTGCAAATTTCTTGAATGCCCATGTTTTTCTTATTCAAAATAATAGGTAATTTTTCTACGTGTGAAATTTTTGGCCATAGGCCTAATTCTTTTTCTAGTCTCAAGTATGATCCCAAGACCTGCAGTCTTATATGTAGCTGCTACTAAGTCTTGTACAATTCTAATTATAGCTCCAGCATATATGAATTGTTTTTTTTCCTTGTTTCTTGCAAAATTTTCTTTTTGATATGAAAGTTTCAAAATTTGGAAATAATATTCCTATGCATTTTCCACAAAAGATCATCCACTGATGATCAGTACATTTTTTCTATTTCTACTTTGACTTCATATTCTATCACTCCAGGACAATTTTCTACGATTATTTCCTTCATTACTGTGTCAAGATTCTCTTTTTTGTCACAATTTTCTGGCAGTTCAATTATTCTTATATTTTTTCATTTTGATCTCTTCTCCATTCTATGTGATGTTTAACATTCTGTACTATTTTCTCATTCTTTATAACCTTTTTTTGTTATTTCTTGGTCTCAATTAACTTCACTGGCTTCCTCTTGCCCAATTCTAAGGTTTGAAGAGTTATTTTGATCTTTGAGTCTCTGTACCTTCTTTTCTAATTAGTTATTTTTTCCCCATAATCTTCCTGTTTTTCTTGGATAGTTTTTTTTTTCTTCAGTTTTTCCTCAATGCCTCTCATTTGAATTTTGAATTCTTTTTTGAGTTCTATAAATTCTCTCTGGGCAGAAAACATTTCACATTACTCTTCAGATAGAACCCTTTTTTTGCTAAAGTATCATCCTCTGAAGATGAATTCTTTTCTTCCATGTTCTCATATATTTCAATAGTAAGGTTCTTTCTTTTATGCCAGTTATTTTTTTTAAATAAGAAATATTAGTGTAAGTACCTCTAATAGTGGGGTGAATGATGGTGCCTCAAGCTTCCCTTCAGCTCTCCACTCTGACCAGAAACACCACATCAAGAACTCCACCCTCTTACAAGTGCCTGCAAGCAGCACATCCCTTCCCCATTACTTCTGCACTCACCCACTGCTGGGTCCTTCTCACCCAGTGCTAAATCACAGCAGCACAGCTGAGCCTGGAATTCTTAATCAGTCAGGTTCATTCAGTCCTCCCAGACTCAACCCCAAACTGGACTAACAGTCTGTAACTTCAAAGATTCTGTGGTTCCTGCTGAGGCTGCAGCCACAACCAGGTATCTGGAGTGATTCTTACTTGATGTTTGGTGGAGCTAGCCCAGAAGTGTTTGTACCTCAGACTGGTTAATCCTGACCTGGGGTTTTTCTTCAGATATTGTCAGGATGTTTCAAGAGGACCTCTGTTCTACCCCAACTCTTCTTGGTTTTTCACCTATCTATATTTACTCTGAGGTGAAAATTTGTTCTATTTGTGGGAGAAATTGAGAGAGGTTGAAATTGATCCACCTTCTCATCCATCTGCCCAGAATCTTTCCTTCTTAGTTCTCTTACATGTGTAACTTGAATAATAATAGTGTGAACTTGAAGAGATGTTTTGAAGATCAAATGAGAATTTGAAAAAAAAATAATAAATAAAAGATTTGTAAAGAACTTAGTACAATATCTGGCACATAGTAGTTGATATATAAATGTTGAATCCCTACTCCTTTAATGAAAACTTATTATTGCATGGAGTTTTTTCTTGCTTCATATCTTATTTTTGGAACAAAATAAAGGGCAAGCAAAAAAAAAAAAAAAAGCTACTAAATGGGAAGAAAGAATGCACTTTGAGAAGATTGCCTGTAGGCATTTGTGTATTTAATGTTCCTTCTTTCAAATATATTTAACCATAATTAAAGTCAGTCAAATGGCTTTTAAAAGAAGTTAGTTGTTAATGTGATTGGCAGTTTTCTGTGCTGTTGACAACATTTAATGAAATATGCCTGGGTGGTATGTAACATTGACAAATGTTAAAATATAGTTCTTACAATCATTCCTAATGCAATGCGATTATGTTGAAACTTCTGTTTTCATAAAGATGTGCTATTAGTACCTATAATCTAAATACAGATGATGAACGTTCATTATTTTCATTATCTAATTTAATGATTTGTTTACAATTATTTTATTGGATTTCTTTAAAAATACACACTACACTTTTGTAGAAAGGGAAGAAACTAAATCATTCTACTTTTTCCAAGTTATACAATGCAGAGTTGTTAAAATTTTTGTCATGTGTATGTGATGACGTCCGCAGGAGGGTTCTTTATAGTTTTCTTCTCTTTTGAGTAATTATATTTCTCATTTATAAAATTTTGAAATGTTATAGGTTTAAATTTAATCGCCAAAATATTCAAATACTCAGGACATTTTCAGCCAAGGTCCTGAGCCTACCCCTTCCACAATATGCTTTGTTTCATATTGGTAGTCAAAGAATAATTTCTATTGATAAATGTCAAAGGATATTCTGTGATTTTTAACATACATGGGTTTCATCTTATGCAAAGATAATCCTCAATGATCTCATCAAGAAAATTGAAATCTCCAATCACTCAAAAGTGTTTGCTCTAACCATCCATGAAAGGGAAAAATGGATAAAGAATGAGTTATCTAGAAACTGAAATTATGCACCAATACATTTATGTTGGACAGACATTCAGGGTGATAATTACCTGGAGCCAAAATAAAACAAAAATGTGGAAAAAGGCAGGATTTCTTTGAAAAATGGAATTTCACAGCATCAGTTTAATGAATTGTGATCAATTTAATGAAAGGCATAAATGAAAATTTCACAGAATTTCAATTATGGCTAGTAATAAATGTTACAATGTCCATTTTGAAGAATAAATAAAATCTCAAATAAATGTTATTAATTATTTGTTTTTCCTTATATATGCTAATAGAGACAAAATAGTATATTAAAATAAATTGAGTTTTGAGTTTAAAGATCTCAGATATAGTTTTTTTTTTTTTTTTTTTTCCTGGAAGGAAGTATCTGCGTGATATTAGACAAGTTATAGTCTCTCTGAATGTTAGTTACCTTGGCAGTAAAAAGATGTTCCTAATATTTTTTCTATTGTATCTAAGGCATCTTCCAGGTCTAGGAGATTTTGCCAACTATCAAGGAGTCAAAGGATTATATGATTCCTAATGAATGAAATTAGGTGAGATCTTTCAAGACAGTTGTGAAAATTGAGTAAAGCTTCATCTATTTCAGAGTTTGAGTAGGCCTGAAGGACTTTGAATATTGAGTCAAGGGCATACTTAAGTCCCCTTCCTGCTATCCTCCCATCCTCATTTTCTCCCTATTTCACTCAAATATGGCCAACTATGTACTTCATTCAAGTTCAATTTCTTGGGTAGTTCCCGCATTTAGAATGTAAGATCCTCCGCCAATGAGGGGGTATTTGCATTAGGGATTAAAAGTGTTAACCCTGTCCCAGAAGGTGCTTCCTCCCATAAATTGTCTGCTCAACAGTGGGACACCCTTCTCCTGAGAATGTACAATAAACTGCTTTGCTTCTAGAGATCTCTCCAGCTTTTTTTTCATTAAATAGTGACTCCTCACCATTTCTGAACCACACACTAACTTGTGGACAAAATACCCCCTTAAATATGGAATCAGCAATTAGGGAAACATTTTGTATGCTGATTCCTTCTCTATCTAAAATAGCAACATTGAGAGGGACAAAATATAATTCCTGTTAGCTACTCTCTGTAACTGAAGTAATAAGAAACAAAAATGATGTTCAGTCTCATTCTTTCATTTTTAGACCAGAGAAATGCTGTCTTTCTTGCAGAGAAGTAGGCTAAAACTAAGATTACATCTATCCCTAATTCCACACAAATCAAATAAATAAATTTAGACAACTGATATGGAAATACTTATCTTAAATGGGCAAAATACACATCTTATAATATTGTTAGGTCACTGATAAATTATATAATCTGCTCTTTATAAATGTTACTTATTTTATGGTCACAAAATTGAATGTAGTTTGAGATGTTTTATTGATGCATTCTGTTTTCATATCACAGTATTTTCAGAAATTATTTTCTCTTGCAATTATTTTCCCTTATAAATAAAAAGCATTAAATAAAAATCTGAGTTGCAGTGGTTATAGCTGATGATATATAAAACATTTGCCACCAACAGCCTTTATGTATCTGATCAAGGAAGGTAGGTATTATAGTTAATTCCTTCTTTAGTATCATTAATATATTTTTTCAGTTAATTAGAATAGAACCTCCTTATATTTTCATTCATATTGGCATGCTGAAATTTATTTCCATTTACTTCACTCTATAGAAGCTCATGTGTGTATACATATTCATATATGCCACAATTTATTCAGTCACTGTTAAAATGAAGAAGATATGGTTTTATTGTTATTAATACATATGTACATATGTGTACTCTTGTCCTTTAAAAAAATCCTTCTTGAAAAATGCTTGAGAATTATGGCCAGTTTGGGACTACCAAATCAAAAAGCATGAACATTTTAGTGAGTTTTCTTATATAACTCTAAATTGATTTCCAAAAGGTTGGACCAATTCAGAGTTCTGCCAATAATGTAATAACTTTCCTCTTTTCCCATAGCCCCTCTATCAATGATTTTCTGTCTTGTCATCTCTGCCAATTTGATTACTGTGAAATGAAACTTCAGACTTGTTTCAATTTGCATGTAATGTAATTAGTGATTGGGAACATTTTATCTTATAGTTGTTGAATATATTCACTTTTTTTACATTTAAAAAGTCTTGATCACTTAGGGATCACTTAGGGGATTAACTTTTGAATATATGTGTATGTATGTATAATGCATATGTATATGCATACATATGTTTGTATAAAGATTTGTATGTGAATTTCTCATGGTTATGAAATAAAGTATTTAAGATTTTTTATGCAAACTTTTTTCTAACTCAATTTATATTCTTATTCTGTACAACATTGATTCTGCTCATATAATCATTTAAAATATTTCATTAAAATTGTTTATATTATCTCTTGTGATTGCTTCTTGCCCTTGCTTTTTGCCTTATCCTTTGTTCATTATATTTTTTTCTATGCCAATGGATTTAAAATGGCTTTGTTTCCTTTCTACTATTTTTAAGTAAAGTGACTAATGTGAGACCAATAAGTTACAGGACTGGACATTTCTTCTAGTCTCACCACCATTTAAAGTGTTCTAAAATTAAAAAAAAAAAAAGTAAGGGCAAAAGGTGAAGTGATTTCAGCTGCTTTCATAGATTAAGACAATAAAAACTCAAAGTAACAAACTGATGTAATAACAACAGTGAAGTAAACTAATTTCTAATGTCTACCATGCTAATTCAGTACTTCATTTTCACACTGTCCCCAATATCCTCTCAAGGTCCCATTATATCACCCAAAGATTTTTGAATATGTCTCATTCAGCAATTCTATTGCTACTAATGGCATCCTCTGATAGTACATCTCAAGCTATTTTGTGGCTACAAAAAACAAACAAACAAACAAACAAAACAGAATCTAATTGTATGCCCCAATTCCTTTGTCACCCATTCATGAATGGTGGTAAATGAAATGCAGTTTGAAGAGGCAAGGTACTGCATTGTAGTAGGTATTTAAATAGAGAGTTAAAGAAAAAAACGAAGGCAGTATACAATGCATATGTACACGGGTGTGTGGGTACACACATATCCATATATTTGATGGTGGGAAAATATTCCAGCAGACCTGAAAATTTTAATTGTCATATAACTACAGTCTTTTAGAAGAATACAATTCACCAAACTGAAAAGTTTTTGTACAAACAAAACTAATGCAGACAAGATTAGAAGGGAAGCAATAAACTGGGAAAATATTTTTACAGTCAAAGGTTCTGATAAAGGCCTCATTTCCAAAATATATAGAGAATTAACTCTAATTTATAAAAAATCAAGCCATTCTCCAATTGAAAAATGGTCAAAGGATATGAACAGACAATTCTCAGATGAAGAAATTGAAACTATTTCTAGTCATATGAAAAGATGCTCCAAGTCATTATTAATCAGAGAAATGCAAATTAAGACAACTCTAAGATACCACTACACACCTGTCAGATTGGCTAAGATGACAGGAAAAAATAATGATGATTGTTGGAGGGGATGTGGGAAAACTGGGACATTGATGCATTGTTGGTGGAGTTGTGAACGAATCCAACCATTTTGGAGAGTAGTTTGGAACTATGCTCAAAAAGTTATCAAACTGTGCATACCCTTTGATCCAGCAGTGTTACTACTGGGATTATATCCCAAAGAGATTATAAAGAAGGGAAAGGGACCTGTATGTGCACGAATGTTTGTGGCAGCCCTTTTTGTAGTGGCTAGAAACTGGAAACTGAATGGATGTCCATCAGTTGGAGAATGGCTAAATAAATTGTGGTATATGAATATTATGGAATATTACTGTTCTGTAAGAAATGACCAACAGGATGATTTCAGAAAGGCCTGGAGAGACTTACACGAACTGATGCTGAGTGAAATGAGCAGGACCAGGAGATCATTATATACTTCAACAACAATACTATATGATGACCAGTTCTGATGGACCAGGCCATCCTCAGCAACGAGATCAACCAAATCATTTCTAATGGAGCAGTAATGAACTGAACCAGCTATGCCCAGAAAAAGAACTCTGGGAGATGACTAAAAACCATTACATTGAATTCCCAATCCCTATATTTATGCACACCTGCATTTTTGATATCCTTCACAAGCTAATTGTACAATATTTCAGAGTCTGATTCTTTTTGTACAGCAAAATAACGTTTTGGTCATGTATACTTATTGTGTATCTAATTTATATTTTAATATATTTAACATCTACTGGTCATCCTGCCATCTAGGGGAGGGGGTGGAAGGGGTAAGAGGTGAAAAATTGGAACAAGAGGTTTGGCAATTGTTAATGCTGTAAAGTTACCCATGCATATATCCTGTAAATAAAAGGCTATTAAATAAAAAAAAAAGAATAAAAAAAAAAGAATACAATTCCAAAAGCCTAAAGACTATAATGAAAGAAATATTAAAAATATTGTCTAGAACTGGTGATGTTTTTAAATGTAATTCCAATGACATAACAGCAATTCAAATACCAAAGAGCTAGCCCTGTAAGTAAATAGCAAAAGATTATGTTGCATCCATAGGAAATAGAATAAAGCAATGGAACAATGTGTTCTATCAAGGAAAGTTATTCAAAATAAAATTCCTGTAAGCTTAATCATAAGTGGAAATAGCTCCCTCCCAAGAAGGCACTTGGGGCAGAGATTGAGACCAGTGAGAAGATAATTTTTCAAACTAAAACCATTAGAAACATCAGAGAAACAATATCCTTCAGGGAAAGCTCAACAAAACGGAAGGAATCAGAAAATGAGAAAGGAGAAAACACATTAGAATGTGATGGAGAGATTGGGAGTAAAAAGTAGAGAAATAATCTAAAAAACAAATAAAAGTCTTTAAAAGGACACATGATTTGTATACAATAAAAAACACACTAATCTTGAATAAAGTTATATAGAAACAATTTGAGGATCAAAAGTCTTTTAGAAAAATAGATTTCCAAAAGCCTAAGGACTATATGAGAGAAATATTAAAGGCATATACTTTAGAACTGGTGATATTTTTTAAAGTAATTTCAATGACAAAACAACTCAAATGACAAACAGCAAGTCTTGTAAGTTAATAACAAAATATTATTTTGGACTCTTAGAAAATGGAATAAAGCAATAGAACAATGTGTTCTAAAGAGTAAAGTTATTCAAGATAAAACTCAATGTAAAATTCCTGTAAGCCTAATTATAATTGGAATTAATTATTTTTTAATAAAAGAAAGACGAGGAGGAAGAAGAGGAGAAGTAGGATGTGGAAAAGGAAGAGGAAAAGAATAAAGAGAAGGTGGAGAAGATGAAAGAGAAGAAAAAGGAGAAGAAGGAGGAGGAGGAGGGAGAGATGGAAGAGGAGAAAGAAGACAAGGAGAAGGAGAGTGAGGAGGAGGAAGAGGAGGAGGAAACAAAAGAGGAATATGACTAATAACAAGGAAGAAAGGATCCCAAATAATGTAAATGAAACAAAAATTATTTGAACTTTTAAATTTCCTTACCTGATTATTCTTTTACACAGTTTTAAATGACAAATAACATGCATTTCCAAACATTTCACTTTCTCTGACACCATTTGCCACTTTTCTCAGTAGTGTCTATCAAGTTCCTGTACTCTCAATAATCTGAGTACTTTGGTTTGTTGAATACTTTACTTTTATGTTTTGTGGTTTCAGGTTCTTTGTTATTTTCTCTGATCTATCAGAAGATATTTCTACAGGAAAGCATTTACAACATAGGATAGTCATAATTTACTACTGCTTGTCTTTGACCTATATCATATATTCACAGAACCTGAAAGAATCAAGGAACAGATGTTTATTAAGCAATGATCATATACAAGGTTCTCTGGTAAATTTTGATGATTCTTTGCTTTCAAAGAGTCTATATTCTAAAGCGAAAAAATAACACATTTACAAGTTTTCAGATATGAGTCAAATGGAAAGGTCCTATAGTCCTTAGGGAATGACAGCAAAGCGTTTGATAATTTAAATTCTTTCATGTTATTTCTAATGATTAAAGAACACACTCCTGATTTTGAATCTTTTGACAATGCCAAAGACATTAATGTCAAGAACTTTCTGTAGAAAACTATTCATGCAAGGACATATCTTCTTCTTCCTTATAAATCCTAACTTTTTCCCTCTCTAGTAAGGGCCTTATATCAATATCAATTAGATATAAATGTTACCTGAGGATTATTCTCTTTTCCTTCTCCAACCTCATATTTTAGAATCTCTATCATATTGTTCTAATTAGCACTTATAAATATATTGCACATAATTGCTTTTCATGTATTATCTATTACACTGAACCTGGACTACAGTACAATTTCCCAAGACACCCCCTGTTCCTATTCCTACCTCTCAGCCTTTCTTCACACAATTGCACTGGATTTCTTTTTTTGTCATGACTCATTTTCCCCTATTAAAATCCCTTTATGTCCATTATACTATTTTCTCTCTGAATCAAATCTTTGAGTTTTATAATCAATTCTACTTTCTCAGTTGAAAGTGATATCTTCCTATCTATATTTTCCTGATGCTTTCTATATCTCTCATTAACATTTATTAGACTTGTCTGTTCATTACTTTTATTCATGTGCATATTCTCCCAAACTTGCTATTAATGTGTAAATTCTTTGAAATCAGATTTTGTACAATACAGATCTTTTCCATGAGGAAGCATAGGAGTAGGAGTAGAAACTGTCCCACTGAGGCAACACAGCTTGGCAAAAGCTCCTTTCCCTTTTCCTTTTGCTTTCATTTTTTTTTCTTTCTTTTCTCTTCCCTGTGTCCACTTATGGTATCAAGTTTTTACCTACTGGTGCTCTGCTTAAAGGAATATGCATTGATGCTTGAAACCTCAAAAAAATATCTTCGGCTTTATAGGCTAGAATCATATCTTAAACTCAAATCTCTCTGAAAGTCATTGATTTACCAATAATATATCCTAGGGTAATCCCCATTTGATCATTGTTTGGTCCCTGATTAGCTCAGAAAAGTGTAAATAGTGATTGTTTCTGTTTTGGCCAGAACTGCTGAGTGACTTCCCCTACCAGAGTAACTTTTATTTTTGATGAGATAAAAGATGTCACTTTCTGTCTTATTTCTTACCTACCCATAATCATTGATTGGGCATTACCTCAGTTAAATTAGGAACTGTTAAAGACCTTAGCTTAAAAAGGTCAAGGTCTCCCACTGCATCTAAGACCATCTCCACTCAAACCACTGAACCCAGATGACTACAGAGGAGAAAGTGAGGCAGATGACCTTGCACAGCCCTCCATCATTTAAATCCAATTCACTTTCATGCCATGGCATTACCTCCCTGGTGTTATAGTCCCTTCAAGAAGGAAAGGACAAACAATTACAACAATTAAGCACAGAGTCTTGCTCCTAGATGGCCCTTAATTAATGTTTGTTAAATGAACTAATGGGTACAAGGGAGAAAATTAGTTAAATCCAATTCTTCATCTTGCTTTCACAAAGCCACTGTGGCAGAATATTTTGAAGGAAAGTTCAATGTCAGAAAAAAAACCTATCAGTTCTACATACATATGCATACATAGAATCACTTGTCACAGCATAAACATAGGAAGATGTTGCTAGCTTTTTATTCCCATTTCTCTGTCATGCCTGTCAAAACATTATAGACCTGAATATATATATATATATATATACATATAATGTGTGTACATGCATATATATATATACAGATATATATTCATATATTCACTATCTTTAGAACATAGCTAAAATGTTTTGAAAATGAGGTGAGATGGAATATGCATTCCTACTGTCAATTATTTTTCTACCTACAGGAAATCCAAGAAACAACTGAATCCTTTTTTTCAAAAATAAGCAACCATTTTGTTTTCATGTTAACCTCTGGCAGTGCAAGGTAAAATGATTCATTAAATAAATGCTTTATGGTTATTTATGAGATGCTAACTAGGTGTGTGATGTGCTAATTATTAAGAAAATGCATATTTGGAATACCTCCAGGTGTCTTTCCAAATCCTCATCCCGGTCCCCAGGTGCAATTGCTTTCTATCTCTTTCCATTCGAATAAGCATGAGAACAATTTTTCAATTTCTTTACTTCATTGAAAGAGGTTTCCTGAAACTTCAAAAAACTATTATGCAGTTTGTTTAAAAAGCAATATTGACCAATAATTATATCATAAAATGGACATAAGATGCATTTCATGGGGGAATTTGGGGAATTTATTGAGGGAAATTTAAAATAAATGTAAGGCTTCATTAATTTCCCCAGTAAAACTATAATATAGGTAAAATGAGAAGCTTTAACTTTTAATTCCATTTTAAATTTTGCTATTTGGTAAAAACAGGAAATATATTCTAAGACACCTCGAAACTAGAAAATCAGAACCATACACTTTTCATGCCAAATGAGCTCAAAGCTGCACCAAAATGTCAAGGATTAATATAGTCCACACTAATTGTAGAATATGAAAGTTAATTATATGCTAATTATAAAGAAAATTTCTAAAACATATTGAACATAATTTCTTTAAAAAATCCAAATTATATTTATATTCATATCAATATTATATAAAATATAAGAAAAATTATACTCTACTGTGTCCTCATTTACAAGAAATATTAAAAAGTATATTATAAATCAAATTCATTAGACTGGTAAGAATACAATGCATGGCATAAAAATACCAAAATGGGCAAAAATGGGCATGTTGGATGAGACAAGAATTAGGGTAAATGTGACTAATCTATTCAAGTATATGAAGGGTAGCTATATGGATTTATGCTACTTGTCTTCATAGCCAAGAGGAGTGGGTGAAAGATTTAGACAGACATTTCATCTATCATACCTTCTCTTCTCTAGCTAACTTACCAACATTTCTTCAGCCATTCTGCATAAGACTTGAATTCAATACCCTTCAACCATGCTAATTGTTCTCTAGGCAGTCTGTATTTATTAATGAACTTTGAGAATAATAATGCTCAGAAACAAATAACTATTTTTTCATAAACATGCAGTGCTAGGTGATATTAATACTAAAAGGAGAATAAGAAAGAAGTAATATGAAAAGATGATTGAGATAGTGGATATAAGACACAGAAAACTCAGACACAGAAAAACTCATTTCTCCTTCTATCTTTGACACTTGCTGATTAAATAACTCTTATCAATTCAGATAATCTCTTGGTAATCTTAGCATCTCTCAAAAGTTATATGCTTGTTTAGAATGTGCTGACCTGAACAGGAAGAGAAAATTCTTCTATGGGAAACTCTTACACACATGAGATCATAGACTTAGTCCCTATATCTCATTCCATACCTATTGGAAAAGTTCTTATTATCTAATAAGTAAGTAAATAATTAGTAAAATATCAAGCAATAAATAAGAATTGCCAAATATTCAGTATAGATTCCAAGGCCTATGTATATATTTTAAAAAAGATATCTCAGAGTAGAAAATTGGAGATCAGAGTGAAATATGCCAGACAATCAGTTCTACCATAATTGAATCTCTTAGTTTCATCAAGAAAATAAAGGGCCTGATCAAGTTTCCAGAGTAGGTGAATGTAAAAGCCAGATTTTAACTTTGATTGCTTCTTCTATGTGGAGGAAGAAATACATTCCAGCTGAAAGAGATAGGTTTTATAATGGATCAGAGAGACAGGTTCCAACCAGACAAGAAAAACTTAGAACATTGGTTCAGACTAAATAAGATGAACAGGTAACAGGCATATGGGTATAGAGCTGAAAGGAACATAAGAACAGATTTCAAAATAAAGGAAATGAGACATAAGGAGAATATATGATTTTTTTTCCTTTTTTACTCAGATAGTTAGGCCCAGAGCTGGTCATTAAAACTCAGGTCTTCTAACTTTAAATCTAGCACTCCTTCTACTAGAAGAAAATCTTGTTCTTGAATTAAAAATCACCAACTATAAAACAGGAATAATTTGATTAGGTAATAGTGTTTAAAAGATCTAGGGGATTTGATTGTCTTTGAGTTCAGTATGAGTCAACAATGTGATATGCCAGTCAAAAAAGGAGGAAAAAAAAATCTGTTCCTATCTTGGTCTGCATTATAAGAAGTAAAAATAAAGTGAAATGTGAAGATCGTGTATTTTTAAATCAGCAGGAAACAGGAATTCAGGTTAGGGGAAAATCGTCAGTCTTTATTCTCAGTGAAGAAAGATCGGAGGTGGAAGAGAATCGGCAATAGCAATGTGTGCAGCTGAGTCAAGAAGCTAGCTTGACCAGCAGCCACACAACCAGCAGCTCGGAGTCTCAAACCCAGGCCCAATCTCTCCCAGCTTCTCTTCCTGTCTCTCTCTCTGCCTCCACCCACCAAAATCGTCATTTCCTATACAACACATCAGGACTTTCACGGAGAGTGGGCAGGGACCATTCTTTATCCAATCATTTTTATTAATAGAGTATAGCCCAATTACTAGTTAGCCTCACGTACTTGGGACCTCAGTGCATCAACTCAAGCCTCAGCCCATTACACTGAAATATATTCTGTATTATGCCTTCATAAGACAATATCTCAATATTGTTTTAATTTTGGGGGCAAATTTTTATGTACAACACCAATAAACTACAGAATGTCTAAAGAATGAAAAAATATATATAAATGGCCTCGAGCTTTTGTATTTACATGAGAATAAATTGAAGGAACTTGGGAGCTTTACTATAAAAAAAGACTTAAAAAGAATATTGTAGCTGTCTTGAACTTTCTGAAACACTGTCATATGAAAATGGGACTTTATTTTTATTAAATTTTTGTCACCAAGAGGTAGATTGAAAGATGATGGGAAGTCACAAAAAAAGCAAATTTAAGTTGAGATCAAAAGATATTACTGGAGTTCCAGTGGTGGAGCCTAGATGACAGAGTGAAGCTAGGAAGCTGCTTGAAAGCTTCCAGTTTCCCTGGAAAACTATATGAAATCAAGTGTCTGAACAGAATCTGATGGAATGTAATCACTATTCAGATCAGCATAGATTGGAAGGACTTGAAGAAAGCTCAGTCTCACTGGGATGAAAAGGTCGTTCAGTCCATCTCAGACAGTGTCTGTGAAAGCCAGTGAGGGGATCTTAAATATTGTAGATCAGCAATTGCAACCCTCTGTCCCAGGTCATTAGAGGAGCCAAGCAGTGGGACAGCCTCCGTTCCCAGGTCAGAAGGCAAATTCTGGGAAAATTAGATTGTTTCCTAGAAAGAGAAATTGTGCTACCCCCTGCTGTGAGCAAGGCATCAAACACAAAAAGCCACTGTGCTCAAAGTCAAGGCTCAGAGTTGCACAAGGAACTTAGGACAGCACCTCCTATACCTCAGGAGCAGAGCTGGAACTTAAAAGTCATAAAAGAGGAAATACAAAAAGAAAAGGAAAGAGACTGAGCAAGAAACAGGAAAAAAAAACGGTTGACCCTAGAAAGTTACTATAATGACAGAAAAGATCAAAATACCAACACATACAAAGAGAAAATATCCAGAGAGAAAATCTCAGAGTGATATGAATTGCACTGAAGTCCAAAAAGGCTTTTAAAATTCTCTAAAAGATTTTAAAAGGCAAATAAGAGAGGTACAATGAAAAAAATGAACAAGAAAAATGAGGTATGTAAGAGAGAGTCAACGACTGTAAAATGAATGCAATTCTTTAAAAATACATTGGGTCAAATGCAAAAATAAATCCACTGAAGAAAACAACACATTGAAAAGAAGAATTATTCAAATGGACAAAGAGATATAAAAGCTAACTAAAGAAAATCACACATTAAAAACTAGAATGGAATAAATGGAAGCTAAAGACTCTATGAGATATCAAGAATCAGTAAAACAAACTAAAAAGAATGAAAAAATCGAAGAAAATGTAAAATAATTCATTGGAAAAATAGTCAACCTGGAAAATAGATCCTGAAGAGAAAATTTGAATTTTATGGGTCTACCTGAAGGCCATGAGGAAAAAAAAAATCTGCATAACATTCTTCAAGAGATCATCAAGAAAAACTGCCCTGATATACTAGAATCAGAGGTAGATATAATAATTAAAAGAATTCATTGATAACCTCCAGAAAGAGATACCAAAAGGAAAACCCCAAGGGGCATTATTGCAAAACTCTAAACTATAATCTCCAAGACAAAATAAAGCAAGCTGCAAGACAAAAACAATTAAAATTTCAAGAATCAACAATCAGGATTACCCAAGATCTGAAAGCTTCTATAATAAAGGATCAGAGGTTCTAAAAAACCACATTCTAGAAAACATAGGACAGGGGTTGCAACCAAGAATTATCTACCCCAGTGAGACTGTGTATGGGACCGCAGATATTGGGGAACTCTAAGAAAAGTATACTTGAAGCAAAGATACTTACAGCAAAATGTTAACTCAGTATGATTGATGAGTTAATGTTTTTCTAGTTTACATATACTTAATACTTACCATAGTGATGTAATAGCTCTATGTTGGCACATACTCAGTATGCTGTAATGATATAAGTGTAATAAGAATATTTAAGGGTTAAGAGAACTGGGGACAAAGTCAGACTCATACTGAGACTGGTTGAGACTGGGTCAGACTGTTGGAGACAGACAGACTAGGACAGACTAGACTGAACATCATTTTTTCAGGAAAGAAGATGGATCTTCAGTGAAGTAAGATAGGGAATTAAGAATACACTGTACATAGTAACAAGAAGATTGTGGGGTGATCAGCTATGAGAGACTTGATTAAAGTATTTTGAGTGATTAATTGATTCAAAGCAATAAAACTAAATTATGGATAGAGATCACCATCTGCATTCAGGCAGAGAACTATGGAGAGTTGATGTGTCAATATAAATCAATACATGCTGTGTTCACTTTTTTCTTTTTCTTCTTTTTCTCATGCTTTCCTCCTTTGGTTCTGATTTTTCTCTCCCAACATGATTGATAAATAAAAGTGTATTTTTAAAATGTACATATATAATTAGGAAAAAATAAAATAGCTTTTAAAAAAGAAAAAAAAATCTAAGAAAAGATTACTTAATAATTATTGCTATCTAAGAATGAAATAGACTATCTTGGGAGATTGTCCTACCTCAATGGAGGTCTTTAATGAAAGGTTGTTGAATAAAAGTATATTTTAGATGTGTGTGTGTGTGTGTGTGTGTGTGTGAGAGAGAGAGAGAGAGAGAGAGAGAGAGAGAGAGAGAGAGAGAGTAAATACTAAGGCTATCCCATCCAGGTCTGAAACTTTGTATCTACAATTGAGTGTCTTCCTGGAGCCAGTATGTCAGTAAACTAACATTTATTAAGCAGAAGCTAAACTAACCCATAGGGAAATAATAAAAAACCAACTTTCAAACAACTATATTTGAAGAAGATATAGACTGGATAAATTGAATAAAATCTCACAAGACACTGAGATTTAGATTTGAAAAAAGTTTCTTGAAGAAGGTGGAATTTTAGCTGATACCTGGAAGAAGCCAGTGATACTATGAAGTAGCAGTGGGAAGAAGAGACATATTAAGTATAAGGGGAAAGTGAAAATGTAATTTTCTTTGAGTTTTATGCTGCTGTCTGTATCAATTTTTACTTTTAATTTTTTTTTATTTCATCATGCCCTCCTTTGTCAGTTTGTTGAAGTGTATGGACCTCTTCACTGAATAATGATTTGTAAAAAATTAATTGAAGAAAATGATAATTTCAAGTCAATGTTAATAATTTTATTTAAATGTAACTTTGTTCCAATCAAAAATCAACACAGTATTCAAATTAAAAGAACTTAGCCCTATATGTGATACATGGGAAAATCTACATAAATGTTAGTTATCATTACTAATCATTATCATTAAATAGTAAAAAAAATGGTCCACATAGGTAATAGGGGCCAGATTATTGCTGGTTGTAAACTTAGAAATATGGAAATTGACTAGAGACAATCATGTCTGAAATATATTACGCCTTCTGCCATTACCAAGTTCCCAGGCATGTGGAAGCTAACTGCTTAATGAATAAAGAAAATGCATCAAAACTACCATTGGAAAATTTGCCCTCAACTGAACCAAATTTATGAACATAAGAGGTATCCTCTAGTTGACAAAGTGGCAAACAATGTGAATAACCAGTTTTCAGAAGAAATCAAAGCTATCAACAGATACATTTTAAAATGTTCTGATTAGCCATTAATTTAGAAAATGTGAATTTATAATAACTATGACATAAGATTTTACACCTATTACATTGGCTAATGTGACAAAAGGAAAATGACAAATAGTGGATAAGATGTGCGAAAAATAGTATGCTAATTCTTTGTTGATGGAGTCATGAACTAGTGCACACATTCTAAAGAATAATTTGGACTTATACCCAAAGTACTATAAACTATGAATACCCTTTGATTTGAAAATAAACAACCAACTAAAAACAAACAAAACTATTAAATGTTTATCACAAGAAAAAATTAAAGAAAATTCAAATGGACACCTATACACATAAATATTTATAGCTAGTCTTTTTATGGTTGTAGGAATTGAAATTTGAAAGGCTCATCACCAATTGGGATAATCAATCTTATTGAACAATAATATATATAATTCAAGACAATTGAATTGTGATATATAATTCAAATGAAAGACTGTTGTAAGAAATAATAAGCACGATTTCAGAAGAATTTGGGAAAACTTTTATGAACTTATGCAACTTGAAATGGATAGAAACTGGAGGATATTGTATACAATAACAATGCTATAAAGAGGATCAGCTGTGAAAGGTTTAACTACTATTAACAAGATTGATTCAAGACATTTCAAAAGAGCCTATAATTTAAAATGCTATCCACCTCCAAAGAGAGAACTGATGAACTCTGAATGCATTTTGGTGTGTGTGTGTGTGTGTGTGTGTGTGTGTGTGTGTGTACCTGTTTCATAATCTTTTTTCCTCAAATGTTGCCTTTATACTTGAGGACATTAAACATTCATATTCAAACCCAACTCAAGATTCCTTTCCAACTGGCTCCTAATTCCCATCTTCCTCAAATCTTCTTCACAGTCTTCATCCTAAAGTCACCAATGCTTTCATTGTGACCTCTAGAATGTTTATTCAGATGGCAAGAAACTTTCATCAAATCTATTTTTTTTCTTACTTCATCCATCTACTCTCTTATTAAAGCCTGGTTTTCTCCTGTTGACATACCTTTTCTGTTATTGGCATTCATTCTCTCTCCAGCTCACTGTTTGTTTTTTTGAGGCAACTGGGGTTAAATGATTTGCCTAGGGTCATACAGCTAGAAATATTAAGTATCTGAGGTCAAGCTCACTGTTTAAAGCAGGGAAGTTGGAATATGCTTTGCTCCCTTCTGCCATTTTGAGGTTCTTTCTTCCTGCCTTCCTCTCTCCTTCCTTTCCTCCTTTCATCCTTTTCTCCCTCCCTCCCTTCCTTCCTACCTTCCTTCTTTCCTTCATTTTTCCTCTTCTCCTGCCCAGATAGAATATCATACCCTTATTTGTGAATACTCTGTTCAAATAAAAGAAAAATTTGATCCCTGGAACCTAACGAGATATCTTGGGCTTTAAAACACAGATTTCTTTTTTTTTAATTTTTTTTAATTTAAAGAACAAAATAAGAACAAAGAAAAACAGAAAAGGAATACAAAACAAAATGAAACAAAACAAAAGAGAACATTGCCATGTGTTCAGCAGAACACCATGAAAGATTCAATATATATAACAATAGATACCAGTTCAAGAAAGTATATGTAAGTTAAGATAGGATATAATTATATATACATATGTAGATATACATGCACATAAATATACACACATACCTCCAGACATACACACACATATCTTTCCTAACTATGTTGACACTTTGCTTTAATTCTGCTCCAAACTTACTTGGCTATTACTTAACCTTTCCCCACTCATGGAACCCTCCCTTGCTTTCTTCCCTCATTCTTTCTTTTCATGTCTTCCCATCCCTCCCCCCATTATTCATAATTTCTTTATAGATTTTGGAGGGTGCTATAGCCAGTGTCATTAGGTTTTCAGAACCATGAGCCATTCCCCCCCCTCTAATACCTGTGTCAATTCTTCCCCTGTTCCTCATTTGTATTGATTAATACTTTTACTTTAATTCTTCCACAACCTTTTTTTGAGCTATTTATTGTTGTTGTCAATATTAAAAATATACTCTACATTTCCCACACAAAAACAAAACAAAACATATTTTATCCATGTAAAGTTCCTTGAAATTGACCTTTGATATTGGCTCATATGTTAAATTTTCTGTTAAGTTCAGGTTTGCTTGATAGAAGGTCCAGAATATCTGCAAGTTTATTGAATGTCCATTTTATCTTGTTCAGTATTACAGATAATTTTGCTAAGATATGATATTTTTGACTGACGGCCTAATTCTTTCGATTGGTGGTAGATATGATTCCAGGATTTGCAGTCTTTTATTATAGCTCCAGCATGTTTCTTGTTTCTTGCAAAATTTCTCTTTGATCTGGGTGTTTCAAAATTTGGCAATAATGTACCCATGTGTTTTCCACAAAGGGTCTCATTGAGGTGGTGATCATTGTATTTTAATATTTCTGCTTTCCCCTCATGTTCTATCACTCCAGGACAACTTTCTTGCATTATTTCTTCCATCATTGTATCAAGGTTCTTTTTTTTGGTCCAAACTTTTAGGCAGACAAATTATTCTTATATTCTCTTTCCTGGATCTGTTCTCCATGTCTCTCACTTTTCTTATAACATATTTCACATTCTGCTCTATTTTGTTCATTTTATTATAATGTGTTTTGTTACTTCTTTGTCTCTCATGTCTTCACTAGCTTCCTCTAGTCCAATTCTAATTTTTAAAGAGTTATTTTCGTCTTTGAGACCCTGTCTCTCCTTTTCTAGTTGGTTATATTTTTTTCCATAATCTTATTTTTCTTGAATGGTTTTTATTTCTTTTAAGTTTTCCCTCAATGACTCTCATTTGATTTTTAAATCATTTTTTTGAGTTCTTCAATAAATTCTCTCTAGGCAGGGACCCATTTCAAGTTACTTTTTGGAGTAGAAGCTTTTGTTACTTCGATATTTTCCTCCGAAGATCATCCTCAGTTCTCCGTTTCCATAATATGTTCCTTTGGTGGAGTTCTTTCTTCTTTGCCAATTTATTTTTTAAATAAGAGGTATTAGTGTAAATATTTCTAATCCTGGGGTGGGAGGACAGTACCTCTGACTTTGCTGAAGCTCTCTCCTCTGACCTGGAACCCAAACCAAAAGCTCTACCCTGTAGCAAGTGCCTGCAGCCAGCACATCCTTGCCCCAGTGCTTCTGCACTCAAGAGTATGCTGATTTATTTATTTATTTATTCTCACCCAGGGACACATTTCCCAGCAAGCCCAGCCTTTAGAAGATCCTAACCAAGATTCACTCAGTCTGCCCGGATTTAGATCCTAACTCATCTAAGTTCCAGGAGATGAACTTTTCTTTGATTTCTGTTGATGCTCTAGCCACACCCAGCTAGCCTCAGGGCTCCCCACTTTGTTTTCTGAGGAGCAATAATTTTTATCCTGGAACTTTGAGAACGGTGCCTGATCCATTCAGGCTATTGGTTCTAGTGTGCTACAGCTTGTCCTTACCATAGACTGTGATCCAACACTGAAATCCAAGTCAATTCTAGAATGAGACTTCAAGATGTTATTGCTGCTGCTGCTGCCACCATTCCCGCTGATTCGATGACGCCTTTATCCTGCTCATGATGTGTGGGGGCTCCCATCACATTCTAATGTGATAAACTTTTCCTGAAAGCCTTCCAAGTCATCTTTGATGTCTCTGGGCTTAAAAGCTGCTGCAGCCGCCATTAATTCAGATGCCTCAAGGCCTGATACTGGTTTGCTGTGTGACAGGGAATTAGCTACACTCCCATTCCAATGCAGCAGACCTTTCCTGCTGAGCTTTTAAGTCATCTTCTGTTGGAAATTTATTCCATTACATCTTTTTTTTTGGTTATGACAATCTAAAATTTTATTAGAGTCATTTTTAAAGGTATATGGAGGGTTTGGGGGAGAACTTGGGGAAGTTCTTTCATTTCCTGTTATCTTTGCTCCATTTCTATAATTTCAAAAGATATAAAAGAAGTGTTTCATTCAAATATCAGAGTTTGATTTTAATTTTACTGATAACATTCTGAATTGTATTATAAAATTGTAGTTGCTCCTATAAGCTCACTATGAAATTCCATTCTCAGTACTCATATTCTAAGAGTTAGTGTGGCTAACTGTGAGGGGATGGGGTTACTATAGCTCCTTAGTCCCAAATGATATGTTCCCCCTCATCAAACACAAAGTTGAGTTCCATTAGCTTTTAAACAATGGACCTACTAACAAAGTATAAGAATAGTAGGGGAACTTCCCTCAAAATGGAACACATTTCATATCTCCTTGCACAAACATAGAAGGAGACTTAAAAATAAAGTAGAAACCTCTTTAGACATGAGTGAAAATAAGAAAATAATCTAAAGTGCACATCTAGGCTCCTGATTCTGTGAGCATTATTTTGCTTTCCTTTCTGGAGTCTTCATATAGTTATTTTTAATGTAATCCTCTGTCTCTTAGAAGAGTTAATTCAGTCAATAAAGATTTATTAAGCATTTATTTTGTTCTAAGTATTAGGCTAAGAACTGAGGACACACAAAAAAAGGCAAAAAATGGTAATTGTATACAAATAATTCATGTTAATGTGGAATCATATCCTTTGTATAGTCAAAAAAACCATAAATATAAAAAAATTCAGAACAAAGAGAAAATATTAAGATTTGGGGAACAGATTGAAAGTATCCCTAGAGGAACTGGAATGTGAATATTGTGTTTAAGTAACTAGAATTTCACTCAGCATAAAAGGAAAAGGAAAAATATTGCAAGCATGGAAGAGAGACTTTGCGAAGATAACAGTGATAAAAGGAATATTGTGGAAAAAAGAAAGTAAAAGAAAACACTAGAAGAGTTTGCCTGAAATAACAATGTTTCTATGTGTGGAGGGCTGACAAGAGGTAAATATTATTTAAACATTCCAGTTAAAGGGATTGTATATGGATTTTGAAGGCCATTAGATTCCAGACAAAAAAAGTTCATAAGTTTTCCTAAGTCCAAAAGAGAAGTTGCTATAACTTCCTATGAAGAAAAAAAAAACCCAAAACAAATGTATAATTTACAAAATTGAATATTACAATTGTTTGGAGTACATTAAGAGATTTGATAGGTTGGAAGAAAGGATAGCAATAAAGACTTTATCATGAAAAATATTCTGAAAAAATGGTGAGTAGGTTAAAAAATTCTAGCCTCTCCAGATTTTCCCCACAAACCAAATTGTGCTTCAGGGCCAGTGTAAAATGGTAAAAAACAAATACATGTTGGAATAAAAACAATGGCCTTTCTGGAATAATTTAAATCTGGTGTTACGATATTCCAGAGGGCAAATGAAGTAGGATTACAACCAAGAAACATTTATCAAGAAAAGCTAAGTATAATCTTTCAGGTGGAAAATGGATATTTAGTGAAATAAAGGATTTTCAAGCATTCTTGATGAAAAGACCAATGGTGAATAGAAAATCTGACTTTCAAATATAAAAATCTAGAGAAGCATAAAAATGAAAAAGAAAAGGGAAATCATATGCAACTTAGTAACATCTATCTGCTTATATTTCTACATGGGAAAATTAACTCATAAGAATTTTTTTTCATTATTGTGGCAGTTAGAAGGATAATATATAGACAGGAGGAACAAATGTTAGTTTGAATGTGAAGGAATAGTATTTGTTTTGTTTTGTTTTTTCTTTTTCAGATGCCATTGGGTTTAAGTGACTTGCCCAGGTCACAAATTTAGGAACTATTAAGTGTGTAGGGCCGAATTTGAACTAAGGTCCTCCTGACTTCAAAGTTGGTGCTCTATACACTGTCCACAAGGGCTGGCATTTCAAAAAAAAATAAAATTAAGGGATGAGATAAATGTAATGGGAGAAAGGGAAAATAAAGGGTAAAATGGAGTAAATTATTTTATTAAAAGAGACAGGAAAAGTTTTTTACAGTGGAGAGGAAGAGCAGGGAAGGAAGGGAAGGATGAGAGAGAAAACCATATTCTCATCAGAACTGTCTCAAAGAGGGAATAACATATATATTCTACTGGGCAGATAGATCTATCTGACCTTACAGAAAAATAGAATGGGAATAAGATGAGGTTTGTAGAAAGGAGAGATGATTGAGGAAGGGATAGGCAAAAGCAAAACATTTTTGAGGAAGGACAGGAGATAAGGAATAGAATAAAATAGGGGGAAATACAGTTAGCAATAATAATTGTTGAAAAAAGTTGAAGCAAGTTTCTTTGATGAAAACCTCAATTCTCAAATGTATTGAGAACTGAGTTAAGTTTGTAAAAATAAGAACCATTTCCTAGCTGATAAATGATCAAAATAGAACAGTTTTCAGATGCAGTAATCATAGTTATCTATAGCAATATGGAAAAGAAAAATATTATCCAACTAACTACTGATTAAAATATGCAATTTGAAACAATTCTGAGGTACTACACATATCTATTAGATTGGTTAATACAACCAAAAAGAAAAGTGACAAATGATGAAGGGGATATGAAGAAAATTAGATATTAATGTACTGTTGATGGAGCTATTAACCAACTACTTTGTAGAGCAATTTGAATTATGCACAAAGAGATATAAAACCATTCACATCCTTTCACTTAGGATTACCACTGCTGGATTTTTGTCCACCAAAATGATTAAATAACAAAAAGAAAAAGGAAAATTAGAGAAGGACATGTGTGTGTGTGTTTCTGTGTATTAATAGATCTTTTATTGGGCTAAAGAATGGGAAATTTAAAGAATACCCATCAGTTCAGGAATGGCTAAATTAATATGGTATGTAATTTTGTTGGAAAACTATTATGCTACATAAAATGATGAGTAGAAGGCTGTCAGAAAACTTGGAAAGAATTCCATGAGCAATATTGTAAGGTGATCAGCTATAAATGACAATTCAATTTTCAGAGATACCCTGATCCAAAATAATTCTGAAGGTCTTATCATGAAAAATGTCCATTCCCAGAAAAAGAACTAATAGATTCTGAATGGAGATCAATGAATTTTTTCCACTTACTTCAGTCTTGCTTGTTATTTTTCCCTTTTGATTTGTTTCTTCGTTCATAACTTTGGCTGAAATGAAAATGTTTTACATGATAGCATAAATATAACCTAGATAAAACTGCTCACCTTTGGAAGAAAGGAAGGAGGTTAGGAAGGAGGGAGAAAAATTTGGAACTCAAAATATTATAAAAATAAATATTAATCAATCATTTCTTGCTATGTATCTGGGGAAATTATATATAACACAGATGTGGTACTGAAAGAAAGTATGATGAAAACAGAGAATGAAAATTATAGACCAATCTCCCTAGTGAATATTGATGCAAAATCTTAAATAAAATATTAGCAAAGATATTACAGAAAATCATTGCCAGGATAATATACCATGGCCGAGTAGGAGATATACTAGGAATGCAAGGTGTTTCAATATTAGAAAAACTTTTAGCATAATTGACTATATCAATAAATAAATTGACAAAAAATATGATATTCTTAATAGATGCAAAAAAAATTTAAAAATGGTATGCCCATTCTTATTAGAATTATTAGACAGTGTAGGAATAAATGGACTTTTCCTTAAAATAGTCAGTACCATGTATTTAAAACCATTTCCAAGCATCTTATGCAATGGGGATTAACTGGAACCATTCCAAACAAGATCAGGGGTGAAACAAGATTACCCACTATCACCATTACTATTCAGCATTGTACTAGAAATGCTAGCTTTGGCAATAAGGAAAGAAAAAGAGATTAAAGAATTAAAATAGGTAATGAGGAAACCAAATTATCACTCTTTGCAGATGATATGATGATATACTTAGAGAACCCTTAGGAATCAACTAACAAACTATTAGAAAAAATTCAAAACTTTAGCAAAGTTGCAAGATACAAATTAAATCCACATAAATCATCAGCATTTGCATACATCACTAACAAAATCCACTATCAAGAAAAATAAAGAGAAATGTTATTTAAGATAATTGTTGTTAGTATAAAATACTTGGGAATCTATCTGCCAAGGAAAAGTCAGAAACTATATGAACACAACTACACAATCTTGTGTACATAAATAAAGTCAGATCTAAAAATTGGAAAAACATCAAATGCTCTTGGGCAGGTTGAGCAAATTTAATAAAGATGACAATGCTAACTAAAATAATCTTTTTATTTAGTGCTATACCAATCAAACTCACAAGAAACTATTTTACTGATCTAGAAAAAATATCAACAATATTCATCTGGAAGAACAAAAGGTTAAGAATTTCATGGGAATTAATGAAACAAAAAAAGCAAATGAATGTGGTCTAGCTGAACCAGATCTAAAAGTATCTTATAAAGCAGCAGTCATCAAAACCATTTGGTACTGTCTAAGAAATAGAGCTATTGATCAGTGGAATTGATTAGGTTCACAGAACAAAATAGTCAATGACTCTAGCAGTCTAGTATTTGACAAATCCAAAGACCCCCAACTTTTGGGATAAGAATTCACTATTTGACAAAAACTATTGGGGAAATTGGAAACTAGTATGGCAGAAACTAGGCATTGACTCACACCTAACACCATTTACCAAGATAAGGTTGAAATTTGTTCATGATCTACACATAAAGAATGATATTATAAACAAATTAGAAGACCATAGGATAATTTACCTCTCAGATCTGTGGAGAAAGAAGGGGTTTTTGACCAAAGGACTACTAAAGAACATTACAAAATCGATAATTTTGATTATATTAAGTTAAAAAGTTTTGTACCCCAGCAGGATGATTTCAGAAAGGCCTGGAGAGACTTACACGAACTGATGCTGAGTGAAATGAGCAGGACCAGGAGATCATTATATACTTCAACAACAATACTATATGATGATCAAGAAACTGGAAACTGAATAGATGCCCAACAACTAAGGAAAGATTGAATAAATTATGGAATATGAATGTTATGGAATATTATTATTCTGTAAGAAATGACCAGTAGCATGATTTCAGAGAGCTTTGGAGAAACTTACATGAACTGATGGTAAGTGAAGTGAGCAGAACCAGGAGATCATTATACATGGCAACAAGACTATATGATTATCAATTCTGATGGATGTGGCTTTCTTCAACAATGAGATGATTTAAACCAATTCCAATTGTTTAGTGATGGATAGAGACATCTACTCCCATGGAGAGGACCATGGAAACTGAGTGTGGACCACAACATAGAATTTTCACTTTTTCTGTTGTTTTTTGCCTGTATTTTCTTTTCATTCTCTTTTTTATCTTCTTCATCTGATTTTTCTTGTGCATCAAAATAACAAATAAATATATATATATACATATATTGGATTTAACATAGATTTCAACATATTTAACATGTATTGGATTACCTGCCATCTAATGGAGGTAGTGGGAAGAAGGAATAGAAAATTTGGAACAGAAGGCTTTGCAAGTATCATTGTTGAAATATTACCCTTTTATATGTTTTGTAAATAAAAAGCTTTAATAAAACAAACAAATAAAAAAGCACACTGTCTTTTAGGTAGGAATATATATCTATATATATGATGTAGGTGTTTATTATAGATATATTTTAGTACATAAATAGATGACATGAGGACAGAGGATTATAAATATTGTGAGCCTTAAAACAAGAATGAGAAACAATAGTTGGAACATGCAGCAGTCCTGAAACAAATAGAAACTTCTAAATTAGAACTGTCTCACAGGTAAAATGAACTGTCATGAGACATTCTATTCTGAGAGGATCACAGTAGAGTAATGATTTGTCATGTATGTTATTTAGGGGATGTTTATTCATCCTAGACTAAATTATCTCAATGGTCTCTGAAGATTCTTATATTTTTTGTGATTCCTGAGTTCAAGCACTTTAGATAATAAATGTTCTTGAAAACTATCGGTAAAATAGGACTTCTCTTAATGAAAATTTGAAACTAATATACTAAAAAAGAAGCAAAGAAAGCAGGGAAAAGTGTGTGTGTGTGTGTGTGTGTGTGTGTATGTGTGTATGTGTATGTGTGTAAGAGAGAGAGGAGGGAAGGAGGGAGAAAGTTCGAGGCAAGGAGGGAGGAAGGAAGGAAGGAAGGAAGGAAGAAAGGAAAAAAGGAAGGAAGGTATATGTAGGGGAGGGGGAATATTCTCTTTAAAGATGATGAAATTGGTTTTTCTTTTTGTTTCACTAAAGAAAGCAAACATGTGCTTGTCATTGTGTCTACATAGGTATAAAGAAGCAGGGTTTATGTAAAGATCACTGCCAGTGAAGTGGAAAATTATGTCCCTGTGAAGATAAGACAAGGCCCTAGGAGTTCTTTCCTTCGATTATTGGAATATTTTGAGTGAAGGCTTTTTTTTTTTGAGTGAAGGCTTTTATAAGACCTGACTTATCTGAATACATGTTTCACCTCAGACTGTTTACAAACACACTCTGACCCTTTGGACTGACTTACCTGGTTACTAACTGTCTATAAATTGACTTGACTGAATTGACCTGTCACTTAACTGAAGTGATGGATCTGTCCAGTCAAAGCTACCTAACAACTTTGTGTTTTTCATTTTAAATCTGGTTGGGTGAGTCTGTTGTGGTAAAAGCTGCCAGATAAATACAAGATGGAAAAAAAGACCCATTATACAATTCTCAGCTTCTAGCAGTAGCGATCTAAATTCTATGCCATGGATGGAACAATTTACTTGAGACATGTTGAATTTAATTTATCGAGATTTTCCTCTTTATTTTCACAATCAGCTGCTCTCATATCTTTGGGCTACCATTTCTTATTATTGATTTCCTCAGAGGGAAAGAGCACAGAATGAAATCAGTGACCCAAGTATTTTTGCACAATTTATCTAGAATTATTGTAACTCTCCATTTGGTGGGAGAGACATGGATTGTGAACTATATTATATTCCTTGAATAGAAAAGTAGGGATGTGACATTTTATGGGAAAAAAAAAAAGAAAAGAAAAGCGATAAAGTGTAAACTAAGTATTCTAAGGTATTTGTGGAGTGATATTGACCCAATGTGCCATCAGGAATATCCTATGGATTCCTCAGAATTTTTTTAAAAGTTTTTATTTCTTATTTTTTCAATATAACTTTTTATTTACAAGATATATGCATGGGTAATTTTTTAGCATTGGCCCTTGCAAAACCTTCTGTTATAGCTTTTCTCCCCCCTCCCCCCACCCCTTTCCCAGATGGCAGGCAGACCAATACATGTTAAATATGTTAAAGGATATGCTAAATACAATATATGTATACATATCCATACAGTTATTTTGCTGCACAAGAAGAATCAGATTCTGAAATAAGGTAAGATTACCTGAGAAGGGAATCAAAAATGCAAGCAGACAAAAATAGAGGGATAGGAATTACTATGTAGTGGTTCACACTCATTTCTCAGAGTTCTTTCATTGGGTGTAGCTGGTACTATTCATTATTGAACAAATGGAACTGATTTGGTTTATCTCATTGTTGAAGAGAACTGTGTCCATCAGAATTGATCATCATATAATATTGTTGTTGAAGTATATAATGATCTCCTGGTCCTGCTCATTTCACTCAGCAACAGTTGATGTAAGTCTCTCCAGGCCTTTCTAAAATATTTTTGCCAGTCATTTCTTACAGAACAACAATATTCCGTAACATTCATATACTACAATTTATTCAGCCATTCTCTAATTGATAGTCATCCCTTCAATTTCCAGTTTCGAGCCACTACAAAGAGGGTTTCCACAAACATTTTGACACATACAGGTCCCTTTCCCTTCTTTAATACCTCTTTGGGATATAAGCTCAATAGTTGGATCAAAGGGTAGGTACAATTTGATAACTTTTTTTAGCATAGTTACAAATTGCTCTCTGGAATGATTGGATTTGTACACAACGCTACCAAAAATGTATCAGTATCCCAATTTTCCCACACCTCTTCCAAGATTCAGCATTATCTTTTCCTGTCATCCTAGCTAATCTGACAGGTGTGGAGTGGTACCTCAGAGTTGTCATAATTTAGATTTCTCTCATTAATAATGACTTGGAGCATCTTTGCAAATTGCTACAAATAGTTTCTATTTCTTCATCTGAAAATCATCTGTTCATACCATTTGACCATTTATCAATTGAAGAAGGGTTGGATTAAATATAAATTAGAGTCAATTTTCTATATATTTTGGAAATGAGGCTTTTATCAGAACCTTTGAATGTAAAAATATTTTTCCAGTTTGTTGTTTCCCTTCTAAACTTGTCTGCATTAATTTTATTTGTACAGAAGCTTTTTAATTTGATATAATCAAAATTTTCTATTTGTTGATAAATAATGATCTCTAATTCTTCTTTGTTCACAAATTCCTTCCTCCTCTACAGGTCTGAGAGGTAAAGTATCCTATTTTCTTCTAATTTCTTTATAATTTCATTCTTTAAGCCTAGATCATGAACCCATTTTGACCTTATCTTGGTGTATGGTGTTAAGTGTGGGTTAATGCCTAGTTTCTTCCATACTAATTTCCAATTTCACCAGCAGTTTTTGTCAAACACTGAATTCTTATACCAAAAACTGGGGCCTTTGGGTTTGTTGAACACTAGGTTATTAAAATCTTGATTATTTTGTGCTTTGAATCTAACCTATTCCACTGATCAACTAATCTATTTCTTATCCAATACAAAATGGTTTTGGTGAACACTATTTTATAATATAGTTTTACATCTGGTACAGATAGGGTACCTTCATTTGATTTTTTTTCATTCATTCCCTTGAAAGTCTTGACCTTTTGTTCTTCCAGATGAATTTTGTTGTTATTTTATCTAGGTCATTAAAATAGTTTTTGTGTGAGTCTGGTTGGTATAGCACCAGATAAATAGATTAGTTTAGGTAGTAATTTCTTCTTTATTATATTGGTTTGACCTATCCAAGACCACTTAATATTTTTCCAATTGGTTAGATCTGACTTTATTTGTGTGGAAAATGTTTTGTAGTTTTGCTCATATAGTTCCTGACTTTCCCTTGGCAGAGAGATTCCCAAATATTTTACACTATAGACAGTTACTTTAAATAAAATTTTTCTTTTCATCTCTAACTGTTGGATTTTGTTAGTGATGGATAAAAATGAAGATTCATTTGGATTTATTTTGTTTCCTGCAATTTTCCTAAAATAGTGGGTTATTTTTAATAGTTTTTAATAGAATCTCTGGAGTTTTTTAAGTATACCATCATAACATCTGGAAAGAGTGATAATTTGATTTCCTCATTACCTACTCTAATTCCTTTAATCTCTTTCTCAACTCTTATTGCTGAAGTTAGCATTTCTATTATAATATTGAATAGTAATGGTGACAGTGGGCAACCTTGTTTTACTCTAGATCATATGCTGGGAATGATTCCAGATTATCCCCCATTACATATGATGCTTAGTGATGGTTTTAAATAGATGCTACTGACTATTTTGAGGAAAAGTCCATTTATTCCTCTATTCTCAAGTGTTTTTAATAGAAATGCTATCAAATATATATCAAATGCTTTTTCTGCATCTATTGAGAAGATCATATGTTTTTTGTGAATTTGGTTATTGATATAGTCAATTATGCTCATAGTTTTCCTAATATTGAACTAGCCCTGCATTCCTGGTATAAATCCTACTTGGTCATAGTATATTCTCCTGGGAATGATTTTCTGTAATTTTTTTGCTAATATTTTATTTAAGATTTTAGCATTGATATTCATTAGGGAGATTGGCCTATAATTTACTTTCTCTGTTTTCAACCTATCTGGTTTTAGGTATCAGTAATATGTCTGTGTCATAAAAGGAATTTGGTAGGACTCCTTTACTCCCTACTTATTCAAATAGTTTATGTAGCATGGGAGTTAATTGTTTTTTAAATGTTTGGTAGAATTCACATATAAATCCATCTGGTCCTGGGAATTTTTTCTTAGGGAGTTGATTAATAGCTTGTTCTATTTCTTTTTCTAAAATGGGACAATTTAAGCTATTTACTTCCTCTTCTGTTAATCTGGGAAGCTTATATTTTTGAAGTTAGTCATCCATTTCACTTAGGTTATCAAATTTATTGGCATGAACTTGGACAAAGTAACTCCTAATTATTGCTCTAATTTCCTCTTCATTGGTGGAAAGTTCTCCCTTTTCATTTTTAAGACTAACAATTTGATTTTGCTCTTTCGTTTTTCTAATCAGATTTACCAAAGGTTTATCTATTTTGGTTTTTTTTCATAATCCAATTTTTAATTTTATTAATTAAATATTATTTTTAACTTTCAATTTTACCAATTTCTTCTTTTAATTTTAGAATTTCAAGTTTAGTACTTCATTGGGGTTTTAAATTTGCTCTTTTTCCAGCTTTTTAGGTTACAAACCCAATTCATTGATTTTTTCTTTCTCTATTTTATTCAAATAGGTCTCTAAAGATATAAAAATTCCCCCTTATTACTGCTTTGATTGCATCCCACACATTTTGGTGTGCTGTCTTATTGTTTTCATTCTCTTGGTGAAAGTTTAATTGTGTCTATGATTTGCTGTTTCACCCCTTCATTCTTTAGGATGAAATTATTTAGTTTCCAAATACTTTTTGGTCTATTTACCCCTATCTTTTTGTTGAATGTAGTTTTATTGCATTGTGATCTGAAAAGAATCCATTTACTATTTCTGCCTTTCTGCATTTAATTTTGAGGTCTTTATGTCCTAATATATGCTCAGTTTTTGTATAGTTTCCATGAACTGCTGAGAAGAAAATGTATTCCTTTCTCTCTCCATTCAATTTTCTCCAAAGATCTATCATATCTAACTTTTCTAATATTCCATTTACCTCTTTAACTTCTTTCTTATTTGTTTTTGTGGTTTGATTTATGTAATTTTAAGAGTGCAAGATTGAGATCTCCCACTATTATAGTTTTGCTGTCTATTCTTGCAACTCTCTTAAGTTCTCCTTTAGGAAGTTAAATGCTATACCACTTGGTGCATATATGTTTAATATTGATGTTGCTTCATTGTCTATGGTACCCTTTATCAAGATATAGTTTCCTTCTTTAATTAGATCAATTTTTGCTTTTGCTTGATATGAGATAAGGATGGCTACTCCCTATTTTTTTTTTTACTTTACCTGAAGCATAATAGATTCTGCTCCAGCCTTTTACCTTTACTTTGTATGTATCACCGCACTTTAAATGTGTTTTCTATAAACAACTATTGTAGGGTTCTGGCTTTAGAACCAGTCTGCTATCCATCTCTGCTTTATGGGAGAGTTCATCCCATTCACATTTATGGTTGAAACTACTAATTCTATATTTTCTGCCATCTTATTATCCCATATTATACTTCTCTTTTTCTTTCCCTCCTTACCCCCCTTCCCAATATTAAACTTATGGGCACCACTGGCCTCACACAGCTCTCTCTCTTTAGAATCTCTCTTACCCACTTTGAGTCCCTTCCCCTTTCTTATACATTTCCCTTGTTACTCTTTTCCTTTTCCATTTTACTCTCCCACTTTTTAATGATGTGAGAGAAGTTTCTTTGCAAATTAAATGTCTATTATTTTCTCATTGAGCCAAATCTAATGAGAGTAAGATTCATACAATGTTCTTCATCCTCCCTATATTCCCTCAGATATGATAGGCTTCTTTCGCCAATTCTTGGAATGTAATTTCCCTCTTTTTGTCTCCCCTTTTCCCTTTTTCTGAAATTATCCCCTTTCCACTTCTACTTCCCTTTTTATTATATTATATCAATAAAATCAAAGTATACTTGCACTCTTTATGTATGTCCATAATACAGTTCTCAAGAGTTCTTTATACCTTTTTCTGCTTTTCTTGAATCCTATATTTGGAGTTTTTTTTTTTGTTTTTTTTGTTTTGTTTTTTTTTTTTGCTCTAGTTTATTTCCTTAGAAACAAATAGAATTCACCTGTTTGATTAAATGTCCATCTTCTTCCCTGGAAAAAATGCTCAGCTTAGCTGGGTAATTTATTCTTGGCTGCATTCCAAGTTCTTTTGGCTTTCAGGAATATCAGATTACAAGCCCTTCGATTTGTTAATGTGGAAGCAGCTAGATCCTGAGTGATCCTTATTGTGGCTCCTCAGTATTTGAATTTTTTTTTTTACCCCCTGGCTGCTTGTAATATTTTTTCTTTAATCTGATAGTCCTGCAATTTAACTATACTATTCCTTGGAGTCTTTATTTTGGGGTTTCTTTCAGAAGGTGTTCAATGAATTCTTTCAATGCCCATTTTACCCTTTTTTGTTTGTTTGTTTTTTTAATAATTATAAATTTTTATTGAAGAACCCATACTTGGGTAATTTTTTTAAAAACATTATCCTTTGCACTCACCTCTGTTCTGATTTTTCCCCTCCCTCCCTCTACCCCCATACCCAAATGGAAGAAGTCCTATACATGTTAAATATGTTACAGGACGTCCTAGATACAATATATGTGTGCAGAACCAAACAGTTCTCTTGTTGCACAGGAAGAATTGGATTCAGAAAGTAAAAAACTAGCCTGGGAAGAAAAACAAAAATGCAAACAGTTAAATTTCCCAGTGTTCTTTCTTTGTGTTATTTCTTACAGAACAATATTATTCCATAACATTCATATAGAACAATTTACCCAACCATTTTCCAATTGATGGACATCTCTTAGTATCTCTTTGGGATATAACCCCAGTAGTAGCACTGCTGGATCAAAGGGTATGCACAGTTTGATAATTTTATGGTCATAATTACAGATTGCTCTCCAGAATGGTTGGATTTCTTCACAACTCCACCAACAATGCATCAGTGTTTTCTTAATTTGCATTTCTCTGATCAATAGTGATTCGGAACACTCATATGAGTGGAAATAGTTTCAATTTCATCATCTGAAAATTGCCTATTCATATCCTTTGACCATTTATCAATTGGAGAATGGCTTGATTTCTCATAAATTAGAGTCAGTTCTCTATATATGTTGGAAATGAGGCCTTTATCAGAACCTTTAATTGTAAAAATGTTTTACCAGTTTGTTGCTTCCCTTCTAATCTTGTTTGCATTAGTTTTGTTTGTACAAAGGCCTTTTAATTTGATATAATCAAAATTTTCTATTTTGTGATCAATTTCTAGTTCATTTCTAGTTCATCTTTGGTCACAAAGATTTCTCCTCCACAAGTCTGAGAGGTAAATTATCCTATATTCCTCTAATTTATTTTTAATCTCGTTCTTTATGCTGAAATCATGGACCCATTTTGATCTTATCTTGGTGTACGCTATTAAATGTGGGTCCATACCTATTTTACCTTCTGATTCTATTACATCTTGATAGGTCTCTTTGATGATTTTCTATAAAATAATGTCTAGGCTCTTTCTTTCATCATAATTTTCAGGAAGTCCAATTATCCTCAGATTATCTCTCCTAGATCTATTTTCCAGATCTGTTGTTTTTCCAAGTAGATATTGAACATTTTTTCCCCTATTTTCTCTTTTGTTTTCTTGGTTTTTTTTTTGTTTTTTGTTTTTTGTTTTTTTTTTTTTTTTGGTTTTGCTTGACTGATTCTTGATGTCTCAAAAAATTATTCATTTCTATTTCTTCAGTTCTGATTTTTAATAAGTTATCTTCTTTATTAGATTTTTTAAAACTTTTTTATATGTGTCCAATTGAGTTTTTTAATGAGTTGTTTTGTTCTATGGAAATTTTTTCATTTCACTAATTTTGTTTTTTTTACTAAGTTATTTCTTTTGTTCCAATTCACAAATCCTACTTTCCTGGGAGTTCTTTATCTTTTTCAATTGACAAATTCTGTTTTCCTGGGAGCTTTTTACCTTTTCCAATTCACATTTTAGGAAGTTGCTTTCCTTTTCCACTTTATCAAATTTTTCTTTTAGTGAATTATATTTTTTTGCATACTCTCTTGTAGAGCTTCTCTTTCTTTTCCCCGTTTTTTTTTTTTTTTCTAGCTCTCTTTTAAGATCTTTTAAAATTCCTTCTAAGAGAGCCTTGTATGATGGGGACCAGGTTATATCCCCTTTTGGGTTTTGTCTGGAGACTGTCTACTATTAGTCTCCTTGGGGTTGAAAACCTGCTCTCTTTCTGTATAGAAGCTATCTATAGTTAGAGTTTGCTTTTTCTTCTTCTCTCTCTCTCTCTCTCTTTTTTACTCATTTTTTAAAAGTCCTTAGGGCTTTTGCATTCAGGGCAAGGAGGTTACCAGATTCCTATAAGAACAGAGATAGATAGATGGACAGTAGCTGTCCTGTAATTGGGCTGCAAAGAGTGGCTGGCTGTGGAAGTGCCTTGGGAAGACCCCTGCAGCAGAAGTGTCCCTGCCCTGGGAAGCTCCATTGACCTGTGGAAATTTTACTGCCCCACTCCCACTCCACCTACCACCTGCCCCTCGTATATAAGTGTGTTTCCCCCAAGCAGACTCCCCCAGCTGTGCAGAACTGTGGCTGCCCCAGGCAAAGCCCCCCCTGGTGAGCAGAAGTGTGGCTGCCCTGGGCAAAAGCCTTCTCCCCCCAATCAACACAGATCTTTTCTGGTTATCTTCCAAGTTGTCTTTGGCTGGTAATTTGTTGTTCTCCCAATATTCATGGATTTTATCAGTCGACCACTACTTCAGGGACTGAATCTGGTAATTAGTAGTGAGGGTAAAAGAGGAACTTAGAATGAGGCATGTGTTTTCTTCATCACCTTGGCTCTGCCTCAGAAAGTTTTTATTTTCAAAACATATGCACAGGTAATTTTTCAACACTGACTCTTGAATAGCCTTGTGTTTCAGATTTCCCCCTTTCACCATTCCCTCTCCTAAATAGCAAACAATCCAATATATGTTATACTAATAAAATATGTTAAATTCAATATATTTAAACATATTTATAAAATTTTCCTGTTGCACAAGAAAAATCAGATCAAAAAGAAAGAATTATTAGGAAAGCAAAATACAAGTGAGCAACATCAAAAAGAGTGAGAATGTTATGTTGTGATCCACATTCAGTTCCCACAGTCCTCTCTCTGGGTGTAGATGCCTGTCTTTTATCACAAGATCATTGGAACTGGCATCAGTTATTTCATTATTGGAAAGTCATTTTATAATATTGACGATGTCATTTACAATGATCTCCTGATTCTGATAATTTCACTTAGCATAAGTTCATGTAAGTATCTGTAGGCCTGTCTAAAATCATCCTGCTAATCATTTTATTTTTTTAATTTTTCATATGTATTCTTTTTATTGCAACTGTTTATTAATAAAACATATGCATGGGTAATTTTTCAACATTGACCCTTCAAAAACTTCTGTTCCAACTTTTCCCCTGCTTTACTCCCTCCCTCCCCTAGGTGGCAGGAAGTCCTATACATGTCAAATCTGTTAAAGTATATGTAAAATACAGTATATGTATACATATTTATACAGTTGTCTTGCGACACAAGAAAAATCAGATTTAAGAAGAAGGTAAAGATAACATGGGAAGAAAAACAAAAATGCAAGCAAACAATAACAGAAATAGTATAAATGATATGTTTTGGTCCATACTCACGTCCAAGTGTTCTTATGTTGGATGTAGTTGGTTCTGTTCATTACCGATCAATTGGAACTGATTTATATCTTCTCACTGTTGAAGGTAGTCACGTCCTTCACAAATGATCCTCATTTGGTATTGTTGTTGAAGTGTATAATGATCTCTTGGTTCTTCTGATTTCACTTAGTATCAATTCATGTAAGTCTCTCTAAGTCTCTCTATATTCATCCTGGAGTTATTTCTTTCAGAACAATAATATTCCATAATATTAATAGACCTCAATTTACCCAGCCATTCTCCAATTAATGGGCATTCATTCAATTTCCAGTTTCAAGACACTACAAAAAAGGCTGCCCCAAACATTTTTGCATATACTAGTCCTTTTCTCTTCTTTGATATTTCTTTGGGGTATAAGCCTAGTAGTAACACTGCTGGATCAAAGGGTATGTACGGTTCGATAACTTTTTGAGCATAGTTCCAAACTGCTCTCCAGAATGGTTGGATCTGTTTACACTTCCACTAACAATGCATCAGTGTTCCAGTTTCCCCACATCCCCTCCAACATTTGTCATTATCTTTTTCTGACATCTTAGCCAATGTGACATATGTGTAGTGGTATGTCAGAGTTGTCTTAGTTTGCATTTCTCTGATCAATAATGATTTGGAACACCTTTTCATATGTGTAGAAATAGTTTCAATTTCATCATGTGAAATTGTCTGCTCATGTCCTCTCACCATTTATCAATTGGAGAATGACTTGATCTCTTATAAATTTTAGTCATTTCTTTATATATTTTAGAAATAAGGCCTTTATCAGACCTTCAACTGGAAAGTTGTTTTCCCAGTTTATTGCTTCCCTTCTAATCTTCTCTGCATTAGTTTTGTTTGTACAAAAGGTTTTTAACTTGATATAATCAGAATTTTCTATTTTTTGATCAATAATGACTTTTAGTTCTTCTTTGGTCACAAATTCCTTCCTCACCCAGAGGTCTGAAAGTAAGCTTGCCTATTTTCTTCTAATTTATTTATAATCTCATATTTCATGCCTAGATCATGATCTCATTTTGATCTTATTTTGGTGTAGGTTAAGTGTGGGTCCATGCCTAATTTCTGCCATACCAATTTCCAATTTTCCCAGCAATTTTTGTCAAATAGTGAATTCTTATCACAAAAGTTGGGATCTTTGGGTTTGTCAAACACTAGATTGCTAAAGTTATTGACTATTTTGTTCTGTGAACCTAACCTATTCCACTATCAACCTAATCTATTTCTTAGCTAATACCAAATGGTTTTGGTGACCGCTGCTTTATAATATAGTTTTGGATCAGGTACAACAAGGATGCCTTCATTTGATTTTTTTTTCTTTAATTCCCTTGAAATTCTTGACCTTTTGTTCTTCCATATGAATTTTGTGGCTATTTTTTCTGGGTCATTAAAATAGTTTCTTGGGAGTCTAATTGGTATAGCACTAAATACATAGATTAGTTTAGGGAGTATTGTCATCTTTATTATATTTGCTCAGCCTAGACAAGACCACTTAATATTTTTCCAGTTATTTAAATCTGACTTTATTTGTGTGGAAAGTGCTTTGTAATTTTGCTCATATAATTCCTGACTTTCCTTTGGTAGATAGATTACCAAATATTTTATGCTATCAACAATTATTTTTTAAATAACTTTTTATTGACAGAACCCATGCCAGGGTAATTTTTTACAACATTATCCCTTGCACTCACTTCTGTTCCGATTTTTCCCCTCCCTCCCTCCACCCCCTCCCTCAGATGGCAAGCAGTCCTATACATGTTAAATAGATTACAGTAGATCTTAGATACAATATCTGTGTGCAGAACCAAACAGTTCTCTTGTTGCTCAGGGAGAATTGGATTTAGAAGATATAAATAACCCTGGAAGAAGAACAAAAATGCAAGCAGTTTACTTTCATTTCCTAGTGTTCTTTCTTTGGGTGTAATTGTTTCTGTTCATCCTTGATCATTTGAAACTGAGCTAGATCTTCTTTTTGTCGAAGAAATCCATTTCCATCAGCATACATCCTCATACAGTATTGTTGTTGAGATATATAATGATCTCCTGGTTCTGCTCATTCACTCAGCATCAGTTCATATAAGTCTCACCATTCCTCTCTGTATTCATCCTTATCAACAGTTATTTTGAATGGAATTTCTCTTTGTATCTCTTGCTGTTGGATTTTTTTAGGTGATGTATAAAAATGCTGAGGATTTATGTGGATATATTATGAATCCTTCAACTTTGCTAATGTTGTGAATTATTTTTAATAACTTTTTAGTTGAATCTCTGAGGTTCTCTAAGTATACCATCATATCATCTGCAAAGAGTGATAATTTTGTTTCCTCATTATCTACTCTAATGCTTTTAATCTCTTTCTTGAATTTTATTGCTGAGGCTAGTGTTTCTAATACAATACTGAATAATAATAGTGAAAGTGGGCCCCTTTGTTCACTCCCGATCTTACTGGGAATGGTTCCATTTTTTCCCTACTACATATAATACTTAATGATGGTTTTAAATAAATCCATCTGGTCCTGGGAATTTTTTTTCTTAGCACTTGAATAATAGCTAGTTCTTTTTATTTTTCTAAAATTTCTAAAAAAAAATAAATATTTTATTTATTTAACTAATTTTCTTTTTCCTCTGTTAATCTGGGCAATCAATATTTTTGAAGGTATTAATCTATTTCATTTAAGTTATCAAATTTATTGGCATGAAGTTAGGCAAAATAATTCCTAATTATTGCTCTAATTTCCTCTTTATTAGGAGAAAGTTCTCCCTTTGCATTTTTAAAACTAACAATTTGATTTTCTTCTTTCCTCTTTCTAATGAGTGACTTCTACCAAATATTTTTAAAGCTTTCTCTTTTCAGAATATATGCACAGATAGTTTTCAATATTAATTCTTGCAAAACTTTGTAATCCAATTTTATTTTCTCCCTACTTTCCCCCATTCCTTCTCCTAAAAGGCAAGTAATCCAATATATGTTAAACACGTACAGTTATATTGTACATATTTCCACAATTATCATGTTGTATAAGAAAAAACAGATCCAAAAGAAAAAAAAATGAAAAAGAAAACAAAATGCAAGAAACAACAACAAAAAAGTGAAAATGCTATGTTGTGATCCACACTCAGTCCCCTATTCTTCTCTCTGAGTGTAGATGACCCTTTCCATTAGAATTGGCCCAAAAGATCTCACTGTTAAAAATTGCCATATTTATCAGAATTGATCATTGTTCTTAAATCAGTCAACATTTTCCAGATTTCTTTCTTACAACAAATAGAGGGGAATTGAAGGATTTAAGGAAGGTTGTAAGTGATCTTGTTCAAGTTCCTCCTGTATTGTATCTAATAAGGCCTGAATTTTATCACTAGCTAAGAGCCACTGTTCTATCCACACTGGTGTATCAGTTTTCCATTGAATAAGAACAGGTGAGAGTGTTGACAGGCAGCCCTGCCTAAAAAACCAAAGTATTCATTTGTAATCCTAATTGTTGTAAAATGTCTCTTGCCCACAGATGGATGGGTTTTTTCAACTATAAAAGGAGTAAAAACTCCTGTTTCACCTTCAAATGTCCATCTCAAAGGGGGTAGCACTAACCTCAGCTGCTGTTTATCCTCCTACACCAGGCATATAGGTGTCTTAATATTTGGCCAGTGATTGGGCCAGTTGGTACCTCTAATGACTGAATGATCTGCACCAGTGTCTACCAATCCTTCCAGTGGTATACTATTTATATAGATAGTGAGCATAGGATGGTCACCTGTAACTGCTGAAGTCTAGAATATTTCTGGATTCTGTTGCTTGGAGTCAGAATCTGGGCAACTATAACCAGATTGCCTATTAGGAGTCTGTATTAGTCAACCTGATGCTACTACTTATTCTGGTTGGTAAGTCACACATTGTCTACTTGTGTTAGTGAAGGAGATATTATCTACACATTCCCCAGTTTCCCACATCAGTGGATGGATGAACACTCTTTTTGTAAGCAGTCTTAGGAGGTGAAATGGTCAAGTCTACTATGCCTGGAGGCAAGGGATCCCTAGGCTGTAGAGGAACAGATTTCACTTCTCCAGGGGGTATCTCAGTAGTCCCAGATGCATACAACTCTATTCTCTCCAATTGTAATCCCTTTCTCCCATCAGGTTGCTTCCTGGCTGATTAATGATGTCTGAGTACTGAACTTCTAAATTAATTAATCTGTATTTAATTTGTGCTGAAGTGTCTGAATAAGAACTTACACATGTTAGCTGGTCACAGGTGATTGGTCTATTAACTCCAGTTTGCCTATTTCATTGGGCTTGTATCCTACAGAGTTCAGTATATTCAGAGAGCCATTAAAAGTTTAGTCCAGTTTCTAAACATGTCCTTGCTATAGATTTCCAATCACTAGTGGTTAAAATTTCATAAGGCAAATTCTGTAATAAGATCTTAATATAAGATGATGTAGTCCCATAAAGAGTGCAACAATTTTTCAGATTTTTGATGATTTCTAGATTAAAAGGAGGGTATCTTCTCCTTTCTTGACTTGAAGAGTTAAGCAGTTCAATCACAGGATACATTTCTATTCTCAAATTAGCTGTATTCTGCCCTTCCTCTTTGGCTTTAAGTGGTGCCTTTTGCAATGGAGTAATAGGAGAGGGTGATTGCTAAGGGAGAGGTGCTGATGATATTATTGCCCTTCCCACTTCTCCTCTTCCCTCCATCTAGGAAGGTGAAGTTGATGGGGAAGGGCCAAGAGCTTGGTTGGGTGTAGGCTGAGTTGAAGCTGTACTGTGAGCATAAGAGTCACCATGCCATTTAAGTTCACTTAACTCCTCATGCCCCCTGGTGATATTTTCATTTTCCTCTCCTTTCTCTTTCTCTTTATCTTCACACTTCCTCACCCACCTGTTTTTAAAATTTTCTTTTTTTCTACAATTTGCAGGATTTTTTAAGGCCAATTGTATTATGTTGTATATATATAGAATGTTTCCTTAGAAATTGAATCAGGACTTTTATCATTGTAATATTCACATAGTTGATCTCCTAACTAGTTTCCAATTATCTGCCTCTATTTCTTCTTCCTCGAAGAAACAAGAGGACTTGCATTCTAATGTATCCAAGAGTCCATCAAGCTCCCAAGTTACAAGCAAACCTTGCCTCTTTATTAGTCTGAGTAAGCTTTCTGTAGACCTCCCTCGGGGTGGGGATAGGGGTGGGGGAGAATCTTTTCCTAATATCTGTGCCATTTCAGCTAGCAAATCAAAGTTACTAGTTTAGCTTTTAATAAAATAAGTTCCGTTTGTCTATTAAAATACCCATCCTATTTCCTGGTTGCAATGTCTCCACTGAAATTAGGGTCCTTGGTCCACATTGGGTGCCAAAATGTAGAGTACAGGCTAGCTCCCTGGAGGGCCTCGGGGTCAGCCAGAGTCAGGATAAATTGTAGTCCTTGTTCTTTAGGAGGACAAGTAAAAGAGGCAGGCAAGCAGAATCCTGGATTTTGGAGTCCAGAGTCACTAACTTCCCTCCTCCTGCTGCTGCTGCGATGTCCCTCTGCTTCTCTCCCTTAATAGAGCCATTGTCTCACATCAAATAGGTAATTAGCCTTAAGTGCTCCTTTGTCTGATTCAAGCATACTTTTTTGGAGTTTCAGCCCTGCTCATGTGAGTAAAGAATAGAAAACATATGTGAAATATGTTGCTATAGTAGTGAAGACAGAATTTTACTATTATTGGAAAGAGGGCATAATGAAGGGGAAGTGACAAACATGACAAAAATTAGTAACCTGAAGGATTTGGAAGATAGTAGGAGGATGCTGATATTCTCAATAGGAATGGAGAAGTACGCAACAGATCTGGATTTAAGTAAGACAATGAATTCCATTTGATACATATTGAGTTTGATACATTGATGTAATATCCAAGTTTTGTCAAACAGGCAGTTGGTAATATGATACTATGGTTGTTTAGTAGTTCTCCAATTTTACAAATGCTAAACTTGCAAAGTTATGGAGATATAAAAATGAGGACAATACACACCTCAAAGAATATATTTCTACTAGATCTACTAGATCACTATGACTTATACAGAAATTAAAAAAAAAAACAAGGTGTATCAAAAGTCTAAATTAAAAATTATGTTTACACTAAATTACTGTCTTTTTTGTTTTGGTTACCCAACTAGAACTAAAATTCTTCCATTTGAATTTTGTTTTTACATAGCAATTATTTTTTTAAGTTTTTAATATCAGATATGTTGTCCTTTTATGAATAGAAGTTATTATCTTTAAAATCAATAATGAATGGTTATTTTTCTAGTTATTCATATTTAAAATCAGATATATCTCCATAAATATGTGTAATTTATAAATAAATGAGAAACATGTGCATTATGTATATAATGTATACACTTATAGATTTTATTGTATGTATATTTAAACTCTGTTATTGATTGTTCTCTAATATGAATTAGTTTCAATTCCTTCTTATACCTTGGTTGTCCTGATTCTGATAGGTAGTGCTTGATTGTCAACATTTCTGTGAAAATATGATTATCAAACCCAGACAAAGAACTCTAAATGAGTTATGTTTCTAAAGAAAAGAAAATCTTGTTGGAACTGAATCCTGTACTTATTTACAACCTGCATGCTAAATTTACACAGGTAGAAGGGACTTTAGTCCTACCTCTGTTATTCTTTAATCAATGTTAGATATTACATAGCATCTTAAAGATAATGCATGTGGAAATATTTTGAAAACTTTAAAGCATTATACAAATGTAAGGTATTGTTAATAAGATTATTAATAATAATAATAATGATATAATTATTGCACTGTAGTTATTTTAATTTTTTTAAAATATAGTGGCACACAGCTATTTTAAAACTAGTAGATGACTGAACCTTCCAGGAAAAAAAAAAACTTTGTCTGTAGAAGTAGCACTTAGAAGCAAGAAAATCTCCTTCTTTTAGGTTAAAAACAATTAATCAGGGAAATTGAAAATAATAGAAGAGAAAAAAATAACCTGATCATAAGAATATCTGAATATTAGTTTGAGGTTGACATAAATAACTAGCTTGAAGGGATTGATTCATTCAAAGATTCAGTCTCTACATTTTTCCCTCTTTTCTTTTCCTCCCACACAGGTACATATGTCTGTGATCCTACATGAATGACTTCAATTTTCAAAAAGAAAAAAATAGAAATTTTCATCTTTATGAAGATCACATTTGTTCTATAAAATATGCTTGATAGGAATTCTGAATTTTCTGTTAAAAAAGATTGTGTTTCAGATCCTCAAATAATCAACAGCAGCAGCAGCAGCATCATAATGAGGCATAAAACAAAAGAATTGATATGGACACAGAAGACTCAATTTCAGACCCCAACTTCCCCATTTATTGTGACTTTGGGCATGTAGTTTCACATCCCCTAACATCATCCTTTCACTTTCATATAGCACTGTCAAATTGAGATAAATGCTCTGATGGACAATTATTCCAGATCCTATGAATCCACCCTTAAATCTCCTATTCAAATGAATTTACTTTTTTTAAATAGCTTTTTATTGACATAAAATATGCATGGGTAATTTTTACAACATTGTCCCTTGCACTCACTTCTGTTCCATCTTTTCCTTTCCCTCCCTCTATCCCCTCCCCTAGATGGCAGGCAGTCTCATACATGGTAAATATGTTAAAGTATATGTTACATACAAGATATGTGTGCATATCTGTACAGTTCACTTGTTGTACAAGAAAAATTGGATTCAAAAGGTAAAAATGATCTAGGAAGAAAAACATAAATGCAAGTAGTCCTCATTCATTCCCCAGTGTTCCTTCTCTGGGTGTAGCTGATTCTGTCAATCATTGATCAATTGGAACTAAATTGGATCTTCTCTTTTTCAAAGATTTCCACTTTCATCAGAATATATCCTCATACAATATTGTTATTGAAGTGTATAATGATCTTCTGGTTCTGCTCATTTTACTTAGTATCACTTCATGTAAGTCTCTCCAAACTTCTCTATATTCATCCTTGTGGTCATTTCTTAAAGAACAATAATATTCCATAACATTCATATGCCACAATTTACCCAACCATGTTCCAATTGATGGGCAGCTATTCAATTTCCAGTTTCTAGTCACTACAAAAATGGCTGCCAGAATCATTTTGGCACATACAAATCCCTTTCGCTTCTTTAATATCTCTTTGAGATATAAGCCCAATATTAACACCACTGGATAAAAGGGTATGCACAGTTTGGTAACTTTTTGGGCATAATTCCAAATTGCTCCCCAGAATGGTTGGATCCTTTTACAACTTCACCAATAACGCGTCAGTGTTCCAGTTTTCCCGCAGTCCCTCCAACATTCATCATTATCTTTTCCTGTCATCTTAGTCAATCAGACAGGTGTGTAGAGGTATCTCAGAGTTGTTTTAATTTGCATTTCTTTGATCAATAGTGATTTGACACAACCCTTTCATATGTGTAGAAATAGTTTCAATTTCATCATCTGAAAATTTTCTATTCATATCCTTTGACCATTTATCAATTGGAGAATGGCATGATTTCTTATAAATTAGAATCAGTTCTCTACATATTTTGGAAATGAGGCCTTTATCAGAACCTTTAATGGTAAAAATGTTTTCCCAGTTTATTGCTTCTCTTCTAATCTTGTTTGTATTAGTTTTGTTTGTACAAAAGCTTTTTAACATGATATAATTAAAATTTTCTATTTTGTGATCAATAATGATCTCTGGCTCTTCTTTGATCACAAATTCCTTCCTAATTCACAAGTCTGAGAGGTAAACTAACCTATGTTCCTCTAATTTATTTATAATCTCGTTCTTTATGGCTAAATCATGAACCCATTTTGACCTTATCTTGGTGTACGGTGTTAAGTTTGGGTCAATGCCTAGTTTCTGCCATTCTAAGTTCCACATTTCCCAGCAATTTTTATCAAACAGTGAATTCTTATCCCAAAAGATGGGATCTTTGGGTTTGTTAAATACTAGATTGCTATGTTTATTGACTATTTGTCCTTTGAACCTAACCTATTTTACTGATCAACTAGTCTATGTCTTAGCCAATACCAAATGGTTTTAGTGACCACTGCTTTGAAATAGAGTTTTAGATCTGGTACAGCAAAACCATCTTCACTTGATTTATTTTTTCATGAGTTCCCTTGAAAATCTTAACCTTTTGTTCTTCCATATGAATTTTGTTACTTTTTCTAGGTAATTAAAATAGTTTCTTGGGAGTCTGATTGGTATAGTACAAAATAAATATATTACTTTATATAGTGTTGTCATCTGTATTATATTCACTCAGCTTATCCAAGAGCATTCAATATTTTTCCAAATGTTTAAATCTCACTTTATTTGTGTGGAGAGTGTTTTGTAGTTTTGCTCATATAATTCCTGATTTTCCTTTGCAGATAGATTCCCAATATTTTGTGCTATCGACAATTATTTTGAATGGAATTCCTCTTTGTATCTTTTGCTGTTGGATTTTCTTAGTGATATATAAAAATGCTGAGGATTTATATGGATTTATTTTGTATCCTGTAACTTTGCTATAGTTGTGGATTATTTCTAATAGCTTTTTAGTAGACTCTCTGGGGTTCTCTAAGTATACCATCATATCATCTAAAAAGAGAGATCATTTGATTTCCTCATTACCCATTCTAATTCCTTTAATCTCTTTCTCAAATCTTATTGCCAAGGCCAGTGTTTCTAATGTAATATTGAATAGTAATGGTGATAGTGGGGAACCTTCTTTCACTCCTGATCTTATTTGGAATGGTTTCAGTTTATCCCCATTACACATAATGCTTACTGATGATTTTAAATATATACTTCTGACTATTTTAAGGAAAAGTCCATTTATTCCTCTATTCTCAAGTGTTTTTAATAGGAATGGATGTTGGATTATGTCAAATGCTTTTTCTGCATCTATTGAGAAGATTATAAGGTTTTGTTGATTACGTTATTGATATAGTCAATTATTCACATAGTTTTCCTAATAGTGAACCAGCCCTGCATTCCTGGTATACATCCCATTTGATCATAATGTATTATCTTGGGGATGATTTTCTGTAATCTTTTTGATAATATTTTATTTAAGATTTTTGCATCAATATTCATTAGGGAGATTCTCTGTTTTCAACCTACCTGGTTTCGGTATCAATACAATGTTTTCATGGTAAAAGGAATCCCTATCTTTTCAAATAGTTTTATATAGCATTGTAGTTAATTCTTTAAATATTTGGTAGAATTCACAGATAATAAATCCATCAGGTCCTGGGAATTTTTGCTTAGGAAGTGATTAATAGCTTCTTCTATTTATTTTTCTAAAATGGTACTTTTTAACCAATTTACTTCTTTTTCTGTTAATCTGGGCAAGCTACATTTTAGAAGTTATTTTACATTTCATTTAGGTTATTGAATTTATTAGAATAAAGTTGGGCAAAGTAATTCCTAATTATTGTTCTCATTTCCTATTCATTACTGACAAGTTCTCCCTTTTCATTTTTAAGGCCAACAATTTGATTTTCCTCTTTCCTTTTTTTAAATCAAATTTACTAAGGTTTTATCTATTTTGTTTTTTTTTTTTTTCACAAAACCAACTCTTAGTTTAATTTATTTATTCAATAGGTTTTTAACTTTCAATTTTATTAGTCTCTCCTTTTATTTTTAGAATTTCAAGTTATTGTTTGACTTGGGGTTTTTAATTTGTTCCTTTTCTAGCTTTTTAGTTGCAAGCCCAATTCTTCGACCTTCTCTTTCTGTATTTTATGCAAGTAGGCTTCTACAGATATAAACTTTCCCCTTATTACCGCTTTGTCTGCATCCCACAAATTTTGGTATGTTTCATTATTGTCATTTTCTTGGGTGAAATTATTAATTGTGTCTATGATTTGCTGTTTAACCCAATCATTCTTTAAGGTGAGATTATTTCATTTCCAATTATTTTTTGGTCTATTTTCCCCTGTTTTTTTTATTGAATGTAATTTTCATTGCATCATGATCTGAAAAGGATGCATTTATTATTTCTGCCTTTCTGCATTTGAATTTGAGGTTTTTATGTCCTAATATATGGTCTATTTTTGTATAGGTTCTATGAACTGCTGAAAAGAAAGTGTATTCCCTTCTGTCTCCATTTAGTTTTCTTCAAAGATCTATCATAGCTAACTTTTCTAGTATTCTATTTACCTCTTTAACTCCTTTCTTATTTATTTTTGTTTTGATTTATCTAGTTCTGAGAGTGCAAGTTTGAGATCTCCCACTATTATAGTTTTATTGTCTATTTTTTCCTGCAGCTCTCATCTTCTCCTTTAAAACTTTAGATGCTACACCACTTGGTGCATATATTTAATATTGTTATTGCTTCATTATCTATGCTATCCTTTAGCAAGATATAGTGTCCTTCCTTATCTCTTTTAATTAGGTCAATTTTTGCTTTTGGTTGATCTGAGATCAGGATGGCTACCCCTGCTTTTTTTACTTCACCTGAAGCATAGTAGATTCTGCTTCAACCTTTTACCTTTACTCTGTGTGTATCGCCCTGCTTGAAGTGTGTTTCCTGTAAACAATATATTGTAGGGTTATGGCTTTTAATCCACTTTGCTATCTGCTTCCACTTTATGGGGGAGTTTACCATATTCACATTTATGGTTAAAACATTTCTTGCCATCTTGTTAACCCCTGCTTATGCTTTTCTTCTTTCCTTCCCCCTGACCTCCCTTCTCATTATTAAACTTGTGAGCACCACTTGCATCTCATAGCCCTTCCTTTTTAGGATCCATTTTCTGCATCCTTTTTCTGGTACAATTTCCTTTCTACCTCTAGTTTCTTTTTTATATTATAACTGTAAAAACAAATTATGCATGTGTCCTTTATGTATATTCATAATATAAATATATTTCCAAAGATTTCTTTTTACCTATTTATGTTTCTCTTGAGTCCTATATTTGGAGATCAAACTTTTTGTTTAGTTCAGGTTTTTTCATGAGAAATAGATGAATATCACCTATTTATTTGAATGTCCATCTTCTTCCCTGGAAAAAAATGATCTTTTTGGCTGGGTACGTTATTCTTGGCTATATACCAACTTCCTTAGCCTTTTGGTATATCATATTCCAGGCCCTTTGATCCTTTAATGTGGATGCTGCTAAATCCTGAGTAATTCTTAGTGTGGCTCCTTTATATTTGAATTGTTTTTTTTTTTTTTTTTTTAGCTGCTTATAGTATTTTTACCTTGGTCTGAGTTATGGTATTTAGGCATCATATTTCTTGGAGTTTTGCTTTTGGGTCTCTTTCAGTAGGTGATTGATGAATTCTTTCAATGTCTATTTTACTCTCTTTCTATAACATATGGTAGTTCTCTTTCAATGATTTCCTGGAAAATAGTGTATAGTATAGGCTCTTTTTTTCATCATAATGTTTCTTTTTTTTTTGTATTGTTTTACTTAACTGATTCTTGGTGTCTCCTTGAGTCATTCATTTCCATTTGCTCAATTCTGATTTTTAATGAATTATTTTCTTCACTTACTTTTTTTAAAATTTCTTTTTGTAACTGTCCAGTTGAGTTTTTAATGAGTTGTTTTGTTCTATGGAATTTTTTTTCCATTTTGCCAATTTTATTTTTGCAGAGCTATTTTTTTTAATTCACTAATTCTATTTTCCTTGGAATTGTTTACCTTTTCCAATTCACTAAATCTGTTTTTCAGGGATTTGATTTCTTTATTCACTCTAACTTTAAATGATTTTGATGACTTGTCCAGACCCTCTTGCCAAGCTTCACTTTCCTTTCCCCATTTTTCTTCTAGCTCTCTTGTAAGAGCCTTTTTAATTTCTTCTATGAGAGTCTTGTGTGATGCGGACCAGATCATATTTCCCTTTGGGAATTTATCTAGAGACAGTCTGTCTTTCGTCTCCTCAGGGTATGAAGTCTGCTCTCTATCTGTATAGAAACTATCAATAATTAGAGTGCACTTGTGCTCATTTTGACAAAAAAGAATCAAAGAAAACAAAGAAAAAAAAAGCCAATGTGATCTGCTTTTAAGACAGTGTGGTGTTACTAAGCTTCCTCTACAGAATACAGGAAGTAGTAGTGAGGCACAGCAATGCTGTGTCTGCATTCTGAGACTGAGAGCATGCTGAGACACTTTGGGTGGGTGTGGCCAGGTCCCAAGAGACTCTAGCATTTTGGGGTTATAGTCTTTACCCCTTGTGTTTGTAGCTTCTCTGCTGATCTACTGGCTTGCAGCTAGGGCAAAGTAGTTCACACTGGGTAAATTTCTCCCTGCAAGTTTTCTGAGTTTTACTGAGTCTGAGGATGACTATACCCTGCCCCCTCTAGTCTGCTCAGTGTGAGCTGCCTTTTGTGCTCTTGCTTCCTGCCTGCAGTCTGTGCCTGGTCTAATCATCTCCGCCTAGGAGGAAAAACAGACCTGTTCTGGTGAATTTCGAGGATATCTTCTATTGGCAATGTATTTGTTGGTTTTTTTCAGTCCCTTACTAATTCTGAGGCCACATCATGAAAAAAAAAAGTATTCTGAGGGCAAGAAATAGCTTAGATAAATGAATGTGTCCTCCCTGCCATCTTGGCTGGAAGTCCAAATGAATTTACTTTCAATAATTATTTGATATCATTGGTTTAAGACAAAGTTGTTTACATAAATGGCATTAAATTAATATTATGGGAGTGGCAGTGTCCTTCAGTAATCCCAGGGTACAAATTCATACTCAAAAATAGAATAATAGAAAGACATTTATATAAGAAACATATGTAGCCAATATAAATACTTATATTTATATTTTATATATTTATATAAATATAATATGTTTATATTTATATATTAAATATTTAGCACTATTGGTAATTTATGCTAGCTTTTCTTTTTTCTAAATGGTATCTTGATTCTCATTTTGGATAGAATAAAATAGAAAACTCAACTGGGAGAATTTCTTTTCTGAGTTCCTGAACTGAAAACTCTATAATTGAATTGAATTCCACAAGTGGATTCTACAGGCCTTTTCTCTGTTAGCAAAAGAAAAAGGTTGTAAAATAAAAGAAAAATATCTTCTAACATTCTCACTCTACCCAGGGAAAGAGGCAAAGGAAAAGATTAAGACAGATTCCTTTTCAAGAGTTAAGCTATTTCTTCAAAAATACTTTTCTTTCAGCTTCCAGTACTGATATTCTTCTCTTCTCACAATTGTCTTATTTTTATTGAAACGACCCAATCTTCCTGATATTATAGCTAGTTTACAACTTAAAATAGTATAAAGGATTAAAGATGAGGAAACTCTTTTTAAATTTTTGAACATATTTCAACATATATAAGCTGTTCAAATTTTCAAACTATTTATAAACTATGAATACAACTAGTGTAAGTCTTGAATAGACAAAAACATAAGATAGCCTTATTACTTTTACCTGCCTTTTATACACTTTAATTTAATCAAGTGAGTCAGGAGTATTAAATTGATCAGGAGCCCTATAATTAGCACCCTGCTATATGTAAAATAATGGTATTTTACTAGATGACCTCTAAAATCTCTACTACTTCTAAGGCCTATGAAATATAAGCTATTTCAAGATATGATCATAAAGCACATGTTCTATCAGATTTTTCAATATTTCAAAGTCCTTATGGTTATATCAAGAAATAGCTCATAGCTCCAATCAACCATGGAACCCCTTACATTATTATATAAAATATGACCAAAGAGTAGGTCCCAAATGTTTATCATTTTTCAAAATAATTCCATCTCTTATACATCTAGAAAGCATGATATGGTTGTCATCTTGAAATGTCTACAATAAAGTATTCAAAGTATTGAAATAATTTCAATATTATTTATATTGCCTTCCTGATGTGTTTATGGAATGTAATTTTGATGGATTACATAATAATTAATAAAATGTTTGTCTATGATTATATAAAAAGTAAGTCAAGTAACAAGCATTTATTAATTACTTTACTATATGTCCTGAGGCACAATACTAAGTGCTTATAAATTAATAATAATTATAGCAACACCAACAACTGCATAATTCTCAAAGGTTTTCAAAGAATTTTATATGTCATTTTATTTGATGAATGCACTAACCCTATGTGTTGGATAATGTTATTATTACAATTTTACAGATATGAAAATAGTGAGGGTGATTATGTGACCTACTTATGATCAAATAAGTAAATGAGACAGGACTTGAATCTAAGTTATCCTGACTCAAAGTTCAGCATTCTATTTTATCCAAGTATATTCTATGCCAACTAGTAGCAGAAAAAAAAAAGACAAAAACACAGTTTCTGTGATTAGAACAATTCTTGTTTGGATTAAAAACAAAATGAGGGAATTGATAGAGTCTGGAACTTGAAATTTAGAAAGAGCCAATTTCAAATCTTATCATATTTGTGTGAATTATGGATGTTGATTATATTATTATTTTTATTATATATGTATATATAAATGTTGATTTTATATTGCCATTGTACTGAATTTATATCACTAATTAAGCACTTTGATTTCATTGTTGTGATTATTTTAGAACCTCAAGCACCCCACGCCTTAGTAGACAGGTGTGAAATAAATTTTCTCTCTCAAAAAAAAAAAAAAACATCATTTGTTGGTGAAATATTTGGTCATATTTTTAATTTACTTAATTATGTGGTTCTAACATAAATATAAATCCTCCAGTTTATGTAACCCTGGGCAAGATACTTGACCTCATTTTCTACCTTGTTAGGATAAAATTATTTCTGTATACATACATATATGTGTATATATATATATATATATATATATATATATATATAAAATGCATGTTATACACACATACATATACACATACACACACACACACACACACACACACATATATATATATATATATATATAACATATACACATATAATACTCTTTTCCAACCTTTTAGCATTATAGAAATATCTATGCTCATGCAAGATAAATAAGGAGTGCAAAATAATCTTAGGGAGTAGATTTTGTTAAGATAGAATTCTGTTTTAAATGAACAAACATTTTCCAAAATGACATTGGTAATTAGGAGGTTGTGCTTAATTATATAGCTCTGGGAATTATGTCTAATCATGTCAGTGGTTTAAGACTCAGTGCCATGGATCAATTAAATTTGGAAGAAGGTTTGATTGTGACAGAAGCATTCCATTTTTCTTAAACAATGCCTGGTAAATTTCTACATGTGAAATTTTCATGGATTCCAACTATATATGTGGTAGATACGACTACTACCACTTGACTTAAAATGGAAGATTTTATTAAAAAATAATTGGACATGGCAGAAATTTATATATCTTTCTATTTCTTTAATTTAAATAAGCATGACTTAACTGTAGAAGTGTAAAAAAGCATAGAACTGTAAGCAATATCCCAAATTGGATTCTGGCCAAAACCTATCAAACAGGAATAATATCCATTCTCTTACCTAGTATTGGTAGCTGAGAATTCTAAAGCTGCAGAGAGGTAGAAGGGTATCCTCAGAAAGTCTTGATGAGATACACTTCAAGGTGAAGAAAGGGGATTCTAATAAAAAGCATCATTTAAAAAATATATAGAGAGAATTGACTCAAATTTATAAGAATACAAGCCATTCCCCAGTTGATAAATGCCCAAAGGATATGAATAGACAATTTTTAGATGATGAAATTAAAGTTTTTTATATTCATATGAAAAGTTTTAAATCAATATTAGAGAAATCCAAATAAAACAACTCTGAGGTACCACCTCATATTGACTAAGAAGACAGGAAAAGATAATGATAAATGTTGGAGGGAATATAGAAAACCTGGGACATTAATGTCTTGTTGGCAAAATTGTGAAATGATCACAGTATTCTGGAGAACAATTTAGAACTATGCCCAAAGGACAATAAAACTAGCTATACCCTTTGATCTAGTAGTGCAAAAATGTTTGTAACAGTTCTTTTTTGTGGCAAAGAATTGGAAAATTGGGAAATGGTTGAATACATTATAGTATACAAAAAGAATGGAATATTATTGTTCTATAAAAAAAAATATGAACTAGCTGATTTTAGAAAGGCCTGAAAAGGTTATATTGAACTGAAGCAAAACAAGTGGAAGCAAGAATACATTACACACAGTAACAGAAAGATTGGGTGATGATTGACTATGAAAGATTTGGTTCTTCTAAGTGCTTCATTGATTCAAGGCAATTCCAATAAACTGTATAGAAAATGCCAAATAAAATAGTTATATGAGAGTTAATCATTGGGGAAATTAAAAGAAAAAAGAAGGAATCGCCAGATAGAAAAGATCAGTTTGTGTGGAGATACTCTTCACAATAAACATTCCCCTTTCCTCCTGCCAAAGGAAAAAATATCATTTTTGAGATTTGAATTGCCATTCTATCTATGGCAATACATATTGCAGGATTGCTGAGTTGCCACCATGCAAAGATGGAGACCAAACTATAAATACTGCTCTTCACTCTAAGGCAAGTTCAGTTTAAAGTGCCATGTGTAACCTAGTAGTTTACTTCTCTAGTACTGAAAAACAGATTCTGAAATCTTCCCCTTTCTTAATACTCTTTTAACTCTCCTTTCTTTCTTTATCTTTAAACTTTTCCATTCATGGGCACACTTGGACTTCCAGCCAAGATGGTGGAGAAGACACATACATCTACTTAAGCTCCACATTTTCTCTCAGAATTTATTTCATGACAAGCCTCAAAATTAGTGCTTGACTGAAAAAAAAAGAACCACAAATAATTACCAAGAGAAGACATCCTTGAAATTTGCCAGGAAAGGTCTGTTTTTGCTAAATGGCTGGGACAATTTTAGATTAGGCACAGGCTGAGGGAAGGCAGCAGCAGCAAGAGTGTGGTAGAAAGGTCACATTGAGCAGACCAGAGTGGGGTGGGGTGTGATCTCAGCCGTCTCTGCGGGGAGAGCTTTGCTACAATATTGGGTACTTTGCCCTTTCAGGAAGCCAGTAGACCAGCAGAGAAGCTAAAAACACAGGGGGTAAAAACTATAACCCCAAAAAGCTAGGGTCCCTGGGGACCTGACCACAGTCACCCACAGTGTCTCAGCATACTCTCAGAGTCTTAGAGCACAGATGCAGTATAGCCATTGATGTCCTGCTAGTGCCTTGCTGCTGCCCCCTGCAGTCTGTAGAGGAAGCTTGGTGATACCATCCAGCCAGTCCCCCAGCCCCCAAAAAGCAGACTGCATTTGTTTTTTTTTTTTATTTTTTTGCTAGTTTTGTTTTCTTTGATTCTTCTCTGAAAAAGTGAGCAAAAAAATTAAACTGACCCTAACTATTGATAGCTTCTACATGGATAGAAAGTAGACTTTAAACCCTGAGGAGACTAAAAACAGACCGTCTCCACATGAATCCCCAAAGGGCGATATGATCTGGTCCTCAACACAGAAGACTCTCATAGAAGAAATTTTAAAAGGCTCTGACAGAGAGCTAGAAGGAAAGTGCGAAAAGGAAAGGGAGCTTGGCAAGAGAGTATGGATAAGTCATCCCACTCATTTAAAGATAGAGTGGATAAAGAAATCAAATCCATGGGCACACTTGTTGATTTCTTTTTCTTTTTTAATTATGCATTTCAAACTTTAATGTTATTTAAAATTTACAATTTTATAGCATTATAGCACATAATACTTCTGGTCGATTCTGCAATTTTGGAAAGTTTTTCTTATTTTTTATTTTTAATACACTTTGTTTTGTGAATTATATATGGAGAGAAAAATCAGAGAAAAAGGGAAAAACTATGAGAAAGATAACAAACCCAAAAAAGGAAGTGAATAAAGCATATGCCAATTTCCATTCATTCTCCATAATTCTTTTTCTGGATGCAGATGACATTTTCTGTCCAAAGTCAATTGGGATTGCTTTAGAGCATGGAAACACTGAGAAGAATAAAGTCTTTTCAATTTGAGGTGACTCAGACCAGTTCTAATGGTATTGTGAAGGAGAGAACTATCTCTACTCAGAAAGAGGACTGTGGGGACTGAGTGCAGATTACAGTATGGTGTTTTCACATTTTTATTGTTTTCTGCTTCCAGTTTGTTTTTCTTTTTCATTTTTTTTTCCTTTTTGATCTGATTTTTCCTATGGAGCATGCTAATTGTGGATATATGTATAAAAGAAACATGTTTAACATGTATTGGATTATTTTCTCTCTAGGAGGAGTGGGGAAAAGAGAAGGAAAAACAAATTAAAACACAAGGTTTTACAAAGGTAAATGTTGGCACAGTATACAGAGCATCAGCCTGGAAATCAGGAGGACCGGAGTTCAAATCTGGCCTCAGACACTTAATACTTCCTAGCTGTGTGACCATGTGTGACCCTAGTTGTGTGACCCAATTGCCTTAGGGGAAAAAAAATCTTGATTCTGTTGATTTTGTTGGTGCAAAACTTTTTAACATGATCAAAGTTGTCATTTTGCCTTTTATAATGTTGTCTAGTTCTTCTTTGATCACAAATTCCACCCTTTTCCAAAGATCTGATAGGTTAATTATCCTTTACTCTCCATATTTGTTTATTGAATTATCCTTTATGCTTAAATCATATAGCCATTTAATGTCTTTTTTTTTGTCTGTTTGTTTGTTTGTTTTTAGTATGGGATGATTTTTTAGGATGGGATGTAGTTTAGTATGGACCTACTGAATTTAAATTTCTGCCATTATTATCCAGTTTTCCCATCAAGTTTTGTTAAATAGAGAATTCTTATTGCAGAAGCTGAAGTTTGTGGATTTATCAAATAGTACATTACTATAGGCCTTGATTATTATGTTGTGTGTCTCTAATCTATTCTACCAATCTACCACTCTATTTCTTATCCAGGACCTAATAATCTTGATGACTGCTGCTTTATATTATAGTTTTAGGTTTGCTATTACCAAACAATCATATTTTATATTACTTTTCATTAATTTCCTTAATATTCTTGACCTTTTGTTCTTCCAGATGAATTTTATTATTTTTTTCTAGTTATATAAAATAATGTTTTGGCAGTTTGATTGGCATGGCATTGAACAAGTAGACTAATTTGGGCAAAACTGTCATTTTATTACATTAGCTCAGCCCACTCATAAGCAATAGATATTTTCCCAATTGTTTAGTTATGATTTTATTTGTGTGAGAAATGTTTTGTAATTATGTTCATATAGGTTTTGTTTTTGTGTTGGCAGGAAAACCCCCAAGTATTTTACTATGTCTACAATTATTATTATTATTATTATTATTTTTGCTGAAGCAATTGTGGTTAAGGGACTTGCCTAGGATTACACAGCTAGCTAGGAAGTGTTAAATGTCTGAGGTCATCTTTGAACTCAGGTATTCCTGACTTCAGCGTTGGTGCTCTAACCACTGTACCACCTAACTGCCCCTTTCTACAGCTACTTTAAATGGAATTTCTCTTTTTATCTCTTTCTGTTGGGCTTTGTCAGTAATCTATAGCAATATTCATGATTTGTGTGGGTATGTTTTATATCCTGCAACTTTGTTAAACTTGTAAATTTTTTCAAGTACGTTTTTGGATGATTTTCTCAGATTCTCTAAGTATATCATTAACTCATCTGCACAGAATGATCATTTTACATCCTCATTGCCTAGTCTAATTCATTTAATGTCTTTTTCTTTTCTTATTGCTAAAGCCTATAACTAGTACAATACTGAACAATAAGGTTGATAATATGCATACTTCTTTCACCTTGGATCTTATTGGGAATGCATCCAGCTTCTTTCTATTACAAATAATGCTTGCCTTTGTTTTATTTTTTAAATTAAGTCTTTTTATTTATAAACCATGCATGGGTAATTTTTCAACACTGATCTTTGCAAAACTTTCTGTTCCAAATTTTTCCCTCCTTCCCCTCAATCCCTCCCTTCAAAAGCAGGTAGACCAATACATGTCAAATATGTTAAAATACATTTTAAATCCAATATATGTATACATATTTATATAGTTATCTTGCTGAACAAGAAAAATCAGATCTAGAAGAAAAAAAAAAACCTGAGAAAAAAGACCATGTCAGCAAACATCAACAGAAAGCATGAAAATGCTATGTTGTGGTCTGCACTCAGTTCATACATTGCCTTTGGTTTTACATAAATACTGCTTATTGTTTTAAGAAAAGGTCCATTTATCTCTTCAATTTCTACTGTTTTTCAAAGGAATGGGTCCTCTATTTTGTCAAAAATTTCCATATCTATTGAGATTATCATATAATTTCTGTTGGTTTTGTTATTGATGCAGGCAAATTTGACAGTAATTTTTTCTGATGTAGAAACAGTGCTGCTTTCCTGGTATAAATTCCACTTGGTCATAGCATATTATCCTACTGATAAGTTGCTATAATCTCTTTCCTAATATTTTATTTAAATTTTTTTCATCGATCTTCATTAGGGAGATTTGTCTGTAATTTTGTTTCTCTGTTTTGGCTCTTCCTGTTTTAGGTATCATTACAATATTTGTGTCTTAGAAGGAATTTGGCAGTATACTTTCTTCACCTATTTTTCCAAACAGTTTACATAGTATTGGGACTAATTATTTTGTAGATGTCTGAGAGGATTCTCTTGTGAATCCACTTGGACTCAGAGATTTTTTCTTAGGGTGTTAATTAATGCCTTTTGATTTTTTTTCTAAACAGGACTGTTTAAGCAATTTATTTCCTCTTCTACTCATCTCAGAAATTTATATTTTTGTTATTATTCAATCATTTGGGTTATGTCATCAAACTTGCTGTCATATCATTGGGCAAAAGAGCTCCTAATTATTGCCTTAATTTCTTTTTCTTTGGTTGCAAATCCATCCTTTTTATTTTTGATGTTGCTGATTTGTTTTTTTTTTCTTTTGCTAATCAAATTAACCAAAGCTTTATCTATTCTGTTGGTTTGTTCATGAAACCAACTTTTCATTTTAGTAATTAGTTCAACAGTGTTCTAAGTTCCAATCTTATTAACACCTTCTAATAGTTTCAGAATTTCTAATTTGGTATTTGATTGTGGTTTTTTATTTGGTCTCTTTCTATCTTTTTAGTTGTATACTCATTTCATCAATCGTCTCGTTCTCTATTTTGTTCATATAGCTATATAGATATAAAATTTCCTTTAAGAACAGCTTTTGCTATATCCCTTAGGGTTTGGTATGATGTTTCATTATTTTCATTCTCTTGGATGAAATTATGGATTGTTTCTGTGATTTGTTGTTTGATCCACTCATTCTTTAGAATTAGATTATTTAATTTCCAATTGGTTTTTCATCTATTTTCTTGCCCATTATTTAACATAATTTTTACTGCATAGTAATCTGAAAAGTAAGCATTTACTATTTCTGCCCTTCTGCATTTGATTATGAGGTTCTTATGCCCTGATACATGATCAATTTTTGAGTGGGTGCTATGAACTGCCAAGAAAAATGTGTATTGCTTTCTGTCACTATTCAGTTTTCTTCAGAGGTCTATCATATCAAGGTTTTCTAGGATTCTATTAATCTCCTTAATTTATTTATTTTGTAAATAGATGTATTTGATTCTGAGAGAGGAAGTTTGACATCCCCCTCTAATATAGTTTTGCTGATTTTCTCTTCTTGTAGTTGGATTAAAATCTCTAAAAATTTGGCTGTTCTACCACTTGGTACATGTGCATTTAATATAATTACCATTTCATTGATCACATTAGCCTTTATCAAGATGTACTTTTCTTCCTTATCTCTTTTAAAAAGATCTATTTTTACTTTTACTTTATCTGAGATCAGAATTGCTACCCCTTCTTCTTCACTTCTCCTGAAGCATATTCTTAGGCATTTCCAGCCTTTTACATTTATTCTTTATGTGTCTCTCTCTGTCAAATATTTGACACGTATGCCCAATATGTTATTTGTAAATAACATATTGTAGGACTCTGTTTTTTCATTCATTCAGCTATTTACTTCCATTTTGTGGAAGAGTTCATTCCATTGACATTCACAGTTACAATTAACAGCTGTGTATTTCCCTCCATCTTGTTTTCTCCTATGTATGTACTTTTGTGCATTTTCCATTCTGTCCTTAGTGGTATATTTTTTCTTTTACCTAACCACCCACTACCATATCTTCTATCTCATCTTGACTCCTTCTCTTACCCCTTTCCCTAATGTTTCTGCCCTCCCTTCTATCCCAGACTTCTCTTATTTTTTCCTCTTCTTCTTTTACTTCTTTATAGGGTTGGTTAAATTTCTATACCCAACTGAATGATTAAGTTCTTTGCTCTTACATTCAAAAATTATAAGATAAAGTTTCAGAAATGCTCATCCCCTTCCCTTCTTTCCCTGAATTTTAATAGGTCTTTTGCCCCTCTTCATGTGAACTAATTGTCCCCTTGTATCTCCCCTTTCTTCTTTTTCTTGTACAGACCTTTTCCAACCCTTAATATAATTTTCTTTTTTTTCATTAACACTCTTATTTTTCAAAATGTATGCATGGACAATTCTTCAACATAGCCCTTTCAAAACCTTGTATTCCAATGTCTTCCCCCTTCCACCACACCTTCCCCTTGATGGCAAGTAGTAGAATACATGTTAAACATATTGTTTTCTTTATCATCAAGTCAGAGTTCATTCAGAACCATACTCTCTGTGATGTCCTTCTCTAAGTGCCCCAGTAACAGTTACAATTCTCAAGAATTACAGATGTAGTTTTCCCATCTAGGGATGCAAACAATTTAACCTTGAAATTATATATACAAGGACCCACACCAACAGGAAAGTTTTTTTTTTTTAATTTGCAATATCATGGTGACTTTATTTTATAGATAAGGAATACAAGAAATGTGAAGAGTATTAACTTGGAGTGGCTAATGTAACACCAGTGCTTAGAATATAACCCTGGTGCTTGGTGATCTAGTCTTAGGGGGATTATTTATTAATTACACAAGTTTGTACCATTGTCTTCAACTCTTTAGGTCCCAGTTTACACTATTATCCATCATATATTTATAAAGCATCTATTATCTACAAAGAATCATTGTGGGCACTGTAAATACAAATGCACAGAAAATAATTCAAAATTATTTCCTTTATTCAAAGAAGAAATTCTATAATTTTTCATATAAAATGAGTGCTACATTCTAGCCAACTTCTAAAAACTTATAATACCATTGATACCATTTATATAAATTTTAAATATATATATATATATGAATTTTTATATTTAAACTTAAATATAAACTTCAGGATTTATAAAGGACTTTACACATTAACTCATTTGATCCCAATCACTATCCTGTGAGTTTTGTGCTATTATTTTTTTTTCCATTTTACAGGTAAGGAATCTGACTAAGTAATATTCCTATTTCTATGTCCCACACTAAGTTTCTGTGGCAGGATTAGAAATCAAATCTTTTAATCTTTCTTTCTCCAAGGTAACACTACCCATTCCCCTACAGATGAGTCTCAAATGTTCTCTCCATCTCTGTATATGAGAGCTGACTAAAAGACTTCCACTGCATAATTAAGATAACCTCAAGACTTATAAATAGTCCAGGTTTTTCACTTTTTCATTGTTTCATAGTTTTAAATAATTAGATGTGTTTAAATAATTAGTATGTTCTTGAGAAAGACAAAAAGAGACAGAGATAGAGACAGATAGACAGACAGATAGAAAGACAGAGAAAGAAAGAGAAGGGAAACAGAGAATGGGGGAGAAACAATGTATATATTTATACAATGGTATGGATGTTAACTAAAATTTTACTCAGATAGTTAGTCCTGACTTATATGCAATCCTGGATTCTTGAAGACTATGCAAATGGAATACACACTCATAGATACTCTCAAGTTGGAAAAGCTTTAGGTGAAAACTTTTTTTGCTTTCTGAGGTTATTTTGGTAAATGTGTACAGATGTCTGACACCAAGAATTGCTCATTAACTTTGGGTACATGACCTTCTGTGGACTATTGAGTACGGCTTCATAGGGCTTTGTTCTGTATTTGAAGAATATACACAGAGATGAAATTCCAGACAAGGAGAATATTCTTCACTAAAGTGTCTAAAAATGTAGAAAAACAGTAAATATTAATGCACAGTGAAACCTAATGAAAATGTTCTATTTCAAACGGTATCTTAAATACCCCCAAACTTTTTTACCATAACTTGGTGTCCAAAGAACAAAGAGCTCCTGTTTTGATGGCTAAGTGAGTTATACTCTGGGAAGTTATATATAAAACCACAGGCCAGGTCATTTCAGTCTACAAAATGCACAAGCCACATAGAGGGATCAGAGCAGTCTGTTAAAGTGACTTGAGAGCTCAAAGGTATTTCTAAGGTACTGTAATTTCTTCTTGAATATATCCCTCAACCTCTCTTCACCCTCAAGACAAAGTATTCTGTTTCCCAGATACCATCTGGGATACTAAGGGTCTCAGTATGAGAAGAGGTCAAATAGTGAGGAATTCTCCAAATGGTAATAGAGTGAGATGAAAGTCAAATATAAAAGCATCTACATCATGACTCAAGATTGATAGGCAACCATGGGGGCTGAGGCAGGCAAGGATGAGAGCTCACCATGTGTCTGCTCCGGAACAGAATGCCAGCCAATAATTAACAATCCAGGCCAATAGTCAGACAAGTGAAAAAATCAATATGCTAAACTCTTTCTTCAGAGGCTTCAACCCTCCCCAGTGATGACTAGAGCTTTACTGTGCTTGTTCAGCCCTCCCTAACCCTCCTTCTGCTCTGATTATTCTCAGCAGCTCATTCCCATCAGTCACACTCCTCACAGAGCTCCCCAGCAATCACACAAAACCAGTTTCCCAGGCACAACCCTGCCAGATGTAAAGTCTAAAATCATGCAAATTTCTCTTCATATCTTATAAAACAAATACAGAGGGACCTTCATTCAACAGATGTGCCAAGGGAAAACATCTAGGAATTGTTCTAATATTTCCTGCTTTTAATGAAAGGCAATTTGGATAATTTTCTGTTCCTCCCTTCCAAGAAGCTCCATTTAAATTTTTTTGAATAGTATTACAGATCTCTTGCCTGCATTAATATGGGTTTTTTTTAACATCACCTTGATCACTTAGAACAATAAGTCAATCCATTCAGCAAACTATTTGCAGGAATCCTGCTAGTGAATTCTGCTTTTTCAGAGGCACCAGGTTAAAATGTAACATTAATTATCTTTGGTTTAAGGATCCAAACCTGTGATTTTGTTGAAAAGATTTTTGGCATTCAGTTTATTAGGTTCTGGTTATTGACCAGAAAGAAGACTCTATGAAATGTTATTAGTGATAAAAGAATATGAATGATTTTGTCCACCCATCCTCACTTAACACTAGCAAAATATTAATTCATTATGTGACATAGTTATACTTCTCACTTCAAAAAATTGACACATAAATAGGAATTTGGGGTTGTTACTCCTGCTTTTCAGGAGATTGAAGGAAGTGTTTTGGTGCCAAGTGATGATAGTCACAGTGTTATATTTATAGTCTGCTTTCCTTAAATTAACTTAATTGATCCCAACAAAAACAAGCAAAAGTGTGCCAGAATCATTATCCCCATTTCATAAAGGAGTCAACTGATGCTTACAGAGGTAAAGAATTTGTCTGATTTGGAAATGAGAAAGCTAGACCCAGAAACATCATGTAACTTTTCAAAGATAACACAGTCATGACAAAGGCAGCATTTGACATTAGACTTTATGATTATTGTACTTTTCTACCCGCCTTGAGGAATTAGAGATATGAGTAAGGAAATTGGCATGGGTATCAAGTCAGTCAGCAAGTCAATAGACATTTAGTACTTATTCTGTTACAGGCTAGGGTCTAGGGATATAAAAATGTCAAAGATAGTCCCTGCCCTCAGAGAGCACATAATCTAAAGGAATAGGTACCATACAAAAGACTATGACCATACAAAATAGAAATAGGGTAATCCTTGAAAGTACTAGCTTTAAGGATTTTATGAATCACAAAAATTAAAAAAAGCTTTTCTCTAAAATTTAATTTCTTTTGACTTTTCTTGCTCTTCAACTATGCTAGCATCTTTTATTTTCCATGGAAGTGAATTTTGCAAGTTTTGGTGATTTAACTAAGATTTAAAGGAAATCAGAAAACCCAGGAAGCAAAATTAAGAGAAAAAAGGATTCTATGCATGGGAACAGACAATGCAAAGGCTTTGAGCCAGATAGAGCAAGTAACTGTACCAGAAAAAGGAATGAAAGCAGTATCAGTGGATTATAGAGCATATGGAGGGGTTTAATACAAGAAGATTGGAAAGATAGAAAGAGATTTGATAGAGAATTTTAAAAGATAGAAAGAGATCTGATGGAACATTTTAAAAGCAAATCAGAGGATATTATGTTTTGTAGTTACAAGAAAAGCATTAGAGTTGGAGAGTTTTATTTATTTTTATTTGTTTGTTTGTTTAAAAGGAGGTGGTGCATTCAGAAAATTCCTTTAGAGAGATTGCTTTTATAACTTAGTGGAGGATAAACTGAAATGAGGAGAGACCTGAAGCATAGAAATCATCACATGGCTATTGTAATCATCCAAGGATGAAGTAATAAGGGCCTGAATCTTGTTTGCAGCAGTTTCAGAGGAAAGAAGGAGTTGTATATAAGATATGTAAACAGGAATTGGCAACAGATTGGATATGGTGAGGCAAGAGAGAAGGATAAAACCTAAGCAGGGATAACTGGGATGTACTTCTTTGCTTTAATATATGTACTTTTCTTTAAATGAGAAGTTTCAAATATTTTAATATACTAAAAATGGAATATAATTGAACATTATCATATAACATAGATTTATAGCATTTTGTTTCACTAAAAAAATTTTCCTACTTTCAGTCATTAGCATGAAACACCACTTGATATTCTCCTGGTAAAATATCTAAATTACTTCTTAATTTTCAGAGGAATGATTTAAAAAACTAGCAAAAATGATTGCTACATGTGTAATGAAAGTTAAAATATACATATATACAAACACTCAATGACCTACATATTAACTTACATCTCCCCATAGAAATTTAGCAATATACAATTAGCTGAAAATCCCCCCAAAATGTCAACATGCGGATACAAAGAAATCATATTGCAAATATTAAAGTGCTATATTAATGATAGCTGTAGTGATGATGATGATGATGCCATTTAATCATATATATTTTGCAAAATCAGGGTGTTGAGGGAGGTTCCCCCCTTTCACTACTCAAAGATATGTTTAAAGTCTATTGCATTTCACAGAATAAGAATGTTGGCCCTAAATCTCCATTTTCCCAGGCAACCTTTCACTGCTATTCTCCCAAACACACACACAAACACACACACACACACACACACACACACACACACAGAGTTTACAAGTTATTTTAATATGAAAATTAAAAGAAAGTTGCATTTTAATGACTATCACCACATGGGCAATTTTATTGAAATAGAAAGCTAAGAACAAAAATACTCAATAATTATTTTATTGATGTGCAGGAAATGAATTATTCATGCTTTCAAAGTATCTGTGTATAATTCTAATTACCTGCTTTTAAAGGATATGAGATCCACTGAAAATACATTAACAATTTTGATTGAACACCTGCTATCCAGTAGAACATAGCAAGCATCCAACCCCAAAGTGTTCTATTTGTATATATGTATGTGTATATGCACACATGTGTATGTTCTGATGATTGATGAGCATAATGTTGTTCATCAGATACTATTTTATTTGGTCTTTCATATAATATTTTGTTAAATCATCTAAGGCAATAAGGACAAAATACCAAGTGTTAGAGATAATTAGAAAATGCTGGGTTATCCACCTTTTTCAAAATAATGAATGCTAATTTAAGGGTAGAAGCTGAGTCCCCACAGCATCTGGCATAATACTTGCACACAATCATTATAATGGCAACAACTTATTGATAACACCATTGTGTACAAATAATTGATTTATGAATGAGGAGTTTTGGATTTGAATTTTGGCCCAATCATTTGTAGATAGGAGAATAATTGAAATTGTTAGTTTGCCAAAAAGAGGCAACTCCTATATGGAGAGAAATTCTCTATCACACATATTAATACTTTCTTGACAAATTATAGTCTTAAAGAATTACCAGCGCAGTGATAATTTAAGTGACCCATGCCATGCCAGACCATGTAGCTATATATCTCAAAAATGAAAACATGTCTTTCTGGTTTCAAGATTACTTAGTCTCACTTGTAAAAAGATCTTAAGAATTCTTGGATTACTTCCTGAGTTTGATCGTAAAAGCACATTTTTATCAATGAACAAATCTTTATTAATCATCTACTATATGATAGGCTCTGCTAGAAGCTGCGGAGAACAAAAAAAAAAAAGGCAAAAAGATAATTCCTGACCTCAAGGAACTCACAATTTAATGAGTTACACAACAAGCAAAATAGACAAGCACAATATATACAGGAAAATAGTTAATATTAAAAAGAAAACACACCAGAATTAAGAGGCATTAGGAAGACTTTGAAGGGCAGAGCCAAGATGCTGGAATGAAAAAAAGTGTTTAGCTGAACTTTCCATATAATTTCCTCCAAAAATATTTGAAACTTCATGTTTCAAATTCAGTTCTTGAAAGTCAGAGTGAGGGAAAAAAAGTTCTGACTGAAACATTCTTCCAGTCCAAGACAACTTAGGAGGTCAAAAAAAAAAAAAAAAAAAAAAAAGAGATCTCTGAAATGGTAGTAGAATTTTACTTGAAGGCCATGTAGATAAAACAAAAGTGGTGAAATTGGATAGTGGTAACAGAAATAACAGCAGCTTAAGGAGCTCTCAAACCAGAGAAAATAAAGGCTTCTGACCACTCATCAGAAAGAGATTACAGGAGATGCCTGTAGAAGTCCTGGATGGAGAGGCAGATGCTATTTGGCAGTTTCTTTACCTATACCCACTTCTAGATCATGGTTCAAGAAGCAGAAGACCTGAAGGGCAGTGGCACTTCTGGTATGAAGAGAATAGAGACCTTTGATAAAGGGTAGAGGTAGAAAGTATCAATTGCAATTTGAAGAGACCAGAGGCTTTCCCATGGCAAAGAACACAGTGTAAATCAAGAGAGCAATAACCACACATTCCCCATCACAACAAATGAAGCAACCAAAACTCTTAAACCTCCTGAACTAACTCTGAAAACAGAAATATGGGAAAGCCTAAAGATTAAGACTGCTTCACATCTCTTTCATTCTAGGAACAAGTACCAATTTTAAATTTAATTTCACAATCAAAAAATAAGGTTGAAAAATAAGCACAGAAACAAATGCATGTTGATAAAATGTTACAATATGAGAAGATGAAGACAAATTCCTAATAAGACAGTGAGGACAAAATAGGTTAAAGCAAAGTATCAAAGACAAATGTAAATTAGAAAGGAGACTAACAAGAATTTCTAGAAAAGATTAAAAATTACTTTAAAAATTAGAGACAGATAAAAATTAGGTAAATGAACAAAAAAGGAGGAAAACTACAAAAATACAATTAAAAGCCTCTTGTTAAGCTTTATTTTAAGAATAAAATAACATCTTAAAAACAATTTCACAAATACAAAAAAGTTGCAAAAATAAATGATGAAAACTCATTAAAAAGCTGAATTGATCAAAGAGTTAAAAAATATAGTATGCAGGAAAATGCTAGTGAGAAAAGGAAATATTAGTAATTATAATTTTGAATGTGACTGGAATGAACTCACCTAGAAACAGAAGTGGATTTCAGAAAGTTTTAGAAAAGAAAACTCAACTATATAGAAAAAGACACTTGAAAGAGTAATAGAGAACCACAGAGAAGGTTAAAATAAGGAGCTAAAACATACTTTATACTTCAACTAGAGTAAAAAAATAAAAATAAAAAGCAGAAATATCTATCATGATCTCAAAGAACCACAAAAGCCAGACATCATTAAAAAGAGATAAGCAAAAAAATTATACTTGGCAAAAAAGAAACATAAATAATGAAGTCAAACAGTACTAAACATATATTTACCCACAGCCTTGGCATAAAATTTTTAAAGAAAAACTATGGAAGGATGTAGTAAAATTGTACTAATAGGAAACTTCAAGTTTTGTCTTGTCAGAGCTAGAAAAATCTAAACAGGAAATAAAAAAAAAGAATTCAAGAAGATATATATATATATATATATATATATATATATATATATATATATATATATACTTTTAGAAAATATAGGTAAGATAGATCTTTGGAGAAAAATGAATGAGAATAGTAAAAAGTCTATTGTGGTCTTGACTATACATGGAATATTCACACACCAAAAAGGAAAATGTTCATGTATTAGAGAAAAAACTTCACAAAATTAAAGAAATATTTAATGTGCACTTTTTAAACCATAATGAAACAAAATTACATTTGACAATGAGCTATAAAATTATAGATTAACATTATTTGGAAGCTAAAAAATCTGATGCTAAAGAATGAGTAGATCAAAAAACACATCAGAGTAATTAAATTTTACTAAAGAGAATGGCAACAATCAGACAGCATGCCAAAATTTGTGGCATATAGCCAAAGCAGTAACGAATGTTGAAAATTGTTTTAAAATCTAATTAAGAAAAAATAAAATACTAAACATTTTTAAAAGGAAAGAACAACAACAATAACAAATGAAAATAAAATCAGGCAAATGTCAGAATTTCTTTTATGTATAAATTTATTATCCATTATAAAGGAAAATCAAGTTCACGTAGTAGTATGACTTGTTCTTAATTTTAAAAAAATAATAATTGGAGATATCCAGGAATCTAGATGCCAAGGTAAATCTAGGTGTTATATGATCATAATTACAAAATATTTTTCATACCAATATAGACATAAACAATTGGAAAAAAATATTTTTTTACTCATGGGCAGTCTGAGCCAATATATACAATATACATAAAAATTGTACCAAAGTTAATTTACTTACTCCTTGACATACTTATCAAACTATGAAATAATTATTAAGTAGAACTTGAAAAAATAATAACAAAATTCATTTGGAACAACAAAAAACAAGAATATGAGGAGAATCAAATATAACATATATTATAATATAACATAAAAAGAGAAATTAATAATATTGAAAGTAAAAAACTATTGAATTTATAAATAAAACTAAGAGTTGGTTTTATGAAAAAACCGATAAAATAGATAAACTTTTGGTAAATCTGATTAGAAGAAGGAAAGAGGAAAATCAAATTCTAGGTTAGCCTTTATCAGAACTTTTAACTGTGAAAATGTTTTCCCAATTTGTTGCTTCCCTTCTAATCTTGTTTGAATTAGTTTTGTTTGTACAAAGGCTTTTTACTTCGATACAATCAAAATTTTCTATTTTGTGATCAATAATAATCTCTAGTTCACCTTTTGTCACAAATTTCTTCCTCTTCCACAAGTCTGAGAGGTAAACTATCCTATGTTCCTCTAATTTATTATAATCTCATTCTTTATGCCTAAATCATTGACCCATTTTGATCTTATCTTGGTATATGGTGTTAAGTGTGGGTCCATGCCTAATTTCTACCATACTAATTTCCAGTTTTCTCAGCACTTTTTGTCAAATAATGAATTCTTATCCCAAAAGTTAGGATCCTTGGGTTTGTCAAACACTAGATTGATATAGTTGACTATTTTGTCTTGTGAACCTTACCTATTCCACTGATCAACTAATCTATTTCTTAGCCAATACCAAATAGTTTTGGTGACTGATGCTTTATACAATAGTTTTAGATCAGGTACAGCTAGGCCACTTTCATTTGATTTTTTTTTCATTAATTCCCTTGAGATTCTCGAACTTTTGTTCTTCCATATGAATTTTGTTGTTATTTTTTCTAGATCATTAAAGTATTTTCTTGGGAGTCTGATTGGTATAGCACTAAATAAATACATTAGCTTAAAGACTATTGTAATCTTTATTATATTCTCTTGGCCTATCCAAGAGCACTTAATATTTTTCCAATTATTTAAATCTGACTTTATTTGAGTGGAAAGTTTTTTTTTAATTTGCTCATATAATTCCTGACTTTCCGTTGGTAGATAGATTCCCAAATATTTCATGCTATTTTTTGAATGGAATTTCTCTTTGTATTTCTTACTGTTGGATTTTGTGGGTGATGTATAAAAATGCTGAGGATTTATGTGGATTTATTTTGTATCCTGCAACTTTGCTAGAGGTATTAATTATTTCTAATAGCTTTTTAGTAGAATCTCTGGGGTTCTGTAAGTATACCATCATATCATCTGCAAAAATTGATAGTTTGATTTCCTCATTACCTCATTAATCTCTTTCTCAGCTCTTATTGCCTAGGCTAGTATTTCTAATACAATATTGAGTAACAATGGTGATAGTGGGCAACCTTGCTTCACTCCAGATCTTACTGGGGAAGGTTCCAGTTTTTCTCCATTGCATATGATGCTTACTGAGGGTTTTAAATATATGCTTCTGACTATTTTAAGGAAAAGTCCATTTATTCCTATACTCTCAAGTGTTTTTATTAGGAATGGATGTTGGATTTTATCAAATGCTTTTTCTGCATCTATTGAGATGATCATATGGTTTTTGTTAGTTTGGTTATTGATATAGTCAATTATGCTAATAGTTTTCCTAATATTGACCCAGCCCTGCATTACTGGTATAAATCCTACTTGGTCATAGTGCATTATCCTGGGAATGATTTTTCTGTAATCTTTTTGTTAATATTTTATTAAAAATTTTAGCATCAATATTCATTAGGGAGATTGGTCTATAATTTTCTTTCTCTGTTTTCAATCTACCTTGTTTAGGTATCAGTACCATGTCTGTGTCATAAAAGGAATTTGATAGGACTCCTTCATTTCCTATTTTTTCAAATAATTTATATAGCATTGGGGCTAATTGTTCTTTTAATGTTTGGTAGAATTTACATGTAAATCCATCAGGTCCTGGGGATTTTTTCTTAGGGAGCTGATCAATAGTTTGTTCTATTTCTTTTTCTGAAATGTCACTATTTAAGCAACTTACTTCCTCCTCTGATAATCTGGGAGGCCTGTGCTTTTGGAGGTAGTCATTCATTTCACTTAGGTTATCAAATTTATTGGCAAAACGTTGGGCAAAGTGACTTCTTATTATTACTCTAATTTCTTCTTCATTGGTGAAAAGATCCCCCTTTTTATTTTTAAGACTAACAATTTAATTTTCCTCTTTCCTTTTTCTAATCAGATTTACCAAATGTTTATCTATTTTATTGGTTTTTTCCTAAAACCAACTTTTAGTTTCATTTATTAATGCAATAGTTTTTTTTTTTTTACTTTCAATATTATTTTCTCCTTTTAATTTTAGAATTTCAAACAGTATTTGATTGGGAATTATTAATTTGGTCTTTTTCTAGCTTTTTAAGTTGCAAGCACAGTTTGTTGTTCTTTGCTTTCTCTATTTTATTCAAGTAAGCCTCTAAAGATATAAAATTTCCCCTTATTACTGCTTTGGCTGCATCCCACAAATTTTGGTATGATGTCGCATCATTGTCATTACCTTGAGTGAAATTATTAATTGTGTCTATAATTTGCTGTTTCACACAATCATTCTTTAAAATGAGATTATTTAGTTTCCAATTACTTTTTGGTCTATTTACCCCTAACTTTTTATTGAATATAGTTTTTATTGCATTGTGGTCTGAAAAGAAGGCATTTACTATTTCTGCCTTCCTGCATTTAATTTTGACATCTTTATGTGTAATGGGCTGAGGTTTGAGTTGATGCACTGTGGTCCCAAGTACATGAGGCTAAATAGTAATTGGGCTATACTCTATTAATATACATAATTGGATAAAGAATGGTCCCTGCCTATTCTCCATGCAAGTCCTGAAGTGTTGTATAGGAAATGACGATTTGGGTGGGTGGAGGCAGAGGGAGACAGGAAGCGAAGCTGGGAGAGATTGGGCCTGGGTTCGATTCTCCTAGCTGCTGGTCGTGTGGCTGCTGGTCTAGCTAGCTTCTTGACTCAGCTACACACATTGCTATTACCCATTCTCTTCCACCTCCCATCCTTCTTCACTGAGAATAAAGACTGATGATTTTCCCCTAACCTGAATTCCTGACTCTGGCTGATTTTAAAATATGCGATCTTCACATTTGGCGCCCAACATGGGGCAACCAAGGACTGAAGAAGTCTGCGGTGACCAGGAAATTGGGTGAGTATTGTTAATAGACAAACAGGGAACTTATTTTCTTAAAAACTAAACCAGTAATCTTTTTTTGGCTAAAATGGGACAAATGCTAGCTAAAGACTCTCCATCCCCTCCCCCAACCTCTTCAACCCCACCCACTAGTGGTGCTATAGAAAGCATGCTTAAGCTGATAGAAGGATAAGGGCTACTTATAACTTGGGAACAGGTAGCTAGACTTGTGGGTACATTAAACCGCATCTCCCCTTGGTTCGTAGAGCAGGAGCAGATCTCTAAAGATAACTGGTCCCTGATTGGACAACAGTTGTCCACGTATTACAGTGAAAATGGTCCTCATTCAATTTCCATCAAGGCATTCTATTTATACAATATAATTCAGTTAGCAGTAAGAAACCCTATCCCTAGAATAAAGAAAAAACCCGCTGCTCCTTCTGCTCCTTCTCAGAGTAGCCATGATATTAAGGAGGAAGACAATGAAGAGATTAATGACCATATCCCCACAGGGCATGGAGACTTAAGTGAGCAAAGGTGTGGTGACTTTCCACCTCAGGAAGCAGCTTCAGCCCCACCTCAGGAGCAAGTGATTGACTCTCCTCCATCAACTCTACCCTCCAGGATGGAGGGAGGAGAGGCAATGGGGGAGGGGGAGGCAGTGACAGCACCAGCACCTCCCTCCCAGCATCTAATTATGAGTAGATTGCAAGAGGGCTTAATGAAGGCCAAAGAAAAAGGCGTGGATGTCAGGGAGCTCCAGCCACATATCTTTCCTGTAATTTCCCAGTTTAATGCCTTGGTCAAGAAAGTCAAAAATACGCCCCTTTTAATGTAGAAATCATCAAAGACCTGAAAAAAGCTTGCATTCTTTATGGGGCTACATCAGCTTATGTTAAGATGCTATTACAGAATTTGGCTTTTGAAATCTTGACTCCTAATGACTGGAAATCTATAGCAAGGGTATACCTGGAAAAAATTACATGTGGCTTTCTGAATATAGTGAGCTCTGTAGAATACAAGCCCAATAAAATAGTCAAAATGCTGTTCATACTGCGATCACCTCGGACCTATTAACAGGTATAGGTCCTTATGCAGATGTCACAGCACAGAGTAATTATTCAGTAGCAGCATATGAGCAAATTGCTGCTAATGCTATCAAAGCATGGGCTTTGATTCACAATAAAAATGACAAAGGTGAGGCTTTCAAAAAATAACACAAGGGCCAGATGAACCCTTTGCTGACTTTGTGGGACGTTTGCAGACTGCTATCACAAGAACTAATGGGGAAAATTCATCAACAGATGTTTTAATAAGGCAACTTGGTAAGAAAAATGCTAATGAGGTGTGCAGAAGAATTATACTAGGACTGCACAAGGATGCTCCTTTAGAGGAGTTCATAAGACGCTGTGCCACAGTGGGCACAAATGCCTTTTATAGTCGGACTATGATGCAGACTTCCCAAGATCCCAACATGGGTAGACAGGGTCCCTTCTTGCAAGGGACTTCTAGAGAGACACGTCAATGCTTTCAGTGTGGTAAAGTAGGGCATCTGAAAGCTCAATGTTGGTATAGAGGCAGAGTGAGAAAACAGGGCAGGAGAATAAGACCCAGCACCCCATGTCCAAAATGCAACAGAGACTTCCATTGGGCCTCAGAATGTAGACAGGTTCAGGGAAACAGGATGAGGGGCCCAGCCCCAGGGCCCCAGGCAAAAAACACTTGGGGCATGATGGCAGCCAATGGTGCACCCAGAGAGTGCCTAGAAGTCCAATACCCAGACATGACCAATCAGCCAGGAAGCCATATGATGGGAGAAAGAGATTACACAATCAATCAGCCAGGAAGCAACCTGATGGGAGAGAGGGATTATAATTAGGGAGAATAGAGTTGTATGCAGCTGAGACAACCGAGATACCCCTTGGAGAGGTGAAATCTGTTCCTCTCCAGCCTATGGATCCCTTGCCTCCAGGCACAGTAGGCTTGACCATTTTACCTCCTGAGAGTACGTACAAAACAGTGTCCATCCACACACTGAGGTGGGAAACTGGGGAATGTGTAGATAATATCCCAGTCACCAATACAGGCAGACAATGTGTGACTTATCACCCAGGAGAAATAGTAGCATCAGGTTTACTCATACAGAATTCCAATAAGCAGCTTGGTGATAGTCACCCAGATTCTGATTTCAGATCACAAAATCCAGCAATATATTGGACAGCAGCTGTAACAACTGACCGACCTATGCTCACAATCTATATAAATGGCCTTCCTTTGGAAGGATTGGTAGACACTGGTGCAGATCAGACAGTCATTAGAAGTGCCAGCTGGCCCAGTCACTGGCCAAAGATTAAAGCAGACACCTACATGTCTGGTGTAGGAGGATCAATAGCAGCTGAAGTTAGTGCTGCCCCTATGAGATGGACTTTTGAAGGCAAAACAGGAGTTTTTACTCCTTTTATAGTTGAAAAAATCCCCATCAATCTGTGGGGAAGAGACGTTTTACAGCAATTAGGGTTAAAAATGAGTACTTTGGTTTTTTAAGCAGGGGTGTGCCACAAGCAATAAAAACAGATAATGGTCCTGCTTATACTTTGCAACATTTTGCACACTTTTGTGCACAATATAAGATTTTACCTTTTAATCCTCAAGGACAGGCAATAGTGGAGAGGAAAAACAGAGATATTAAGACGCTCCTCCAAAAACAAAAGAAAGGGGGAGCCACAGGTAACCCTAGAGAACTTCTAAATCTAGCTCTTTATACTATTAACTTCTTGATTTTTGACAAAGATGCACTGGCTCCAGCAGACAGGTTTTATAACCCACCGGAAGGTCAGTGTCCAGTGCGAGCAGCTGCACTATCTTTAGATAATCGCCAGGTGATGTGGAGAGGCCCAGAAAGTGGTGAATGCAAAGGACCAGATAGGCTAACTGCTTTGGGGGGAGGGTTTGCTTATATCTCTACAGGTGGAGAAGGAATCAGATGGATGCCAACGAGCCATATTTGCATTGTCCATTATGTCATTGACATAAACTGCTGGCAAAAATTCAATGTTTTTTTTTTCCTTTCAATTTTATTAATCACTCCTTTTGTTTTTAGAATTTCAAGTTTGGTATCTGATTGAGGGTGGGGTTAATTTCTTTTTTACTCTAGCTTTTTTAGTTGCAAGCCCAATTCATTGATCTCTTTCTCTATTTTATGCTAGTAAGCTTCTAGAAATAAAATTTCTCCTTATTACCATACTGGTTGTAGCCCACAATTTTTGGTATGTTATCTCATTATTGTCATTCTCTTGGATGAAATTATAAATCATGTCTATGATTTGCTGGTTCATCCATTCATTCTTTATGATGAGATTACTTAGTTTCCAATTACTTTTTGGTCTATTTTTTCCCCTGGCCTTTTGTTGAAATTAATTTTTATTGCATCGTGATTTGAAAAAATTTGATTTGAAAAAAGTGCATTTACTAATTCTGCCTTTCTACGGTTGATTTTGAGGTCTTTATGTTTTAATATACAGTCAATTTTTATGTAGGTTCCATGAATTGCTGAGAAGAAAATGTACTCCTTTCTGTCTCCATTCAGTTTTCTCCAAAGATCTATCATACCTAATTTTTGTAGTATTTTATTTACCTCCTTAACTTCTTTTTTATTTAGTTTGTGTTTTGATTTATCTAGTTCTGAGAGATCAAAATTGAAATTTCATGCTACTATAGTTTTGATGTCTATTTCTTCTTGCAGCTCTCAATTTCTGCAGGAATGCCTATGCTACATCACTTGGTGGATATATATTTAGTATTGATATTACTTCATTGTCTATGGTATCCTTTAGCAAGATATAGTTTTGTTTCTTATCTCTTTTATTCTTTTTATATTAGATCAATTTTTGCTATTCCTTGATTGAGATTAGAATGACTACCCATTCTTTTTTTTTTAACTCCACCTTAAACATAACAGATTCTTCTTCCGCCTTTTATCTTTACTCTGTATGTATCACTCTACTTTAAATTTCTTATAAACAGTATATTGTTGGTTTCTGGCTTTTAAATGAGACTGCTATCTGCTTCACTTTATGGGAGAGTTCACCCCTTTTACATTTACAGTTAAAACTGCTAATTCTGTATTTCCTGCCATTTTATTAATCCCAAATTATGCTTTTCTTTTTCCTTTTCCCTTTTCCCTCCTCCCCAGTATTTTACTTTTGAGCACCACTTGTGGCAATCAGCTCTCCCCCTTTAGAGTCCCTCCCCATTTCTTATACCTCTCCCTTACTATTTCTGTTTTACCTTCTATTAGCCTACTCCTTTGTTTTTCCCTTTCCCCTTCACTTTCCTATAAGATGAGAGAAGTTTCTCTGTGAAACCAAATATGTCTAATATTCTCTTTTTGAGCCAAATCTGATGAGAATAAGATTCACACAATGTTAATCACCCTCCCTTCTCTCCTTCAATTACAATAGATTTTCTTTGGCTCTTCGTGGGGTGTAATTTTTCTCATTTTACTTCTGCTTTCCCCTTTTTTCAGTACAATCCTCTTTCCACAACTAATTTATTTTATATATTGTAAGAGTAAAATCAAATTATACATGCCCTCTCTATGCATATCCATGATGGAGATACAGTTCTCAAGAACTCTTTTTCTTTTTAATTTTTATACTACTTTTGAGTTCTATATTTAGAGGTCAATTTTTTTTGTTCAGCTTTGGTCTTTTCATCAGAAATAGATGGAATTCACCTGTTTCACTGAATGTCCATCTTCTCCCCTGAAAGATAATATTCAGTTTAGTGGGGTCATTTATTCTTGGCTGCATTCCAAGTTCCTTTGCTTTTTGGAATATCAGATTCTGGGCCCTTCTATCCTTTAAGATGGAAGCTGATAGGTCTTGGGTAAGCCTTATTGTGGCTCCTCAGGATTTGATTTTTTGTTCTGACTGCTTGTAATATTTTCCTTGGTCCAATAGTTCTGAAATTCAGCCACTCCTTAGAGTTTTAATTTTGAGGTCTCTTTCAGGTGTTTTTGGTGAATTCTTTCAGTGGCTAATTTACCTTCTAATTCCAGAAAATTAGGGCAGTTCTCTTCAATGATTTCCTAAAAAATAATGACTAGGCTTTTTGTTTTATCATGGTTTTTAGGAAGTACAATAATCCTTAGTTTGTCTCTCCTAGATCTATTATCCAAGTTAATTGATTTCTCAAATAGGTGTTTTCTATTTTTTTCTATTTTTTCTTTTCTTTTTTTTGCTTGATTGATTCTTTTTTCCCCTGAGGAAACTGGGGTTAAGTGACTTGTTCAGGGTCACAAAGTTAAGAAGTGTTAAGTGTCTGAGGCTGGATTTGAACTCAAGTCTGCCTGACTTCAAGGCTGGTGCTCTATCCACTGCACTATCGACTTGCCCCTGTTTGACTGATTCTTCATGTCTCATAGGATCATTCATTTCCATTTGTTCAGTTCTGATTTTTAATTAATTATTTTCATTTTTCTATTCTTTTTTTTAATGAGTTGCTTTATTCTATGGATTTTTTTCCCATTTCACCAATTCTGTTTTTTAGGAGGTTGTTTTCTTTTTTTTTCCATTTTGTCAAATCTATTTTTAAAGAGTTATGTTTTTTTCATTTCACTAATTCCATTTTGTAATGAATTTGTTTCAGATAATTTTTGTCTTTCTTTTTCCAAATCCTCTTGCAAAATTTTCATTTTCTTTCCCCATTTTTCTTCTGGTTCTTTTAAAGATCCTTTTTAATTTCTTCTAGGAGAGTCTTGTGTGATGGGAACCAGGCTATATCACCCTTTTGTGGCTTCATCTGGAGATGATCTGCTTTTAGTCTCTGCAAAGTTTGAAATCTGTTCTTCCTTTCACCATAAAAACTATCTATGGTTAATGTTCTTTTTGTTTATTTATTTGTTTGTTTATTTATTTGAAGTTGAATTCTGCATTTAGGGCAAGGGAGAGTGCCCAAGCTTCCTCTTCAAGCAGTAACAGCTTTGCTAGGTCAGTGCTGAATCACTCCTGTTGCTGGGTGGGTGTGGCCAGGTCTTCTGAGATTCTGAGGTTTTGGGGTTCTCTATTTACTTTTTGTGCTTGTGTTAGATGTTTCATAACTTCTCTGCTGATCTACTGGCTTGCAGCCAGAGCAGAGTAGCCAACACTGCTGTAGATTCTCACCTGTAGGTTCTCCACCTCACAGACTACCACCACCTTGAGTCTGTAAAGCCTGCATTGGCACCTGTGCTCAGCCTGCTTGTGCTTGTCCTGCCTCCCTCCTTCTCCAATTGACATAGACATTTTCTTTAGATCTTTGAAATTATGTTCTGCTGGTAATTTGTTATAATATCAATATTTCTGGCAGTCCAGAACTAATTCAGAGGCTGGATTTACTATTTAGTCTGATGGTCATGGGAAGAGGTGTCTTTTCTGGCATCTGGGCTCTGCCCCTCCAAGCAACCTCATCTCATGTCAGATATTAAATTAATAGCAACTCCATTATTAACTAGTGCACTCTAAAAATAATCATACAAATGAGCTGCTATATCACAGTGTCTTGTGATCATCATTATCTACTTTTGATATTCTTCAAAAATGTACCTTAAATTCATTCATCTGAGAGTATTTCTCTGTCTAGTTTTCAGAACAATGTCTCTCCTAAACTTTCCCTTTGAAACATTTTATCAGTTTTAATTCAACATTTCTCCCTTCCTTTCAGCAAACAAATTATTCCCAGATTAAGACATTATTATGTTATAACATCAAAAAATCTTAGAAGTGACCTATTCTGAATAAGAGGTAGTGATACACACACACACACACACACACACACACACACATACATACATATATATTTATATGCATATACAATAATTCACTATATATATCATATTGAAATATTCTTATAACCTACTGATTTATCTCTTATATTTAAATAGAGAGATGGTAGATAGATAGATAGATAGATAGATGAATACATAGTAAAATTGTAATCTGGAGTGAGCTAGTAAAAACCTGAAAAGGCAAATAGTATTTAAATGTCAAATATCCAAAAAGTAATAAACAATTGACTAGAAATTTTAATGAGAAGTTACATTTTTCAAATCCTTGGTTTAGGAATGCCTTTTAGGCAGTAGTATGGTGACTGGTTTAGTGATGAAAAATAAGTGAATCAGTAAGCTATCAAAACCTCTGTAAATATTTTTCTCATAGAGATTGGAAAATAGTTGCCATACTATGATGGATTCTCTCATACAGCAGAGCCAGCCATTAGATTAAGAGAGTGAAACTTGTGCCTCATGAGCTCATTTTAGACTTGGGTTTGGAACTCATCTGACAATAACTGGAAATTCATAAAAATGTGCTTTTTTGGTTTCTTTTATCTACGATCTTCTTAATCAGAGTAGTCTACTCTTTTCCTCCACCATATTTTCTTTTCTCCAGAAAAAAATTAGTTGTCCTGTACCAATAAGAATTGATTAAGCAGAGAACGAGAAAGAGTATTGATCTGAGTGGAGAGAAGAGGACATGTAAGAGAGATATAATTGAGGAAAATTTTTAATGATAACTAATTTGATTGTGGATTAAAGAATGTTAAATTAAAGAATGTTAAAAGTAGAAGTTTAAGTTTGTAGACTGTGATTAGATACCTTAAAGTAATAGACACATTAGAAATAGGAAAGAATTTAGGCTGAAAGATAAAGGATTCTGTTTTGCTTATATAGAACGTGAGCTTCCTATGAGATATCCAGTTGGCAATGTCTAACTAGAGATCTAGTAATGTGAAAATGGAACTCTGGGGAGTCTGGGAGTCACATTGATAGATATGATAATCTAATGTTACTGATGTGTTTGCAAAATGTTGAAATAGAAGAAAGAGAGGGAGCAAAGAGAGGCAGAGTGAGACACACACAGAGGTATAAAGAGAAAGAGCTTATCCTAATAGGCATTTAGAAAGTAAGAATTGCTTAATGATCCCACAGGGATTCCTAAAGGGTCAGCAAAATTTCGGAAAACCAAGAGGGAATAAAAATATTAAAAGCAAAAATGAATGTATAGAAGAAAAGAATAGTCACAAATGCCAAATGCTGAAGAGTTTTCAAAAGGGATGAAAACTCAGAGGGAAAAATACATCATTTTGAAGAATTAAATGTTTGTCACTAAGTTTAGAGAAATTTATTTTGGATGAGTGATGTCAGAAGTCCCAAAATAATGAAATGAGAAGAGAGAAATAAAAATGACAACAAAGATAGGCTGGTTTTTCTAATTGTTTGGATATGAAAAAGAAAACAGATATAACAGGATAAATGGTCATTTAATCTTTCTTTTTTTTTTAATGTTTTCAGGTGACAGTCCTTCAAATACTGGAACATTACTATTATACCTTTCCCAACCCAGCTCACCTCCAATCTTTAAACCTTACCTTCTCCAGAGTTAGCCTCTCAAAAAGAAAGTTTGAAAATGAGGAAGGAAATTGTGTAGTTTCCTGCAATAGATAATAATAAGATTTGATATGCCCTTTAAATATTGGACAAATATTTATATTACTTCCTGTGAGGTTAGAATTGATCCCTCTGAAACAAATTTTATCTGCCTTCACTTTGCATATAAATTTCTTCTGTAAGGGAACTTCAACCATTTGTGAAATAAATAAGTTTTGTCAAACTGTGCTGTAGAAAAATAATGTCATGATAAGACTTTTCTTCATATCAACTCACTGACATATTTTCTGAATTCTGTACTTTTGCTATTCAATAACATCTAGTTCCTTTTCTCTACTTAAACAAATGCATGAAGTAGTTACCATTATTTTAAGAATTATATTTTTGTGTGATCACTTGTTTCCAGTAATTTTCATTGTAATTGAGATATGTTACTTCGAAAGTATTAGTTTGTCATAGTATTGTGGTGAATGAGTTGCTAGAGATGTATTTTTCATGAGTCTTTATAGTACTAAAAGACTAGAATAGTACTAGTAGACTTTAACTACTAAAGTCAGTCCTGAGTTGCATATATTATCTTCTATGACAATATTATGCTTGAAATCAGGAAAAATACTAATCTCTCTAAACTCTGATAGTATTTACATAACCTTAAACAGATTGGTAATTTAATCTCCCTTGTCCTCAGTTTCCTCATCAATAATATCTGGAGGTTGAATAAAGTAGCCTCTAATTTCCTTTCCAGTTGGAGATCTATGAAAAAATGAAAAAAATGTTACTTGCATAAATTTTGTGTGTGAACTATAATTTGTGGGATGTTATTTAGGATTAATGGTTTTAGTAATGCTTATCTGAGGAAAAACAATTATTTTGATTTAATATCATAAAAATATGGGCCCAGACAGGTTGAATTTCTTAAAAATACATAGCAATTAGGATAATTTGTCAACACTTCTAAGAATTTTGATTCCAGATATAAAGATGAATTCTTTACACTTACACCAGAAGATTTTTGGTTGTGTTGGTTCAAGTTGAATAGTTAATTATTAGAAAGTTGTATGGCTTAATAGTCTCATTCAGTTTCTCTTCAACTTCCACATATTCAAACAGCAAGCCCAAACAATAGAATTATAGACTCTTAAAAATGGGATCATTGCTGTTATAGAAACTATATAGAATAAATTCTTCCCTCTCAACAATCAGTAGATACTGATTCTCCCAGCCTACTTTGCAGGCTAGATCCAATCAAGAGAAAATTAAGTTTCCTAATATAGCCTGCTGGTTGGTCTTCATCCCTAAAAAAAAATCCCCTTCATCTTCTGCTACAACTCATTCTTTACTCTGTTGTCAAAATGATCTTCCTAAATTCCAGATCTGACCATGAAATACATACCACCTTCACTTGCTCAAACACACACACACACACACACACACACACACACACACATACACACACACACAACTTTAGTGACTCCCTATAATCTGTAAAAATCAAATACAAAATCCTATGTTTGACAATCACAACCTTTTATAATCTGAACTCCTCACTATCCTTCTAATCTTTTTTTCCCTACCATATTCTATAATTTCTTTAATCCAAAGATTTTACCTTCTTTGCTGCTTATCAAGGAAGATATTTCATTTCTCAACTCTGAACATTTTCACTGGCTGTCATTCATTCCCGGATTTTTTTTCCTTCCTATTTCTACCTCCTGGCTTTCTTTCCTAGTTTGCTTCAAGTCCCAGCTAAAATTCTACCTCCCACACAAAACTTTTCCAATGCTATTATGGTCTTGTGTCTTTCTTCAGTTGATTATTTCTTATTCATCTTGCATATTTTTACACATAGTTATTTGCATGGTACCTCTCTCCCTCTTAGATTTCACAGTAAATGAAACTTGAGGGTAGAATTTTATTTTATTTATTTTTATAATAGCTTTTTATTTTCAAAATATAAGCAAAGATAGTTTTCAACATTCATCCTTGCAAAACCTTGTACTCCAAGTATTTATCCCTCTCTTCCCCCACTCCCTCCCCTCGACAATAAGTAATCTAATATATGTTAAACATGTGCAATTCTTCTATAAAATTTTCCATATTTATCATGGTACAAAAGAAAAATCAGATCAGAAAAGAAAAAAATGAGAAAAAAAAAAACCAAGTAAACCACAATAAAAACCATGTTGTGATCCATATTCATTTCCCACAGACCTCTTTCTGGATGCATATGGTTCTTTCCATCACAAGTCTAATGGAACTGGACAGAATGACCTCATTATTGAAAAGAGCCATGTCCAGCGAAGTTCGTCATCACATAATCTTGTTGTTGTCTTGTAAAATGATCTCTTGAAGAAAATAAAATCTTGGACAAATGGCCATAAACCAGGGCTATTTCAAAGTAAATCCAGGCAGATGAAATAGATGGTTGAATCCATTATCATTTTAGTGTTAAGTATATTAATACAATTGCTTCATCAGAGGAAGTGTCAAACTTGATCAGAAGATGTGAGTAGAGATCTTTGGTCTTTAAATGCTACCAAGCTTGAGCTCTTACCTTTTTGATACTTAACTGTATTTTCTCAGGTAAATCTTTATACCTTCGTTTTCTCATCTACAAAATTTCTATAATCATTTTTGCATTAACTTCCAAACTTATCTCTTGTGAGGGAACAATATTAGAAGATCTATTTGTATGCAAGTTCTGATGACCATACTGTATCTCTTTAGACATTAGAGATTCAAGTATGGTGTGTTAATTTTATAGAATCATTTTAGTCAAATATATCTGATTAAATTTGAACCATTATCCAGAGTCAGAGCAAAAGCACATACACAGAGATAGAGACGCTGATGAAATTCATGAATGCAGCTACTGCTCCATTGGAATTCTATCAACCTAACTATGCTTAGTTTATCCATGTGTAGAATGTTTAAAAGATCCTTGAATCTGTTTACCCTAGACTGAAGCACCCAGTAGTACTCTTTGAATGCATCAGTAAACATACACACACTCCCAATAAATATCATTATGGAATAATGGAAATATCATAAAATTGTCAGAAGTCCCGAATGTGAATGTATGCTCTGCCAGTCAATGACTAGGCAAGATGCTAAATAAAGCCGAATTCCTATGGGAAAAAAAAATGATCTCTTGGTCCTACTCATTTCACTTAGCATCAGTTCATATAAATCTCTCCAGGCCTTTCTGAAATCATCTTAATGATCATTTCTTATAAAACAACAATATTCCATAATATTCATATACTATAACTCTATCAATCCCCAACTGATGTTCTAGGATATCAGTTTTTTTAACTAATTATAAAAATAAATGTTGAAAACTATCTTTACCTATAACTGGAAAAATAAAATACTATTGAGATTGAAAAATAGTTTAACAAAAATAGTGCCTTATCTCTGAGATTACTTTCAAATTGTCATATTTTTCTTGTTTGTACAAAATCATACAAGGAAAGCATGTAAGAATTCCTTACATTTTAAAAAAAATTAATTAAAAACTACTAAAACAACAGAAATGTTCATACCTAAATATATCTTTCTTTGAAAAATACAATTCCTTTGAATAATAACTTGTTGCCAGAACTTTTCAAGCACCTTTTCTTATTCATTTTAAGTGAATGCAATTAAGAAATTTTGGAACTTTTTTCTCTTTCATTTGATTAAGTTGATTAACTTCCTTAGGGAAACTTTTCAGAGGACAAGGGAAAGACAAAACATATATACATGTTCCAAATTGTTAATGTTATTTCCTTCCTCACATTATATTTTTAGTTATTTGAATGTGCTTTGTTATTCAATTTCAATGCATTTTTCTTAAAGATAAATAAGTTTCAGTCTTTATATCACCATTGGCCAGCATATTATATGTCAGAAATGATTTTTTAATTGAATTATCTTTAGTTGCAGAATATAATGTATTATCAGAGGTAAAATTGACAAAAATCATTGCTTGACATGCACTTTTTTATTGATTGATATTTTTAGACATTTTTTCTCTATTTCTCCAGACTATTTCACAATTTTTGATGAATTTTCTTATTATTTTTCTAAACTATATTATTTCTATAATTTATTCACTGACTCATTTTGGGGTTGTTATTCTTTAATGTTCTTTTAAGTATGAATCCCTTACTTCAAATTGAATTTATTTGTTATTTTAACTTCATTGAAGTCATGAAAGAATATGTTCTTTCAGACATGATTTTTAGGTATTGGAGGTATTACCTAACAATTTCCTATGAAAAGCTGAGGATTACATTATTCTTTATAATTCTTCTAGAAGGATGTTACAACAATGAGAAATTTAACTTATCATAAAGTAAGATCATAGTAATTAATTTATTTTGAGCACTTAATTTTTCATGTATTCATTCAGTATTTCATGAAATTCACAACCATGCATACCTTAACTTTAATATAACCCTATAAACTAAGGGTTTTCCTTTTTAAAATGTTTACTTATATAAAACTAAATGCAAAACAAGAAAAAAAAGAAAAAAACAACAAGAACATTAAAACAAACAAGAACATTATCATGTCTCTAGCAGAACATCAGATAGGATTCAAATATGCAATAATGAATTTCCATTTCAAGAAAGTATATGTAATAATCAAAGAGAATATAACTATAGCTATGTGACTTTGCTTCCTTATAGCAATGTGTGTATATATATGTGTGTACATGTGTGTTTATATGTGCATATATACCCCTGTGTATATACATGTGTGTGTATTTGCATCTATATAAATGTATATATACATACATGCATATAAATACACACATACACATATGTGTGTATTGTTCCATATTAAACTGATTCCCAATGTGAGTAAGTCTTCAGAACTACCAACACTGCTCCACTCCTTCCAATGTTTTTATGTCACTTATTCCTCTGTTTCACTCATTTGGCATAATTACTAATTTTTACCTTTTGCTAGAAAATTTTACTTTTTGGAGTTTGATTATAGCCAGTTCCAACCTAATCTTACTTTTGAAACAATCAATGCCAAAATTAAAGATATGGTTCACATTTTCATGCAAAAAAAACAAAGAATTTGTCCCTGTTGAGTCCCTTGAAATTGATCTTTTTTATTGTTTCTTAATCAATGTGAGAATAGACATTTTTCTTTCTTTGTCTTTCCCTTGTCTTGTCCAAAGTTTCCCTAAGAAAAGTAAATAAATCTAACCAAATTATTGAATATTTTTATTGAGTTCACCTTTTATTGAGACAAAATCTTGATTATCTGCAATTTCATTGAATATCCTCTTGTTGTTGTTGTTAATGTTGTTGTTTTCCATTCAATATTATGATTAGCTTTGCTGAATAAAATATTTTGGGCCACAGGCCTGGTTTTTTATTGTTGCTTTATACTATTTCAGCAATTGTATTCTTTATTTGAAGCCATTGAAAAATCCTCTACAATTCTAATTGTAGCTCCAGTATATTCAAATTGTTTATTGTTGTTTCTTTTGTGTGTTTTAAAATTTTCTCTGATCTTTTTTTTTTGAAATTCAATCATAATATTCTTACATGCTTTCCTTGTATGATTTTGTATAAACAAGAAAAATATGACAATTTAAAAGTAATCTCAGAGATAAGGCACTATTTTTGTTAAACTATTTTTCAGTCTCAATAGTATTTTATTTTTCCAGTTATAGGTAAAGATAGTTTTCAACATTTATTTTTATAAGATTTTGAATTCCAAAATTTCCTTTATCCCTCCTTTGCCTTTCCTCTCCCAAAGACAATAAACAAAGATAGATTTTACATGTAAAATGATTTTAAATATTTTTTCCATATTAGTCATGCTGTGATCCCCATTCAGTCTCCACCTACTCTCTGGATGTGGGTGGCATATTCCATCCTAAGTCTATTGGAATTGTCTTGGTTCAATGTGTTATTGAGAAGAGCTCTCCATCATAGTTTGTCATCACACATTCTTGCTGTTACTGTGTAAAATCTCTTGTATCTCTGCTCAGTTCACTCATCAATTCATGTAAGTCTTTTCAAGCTTTTCTAAAATCACTCTGCTCATCATTGATTATAGAACAATATTATTCCATGACATTTATATACTGTACTTAATCAGCCATTCCCTAATTGAAGGGCATTTATTTATTTTACAATTTCTTGTAGGGCACTAATTTTAAGGGGTATAAGGAAAGACTTCTTTAAGAAGACAGAATTTCTTGAGTCTTCATTCAAACCTGAAATGTTGTTTCCCCCATTACATATTTCAAGATCTTAGCTTCTTGGAAAAGGTTGTTTACTCTAAGCTAATAAGACTCCTTCCAGTTATACTAACTTAATTTTTTGTTTCTATTTCTTTCTATGTTCTGACATTTTGAGGACTATTCATTAATTCTCTGAATATATTTATTCTAAATATATATACTTCTTCTGGGTTTCTTTTAATTCAAAATATTGTGAATACTTAATTCACAAAATAATTTTCTATCCCAAATCCTGTTATATTTGTACTTACATTTGTTTATTTAGGATTGTACTAGGGCCAAAATCTGCCCTTTCTGTTCTACTGATTTTGATGACTAGGATTGGGTTGCATCTCCTTCTGTAGTCCTGAAAAAGAAAGATATTAATGGAGCTGTAGTTTGCCTTTTCCACATCTATAAATTATTGAGCTATAGTTCTTTCATTGAGTGGAATTTTTTCTGAATACAGGCATTTCCTTCATTAACAATGCCAGCCTAAGGTTTAGAAGGAAACTCAGAAAGTATCATCCCTATTCTTTACCTCAGTCTATAACTTTGATCCATTTTCTGAGATATTCTTTTACCATTATCAAATGGCCCACCTCCATTCCCTTGTCCTATTACATTTGTAAGCCTGATGTTTCTGACCCAATGCAGAACATACTTCCTTTAGGACAGGTTCCTATGAAATCCCCATTCTTGCAACCCTCCTGAAACAATTCTTCCTATAATTTATATTATATAGGATTATATATAATTTATATTATATTATATAGGATATATTAGATAGGATTCAATCTTTTTTTATTTTGCTTTGTTTTGTTTTCTTTAAAACTATTTGGTGTGAAGGGCTGAAACTCTGAGTTGATGCACTGAGGTCAGACAACCGAGCACTTAAGGCTAATTACTGATTGGACAATACTCTATTAACATATGCTTGGAAAATGGCCCTTCCCACTATTCTGTGCTGGTTCAATCTTTTGGTGTATACACAGAATTTGGGGAAGGATCAGGGGGTGGAGTAAGACAAGCAACAGTCACTTTGGCAGTAGACAAAGAGAAGGAAGGGCGTGGAGATCCTGCATCCATCCTGTTCACTTCTACCCCTAAAGACCAAGAATAAAGACCAAGGACTTTTGCTTATCCTGACTCCAGGTGATTCTAAGGCATCCAGGGTGCTAACTTGGTCCTCACAATTTGGTTTTCTTATTTCATTTTCTCCATTTTAATAAGTATACTTTAGCAGACTTGGTCAGTTGAAACTTTTCTTTTTCTTATCTTGATAGAAGTTATTTTCCAGTTTTATATTCCAGTATTAAGGAAGAAAAATGGCAAAAAAAAAACAAACAAACAAACAAACAAAAAACCCTCTTTCAAATGCTTTTATGCTATCAGATTTATTAAATGTGGGTTTTTTCTTGAAATTCATTTCTGAATCTTTCCTTTTTACTATATTCTGTTGATCTGCTTTTGATATTGTAATCTGATATCACACAAAATTGATTAGTATTTCTCATATAATATATATTAATACCTGATAATACCAAAGTCATTGTATATAGATACAATCATAGATATGTCTATGGATATACATATATACATATATGCATAAACAGATTTATATGTAAATGTACAATATAATATGTACACATGAATATGGGTATATTTGTAAATATGCATGTATACATTCACACATATATAATGGTGAATATGTTGATACATACCTATAGTTCCTTTTACTTGGAGATGCTGAAGGTTGTGGATTGCTCAAGTTAATGAGTTCTGAAAAAAAAAAATTAGGGCTTCATTAACTTTTGCATGAACTTGATGAATCCCCAAATTGACCCAATTCATAAATGGAACAATTTGAAATTTCCATGATGATCAGCAATAAATTTGGCCCTTTAGTGATTACTGTACTTTCAGACTGGACAAGATAGAGAGAACAAGTCTCTTCCTATTTCTTTTCTGATATTTGTCTTTTAGTATATTTTATTACTTTTAAAATTATATGTATTTTATTCTTTTTAAAAAAATCATTATGAGTAGTCCATAGGTTTTACCAGACTATAAACAATTTTGGGATAAAAAACAAGTTTAGAACCATTTTTCTACATAAGCTTTTCTATTTTTGTCAGATTTTTAAGATATCCCCTTCATATTTTTATTTATATAACAAATCTCTACATTAATTTCAGTACTATGATTTTATTCTACTTTGGAATAACCTTGTGATGAACACTGAAATTCTTTCCAATCATTAAGATTAATAATAATCATTATTTCTGTAAAGAATTTTTGTAGTAAAATCTATGTATATTTGGCAGGTGAACTCCAAATTATTAATTATTTAATTTCATTTTAATAGAATTTTCCTTTTAAAAAAACTTCCTCCAGGTTTTTATTCATAACATACAAAATGCTGGTGTTAGTATATTTATTTGTCTAGAAAAAAGAAATTTACCTAAACAAGGACTTTTGGACACTTTCTTACTCCCCCCTTACTTATTGATTATTTTTCATTGTTATTTCTAGTCCAAAGACTATTTTTCATAGCAGGAAAAAACCAGAAGCAAAATGAGAGTCAATTAATCTCACTTTGTCTCTTATCTTTTATTATTCTTTCTACCTCAAGTAGTCCTCCAAGATCTTTATTCTTTTGTTTTTTTCCTGATCTAACCTCAAAGCAAATGAGACAAAAGACACTACAGTTTTTTCCTTCAGCCCCAGATCCTCTTCCCCTTTAGTTTTCCCTCGTAGCCTCAATTCATACTGTACCTCATTGTTCAAATAGGGCCTTTACTTACCTTTATATTAATCTCAAAATCCATGTTCAGTGATTGTCCTATATATCCTCAATTGACTCTTTGGACAACTGCCTCTCTTTCTGTGCTCTGTAATTATTTACTTTTGCATCTTTATGATTTTCTTCTTCGCTGGTTCCCATTCTGACTGAGAAGACATCTGCTATAGAAATGTACTTCATTGGTTTTATTTATTTCACTAAGAGAAGTCAAAAAGTCTTTTACTATTCTGCTTTTGGTAGAGATCATCTTTTGAACCTCTCTGTGAACTTGATGATATCTGGTCTCACAAAATATAGGATAAATACCTGATTCTACCTGGCATTTCTTTCCTTCAGTATCTCAACTTCTAAAGCATAATAGTTTTTCTAACTTTATCTCTGTCCTTATTATTCCAACTTCTAAAACTAGTTCCTATTTGATATTCACAAGTAGCTCCTAAATAAATAATTTTTCTTGTCACTTTCTTCACATTTTGAAGTATGAAATTAACACCAAACATGCTGAATAATTTAATATTTTTGAAGAGAAAGAGAGACAATAAAAGGTAGGTAGTGAGTTATAGAAATGAAGAGACAGATACATGCATAAAGAGGGGGAGGGAGGGGCAGAGAGAAGGAGAGAGAGAGAGAGAGAGAGAGAGAGAGAGAGAGAAAGAGAGAGAGAGAGAAAGAGAGAGAGAGCACAATCATGTAAAGAGCTGGTTTTTCCTATTATATCCATATTCTATTTCTCTGCTGGTTTTCTTTTGATTTGTTTCCAAAACAATATATCTATTTCTTCCTATTATTCTGTAGAAACATCAGTTCTGTTTTGTTATATTTTTAACTTTTATTTATATTCTAAGAACTCTGCACAGTGACCAGCACATAATATATGTTTAATGAATATTTGTAGACTAAGGTTGATGGTCTCTATATGTATCCTCACTCAAATGCTCTCCAACATTTTTTATTTCCTTTACATACTTGAATTTCCTCATGTAAATATAGCTTAATAATATATGATGCTACTCTGGCATTCCTTTTATATTTTGTCTTTAATAATGGTCAAATCAGTTTTCAGTCAAGGTACTGGAAACCATAATGTCAGTTTAGACATGTGACTTGCTTAAGCCCTTTTGTCCTGGTAGAGCTAATCACTGAGAATGTTAATATTCTATATTGATGCATCAGTCAATTTTAATTCTGGAAAATGAAAGGAAATAGCAGAAAAAAATTGCCAGGCCTAGAATCTGAGAACTTAAATTTGAAATATTATGCTAATTATTAGGGCAAGTCAATTAATCTCATTGAGCCTTAGTTTCCTCAATGATATAGTGAAGGAGGTTAGACTAATTATCTTTTAAGATTTCCTTCCAACTAAAAATCTATGATCCTATGACCCATTTCAATAATAGAAAGTTATCTACTCAAAATGATCATATGATTTGGAAGTTCTGTTTTACTAACTAAATTAGCTTGTCTGAACTTAATGATTGAAGATCTACCCTCCCTTTACAAAGAGTATTAATCAATTTGGTATCAGATATATGCACAATATTACTAATAATGCCTGACTAGGCAGGCTCTTAACATAATAGATATGAGGCACATTTCAGAAAAAAAACATTTAAGCTATGACTTTTAATAAAAATGAGAAAATATTGCAATTTGGAACCATCTGTTGCAACTCAAAATCATGTTGCTGAGAGACAGATAATGGATAAAATGGAAAGGGTACCATAATGTGAACTAGAAATTAAATAGAATGAACAACAAAAACCCAAAGTTGAGAAGCTAACCAACTTAGCCAGGATGACTTGGAAAGTCAGGGAGAAAATTTTCAATTGACAGAGAGCCTGGAGAGAAACTTTAGAATTTTGGTTTAGCTATATTTGGCAAGAGAAAAATAACTGCCTTAGTGAACTTTTTAAATTATTGAATACATATATGACAAAAACATCGATTATTACACTTATATTTATTTATTGTATCTCCATATAGCATTGTAAATGATAGGGGGCATTATTTGAACTTCTCTAATGGTGTTGAACACAGTTCTGTTATTCAAATTCTCTGGGTCTCAGTTGCATCATCTGTAAAATGTGGATAATCATATCTGTAATATCTACCTCACAAGGTTGTTGAAATACAAATGAATGCATATGCACAGATACATAACATACTTTGCAAACTTGAATGTACTCTTTCAGCATCAAATATTAGTAAGGGTTATTGAATTTAATTATGAAAATGAGGATAATGTAATGAAAAATGGTGTTCGGAATTTAGTAAAAACCTTTATAAGTTGATTTTTATTTTTATTTTAACGTCTTTAGTATGTTAATATTTTAGAAAACTAAATCTCTTATAACATTTTGTTATTAAATTAAATAGTATATATATTTATTAATATTAGCTCAAATAATACAATAGCATTCATTGAATGCCTACTGTAGCCAGTCACTGCATTAGATTCTAGTGTTACAAAGATAAAAATTAAATCTCTCTTTCCCTCAAGGAGCTAACATTCTATAAAATTAAAAAAGAAAAAAATGTATGCACACACACACACATATATGAAGTAAATACAATTTTTTTTCTGTTACCTATTTTTTTCTCAGTTTGATATGGAAGGGAAAGACACAAACAGCTGGCAGGAAAGATAGCAGGGGCAGGGATCAGTAAAGTCCTACTTGATAATATTATTTTCTTTTAAGGTTTTCAAATTGCTATTAAATTATACCTAATTCTCCATGGCTACATAGAGTATTCTTAGCTGAGATACTAGAATAATTTGCCCATTTCTTTCTCTAGCTCATTTTATATATGAGGAAATTGAAGCATCAAAGATTAAGTGAATTGTTGAGGGTCATACAGTAATAAGTGTCTGAGTCTGAATTTGATCTTAGGTCCTCCTGATTCAAGAATCAGTGTTCTAGCCTCTTAATTACCTAGTTGTTCAAACTACAAACCTAACCTCTTGTTATTCCTTGTTACCCTATGATTAGACTAATGACTGTTATAAATATTAAATACATTTATAAAATAGTCAATTTCATTAAATAGCTATTACACTGAGAACCATAGAATACTAAAAAAAGGAAAGAACTTTAAACCACTGAAATCTAGAAATATAAGAGATCCCAGGGAACAGCTGGTCTCAACATGCTTGAGTCTAAATGTGTCGGAAAGAGAAGTGAGTTTACTTAGAGAATCTTAGAAAATCATCCAAAAACCTACTGGAAACAATTAACAGCTTTAGCAAAGTTGCAAGACACAAAATAAACCCACAGAAATCATCAGCATTTCTATCTATTACTGACAAAGCCCATCAGGAAAAGCTAGAAAGAACAATTCCATTTAAAATTACTGTGGACAAAATAAACTACTTGGGGGTCTACCTGCCTATACAAACCCAAGAGCTATATGAATACAATAACAAAACACTTCTCACACAAATGGAACAAAAATAATTACTAATGGGTAGGCCTACCTAATATAATAAAAATGGCAATTCTGCCTAAATTGGTCTACTTGTTCAGTGCCATATGATTCAAATTGCCAAAACTTATACAAACAGAAAAATACTAAGATAATTCATCTGAAAGATCAAAAGGTCAAGAATATCAAGTTATTTAATGAGAAATGCAAAAGATGATGATGTAACAGTACCAAAACTAAAACTATATTATAACCCAGCAGTCACCAAAACCATTTGGTGCTGGCTAAGAAAGAGAGTAGTGGATCACTGGAATAGATTAGATACACAAGACACACTAAACAGGGCCTATAGTTATCTAGTATTTGATAAACACCTTAACTCCAGTTTCTGAAATAAGAAATATTTGACAAAAATTACTGGGAAAACTGGAAAGTCATATGTCAGAAATTCAACTTCTCACAACTCCTACCAAAATAAGGTCAAAATAAGTACATGATTTGGGCATAAAGGATGACACCATAAACAAATTAGGAGAGCAGAGGATAATTTATCCATCAGGTCTTTGGAGAAGGGAGGAATTTATGACTAAAGAACTAGAGAACATCATGAAAAAAAGCAAAATGAACAACTTTGATTACATTAAATTAAAAAGGTTTTTCACAACAAAACCAATGGAATGAAGTTTAAAATTAAAAGATTACAATACTGGGAAAAACCTTTACATCCCATGTCTCTGATAAAGGTCCCATTTCTACAATATATAAAGAATAGTTTCAAATTTGTAAAGTCATTTCTCAGTTGATAAATGGTGAAAGAATATGAATAGATAATTTTCAGATGGCTAAATTAAAGCTATCTATAGACACATGAAAAATGCTACAAATCACTATGTACTAAACAGCTCAGATTGGCTAAGATGTCAGGAAAAAATAATGATGAAATGTTGGTAGGGATGTGGGAAAACTGGGACACTAATATATTGTTGCTAGAGTTGTGAAACGATCCAACCATTCTGCAGAGCAATTTGAAATTGTGCCAAAAGGGCTATAAAACTGTGCATATCCTTTGATCCAGCTGTGCCATTACTGGGCCTGCATCCCAAGAAAATAACAAAGGAGGGAAAAAAGACCCCCATATGCAAAAATGTTTGTAGCATCTCTTTCTGTGATAGCATCACATTGAAAAAATGAGTAGATGTGCATCAATTGAGGAATGGCTGCACAAGTTGTGGTATATGAAGCTAATGGAATATTATTGTTCAATTAAAAAAAATAAGGAACAAGCTGATTTCAGAAAGACATGGAAAGATGCTCACTTATTATTTTCTATTTTTTAAATTTCTATCATGTTTTTCCCTTTTGCTCTGATTTTTCTCTCCCGATATGATTCATAAAACAATATGTAATATAAATAAATACATTTACTACAAAATGAAAAATAAATAGAAGTGATTTATTAAATTGTACAAACTTATTTAGTAAAAGTAAGAACTCAGATTCAGATCTTCTAACTCTAATACCATTATTCCATTACAATGTAGTTTTTATTGATAATATTCAAAACCAGGAAGCTAAAAATGCTTAAAAACATAATAGGTAGACAGATAGATAGATAGATAGATAGGGATAGGGAAAAATAAATAGATACTTCGATGGATAAATGAAAGTAAAACTAGAAGAATATCTGAAAAATTAAGATAAAAATAGATTCTATAGGTTGAGAGAGTAATAGATGAAAAATGATAGATAAACTGATAAGATAGATAATGAAGTTAGAGCTAGAAATAGATCAGGGAAATTAAGACAGAAAAAATAAATTATATAGATATAAATAGATGGCTATTTAATAAAAAAAGACTAATTAAAAGAAGTAGCTTGTAAATTCATGAAAAGTATGAACAAAGGTAATAACTCAGTTGAATTTATTCTGTAGCACCAACAGGAAAAAAACATTTAACATAGACAGGCTACTGGGCACTAAGGAGAAAATAGCTGACCTTCAATCGTTGAGGCTGGAGTATCTTTTGACATTTACTATGCTTAAGTTCTTTCTAACTATTGCTCTGTGGCCATAAATGAATTCCCAAATAGCTCTACACAAATGCCAGTGTCAGGACATATCAGCCTCTTCTCTCCCATCCTACCTTACTCTAGGGAGGAACAGAATTGTTTCTTAGCCAAGTGGGGTTAAACAAACCACAATCTCGGAAGAGTTAGGGAAAGCTCCTTTGCCAAAGGACTGTGAAAACTCTCTGCTTTTCTATCTCTCCTTTTGTTTTTTTTTTTTGTTTTTTTGTTTTTACTTGTTTGTTTGTTTCTACAGATTCCTTAGTACAACATGAATAATAAATATAAGATGTATTCCACAGTAAAGTAACAGCTGACAGACAGACTGAACTAATAGATGCAACACTGACTTCGAAGTCAAAAGACTTGAATCCAGACTGAATTCTGACACTCACTAGCTGTGTAAGCTTAAGCAAGTCTTATAACCTCTCCAAACCACAGACTGTTCAACTATAAAATGGACAGAATTACCTTTCTTAAAAGGAAAAGTTCTTTTCTTTTCTTTTTTTTTTTTTTTTTTTTTTTTTTTTGTTGTTGTTGTTGTTGTTGTTGTTGTTGTTGTTGACCCAGATTCATTAGGGACAAACGGACAAACACTTTATTCTTAGTACCTAACAGTTCTGCCAAATCCTAGCATAGTACCATCTCCTCCCACTCACATATATTACTTCTTCAGAGATAGGAAGAACAGAAGAAAATAGAAATTTGCAGGCTGTGCCACTTGGGAATATGAGACTCCTAAAGCCATATTGAATTACTACAACAAAGCTCTCGTTAGAGCTCTCTTTCACGTTTCCAAAGATGACATATTTTGAAATAATAGCATCATTGTAAACCAACTAATAAAACTCTAAAAAGAAGCTTTATTACATCAGCTTTTAAGTACTGTCCAAAGGCAATTTTTATCACCACTTAAAAGAAGGAAAATACTCATAGGTATTAAACAAATAATTATGCAAGCTTATCTATCTATTTATATCCAACTATTTTTGATCTATCTCATCAGATGACATGCATATATATGTATATATATTATATATATATACAAAAATGTGTAAGATGTCTACATAGTAATTTCATAGATTGAAAAAATAAATGTCTCATAAGACATGATATTAAATGTCCTCCTTTTACAGATAAGCACCCTAATGCCTAATGACTTTAAATGAATAGTCCGGTTTCAAATGGCATTTAACTATGAGGGAGGATTCAAATATATGATTATCTGTAAATGAGTCAAATATTTATTAAGTACCTACTATGTAACAGACATATTTAAATGGTTTTATATTGTACATGATGAAAAATCTAATCTGGGTAAACGATGAACCTAATCATGAAACTCTTGTGAGGACAAACTAACAAACGGTGGGAAAATAGAGAAACCTTCATGTTGAACAAAATATTATATTATGGACATATGGAGAATGATGGAGAACAGAGTGAAAGTTATGTACTACCAAGCAAAAAGCGTGAAATATCTAGCTATGTTCTGACATTGTGGATTAAATTAAGAATTTTTAAGCATTACTTATCTACAGTAATAAAGGCAAACATGGGTGGAAATTTACAGATCTCAGATATGACTAATACTACTATCTACTTTTTAGTAACAGAGACTTTCCAACCTGTGGCTTTTTACTGAATGGAGACTCTGTATTTTATTGTTTACTCCTGAGCCAACTCAGAGGTTGCTGCTTGCAGGCTAGTCTCCACATTCAATCCAGAACTTGGTCAGAGTACTAACTCAAGAATCTTGGACTTTGCTGGAATTTCACCCTAACTTGCCTGGATTCAATCCTATAAGATAATTTCCTGGTTATCCCCTTTCCTTTCTGCACATGATATATCCTTCCCCTTTTCTAAGTTCTATTCTATATCTGAGAAAGTAATGAAATAATCAGTGCCATTCCTGGAATCAATATCTCAAGTCAACTCTATATCTCAGTGGATAGAATTTAGGCATAGAGTCATGAATTTTTTTTTCTTAAATGTGTTTTCTTGGTCCTTCATCATAGATGATGTTTATAGAGTCCTTCCTCTCCCTCTATTAAATGCCTACAAAATTGAGGAAGCACTGCCTTTGCTGTCCACATTCCTTATGTTTTTCTTTCTTCTTACCCCAAGATAAACAAAGGAGCACAGATTTAAAAAAATGCAGTTGTCACTTAGTTTAAATCTTTCCTAAGTTAGGAACCTCTTAGAATTAGCCACCCACCCTCTATTTAAATATGGTCAGCCAGCCAGTCATGGGAGATCTATTGCTTCCAAAACACTATATTCTGCTTTAAGTGATACTTTAAGATGTGTTTGTGGTAGTTAAATAGTACAAAAACCAATGCATTGGACATGTAGTGAGTAAAACTTTCATTTGAATCTTGTCAAATGTGTGACTCTTGGAATCAAGTTTTCCCTCTGTAAAAAGTAGATAATAACAACAGCAACTTCATAGGATTGTTGTGAGGATCTTTGAACAATTTAACGTGCTATGTCAGAGAATCAAATGCTCTATGCAACCACATTAAAGTGTAATTTGCAAATATTTAACAAAAAGAGAGGGACAACAATATGCTAATATGTGATTTTAAGTCAACATATAACCTCCAGGGATCCTTATGTGTGGTTTAATATTCCTGTTTCTATTTTAAATTGATTACACCATACAAATGAATCTTATCATTATTACTACTATGTCATACTAACTCAATCTGCCTCTCTGTATTATCCATCTATTGTCTCTTATTCTATTTTTTTGAGCTGAAAGAAAATACATTGAATTCTTCCAATTGATAATGTTGTTTCATTTGCTTCTCTTCAATAGACAAAGCATTGCACTACTATAGCACATTTTTCCAGTATGTAGTCTACATCATACCCTCTTTTTATGTCTCCCCATTTGTCAATATCCTTCATAAATTGATATCTGCATCTAAAACTTAACAGAATTGTCCAACTATTGGCTGATCAAAACAGAATGCAACACCACCATTAGATTCTTATTTTTGGATACTGTGGTGTTAATGTAACATTTTATCACATTAATATTTTTAGGCTCCTATGTCATACTGTTGACTCATATCAAACTTTCAATCTACTAAAATGCCAAGGCTTTTTTTATTTAAACTGTTCTTACATTACTTCTATCCTGAACTTGTATAGTTTGCTTTTATGAAATCAAATACAGAACTTTCCTTTTCTGATTAGATTTCTTCCCATTAGATTTGGCTTGCTGAAATATGTTTTGAATCTTAGTCCTCTACCTATTAGTTTACCCTCTATGCTTAGTGTCATCCACAAATTTTATAAGCATAAATCAATGCCTTAGTTCCAATCTTTGATAAAAAGAATTGACAAGAATTCTTCCCTTTACAGAGTCATGGACATGTCTACTAAACTCTGCTGGACATGTCATAATGAAAAAAAATCTCAAAGTTAAAAAGTATAGCAAAAACCATTTAGGCCAAATTCTAAATAAACCAACAACCACCTATAATCCTCTAGAACTGATTGTTGAGAAATCCCTGAAAATCTCCAATGAATTAAAATTACCCCTCCCCCCAATGTATTCTTTTCTATTTCATAAGAGCTTTAAATTCCCTAGTAAAACTTCTTTATATCATGCCAAAAATCTATATTTATATGCTATTATTCATCATTATTAATATTACCAGATAGGGCCAAGAAAAACAAAGTTCTGAAATTATTTCACATGACAGCAGGTAGCTATCATTTTCTCCTAATGGAGAGGTTATCTTATTTGTATAGGATCTTTTTGTATAGGGCATAGATGCCTTTGACATTTTGATATAATTTAAGGAGTTTTATGCATAAAATAAAATGATAAACTATGAAAGGCTTGGTTCTTCTCAGTAATTCAGTGATCCAAAGCTATCTCAATAAATTTAGGACAAAAAATGACACCTTCATCCAGAAAAAGAACTAAGAGACTGACGGTAAATCAACATAGTATATGTTCTCTTTTTCCTGATTTTTTTTCTCTCTCATGATTTTTCCCTTTTGCTCTGATTTTTCTCTCCCAATATGATTCATTGAGCAATGTGTTTTAAAATAAATAAACTTATTTCAATGCATCTAAAACAAAGAACAACATGAAAAAACACCCTCGGCTTTTAGAATGAAGAGTATAACTGAAACAGGATCTATTATCTGATCATCTGATCAGTTTACTTGTGATGCAGTTTTGTCTCTTACCTGATTTTTAGCTTCCTCTGGGAATAGGAGTAGTGTCTTCTGCTCAATGACAAACATTCTCACACTTGCCCATACCAAACAAGTCCCTATCTCCAAATCATTTATTTTGTTCACTCTCAGCCCTCTTACCCCAAATTCCCAAATATTAACTACCTTCTCTTTATTCTAAAACATTTCTGCTCTCACTACTTATTTCTTTTACAAGCCATTAAAGGTAGAAGGATTAAACTACTGCTTATTCTCATTGCCTCTTCTAGATTGTTTGCATATCTTATCTTACCTCATTTGACATCCATGATATTCATTTCAACCACCCATTTAAAATCCTAGTGGCTATTGTTTATAAATCTCCTATGAGTTCATTATTCAGCTTACATCATATTTTTGTTAATGAAGTGATCATTGGGGAACCATAAGTTATTGCAAATGATGGTGTTTTGAATGGTATGAATAAGTTCTCTTACTTTGACAGGCTTTCCCATGGATGCCCAATTGATAATGGATTTGACACATACATTGATAGAGCTAGTTTATCATTTGGGAGATTACAAAGGAAATTGTGAGATAGGAGATATATTAGAATGACTACCAAATTGATGTTCTGAACATCCTCCTACTGGATATGTCGCCCCTTTTTGTATCCCCAGAGATAAGCACAATGCTTAGTATATAATAGATAATAAATAATTCTTGACAGAGTGAGTAACTGATAGTCATAAGATAAAGGAATTAGTGCCTCCTTTGTTTTTAATAGTGCTAAAATTTTACTATTTGGCTCCATTACTGTGTTATTGAATAATATGTGCTTGTGGTTCACTAAAACCTTACATCCTGCTCAAATGAATAATTGGCAACTGATACTTCCTCTAATTTTCCCTTGAAAATGGAAAAGTTTTATCTTTATTTTGAAACATCATATTAATAATATATATTTTATTTATTATCTTTCTTGACACTATTCAAATCATATTTCTGTTGGTGTCACAACTAGCATTTCCCACAGATTCTGTGATCTTCTCACTCTAGATCATCTAAGCATCACTACACACTTTTCAACCTTGAATATTCCTCTGCAAGACCTGATATATTTTCCTATTGACACATTGCTTTTGGGTTCTCTAATTTGTAAAGATTTCTACTAAAATGTCATTGTCTTTCAAGGTCTATTCTTGACTGAGAAAATTCAAAAATACCCTTATCACAACTGTCATGTTTCAATTCAGTTTTGAATGTTGTCTTCCCTTATAAAAATATCAATTATTAATATTGTCTTTTGTTTTGTTACAAACTTTATCTCCATCACCTAGCATAGTGCCTAGCATACACATAAACAATTGTTTTTGACAGTTTGCAATGTTATTTCCTTGACTTAGTAATCTTGTATTTGATTACTGCAGTTCTGGATTTTTTTCATTTGGGACCATATTCAGGAGGTGATTGGTAGATTATTACAATTTCAATTTTATTCTTTGGTTCTAGGATATCAAGACAGTTTTCCTTTATAATTTATAGAAACATGATGTCTAAGACAGTTTTAAATCAAGACTTTTTAGATAATCTAATAATTTTTAAATTATTTTCCCTGGATCTATTTTTTTCTATCCAAGGAGGTATTTTATATTTTCTTCTATTTTGTTTGCTTCTTTTGATTTGGTTTTATTCTTTTGTATCTTTCTTGGAGTCATTAGCTTCTATTTTTCCATTTCTAGTTTTTAAGGAATTATTTTCCTTAGGTAAGCTTTTAAGAGTAATTTTCATAAATGAATTTTTGTACCTTTTCTTTTATTTGCTCAATCCTGCTTTTTAAGTAATCTTCAGTGGATTTTTGTACCTCTTTTTCCAGTTAGTCTATTTTGTTTCTTAAAATGTTATTTTCTTTTTTATTTTTGTGTCTCCTTTACCAAACTGTTGAAGCCTTTTTCGAGATTTTCTTACATTATTCTCAATTCTCCTAATTTTTTCCTTTATCTCTCTTATTTAATCATAAAAATCCTAGTTAGAACTCTTCTAGGAATATATTGGGGGGGAGGCAGGAGATTGAGACCAATTTATATTTTTCTTTAATGTTTTGAATGTAGGTGTTTTGACATTTGTTATATATATTTTTTTATTTTTGTTTTTTTCTTACTTATGACTAGAGTATATTTCCCTGGTCATGTGTTTTTTCCGCTCATTTCCCCCCCCCATTTCTTGACTTTTAACCTTATGTTATAATTGGGTTCTGCTTCCAGAACTATCTTAAGCTTCATGTTCTTAATGCTGTGGTTTTCAGAGCTAGTTATTATAATCTACAAATATTCAGCTCTTTAAAGATTATATGATTCAAGGAGAGGTGTGGTCACTGCTCTTCTGGTGTGTCTCTAGTAAATGAATATAAATACTCTTTTCTGCCCTGGAACTGTGATAGAGGCACCCACTCCCTCTATTAGCTCTTCCACCAATGATATTGTAATGTAGAATGACAAACAGCAACAGAGTCCAGCACTTAGTTCTAGCAAAATATTGCTTACACTCTCCTTCTGACCTTAGTCTTATCCCCTTAGAATCTATGAACTGAGGGTTCTACAGTGGCTACTGATTCAGTCCTTCCTGCTTCCAACCCCCCAGGCCTGCTTCTAGCTTGCAGACTGTATTACACTCTCACCTCAGTGGAACAGACTTTTCTTGGAAACTTTTAAATTGTTTTAAGTTTATCTTGGTGTACGGCGTTAAGTATGGATCAATGCCTAGTTTCTGCCATATTAGTTTCCAATTTTCCCAGCAATTTTTATCAAACAGTAAGTTCTTATCCCAAAAGCTGGGATCTTTGGGTTTGTCAAAGACTAGGTTGCTATATTTGTTGACTGTTTTATCCCTTGAACCTAATCTATTCCACTGATCAACTAATCTATTCCTTAGCCAATACCAAATAGTTTTGGTAACTGCTGCTCTATAGTATAGTTTTAGATCTGGTACAGCTAAGCCACCATCATTTGATTTTTTTTTCATTAATTCCCTTGAAATTCTTTTTGTAGTGGCTAAAAACTGGAAACTGAATGGATGTCCATCAGTTGGAGAATGGTTGAATAAATTGTGGTATATGAAAATTATGGAATATTACTGTTCTGTAAGAAATGACCAACAGGATAATTTCAGAAAGGCCTGGAGAGACTTACATGAACTGATGCTGAGTGAAATGAGCAGGACCAGGAGATCATTATATACTTCAACAACAATACTATATGATGACCAGTTCTGATGGATCAGGCCATCCTCAGCAACGAGATCAACCAAATCATTTCTAATGGAGCAGTAATGAACTGAGCTAGCTATGCCCAGAAAAAGAACTCTGGGAGATGACTAAAAACCATTACATTGAATTCCCAATCCCTATATTTATGGACACCTGCATTTTTGATTTCCTTCACAAGCTAATTGTACAATATTTCAGAGTCTGATTCTTTTTGTAAAGCAAAATAACGTTTTGGTCAGGTATACTTATTGTGTATCTAATTTATATTTTAATATATTTAACATCTACTGGTCATCCTGCCATCTAGGGGAGGGCGTGGGGGGGGTAAGAGGTGAAAAATTGGAACAAGAGGTTTGGCAGTTGTTAATGCTGTAAAGTTACCCATGTATATATCCTGTAAATAAAAGGCTATTAAATAAAATATATATATATATATATATATATATATATATATATATATATATATATATATATATATAAAGAAACCCATAAAAAAATTGTTTTAAGTTGAAAAATAATTTCATCCCATTATTTCATTGGTTCTGCTACTCCAGAATTCATTTTGAGGCATGATTTTAAAATTCTTGGGAAAGGGGGAAATACAGGTTTGAGAAAACTCAGGTGAATCTCTGCATTCATTAGTACACCCTCTTAGCTCTGTATAGTGAAGTTGTAACCTTTAAATAGCATACTTTAATGACAAAAATATTGTAATGACCGTGTGGCAAAGTCAGGAATTTCTAGGGACACACCTGTACTCTATATTTTGCTCATATGGTAATAACCCTAATTCATGTGCACTTTTTTACCTGGGCTACTTCATTGGTCTTCTTCATTGGTCTCCCTGACTTCAGCCTTTCCTTTCTCCAAGCTATTTTCAACACGACAACCAATGAGATATTCATAAACAGACTACCTTTGTCCTCAAAAGCATTAATGTTCTCCTTATAGTCTCTAAATTAAATAAAAGGTGTTTTGGGGAGTAGAGTTAGGATGTGTATATGTGTATGTGTGTGAACAGGTTTTTAAAGTTCCTTACTATCTTTTTTTAAAATTACATTTCCTGGATTTTTGCAAAGTACTTTGCCCTTTTTCCCATTCTGCTTCACAGTTCTAATATGTATATTTTATTCAAAGTACCCAACTAAGTTCCAAATGTTTCCCATATCTGAAAAGCTCTCCTTTATCATCTCTCTGTCTCTTCAAAACCTAGCTGCCTTAAGGTTCAGATCATATAGCAATTATTATAAAAGACTTCTTGATACTTTCCATTGATGTTTATCTTCACTTTAACAGGATAATTGTGTTCATATTGAATAAATTTCTTCTTTTTCTTTGCAATGCACAGAAGTTCAAAGAAAAAAATCCTTATGGATGTAATCAAAGGAATTTACCATAGGGGTCAGACACACAATGGCAGAGAGCAGACAGTTCATCATCTGAGCTCTTTCTGGCTTCCCTTAGATCAATACCAGATCAAGCCTCTGAATGGATTTTGGAGTGACAGAATCTACAGATATTTGGAGTATAACATATTGCCAGCAGAAGATATTTTGGAAGAACTTGATGGAAGCTCAATAGGGTAGGTTAGGGTAGGGGACTGGGGGAAAGAAAGAGAAGGTGGAAAGACTTACCCCAGCTTAGGAGCATTACAAGGGGGGGGCAAGGCTGAGTCACCTCCATGTGCTGGGGGCATCTAGTGGGAGACTCCTAATCAAAATACAACAATTTTTGTTACTCTGTCTTGATTTGGAAGCCAGTGGACTAGCAGACTACCAGTGAGACATCCAAAATAATCAGGGGCAAATAATGAACCCCTGAACTCTAGTATAACAAGAGTGACTTGTCCATGGCCATCAGTAATTGGATGGAAAGCACCAGCCCCAAAAAAGCTATTGTGGCCCATAGAGGAAGATTGAAACAAATTCCCATTTGCTGCAAGAGCAGACCTCAACCTTTAGAAATGAGCAAAAAAGCAAAAAGCCTTTTTAGGATTTATACCAGGAATGAGGGCTGTTTTAATATTATGAAAATTATTAGCATAATTGACTATATCAATAACAAAAATAAGGGAAATAATATTATTATCTCAATAGAGACAGAAAAAATATTGACAAAATCTAACACCCATTCCTATTAAAAACATGAAAAAGTATAGGAATAAATGAAATTTTTCTTAAAATGATCAGTTGCATCTATTTAAAAGCAAGTATCATATGTAATGGGGATAAACTAGAACCATTCACAATAAGATCAGGGATGAAACAAGGTTGCCTACTATCAGTTCTGTTTAATACTGTATGAGAAATATTAGCTTTTACAATAAAAAAGAAAACAAATTGAAAGGATTAAAGTAGGTAATTCGGAAACAAAATTATCACCCTTTCCAGGTAATATGATGGTATACTTTGAGAATCCTAGAGAATCAAGTAAAAAATAATTAGAAACAGTTAATAACTTTAGGAAAGTTGCAGGATACAAAATAAATCCATCTAAATCATCAGCCTTCCTTATGATACAAAGTACATCAGCAAGAAATGCAAAGAGAAATTCCATTTCAAATCATTATAGGCAATATATAATATTTGCTAGTTTACCTGCCAAGACAAAGTCAGGAACTACATGAACACACTTACAAAACACTTCCCACCAAATAAAGTCAGATTGAAACAATGAGAAGAATATCAAGTACTCATGGATAGGCCAAGCTAATATAATAAAAATAACAATTCTACTTAAACTTATCTACTTAATCAGTGCAATACCAATAAAACTACCAAGAAATTTCTTAACAGATCTAGAAAAAAAAATAGTAACAAAGTTCATTTGGAAAACAAAAGTCAAAAATTTCAAAAGAATAAATGTAAAAAACCACAAATGGAGGTGGCCTATCTGTACCAGACATAAAACTATATTAAAAAGTAGCAGTCATCAAAAACATTTGGTACAGTCTAAGAACTAGAGTAATTGATCAGTGAAATAAGATTGGTTCACAAGACACAAAAGTCAGTGACTATAGTAATTTACTATTTGATAGACTACAATTTCTAGGATAAGAATTCACTATTTGATAAAAATTGTTTGGAAAATTAGAAAATAGCATGGTAGAACTGGGCATTGCCCAACACCTAACACCAAGATAAGATGGAATTGGGTTCGTGATTTAGACATACAGTGCAAAACTCTAAACAAATTAGAAGGACAATATATATGGTCTACCTCTCACATTGGTGGAGAAGGAAGGAATTTGTGGCCAAAGAATTAGAGTAAATTATGAAATACAAAATGGATAATTTTTATTATATGAACTTAAAAATTTTTGTACAAAAACAAATGCAGACAAGATAAGAAGGAAGCAGAAAACTGGGGATTTTTTTTTTTTTTTTTTACATCTGAGGATTCTGATAAAGGCCTCATTTCTAAAATAGAGGATTGACTCAAATTTATAAGAATACAAGTTGTTCTCCAATTGATAAATAGTAAAAAAAAAATATGATCAGACAATTTTAGATGAAGAAATTAAAACCATTTCTAGTCATATGAAAACAATGCTCTTACTACTATTGATAAATGAAATGCAAATTAAGACAACTCTTAGGTACCGCTAAACACTTCTCAGATTGGCTAAGATGACAGAAATAATGATGAATATTGGAGGGAATGAACACTAATACATTGTTTTTGGAGTTGTGAACTGATCCAAACTTTCTGGAGAGCAATATGGAACTCTGCCCAAAGGGTTATCAAACTGCATACCCATTGATCTAGAAGTGTCTTTCCCAAGGAGATCATAAAAAAGGGAAAAGGATCTACATGTACAAAAATGTTTGCAGCAGCCCTTTTTGTAGTGTTAAGAAAGTGGAAATTGACTGGATGTCCATCAGTTGGGGAATGACTGAATAAGTTACAGTATATGTATGTTATGGAATATTATTTTTTATAAGAAATGTTCAACAGAATGATTTCAGTAAAGACTGGAGAGACTTTCATGAACTGATGCTAATCGAAGTGAGCAGAATCAAGAGAACATTGTACAGAACAATAACAAGATTATGCAATGATCAATTCTGATGGAGGTGGCTCTTTTCAATACTGAGGTCAGTCAGGTCATTTTCCAATAGACTTCTGGTGGAGAAAGCCATCTGCATAAAGAAAGAGAAATATAGGTACTGAAAATGCATCAGAGAGTAATATTTTTACCTTTGTTGTTTGCTTGCTTTCCCCCCCTTGTTTTTCCTTTTTATCTGATTTTTCTTGTGCATCATGACAAATGTAGAAATATGTATAGAAGAAATGTCCATGTTTAACATATATTGGATTACTTACTATTTAGGAAAGGGGATGGGGGAAGGAGGGAGAAAAAAAGTCAACACAAGGCTTTATAAGAGTGAATGTTGAAAACTTTCTTTGCATATATTTTTTAAAATAAAAGGATATTGTTTCAAAAAGAAATTACCACTAAAATCAATAAGATTATTACATCAATAAACATATGTTAAGCAACTACTATGTGCTAGGTATTATGGTAATTGCTAAGGATACAGAAAGAAAAAATTGGCTTACAAATTTAACAACAAATGTAAGCTTAACAAGTTTATGGTGCAGTAAGGGAATACCTCAAACAATTATGTCCAAAAAAGATACAAAGAGGATAAATAGGAAATAACTGATGGAAGAAAAGGTACTAAAATTGAAGAAGGTTTCAGAAAGGCTTCATGTAAAAAATTGGAATTTAGTTGGATGGGTCATAAAGTTCAGAAAAGCCAGTAGATGGGGATAAGAAGGAAAAACATTGACTGCATTGAAGACCATCAAAGAACATACCTAGATTTAGAGAGAGAATGCTTTGTTAGAATATTAGAGTATATGTCACTAGATGAAAGAGTTTGCCATGAAGAGTAATGTTTAATAAGCCTACTAAGGTAGCAAGGGGGTATTTTATGAATTGCTTTGAAATCCATAGAATTTTGCATTTAATCCCAGATTTATTAGAGTTCATAGAATAATGCAGTGACATAATCAGACTTACACTTTAAGAAATAACTTCAGTAACTGAGTGGATAATGGATTGAAATGGGAAAAAGACTCAAAGCAGGTAGACCCATCTGTGCACTATTACAATACTCCAGGGCTTAGGTGAGAAAAGGCCTGCATCAGAATGGTGACAATATCGGAAAATTTTCATATTTGAGAGATGCTGCAAAAGTAAAATAATTAGTCTTTGACAACATATTGGACATGAAATGTGAGAGGTAGAGATATAGATTATCTACAATCATACAGTAATATAACTCTCAATGAAGCTTATACCTACAATTTGTTTTCTACCTACATAATGGTGAAGTATTTGTTTGAATGAGTGTGGAATGCCCTGTAGCCTATGGTAATAAAGTGTTGGTGATTATCACCTCACTTGATATGAGCTATCATGGTAGAAACCATGTAGTTGACAACTGGCAATTAATCTAGTATATTTATTTCATTAAAACAAGAAACATTTGAGTGTTACTCATTACAAAATTGTTCTCTATTGCCATATAAAATCAGAGAAAAAATTGTGGCAAATATATTGTTACCCTTAGGCTTCCTCTGCATTTGGAAAGGCTATGATCTCCCCATCAAAAGTGATGAACAATTCAGTTCTCCTCCCCCCATCCAAAAAGAAAAAAAAAGTAGCTTCACTTTTCAGGGGTTTTGGACAATGTAAACTCATTACATACTCATAGGCTTGGAAAACAAAACTCTTGTACTTCTCTTCAGTGGGAAATATACTTCATTGGTCTGTTACAGCCTAATAGCCAAGCCAGTCTGGCTCAGCCAGGTGTGTAGACTATTCTGTCACAAGAAGGGAAAAGTGACAAATTCAGTTACTTGAGGGAGGTGAGGATACTTTTATTTTCTTTGGTCAGTGAATTGAAAGATTATTCTGATGGTACACTGAAATCCACATACAATATGAGAAAGAAAGAAAAGAAAGCATAGGGAAAGGTAGTCACTTCTCTCTGCAAATATAATCTATCTTGTTGTCAAGGCTATTCAATCTCTGGCACATACATGCCAGAGAAATTAGAGAAACAATGGTTGATTTTGTAATACAGGATTGTCACTGCTCAGCCTTTATTATATACTAAAACAAAAACTGTACATAGCATACAGTACATAGTTTGCACGGTAATAAGCAATTATCCAGTGCCTACTATGTACCAGGCATTGTATTAGGCAGTTGGAACACAGAGAAAGACAAAGACAGTTGCTGATCACAAACTAATGAAGAAATGTTCATGACAGAACACTGTGGGACACCTATTAATTGTGAGAAAGCATGATTTTAATGAGGATTCACTGAAAGCTTAGTTTATGAATTTAAATTATGTTTAAATTATGAATATCACCCTTAGAGAGGGAAGGGAGATGATGTGAGTTTGAAACAGGAATGTTTTTCACAAGTTTACTTCTTCCCATGGAATACTTGTCATTGCATTTCTAATGGACTTTTACACAGATGCAGGGCCAGCCAAGGAGCAAGATCAGAAGACAAGAAGCATTTTGTTGGAAGACACTTTGTGTTACTTTTAAGAAAGAGGCAATAAGGTTAGAAGCAAGAATCATAAATGTGAAGTAAAATTTGTATCCTCTAAGAGATAATATGGTGGCAGAAGGGTCATGAAAAGAATCTTTTTATAAGGGGAACAAGTACCAGAAAATGCATTTAGAGTAAATTGTTTAAAGTAGCCCTGACTAAAGGGGAAAGGTGGTTTGGGAGATATTAGCAATTTTAAAAATATGACTAAATATTGATAACTACATACTAAACTGTTGTTTCTACACTAATAAAGTTTCTACACTAGTAAAAAATAAAATTTTGTAAATAAGAGATTAAAGAAAAGAAGGAAGGAAGAAAAAGGAAAGGAAGGAAAAAAAAGAAAGGAAGGAAGGAAAGAAAGAAGGAAGGAAGGAAGGGGTGAGGGAGACAAAGAGGGAGAAATGAGGGAAAGAAGAGGGAGGAACCAACTTTCAAATACCATTCTAATAACTACTATTAAGATAAACTAATCACTATGAATACATTTGTGCATGACCTATTTTATGTGCCACTGATTATCCTAGTTTTCATAGAAAAATACAGATATATGGAGCAGCACCAAGAAAGATACAAAAATATATACATGAGAAATTGTTAAACATTATGTCTCAGATAAATTTTTATATATAGGCTTTAAAATAGTAACTTAAAGACAATTCTTGCCTTCAAAAAGTTAATGTCCTAATAAGCGAACACAGTACAAAATGGAAAATTGGAAAATGGGGAATTAAGAAATGGGATTTGAAGGGTACTGGAGGCTGACAGGAAAGAGAAATAACAATCTGGAGTGTGTATTTGAGATTATAAAGACATTAAGATAAAACCTGTTGAGGGTCACAATTGTCTGTATTCAAATCTTTCCTTTAATATTTACTTGTCCTATAAAACTGAACAGAATATTTCTATAGGACTCAGATAGCTCCCTAAAACTTAGCTATTGTCATAAAGAACCTATGATTAATGGAGGGAATTCCATATTGCTGAAGGCCTTGATATAAATATAGATCTCAAAAGTGGAAGGGATATGGAATTTATTTAATTAAATATTCATAATTTTACAGAGTAAATAAAATGACATCAGCACAAGTCTAAAAACACTAAAATAGTAAATATATAATTCTACCTTAGTCTATCTGACCATGAAACAATACAAACAAATAAAAATCTAACCTGCCTTAGTAAGTAAAGAAGTTTCCTATCAATTTAATTGAAGGAGCACTCCACTTAATAAGAATCTGCTTTGTGCCTAACATAGAACAGTTGATCTTAGATTTTAAATGCTTTTGTTATAAAATTCAATTTTATGTGTAGTTTTCTCCCCCTAACTTTAAAATGTTTTATGAAAGTGGTGGTGGTTGTAGAAGGTTTTTTTTTTTTTTTTTTTTTTGGGGGGGGTTGGAGAAACAACATCATTGTATGGATAAGATTTATACTTTTCTGGTCAGCCATAAAACCATTTGTCTCTAGATCTTGTTCCATGAATTTATTCCATTTTTTACAGGCTTCTGGCTAATTTATAGACTTGGTATCATGGAGGAAAAACAGTATGTGTAAATGTAGACAGAAGATAAGATCCTGTAAAGACTGAAAACAAAAGCTTAGCCCCCTAGTACACACAAACGCTGAGCACTGCAAGAATGTTCAAATCTATTTCATCTCACTGTCACTGAATTAAAAATTAGGTTGCATAAGGACTGTGAGTGTTGAGAAAAGTGAAGCAATTTCAAGTGACAGAGTTCAAAGGCAGTGGTTATGCATTTCTAAATTGGCACTGAATCTCCTTTGGAGATATTTTGCACTTAGTAAGGTGGCTATCACAACTGAACTCTTTCTTTCTTTCTTGAGAAAATTGTGAATGGTCCATCTACTGAAATTAGTTTGGAAGGAAATCCTAAGGTCTTACTAAGGAGTCTGGGTATATTGTTCTGCTAATGAGTTGGCTATTCTGCTTTAATTCTAAGTTACCCACTAAAAAGTATGAGTTGAAATGACATTATTTGTGATTTTGAATAAATTCTCTTCAAATCATTACTATTTGAGGATAAATGAAAAGTGTCTAAAGAAAGCACATAATTGATTATTTCCCACTGAATAAAAAATGACATAAATAGAATTTATTTTTAAACTGCTTGCTACATCAGCAAAGTGAAATAAATACTTGTGCATTAACTCCCAAAGAGATAGTGCTTTTTTGGCATAATGAGTGGTTCTTGTTATGTCCTTCAGCTCAACCTAGCAAACCTTCACAGGGGGAGGGTTCTCAGACTAAAATTATGTTGTAGAGGTTTGCACGAACCAAAAGGTCGATACTGATTTTTTTCCCTATGATGAGTGCTGGAGTCCAAACACCTGGGGAGTGTAATGAACATGGTCACAGAGAATGAGAAACTCAGGCACAGAATTACATATACCTCAATTCTTTTCCTGACCATCTTGTAAGGGGAATGACTGGGTATTTACAACAAATACAAGCAAAAGGAAAATGCTTAGGCATCATTCAGGCTTCTGTAGTTAAGCAGCATGGGTCCCCTTTGCATCAAGCTAGTATCACTCCATTTCTGACATCTGCACTCTCAAGAATAGAATTAGATAGAACAGTATCAGGTACAGAAGATCAGAAAGGTGTAGATTTGGAGCTGAAAGTGGCACTGGAGATCAATTCATGTAATGACTTAATTTTACTGAAGATGATATCAAGACCTAGGGATATTTTGCAGCATATCAAAAGTTTCATAAGTAAAAAAGTAGACTGACAGCATTTGAACCCAGTTCCTTTGACTACAAGTCATTTATAATTTTTTTTTTAACAATGTCAAATTAAATTCTGTAGCCTTAATGCAGTAGCCAATTCTACATGTTCAGAAGGGTGTGAGGAATTTTCAGTGTAATTTTAGTGGAATATTACCGGATTCTACATATCAACCAGGGGGCTTTCCCTGTTGAATGAATAGTTTATAACAATGTGAAATGGATTCTAAATGTTTCTGAATTATTTGCCATGATCATAAGAATAAAATATTTAAATAGACTTAGACTTTGCTTCCTATTGACATTCAATGTAATAATTCCCAGAATACATTGTGATGTAGTGGAAAGAAAGGAGACTTGATTTCATGTCCTGGTTCCTGAATCTACTATCCAAATGACCATGAACAATTCATATGACTTCTCTAAGTTTCAAATTCTTATTTTTTGAAAGCAGACCTAAAATATTGCTAAGTGAAAACTGAGAATAGAATGATTATCCTCTGATGTGTAGATGCAATACTTTTTCTAAATCCTCCTTTAAAACTATGCTCTAATTTCTCATTATGACATGAGGATATTCCTAGGATTTTTAAGGGCTAAGTTAGCACAGGCCAAGAACTAACAGACTTAATTAAATTGAATAAACTTTGAAAATATATCCAGGAGCCACAAATTAAAAGTAGTGTAAGCCCAGATTAACTAAACTTGGAAGCTCACCAATAGAAAAATAACCAACCAAAAAATAAATATGTTTTCCATCCCAATCCACCCTAACCATAGCAAAGTTTCCATGCATATCATTGATAAAAGACCTATATAACTTTACCTATTATCAATCATTCCATTTCATGGACTTTAATATATATAGCAAATCAAATGTGCTTGTTTGTATAGAATGCTTTATAAACCCTAAAACACTTTGTAAAATGTTATTTGTATAGAATCATTAGCCATTAACAAAAAATAAATTAATATTCAGAATTTCTCATCTTCCCACAAATATTAACTACACAATGCCTCTAAGACTATAAATCACCTATTGATTAATTCTTGTAGGTGTCTAGTTTTGGATATTCCATAAAGAATTAATCTTGGAGCAGCTAGATGGCAGAGTGGATAGAGCACTAACCCTGAAGTCAGGAAGACCTGAGTTTAACTTTGGTCTCAGACACCTAACCCTTCCTAGCTGTGTGACCAGTCACTTAACCCTAATTGCTACAGCAAAAATAATAATAATAATAAATAACCTCAACATTTAAATTCTCAAAATGCAGTTGACCATTCATTTGATCAGTTGACATTTTTGAGGTAATAGTGAAACATGATTACTTTCTCTTTACAAGTCAAACACACCTTCGAAGCTTTACAAACCTAAGCCCATTGAATCATCCTATAAATATGCAATATTGCAATTAAAAGAAGTTCCAGGTAACCAAGAGGAGGCCTACTGTACGTATAAGTAAAATAAATAATATTTTAGGGAAATAATTTGCAGAGTGACTCAAGAGTCCCTGTGTCCCAAAATACATCTATACCAAAATCTTTGTTTCAAATTCAGAAATCCAACTTTTCATGATTTTGGATATCTAGGAATCTTCCCCTCCCCTAAAATACAAAGGTTATTGGGAGAGGTAAGATTTTTTACATAATACCAACTATTATTTGCTTTGTGAGTATGTTTTAAGATATGATTGGCTGATACAATTATTTGAAATTAATCATTTATCTGGAGAGCACCTGAATACATGGGGCTTCTATTTAAAACTTGACAGAAGGTTAACGGGCTTGGAATAGAATGGCATTATTTGGGTGATTAATTATCTTGGCATTAGTCATCATGAAATTAAAGTTATTAATGTTATATTTGTATTGGCTATAATGAATTGATTATAGCTATGTAATAATTTAGCAATAGGTTCCTATTCTCAAAAGTTTCCATGTTTTCATTACTTTGTGAATACTTCTATCAAGGTAGAGCAAAACCCATAGATTTCTTTTCATCCTACATGATGTTTCTCCTTATTTTTCCAATGATTTGCCACAGGTGATCTGTATAGTGTGCTGAGACCTATTTTTTTATCTACTTCTGAAATTACTAGATTACAAGCATAACATTTTAACTACATACTTGTTATCTCTCTTATGTTGTTAACCCATCTTTTCTTTTTCTTAGGCAGTATTAGATTTTAGAATCCAGTTCATACATTGTATAATGCTACAATAGAACTTAAACTTCTTACCAATAAAAAATGTTTTACTTTCTGTCAGTGTGTTGCCTAACAACATTCCAGTAGGTCAATAATAAACAATTCAAGTGAACAGAATTAATCACCAAGGAACCATAAGGCAGGTGGTGGAAGAGAAAGAAACTAGCTGCTAGTAGAGTGAAAACTTAAGTGGAGAGTAGAGTAGAACCTTTTTTGGCAGAGTAAAACTTAGGAAAACACAACCTGTTTTACTTTCTTGCTTATTATGAGCACAGCAATTTTTGGAATTACGACTTAATTATGAACAATTTTAATGCATACCCTCTTGCTCATTCAAAAGGTCACAGATATTACAGCAGACACTGGAAATTCCTTGGGCTGTTGATTATCATTGAATCTAGTACTGCACAATCTATACCTAAGTAATATAAAGTAAAGATAACATCAAACAATTTAAGTCTCTGGGTTATTCTGGTTACCCAATTATGACTGCTGAATGATAGAATCCTCAGACTGGCAGAATGTTGCTCAGGGAAGTTTTAAGGGAGAAATCAAGTCAAGTCCACATGGGTCATAAAGAACCTGAAGGAAATCACTTATTTGCTTAGAATAATGTTAGTTCAAATAGAGAGGAAATCCAAGAGTGCAGAGACTAGAAACTTATAAACACCACCTCCATTTCTGATATTACAATGAAAATTGTTTTGTTTTGTTTTGTTTTTGCTTCAAAGGTATATGATGTTGCTACTTGATCCTTAACTATCTAAAACTATCATTCATTCAACAAACCTGAAAACAAAAATTCTGATGACTCCACATAGATTGGGTGAAATAAAGTCTTTGTAAAGGCTATGCCAGTAAAAAATGGGTGTCGTAAAATATATGACACAAAGCTGTAAATATTTTATTTTTGACTTGGTAATATATTTGACATTTTTGAACCAAAGATTAACTGAACTCTGTGTAGAAGCCTAATATTTCTTACATCAACAAGTAAGAGACAATTACTAGGTTTATTGGGAAGGATGTGCCTAAAGAAAAGGAATGAAGAAAAGCACAATCCAAAGGCTGGGTTTGTTGTGGAATGCCAAATCCAAGAAAGTCTGATATGGAAGCTAGGATCCAACAGGTAGAGTAGGGAATCTCAAGTCTGCAAACACTAAAGTTAAAGGAAGGAAAGAAATAGCCATTTTTAAGCACCTACTATGTTCTAAGCACTGTGGTAAGCTATGAAAAATATTTCATTGTTATTCTCACCATATCACTATTGGGTAGGTGTTATAATTATCTCTTTTTTATAGTTGAGAAAACTGAGCTAGATAGAGGTTAAGTATTTTCTCTGTTGTCATACAACTAATAATTGTGTGCAACCAGGCTGGCTGGATTCAGATTTCCTGATGCTAGGCCAAAAGCTCTATTCACTGTACCATCTAACTGATAATCAGAGTTTTCATAAGTTTTCATGTAAACACTTCATGTCTCGTGAAATCTACAACTTCACCCCTCAAGGTAGGCAGGAAATATTCAATTATAGCATGATGAATTAATTAATTCATGAAGAAATAGTGAAGTGAGAAGTACTTGTTAGTGAATTACCTGAATAAAGCTGGTAAAACTATGGAAAGGTAACATAAAGCCTTTATCTGATTATATATAAATAGCATGCTAGTAAGAAATCTATATATGTTCATAGTAGTGGAGATGATGTTTTTCTTTTTTGTTAAGATATATAAGACTTTGTATAAAGAGGTTTTAGATGTATCTTTTCCTGGTGGGGAAGATGAACCATGAATGTTAAATGGGAGGTTACAGAAGTAGTTGAGTTTTTGTTTATGTGTAGATTGAATGGCTTGAAAGCATAGAAAGGAGAAATCACTGGGAAGTTATACAAAGGATTCTAGCTTTTAAATCAAAGAAGGGAGATGAATTAATAAAGAATGAAGAGACATTGGGATTTTCTCTCATTGAAGAAAAGACAGTCATCTCTTGCACCAGAACAAGATATGATCATTAATTGAGACAATTAAATAGTTTAGCTCTGAGAATTGTTTGAAAGATATGATTGAATTAAAGTACTAGTGGAGTAGATACTGGACCCTATATGCTTAACTATTTCTGTTTTAGTGATGTTATCAATGTGGTTCTTTGGAAGCACAGATCACAACCCATTCATCTTTTCTCATTTTCAGAGTCTGAAAACTGGAAAGGCCTAAAGAGTGATCTAATTCAATCCAAATATGAAAGTGACATTGCTATAATATATTTGACAAATGGAAACAAATATTTTTCTTGAACAGCTACAAAGAGGAGACACTACCATCTATATTGGTATGATTCCCTTTATTTATTCATGATTTTTTTTTTTACATTAAGCCCAAATTTTCTTGTTGGCAATTTAAATTGATTGCTACATGATTGTTTCTTCAGAGAGCAAGCCCTTCCTTCACATTAAACCTTGTCAAATATTTAAAAAAAAACAATCATTTTTCCCATAATTCTTATCTTCTCTTAATTGTTCATAACAAATATTTTGTATATTTTCCCCTTTTGTATGAGTGTTTTGATTGCTGAAGTGGGCAAAGAAGGTTTATGAACAAAATTGATAAAGATACACTTGTAAAGAAAATATTTTTTACATATATAAAGCAGATATCGCCTTTTAGGCACATGATATACTAAGAAGATCTGTTTGAGATCAGAGATTACTGAGGTAGCAATGACTTCAGGACATTGTGGTCCCTCTGTTCATTTGAATGTGACTATTTTTAGAACTTAGAGCTCAGAACTGACAAAGCTATAAATCAAATAACTATTTGGGGATTACAAGAAGATTAAACAAGGATTGTTGAGTTCATAAATGATAAAAATGGATTTTGTAAGATTTACCTCATAAAGGAAAGATGAGTCACTAAACATCAGGAGACCCAAATTTGAGGCACTGGGGATAATGAAAGTGTCAGCTGTGAAAAAGCTGAATATGTAGAAGCAAGCAGGAAGTCAACAGACAAGAAAAAATTTTATCTGCTATACTTGGAGCATTTTGATTGGAAGAGAGGCATTACTTTGAATAAGAGGTATTGCTTAATGGTTTCATTGCTTCAAGTATCTCTTCACCTCCATCCATCCTCTATTCAGCTCTCAAATGGATATTATTGAACTGAGTACATCTCACAATATCCATCTCTTGTTCCCATCCACTTAATAAACAACACTATATCCTTGTTATCTCTAGGATCAAACCTAAAATCTTTTGATGTTTAAAGACCTTCATAAGCTGGCCCCTTTCTACCTTTTCTATATAGACATTTTTGTAGTATCTAATTCACATCCATATATATGAAATCCAGTAACACTAACTTTGTTGTTACTAAAATGTTTATGTGATACTCCATCTCTTAACTCTAGGCATTTTCAATGGTTTTTCATATGTTGAAAAATATTCCTCTCCCCTTATTTTCACTTATGTTTTTTTTTCCTAACTTTTTTCAACTTTCAACTAAATCTAATCCATTGGGAGTTGTTGTTGTTTTTTTGTGTTTTTTTTTTGGTTTTTTTTGCTCTTTTATGTAAAAACCTTTCTCCAAGATTACTCCAAATTTACTTTTATAAAGAGCATTTTTACTTGTTTGCTTGTTTTTTCTTTCCACATTAGGCTCAGGGATGAATGAGAGCACAGGTTGTTTTTGCCTTGATTTGAATCCCTAGATTGTAACACTTTACTTAGTATATAGTAGGTGCTTAACAAATGAGGATGGAACTATGGAAAAGGGAAAAGTGACAAAGCTGGGAAAAAATTTTTACCGGCAGTGTTTCTGATAAAGATCTCATTTCTAAAATATATGAAGAACTGTCAAATTTATATGAATGCAAGTGGATAAATGGTCAAAGTCTAGGTACAGACAATTTTCAGATGGTGAAATTAAAGCTATCTATAATATATGAAAAAAATGTTCTAAATCTCTATCAATTACAAAAATGCAAATTAAATCAGCTCTATGGTATCATTTCATACCTCTCAGATTGAATAATACCTTCAGGAAAATATAATGATAAGTGTTAGAGAGAAAACTGGGATACTAACATATTGTTGGTGGAGTAGTAAGGAGAGCAATCTGGAACTATGCCGAAAGTGTTATAAAATTGTGCATACTCTGACTCAACAGTGTCATTACTGGGTCTGTATCCCAAAGAAATCGTAAAGGAGAGAAAAGGATCTATATGTGCGAAAAGGTTTGTAGCAGCTCTTTTTGTGGTAGCAAAGAATTAAAATATGAAGATGCCAATCAACTAGAGAATGGCCAAATAAGTTATGGTATATAAAGATAATGGAATATTATTGTTCTATTAAAAATGATAAAACAAATCTGATTTTAGAAAGGCCTGAAAAGATTTACATGAACCGATGCTGAGCAAAACAAGCAGAACCAAAACTATATTGTAGACAATACAACAAGAGTGTGCTATGATCACCTATGAAAGACTTGGTTCTTTTCAGTGATTCAGTGATTCAAAGCAATTCAAATAGGCTTTACACAGAAAATGCCATCTACATCCAGAAGAACTAAGGAGACTGAATGTAAATCAAAACATGCTATGTTTATTTCTTTACTGTTTTTCAAATCGCTCCCATGATTTTTATCTTTTGCTCTTATTTTTCTCTCCCTAAATGATTCTTAAAGCAATATATATTAAAAATAATTTAGAATACAATAAAAATCACTATAAAAAGGAAAAAAAAAAGAAAAGGCAAAGATGGCTGCTGAGAGCTTCACTGGAAGAAAATCTACACTTGCAGCTCTTTGAATACCCTGTTCTTTATTTTCATTTTTTATTTTGATGAGAGAAAACATCAGAGATATGTCTAGTTACTCCCCATTTCAAATCTGGTTTTATAGGGGAAAATAAAAGTGCGTGGCCACTTTCATGGTCCCATATTTCCAAGTACATTAGACAGATAGTGTGATGATGATTTATATGTAGAATGTGATATACTGATTATCCTGGCTTTTGCTTTATATTAAGTAAATTTGATATTCCAGTAATTCTTAGTTTTATTTTATCTTTGTCCAAATGCATATTTGAGAGATAAAGGTATTGTGGTAACTGATTTTGTGCAAATGAAAAATGTAGTAGCTCAAGAATTATAGTTTTCAGTGAGAAAAACTCCAAAACAAAAATAAAAATGAAAACATTACTATTTCTAAGACTCTGAGAGGATTTTACTCATAACATTAGAGCTAATAATATGAGGGCAAGTTGGGTCAATCAAGTCATCCCAGAGACTTAAAGTTGAGTCATGTCATGTCAGGGTGCTGAATTTCTTGTATATATTCAATAATAAATTTAAATATTTATTCTTATTCTATTTCATTTACTCACTGTTTCAAATTCACATTCTAGCTGAGGGAATTTCTAAAACAATTGGCCACAAGTTTATATTTTCACCTTGGATTCTATTCCTCTTTCTTAATGATGAAGTTGTCTTTATCTTAAGACTAAGTTTATAGTACAAACACACCCATTATCTTCAACCAATAAGAAATGGGTATATTTGATGAATTTTACAGGATATTGGACATGTCTTTTTGATAGATCTAATAAAGTGGATTCATTCAACAAACTAGTGATCTTCATCTTGAATCATTTCTATTTTTTTGGTTTCTTTGTTTCTTTCTTTGTTTCTTTTTTTTATTTTTGACAAAGATATGGTATGTGAAAGCTGCGCTGTTTTGTCTACTATCTTCCACTCTATTTTACCAAACCATGTCTTTTTTTTTTATCATAAAGTTTATTGTTAACATTTCTTTGAACCCAGAACATCATTATAAAAAGTAGCAGCCAGTTTGAAGTTATCATTTGTTCTCTGTACATATATCTTATTTGATTATATTGTATTTTCCTTGTTCATAAGATTGAACTGATTAAGAGGAAATAGTAATTATAAGAATGATGATGAGAATGTTCTCGGGGCATTCTGTTTACTATTAAGATAGCTCAAATTGGAAATATACACAAATACATGCAGTCTATTTCTATCTTTCATATATTGCATCAAATTCCTTACTTGACAAAGCAGAGCAGGAATATTCCCTGTTCATATCCCTTAAGCTTTAAAAAAAAATTGTTATGGATGCCCTGTCTTTAACACACACACACACACACACACACACACACACACACACACACATCTTACTAACAAGCTCACTCTTCCTCAATAATACTAACCTCCTGAATTTACATAAGACTTCAGAGAAACTACAGATTCCAAAAATTAGACCTGGTGGGGGTTAGGGTTGGAAGTGGATATGGTAGGAAAAAAAAAATAATAATCTTAGTTGGGAACTGCTTTAATTAATCTCCTTTCCCCACATTCTTGGGTCACTTTTTGTCATGTAAGTGCTCAGTTCTTCAGATATTGCCTCCTATTCTGATGCCCGTTTTCTCAGGTCACATTATGCTAACTGTGGGATCTTTATATATAGCAATTGTACCTTCTATTTTACATAATTTCCTTCTAGCTTCTTACACCTAGTCTTAATTTCATGGTGAATCCTATATGTAAAAATGACTTTTAATTTAGTAAATGTATTTTGGTTTGAAGATTGGAAAAATTTTTAAATTATATCAAGGCAGAGATTTCATTAACATGAAAGTCTATCTCATATTTTCCATACTTTAAATTGTCAAAGAACTATTATTGTATTAACAAAAATGTCAAATGAATTTAATTGTGATCATATTCATAATCTAAAAAATGAAGTAATACCTTAGAACTTAGCAGTAATGTTTTAAAGTTAAAAAATTATAAAACAAAGCTTTCCAATGGATGTGTGGAAAACACTATATATATTAGCCATCTGGTCTCATCTATTTGAATGGTGACAGAAGACATATGTGTTTAGAGTACAAAATTCAGAGTGGGCCTCAGCTGCTCCAGCCAGAGGGTCATTTTAACTCATAATAGGAAAAAAAAGCAGAGCTAAAGGAAAAATCAGAGCAGATGAACACTAGGTATAGTCCTTGGCCTCTGGCTAGTAATGAAGCATCTACAGAGAGAACTGGGAAACTAGAAATGAGTAGAGTTCAAATTAAGGGGCACTAGTAGCATTTCAAAAAGGACTGATACTGACCAGTAAGAATGAATTGGTTCTTCTCTGAACAGTGTTTGCATACATGCTGTCTAGTACACTTGTAGTGTATTCAAAATGAAAACATTCAACATTATATATTTTAAAGATTTGATTGGAGGAGGAATAAATATAACTTCAATTGCCTTACCTAGTTATCATAATAAAATATTACATTTATATTGTATGTTATACTTTGCAAAGTTCCTTGACTGTACTATACCATTTGATTCTTAATACACTCTTAGGAGATGGATATTATTATTATTATTATTATTATTATTATTAGTAGTAGTAGTAGTAGTAGTACTATTTTCATTTTAGAGATTAGGAAACCATGGCTCAGAGAAATCAAATACCTTCCCTAGAGTAGCAAGTACACAAAGCCTGATTCAAAAGAAGCTTTTGTAACAGTTCTGCTTTAATACCTCGTTGTATTTACACTTTAATATAAAATAAATATAAATAAAATAAAACAAAATAAAGTGTTGTATTTACACTTTAAACATTTTAGGGTTGTATATACACTTTATGCATTTCATTCTCTCTGAATCTCTCAGTCTCTGTCTTTCTCAGTCTCTCTGTCTCCTTGGTTCTGTATGTCTCCACATATATATGTGTGTGTATATATAAACACACATATATATACACACATAAATATGTGTGACTATATGCATGCCCTTATATCCATATATACATATATGAAAATTATGTATATATACACACATATATGCATATATTTGTATATATTGACATAGTGACATATATAATGTTAATTTTGACCATTCAGCCTATCTTTGAGTTCAAATGAAATGTAAATGCCAAATGGACTCCCATTATGTATTGGTATGCATTGTGTTGCTATGACAACATACAGTAATTAAAGACCTTTCTGTTTTAACTTTCAGTTCTGAAGATGTGTCATCCTTGGCATTCAGTCCTATTAGAAGAAGGACATGCCTTGAAAACAGAAAGCAGAGTATGTGCAAAGTCATTTGGGTATAATATATAATTATAATATAATATATAATAATATATAATTCTCATCTACCATATTTTTCTAGAAAACATGTGTTTCATAAAATATGGCTTAACTTTGTACTATATCAAAGATATGATGTGACATAATATACACACACAGGTATGAAAATCAGGAAGAGAAGTAGAATCAGAAAAATTGGAGAATGGTAGCATTGAAATATTAGCATTGTGGCAAAGGACAAGTAACCTGATCATTGGAATCCTAGTTTATGTTTCTATAAAATAAGAAATATAGATAATATGGGTATTAGTGAATATATATATACATATATATATGTTTGTGTATATATGTATTATGCATGTATGTATGTATATATGTATTTGTGTTTCTACAGCAAATTAGTCCAGTATCTTTCCCAAGAAAACTCCATCTGGTTTCAGGAAAGCTAGATGTGACTCAAAAATGACTGAAGAACAACACAGATATATTTATATACTATAAACATACATATATATATATACAGACACTTATATGCACAACTACATATGGAAGAATAAATCTGAAATTTATTCTAAGATTGTGGGAATTAAGGTGTTTTTATTACTACAAAATGGTTCATTGATACTTGGATAGCATGGAAAATATGAAAGAAACTTGAATATAAAAATATATAATATCATATAACATATAACATCTTATGCTACCATATTGCATATGTTATTGCATTATGTCATATCATGCCATACTATATCATATTTCAACTTATTTGTTCTTTTTTTCTCTTCATTTGAAAACTCGACATCATCACATCTCTCTAATTTTCTCCCATTTTCAAATAACTAAGTGCTACTGTTTGTTTCCCCAGCCAAAGGAAACCTTTCCACATATATGCTTGATATTTTTCCTGATCGTCTTATAAGCAATTTGCCCTCTTGATAATTTTTCTCTTTCTTATCTTCAGTCTCTCTTCACTTAATTGTTCTTTTCTTACTGCCTTCAAAGATGCTCAAATACCTACTACACTAAAAGAAAGTGTTCAGTAGATTATCATTCCCTGAATATTCCTATTTCTTTTTTCTCCAAATTAAAAAAAAAAATACTTCAAACTGAAGTCCTTCTCTTTTCTCACATTGCAATCTTGTTTCTGACCTTATTGAAAATATTTTATTCAAAGTTACCAATTATCTCTTTAAATACATTCATATACATATGTACACACATTTTGAACTTAAGAAATAAAATAAACATTTCCATAACAGTGGAATGCAAGGGGTGATTATAAATGAATTTATAAATCTTTTATTGCTATTCCTTTTAAATATATAATAAAGTTTTCATGCAAACCTGCAAAAAAGTTGCATGACAAGTTTGTTTTTTATGCCCTTTTTTTTCTTTCCTCCCTGCCCTATATAGGCACAAATATTTATATATTTACATATATTCACATAGATGAATATATGCTTATATTTATGTAAATATGCATATATGTATGTGTATGTGCAAAATATTTTTATAAATATTTCTATTTATCAGTTCTTTTTCTGGATATAGACAGTCTTGCTTCATACTTCCTTTGTACTTAATTTGTGTATTTGTAATAATCCTTAAAGTTGTTTTTAAAACAATATTATTATTATAGTATACAATATTCTTTTGCTTCTGCTCATGTCATTCCTCAATATTTTGTACAAGTCTATCCATGTTTTTCTAAGATCATCGAGCTTATTTTTTTGTAGCACCATAGTATTCCATCATAATCTTACACCACTTCTTGTTCTTCCATTCATATTGACAGGCATCATGAAATTTTCTAGTTCTTTGCCATCATAAAGAGAATTGCTATATATATTTTAGAACAAAAAGGTTATTTTCCTTTTCCCATAATAATCTTTTGAAACAGACTTAGTAATGGCATTATTGTGTCAAAGGAAAGAGACCTAGTGGTGGTATTGATGTGTCAAAAGATATAGGCACTTTAAAAACTACTTTGTGCATAACTTGCTCTTCAAAATGATTGAATCAGTTAATTAACTAATTAAATTACATTTCAAAAATATTTTAATAAATTAGAAAAAGTAACAAAAATCATTTGGAGGAACAAAAGTCAAAAATGTCAAAGGAGCTAATAAAAAATATAAAGGAGATTCAGCATTACCAGATTTTAAACTATATCAATGCCAGTAATTATCAAAACTATCCAGTACTGGCTAAAAAATAGAAAGATAGATTAGTAGAACAGACTAGGCATATAATTTGTAGCAACAAATAAATATAATAATCTTGTGTTTCCCAAGTGTGAAGACAAGTTCTGGAGATAAGAATTCATTATTTGTATCATAGTACTATTATTTATTAAAAATTTTTGGAAAAACTAGAAATTAGTCTGGCATACAAAGAGAGATATTAGCAGATAGAAGAAGTTGGAATATAATACCTATGAGATTTATGAATAGGTGAAAACTTTATAAATAAAAGATAAGCGAGCAGTGTGAGATGTAGAGTGGATAATTTTGAATTCATTACATTTAAAAAAAGTTTTTTTTACAAATAAAACAAATGTAGCCAAAAACAGAAAGAAGATTGAAAATCAGGAAAATATTCTTATTCGGATTTTCAGATAAAGATCACACATTTAAAATATATAAAAACTTTTTCAAAACCATAAGAATATGAGTCATTTGACAAATGGTCAAAAGATATAATAAGCATTTTTTCATAAAAAGCACAACATATCAAAACAATGTATAGTCATATAAAATGTTCTAAATCATTATTGATTAGAGAAATACAATAAAAAACAATTTTGCAATGCCATTTTACATCTATCAGTTTGTCTAAAATGATTTAAAGGGAAGGTGACAAATGGAGGTGATGTGAAAACATGGAGATACTAACTCACTGTTGTAACTGTGGAACTGAACCAGTTATCTCTCAACTGCAATATTTGATGGTTTTTCTTTCTCTGGTCCTCATTCTTCTTGGCATATGTTATTGCTGTTCATTTGGGTCCAACAGTTCATGACCCTATTTGAGATTCTCTTGGCAATGATCATGAAGCAGTTTTCCATTTCTTTCTCCATCTCATTTAACAAATGAAAAAATGAGGTAAACAGCATTATGTGACCTGCCCAGGGTCACACTGCTAGTAAGTTTCTAAAGCCAGACTTGATTTATGAAGATAAATCTTTCTGACTCCATGTCCAGTCCTTTATCTACTGCACTGCCAAGCTGTCCCTTCTTGACAAATTATGAATTCAAAATTGTCAAACATTTTCTCTTTCTATATGCACTTTTCTGTTGATCCCTTTTCATGTACTTTCAATATACTATCTCAATTTATCCTATAATAGTTTATTTTTATACTGTTTCTTCAATTAAATTGGAAGAAAGAAAGAAAAAAAAGGAAGAAAGGAAAGAAGGAAGGAAGGAAGAAAGGAAAGAAGGGAGAGAGGGAGGGAGGAAGGGAAAGAGGAAGGAGGAAAAAGAAAAAAAACATACACTTTAATGTGAACTCAGATCTCATTAGTTCTCTTTCTGGAAGTAGAATAGATTTTTTATTATGAGTTCTTCAGAATTATTTCAGATCATTATAATTATCAAAGTAGCTACATCTTTCAAAGTTGATTATCATGACAATATTGCTATTACTATATAAAATATTCTCTTGGTTTTGCTCATTTCATTTTGCATCAATTCAAGTTAATCAGATTTTTTTTTCTGAAACCATTCATCAATTGATGCACCTCCCCTCAATTTCCAGTTCTTTGTCACCACACACATAAAGAGAGAGAGAAAGAGACAAAAAGAAAGAGAGAGACAGACAGACAGACAAACAAAGAGACAGAAGCAGAGAGACACAAGAAATAACTACACATATTTTTTATATTTAGGGTTTTTTCCTATTTCTTTGATCTCATTGGAATTTTGTCTTAGTAAAGATATTAATGGATCAAAAGACTTCTTTTATAGCCCATTAGGCATACTTCATAATTGTTTTCCAGAATAACTGAAACCCTTTACAACTTCACCAATACTGCACTAGAATCTTTATCTTTTTCTTTCAAGACAGAACTTAAACTTCACCTCCCACTTGAAGCCTCTCCTGATACCCCTACTTGATTGTGTGTCATATGGCAAACTACTCTGTAATTATTATTTTGTACTGATTATTTAATATATTCTTCATATTTATCCTATTTATAGTCATAAATACTTATTATCCCCTGTGTTACATGTGAACTTCTTATGAGAAGAAATTCTTTCAATTATTTTATTTTTTAACTCTAGCATATAGACTCTTAAAATCCATTAATTGTTGATTTATTGAATACCATCTATGGCTATGGGCAAGTTGCTTTATATTAAGTAAATTTGATGTTCTTGTAATTCTTGTTTTTGATTTTTTTTGTCTAAATGTATATTTGAGAGATAAAGGTATTATAATAACTGATTTTGTACAAATAAAAAATATACTAACTCAAGAATTATAGTGTTCAGTAAGAAGAATATAATCATCCTTACTCCAATAACAAAAGAAAAGAAAAATGAAAACATTACTATTTCTAAGTATCTGAGAGGATTTTACTCATAACATTAGAGCTAATGATATGAGGGCAATTTGGGTCAATCAAGTGATCCCAGAAACTTAAAATTGGGTCATGTCATGCAGGGGTGCTGCATTTGTTTTGTTTATTCAATCATAAATGTGAATATTATTCTTATTCCATTTCATTTACTTCCTATTTCAAATTCAAGTTCTAGGGTAGGGAATTTCTAAAACAATTGGCCACAAGTTCATGTTTTCATATTGGATTCTATTCCTCTTTCTTAATGATGAAATTGTCTTTAGCTTAGGACTAAATTTATAGTACAAACACACACACATTCCCTTCAGCCAATAAAGAAATGGGTATATTTGGTTAGCTTTAGTTTCTATATCTAGAAAATAAGTGCCAAGGAACTAGGTAACCTTTTTAAAGTGATTAAATTGTAGATCTCTGATCTGTAATATGTATAATAAGGTATGATGTGTAGTCCAAAAAAAAAAATCCTGGATTTCCATGATAAGTGGAATACGGCAAATAAAAGAAAACAATAACAAAAATAACTTCATTGAATTGATTTTATATTGACATTTCACTGATCCTTCTGTCAACACTAGAAGGTAGGCAATATGAATGTAATTTTATACAATTTATATTTAAGTAAATTAAGAGGAGAGAGGTTAATTGATTCATTCAAAGTCATACAGTTAGTGCACCAATAGTACAAATATAAATTATTTACCAATATACACTTGAAAAATAATTACAAAAATTGCTACATTTTTTTTTGTATTTTCAAATATTTCCTTTCATTCAAATTAGGTCATTTTACCCATTTTTCAAATCATCATTTCTCTCTACATTTTTGCCACTTAGAATTTCCTTGTCATTCTTTTCTTCCCTGACACATGAGGTAGTCAATTTCCCATCTCTAGTGACCACTTGTCAGGGAATTCAGGATCATATATTCAGAGTTGGAAAGAAGGTCACCTAGTCTAAATCCCTCAGTTTTCCAGAGGAGGAAATTGAGGACCATAAAGGTTAAATGATTTTCTAAAGGCCGCAAAGGTAGCAAGTAGAATAGCCTGTATTTGAATGCATGTCCTCTTGGCTCCAAATCTCTTTTTTTATTTCTCCTGTAGCAGGATATACAGGGCCTGTTTCCTAAATTCAGGTTAAACTACATCACCTCTGATATACCTACTAACTCTGAGATAATATGATTTCATGATGCCTACCTCTATTTTATTTTTGATCGCTCTATCTATTTTTTAATTTCTCAAGGAGTCACTGATATAGAGGAGTGATAAATCTTTATAGAACTAATCAGTTTTGGTTCTAGGAGGCATTAGAATAAATTGTAAGCTTAATAGATGAAATAGAAATTGGGAAAACTGGTTATTAGTCACTAAGGCTGGGTCCTTTCTACCCTGACAAAAGTACTCAATTATTCTGTCATGTATCTTTATCAGATTCCAGTTGTGTTAATGGTTACCAAGACATATATAACTTGGCACGTTCATAATGCTTTCACCTCTCATATCAAATTTACACCTCTTGTTGTTGCTTTATACTAGAGATATTGGGCATTACTATACAACACTACACCAGAGACATCACAAAATTTGTGTCCACAATGACACAGAGAATGATGTTTTATTTCACTTTTTAAGCACATTTTTATTCACATGTTTTGATTGTATGTCCCTCACACTTCCTTGTGTATTTAGTGTCTCACTTTTCCTAACTCTTAGAACATCTAAAATAATTAAAAAGGACAAAAAAATTTAACAAAACTAACAAACATGGGAGAAAATCTGACGTTATACAAAGGCATAATCCTGTATCCCTCTAAAAAAGTGGGGAAAGATTTCTATAGTCACTTAGCCAGGAAATAAACCTTTATTAAGGACCTATTATTTGCTAATCATTATATTAAGTACTAGGAATACACAAACAAAACTATAACTTACCATATCTAGGATCCATCATTTCAATAGAAAAGAAGCTCATAATCAAGTATAGATAAGATACACATAGAAATGGAAGGCAATCTGAAATACCAAAAATTTTCTGGTTATGAAGTTTGTGCAGTTATATTTCTTTCATTATTTAAAGGATATATGCCTTTATTGGAATAGCAAGGCTTATTCCACCCTCCCCTCCCACATCCCATTGAAAACTGATTTCATGAGTTGTCATGAAAAAAATCACACTCAGTGGCCAACTTTTCTGCTTTTGTCTCTTTTAGTTTCTCTCTGTATTTCCATTGCTCTCTGTATTTCCATTGCTCTCTGTTTCTCTGCCTTTTTTTGTTTCTGCCACCATTTCTGTGTTCCTCTCTGTCTTTCTCTCTATCTTTGTTTCTTCCTGATTCTTTGTCTCTGAGTTTGAATTTCTCTGTTTCGTTGCTCCTGAATGAAAAAAAAAAGTTTGTTTTATCAGCCTGGTTTTTCAAGTTAATAGGAATATCAGGCAGGATTTGTGGGGTGTTTTTAATACTTGGGATCCTGGGCTCCTTTCCATGATTCAGTGAGGAATCCAAAGAGGACTTTCCTATTTAATATAAAATTATTTTAAAACATATTGAAAAACATGTTTTATTTAGTCTTTTTATATCTCCCATCACTTGTTTCCTAGTCAATAATTTGCTGTTACAATGCTGTATGAGCTGCTTAAATCAGATTTTCTTAGATTAAATAGATGAACAAATAACAGTAACAGTAATAGTCATAATAACTTACCTTTCTAAATCACCTACATTATGTCATGCACAAGTGCCATGTAAAGCACTTTACAAGTATTAATTTCATTTGATCCTTACAACACACATGGGAAGCAGGTATTATTATCATCCCCATTTTAGAGATAAAGAAATTGAAGCAAAAATATGTTAAATTCTTTGCTCTGAGTCATACAAGTCATAAGTGTCTAATGATTGATTTTTAATTTATGTCTTCTGATTTCAGGCTCAGCTCTCTATACACTATACCACCTAGTTACTCATTAAAACAAAACCAGAAAAGGCATAAAAGGTTTCATCTTCAAGTCAGATGGAAAATATATTGTGTATTGGCAAAAAGATAATAATGCTTCTTCTTAAAGGTCACTTGCATTGAAAAAAAATGTATCATTCTCTGTTGTTGAACCATATGAAAAGTGTGAATAATTTTAAAGATAATAATTTCTATGTCTTGAGTTTTCAGTCATAGTAGCTGAAACACTTATAAGATCAATAGCCAGACTGCGTCTCCACATAAGTTGATTGCCAAAATGATGACAGAGGTGACTAAACTGGAAACACTAATATTCTCAAGGACCTTAACTTCAGGGTTTTGTGCTGCCTCTATCAGTCTGAGAAGAAATCATCGATAAGATGGTGGATAAATCATGGACAAGATGGTGGTGATGGTGATTTGACTTGTCTGACCCATGGCATTTCCTCTTTATATAAGAGAGTGCCTTGCTACTTCAGATAGGCTGTGTTATGGGCCAGAATTTGAAACAAGGAAGCTTACAAGGTACTAAGTGGAATTGAGAAGACAATGATTATCTGGTTTAGAGTAATTCAGTATGATTGATTTAATCCTACAACAAATAATGGTTTCCTAGTGATATAATGATTGGTTTATACTCAGTGTAGAGAATATAAACTAGGAGCCTTAGCCAGGATTCATTTGGAGAGATTTAGAGGGCAGAGAAGGAGGCAGGAGCTCAAGCTCCCAGAACCGAGAGATAGGCTTCTAAAAAAGCTAACAGGGCCCCAGGAAAGGAGACAAGGCTTTGAAAGAGACAATACAGGATTTGGACTTTAACACCTGGCTGCACTTATGGTGATTACTGTACTGAAATTAAAACCTGCTTCCAGAGACCCCAAGAAAACTGAACCAAAGAGAACATTACAAGGCTGGATTGTCTGCCCTGTTTAGGGCAGATAGTTAAAAATTGATGGAGATGACTGGACCCTTCTCCACTGGACTAATTTCCAAAATGATGGGTTTGAAGACTGGACTGGTAGAAAAACTTGTGGTCAAGGACTGTTACTCCTCCCAAGGATCTTGTGCCTGTCTTTCTTTTGGTGGCAGCTATTCAGCAGTTTTTGGTGAGGAGAACATGGATCATTTTTGTCACATATGACATTGATAATGACTGAGGCAATAACATTTGAGCATATAGATTTATTAGAAAAACTAGCAATTATCAGTCAATTGGGTTTGAGATGTCATCAGTAAATACAATGACATCATTTGTAAGTTTACAGAAGTTTCTTTTAGTCAATAAGGGGAACCAATAAGTTTAAACAGTCTTGAGTAACATGGGCATCTCTTTTCTGATTAGCAAAAGTTTTGATTTTTAAAATTTATTTCCAGAACATCTTGGGAAGTATTATAAACACCCTGGAACATTATGTAATTATAACAAGAAATGTCATAACATATATGGAATATTTTTGAGCAACATCTCATAATGCAGTTTTTCATAATTGTCTTAACATCTTAATTCCTCATAATCATATACTTTATATCAAAGCAAGACCCACCTCATAAATGGAAGAAAATAAGAATATTAAAAAAATGGAACTAATTTTGTATTTTAAAGTTTCTCCATTGATCACTTACATAATACTCTTTGTTTATGCTTAATTGTTTAATATTCAAATCAATATTTTGAACCACTATTAATTTTTATGAATTAATTTTAAATAAACTTTGATAAAACAGGCAATATGACATCTAGACAAAGCAGAAAAACTAGAATATTAAGAACCAATTTAATTATGGTGGTCCATTATGGGGTCCCACTATATGGTATAATAAGCTATGTTCTTCACAATTTTCCTTCTTTGGGACTTTCGGAAGTCCAACATTTTCATGTCAGTGAAAGTATAATTACAGAAATAGAAAAGCAAAGTTAAGATATCAAAGGGTTTATTAAAATAACCAGATTCTACAGAATTATGCTCCTTAATGCCTATCTTGTTTAAAATTTGATTTAAGGCAAAAAGTGGTGAGATTGATAATACACTTATAATGTTTCATAGGCAGAGGGGTTAATTTGAATAAATTATGGAGACAAATCTTGTTAGATAGTGTCTATAAATACAAATTACAAATTAAACCTCATTTAGAATTCAAAGAAATTTGATTATAAAATTAATATCAATTACCAATTCACATAAATCATCAATTCACCTAAATCATCAATTCACCTTTTAGTCCCAAAATTCTTTTAGTCATTTATCTGTAGAGCAAGTTCCAGTCATCCCAAGTTATTGTCTAGCCACTAGAAACATCTTTCCTTAGATGTTCTGTTTTAGATCTTGTTCTTAGGGAAGCTCTGAAGGGCTTGCTCCCCTTAGAGTTGCTTTTTTTTGGTAAGACTCAACAAAATTTTCTAAGTTTACTAGAATATAAATGACAGAAACTTCAGAATTAGAAAATAATTTCATTTTTAGACTATCGATGCAGTTTTATATGTTTATTTAATCCCATTTTGAGAATGTGTCACTAGCTAAAAATTTTAGAAAGTCAATCACACATACACATACACACACATATATGTATATGACTTCAATAGCCTACATTAAGTTTTATAATTCCTTTCACACGTTCAAACATGTTTTTATAATTGGCTTAGAATTTCATTCAAAAGTGAAATATGCATATAAATAAGGACAGTGCTATGTTTTTAAATTATGGAAGTTGAAAAAATTAAACTATTTTATACTTTGGTTATTTTTAAGTTTTATTCTGTTTGTAACGTAAGACTGTTAGGAAGTTAATAGCAGACCTAACATCTTGTTTACTTAGTAGAAAACAGTAAGGATAGCAGCAATGTTTCTGGATTAGTCTATTAATTAATAGACATGGCATTACAAAATGAACAAAAACCTTTCATAGTTCACTTTTCCTGTTTATAGAAAATTTCTAGTAGTTGTTTTTTTTTTTTTTTTTTCCATTCCAGGTAAGAGTCACTTTTTACAGCTAATCATATAGTGAAATTCTATATTATTAATATATTGTAAACCATGTTCATAATTAACCAACTGGAAAAATAGAGAAATAGTCAAATAACAGAAAATGAGTTGAGACTCCTACCTTAGTATATCAGTGTCATTCCCTCAAATTTTCTCTGATACCAGACATTTCTTGTAGCAGTTCTCAGACAACAGTCTTTGTGGATAGCACATGGTTTTCCCCTTGAGTACTTGAATAGTATTTGGAATTCATGATAATCCAAACAATCATGACTAACAATACTTAGAAAAATATTCAATTATAATCTCTATAATCTCATGAGGCTTAATCTCAAACAGCAAAATTTTACTAATCACAGCTTAGGGCTAGGTTGTTATTTATTTTATCTTGTAATAATGAATTACATTCTAGAGATCCTCAAATTCAGTGAATAGTTGGGGCAACCCTCTAACTCCTACCCTAGAAGATTTGCTGGTATCAAAATCTATTGTTATTAAATTGATCCAAATGATGTGATGTTACTACACACTTACTTTCAACAGAAACTCTTTTATAATTTTACAAGTGACATATAATAAACTCACTCTTTTACATAATTTCCCTACTTTGGCTAGACATCCTGGTTCAACAGAGCACAGAATGTTACAGCATGTGGTTAGCAAGGCTGAATAGATTTTTTAAAAGCTTTTTTTCTTTATTTTCAAAACATAAGCATGGATTATTTTTTCTTTTTTTAATTGTTTTTATAGCTTTTTATTTACAAGATATATGCATAGGTAATTTTTCAGCATTGTTAATTGCAAATCCTTTTGTTCCAACTTTTTCCCTCCTTTCCCTCACCCCTTCCCCCAGATGGCAAGTTGACCAATACATGTTAAATATGTTAAAGTATAAGTTAAATACAATATATGTATACATGTCCAAACAGTTAATTTGCTATATAAAAAAGAGTCAGACTTTGAATAATATACAATTAGCCTATGAAGGAAATCAAAAATACAGGCAGACAAAAATAGAGGGATTGGTAATTCTATGTAGTGGTTCATAGTCATCTGCCAGAGTTCTTTCCCTAGGTGTAGCTGGTTCAGTTCATTACTACTCTATTGGAACTGATTTGGTTCTTCTTCATTGTTGAAGGGGCCACGTCCATCAGAATTGATCATCATATAGTATTGTTATTGAAATATATAATGATCTTCTGGTTCTGCTCATTTCACTCAGCATCAGTTCATGTAAGTCTCTCCAGGCCTTCCTGAAATCATAGCATGGATAATTTTTCAACATTGACCCTTGCAAAACTTTGTGTTCCACATTTCTTCTCTTTCCCCCCTCCAAATGGCAAGTAATCCAATATATGCTAAACATGTTAAAAAAGATATATTTTAAACCAATATATCTATAAATATGTATACAAGTATTGTGCTGCACAATAAAAATTAGATCAAAAAGGGAAAAAATGAGAAAAAAAAACCAAAATCCAAGCAAACAACAAATGTTATGTTATAATTCACTCTCAGTTCCCACAGGCCTCTCTCTGATTGTAGATAGCCCTCTTCATCACCAGATCAATAGAACTGACACAAATCATCTCATTATTGAAAAGAAACTTGACAATCAGAATTGATCTTTGTATAATTTTTTGTTCCCATATACAATGATCCTAGGTTCTGCTCATTTCACTTAGTATCAGTTCATATAAGTCTCTCTAGACTCTCTAAAGTCATCCTGCTGATTGTTACTTATAGAACAATAATATTCTGTAACATTCATAAATCATAACTTATTTAGCCATTCTCCAAGTGATAAGCATCTATGCTATTTCCAGTTCCTTCCCACTACAAAAAAAAGGCTCTTCGTTCCCATACTTTCAGATTTCTTTGGGATATAGGACCAATAGAAATACTGATGGATCAAAGGATATGCACATTTTGAAAGCCTAGTTCCAAATTGCTCTCCAGAATGGTTGAATGAGTTCAACTGTACCAACAATGTATTAGTGTCCCAGTTTTCCCACATCCCTTCTAACATTCTTCATTTTCTTTTCCTTTCATCTTAGCCAATCTGAGAAGTGTGTATTGGTACCTCAGAGTTGTCTTAATTTGCATTTCCCTGATCAATAGTGATTTAAGCACATTTTCATATGATTAGAAATGGTTTCAATTTTGTCATCTGAAAATTATCTGTTCATATCCTTTGACCATTTGTCAACTGGAGAATGGCTTGAATTCTTATAAATATGAGCCAAATATATATTTTAGAAATAAGGCTTTTATCACAACCTTGAATATAATTTTATTTCCAATTCATTGCTTCCCTTCTAATTTTATTTGCATTGGTTTTGTTTGTGAAAAAAACTTTTTGACTTTATATAATAAAACTTATCCCTTTTATGCTCAATAATGTACTGTTTTCTTCTTTGGCCAAAAATTCCTTCCTTCTCCATAGATCTGAAAGGTAAACTATCATTTGTACTTCTAATTTGATTATAATCACTCTTTATGTCTAAATCATGAACCCATTTAGACCTTATCTTGGTATTGGTATATGGTGTTAGGTGTGGATTAATGTCTAGTTTATGCTATACTAGTTTCCAGTTTTCCCAGCAGTTTTTATCAAACAGTGAATTCTTATCCCAAAAGCTCTGGGGTCTTTTGGTTTGTCAAAAACTATATTACTATAGCCATTAACTATTTTGTCCTGTCTACCTAACCTACTCCACTGATCAATTACACTATATCTTAGCCAGTATCAAAAGGTTTTGATTGACCACTGCTTTGTAATTTAGTTTTAGGTCTGTTACAGTTAGGTCACCATAATTTGCACTTTTTAAAATTAATTCCCTTGAGATTCTTGACTTTTTTCCTCTTCCAGATGAACTTTTCTATTTTTTTTACATCTGTAAAATAATGTATTGGGAGTTTGCTTAATATGCCACTGAATAAATATATTAACCTAGGTAGCAGTGTCATTTTTATCATATTCACTTGATGAGCACTTGATATTTTTTCCAATTAATTAGATCTGACTTTATTTGTGTGGAAAGTGATTTGTAGTTTTCATATAGTCCCTGACTGCCTTGGCACGTAGACTCCCAAATATTGCATATTATGTACAGTTATTTTAAATGGAATTTCCCTTTGTATCTCTTATTGCTGAACTTTGTTGGTAATATATAAAAATGCTGATAATTTATGTGGATTTATTTTGTTTCCTGCAACTTCGCTGAAGTTGTGAATTGTTTATAGTAGTTTTTTACTTCATTTCTAGCATTCTGGAGATAAACTACAACTATTCCCTATACCATCATTATCATTTCCAAAGAGTGAAAATTTGGTTTCCCCATTACCTATTCTAATTCCTTTAATATCTTTTCCTACACTTATTGCCAAAGCTAACATTTCTAATAAAATATTGAAAAGTAATGGTGATAGTGGGCAACCTTGTTTCACCTCAATCTTATAGGGAATAGTTGTAGTTTATCTCCATTACATATGAGTATTGATCATGATTTCAAAAGTTTTTGTACAAACAAAACTAATGCAGACAAGATTAGAAGGGAAGCAATAAAACATTTTTCCATCCAAAGGATCTGATAAAGGCCTCATTTCCAAAATATATAAAGGATTGAGCCAAATTTATAATAGTTCAAGCCATTCTCCAATTGATAAATAGTCAATGGATATGAACAAACAAATTTCAGGTGAAGAAATTGAAACTATTTGTAGCAACATGAAAAAGTGTTCCAAATCACTGTTGATCAGAGAAATTAAAATCAAGACAACTCTAAGATATCACTACACACTTGTCAGATTGGCTAAGATGACAGGAAAAGATAATGACAAATGTTGGAGGGGATGTGGAAAAACTGGGGCACTGATATATTGTTCGTGGAACTGTGAACACATCCAACCATTCTGCAGAGCAGTTTGGTACTATGCTCAAAAAGTTATCAAACTGTATATACCATTTAATTCAGCAGTGTTTCCATTGGAATTATATCATAAAGATATCTTAAAAGAGGGAAAGGGACCTACATGTGTAAAAATGTTTGTGGCAGCCCTGTTTGTAGTGGCATGAAACTGGAAACTGAGTGGATACCCATGATTTGGAGAATGGCTGAATAAATTATGGTATATGAATGCTATGGAATACTATTTTTCTATAAGAAACAACCAGCAGGATTATTTCAGAGAGGCTTAGAGAGAGACCTACATGAATTGATACAAAGTGAAATGAGCAGAACCAGAAGATCATTATACAAAGCAACAAGACTATATGGTGATCAATTCTGATAGGCATGGCTCTCTTCAACATTGTGATGATTCAGACCCATTCCACATGTGTAACGATGAAGAGAACCATCTACTCAGAGAGAGAACCATGAGAACACAGGGTGGAACAAAGCATAGCATTCTCACCCACTCTGTTATTATTTGCTTACATTTTGTTTCTTTTTTCCTCAGTTTTTCTTTTTCTTCCTTCTTGATCTGATTTTTCTTGCTTATCCAGATGGGTGTGTGTGAATATGTATACAAATATAAGATCTGGCATGTATTTTGGTATATTTGGCATGTATTCGACTGCCTGCCAGGTTGGGGAGTGGATCGGGGGAAGAAGGGGAAAGGTAGGCAGGTAATTATGTGTGGGGGTCAATGTTGGAAAACTTATTCATTCATGCATGTGCTTTGTGAATATATTTATACATATATATATATATATATATATATATATATATACACATACACACACACACACACACACACATATATATATATATATATACCCATCACAGAGATACAGATCTCAAGAATTAAACATGCCATCTTTCATATAGAGATATAAGTTTTAAGTTTTAAAGGAAAGTAATTTCTTTGTTTCCTTTATTACCTTTTTGTTCTTCTTGTGTACAAACAGGGCTGCCACAAACATTTTTACACATGTAGGTCCCTTTCCCTCTTTTAAGATATCTTTATGATATAATTCCAATAGAAACATTGCTGAATCAAACGGTATATACAGTTTGATAACTTTTTGAGCATAGTACCAAACTGCTCTACAGAATGGTTGGATCTGTTCACAGTTCCACCAACAATATATCAGTGCCCCAGTTTTTCCACATCCCCTCCAACATTTGTCATTATCTTTTCCTGTCATCTTAGCCAATCTGACAGGTGTGTAGTGATATCTTAGAGTTGTCTTGATTTTAATTTCTCTGATCAACAGTGATTTGGAACACTTTTTCATGTTGCTACAAATAGTTTCAATTTCTTCATCTGAAATTTGTTTGCTCATACCCATTGACTATCAATTGGAGAATGGCTTAACTATTGTAAATTTGGCCCAACACAATACTACAAAGATACCAATATCTTTTGGTATTTGAAGATCTTTTTTTATACAGCTCTGGTGTTTTTATGAGGAAAAAATGAAATTCACCATTTTCACTGAATGTCCATCTTTTTTCCTGAAACATAATGCTTAATTTTGTTATATAGTTGATTCTTTGCTACATTCCAAGTTTAAAGTGGAAGGTGCTAGGTCCTGGGTAATCCTCATTATGGATCCTCAACATTTGAATTGCTTCCTTATGGGTGCTTGAAATAGTTTCTCCTTAATTTAATAATTTTGAAACTTAGCTATGATGTTCCTAGGAGTTTTCATTTGGGGGTCTCTTTCAGGAGATGATTGATGAATTCTTCCAATGGCTATTTTAATGTCTTGTTCTAAGACATCAGGATCATTTTCCTTTATTTTTTTTTGAAAGAGAAAGCTTAGAGTCTTTTTATTTTTTTAATCATGGTTTTCAGGAAGCCTTAAATTGTCTCTCCTAGATCTATTTTCCAGATCAGTTTTTTTTTCAATGAGGTATTTTACATTTTCTTCTATTTTTTTTCATGATTTGGTTTTGTTTGACTGATTCTTGAAGTCTCATTGAGTCATTCACTTTAATTTATTTATTTCTAATATTTAGTGAATTATTTATTTTCTTCAGTTAGCTTTTTTGCCTCCTTTTGAATTTGGTCAATTGAACTTTTAAATAAAGTGTTTTATTCATTTATTTTTTTTCCATTTCACAAATTCTGTTTTTCCCTGAGTTGATTTCTTTTTATATCTATTTTGTAAAGAATTATATGCTTTTTCCCCTCTCATCAAACTTATTTTAAAGTAGTTTTCTTCACATAGTTTCTGTTTTTCTTTTTCCAGACCCTCTTGTCAAGTTCTCATTTCCTTTCCCCACTTTACTTCTAACTCTCCTTTAAGATACTTTTTGAATTCTTCCAAGAGAGCCTTTTGGAATGTGGTCCAACTCATATTACCTTTTGGGGCTTCATCTAGAGATGAATTGCTTTTAGCTCCCTAAGAGTTTTGGGTCTCTTCTCTTTCTCCATAAAAGCTTTCTCTGGGTAGAGTTCTTTTTTGCTTTGTTCCTCTTTAAGTTTAAGGTCTGTTCTCAGAATAAAGAGGTGACAGCCATTTTAGGTTGCTCTGGCACCAATGCTGCTGACAGGGTTACTGTGCTGGGTAGCTGTGGTCAATTCCTGCATTTTTCTGGGGTTGCTTTGAATGTCTCACAGCTAATTACTGATCCACTGGCTTATAACCAATGGGCAGGATAGCTAGCGGGCCTCCCAGGAGATTCCCTGTGCGGGACCCCAAAACGCCCTGGTTCTCTGCCTCAGTTCTTGCTGCATCTTGGCTTTAGCACTTCCCTCACTGTCCAATTGAAACAGATCTTTTCTGAAATTCTTCCAAAACATCTTCTGGAAATTTGTAAACTCCAAATATTTGTGGGTTCTGTCACTCCAAAACCAGTTCAGAAGCTTGATCTGATGTTGATCGAGGGATCTTATCTGCAGGAGCTCAAATAAAGACATGTCTATTCTTCACCATCTTGGCTCCACCCCTGCTGGTTAAGTCTTTTGATCCAGACCAAATTGGAAGTCCAAATTGAAATTATCCATAAGCAAGGATAAGAATTTTTTGCTATTTTTCTTCTTAAATCAATAAATGTTTAACAATTTTGAAATATTTTATAACAACTTTTAACAGTTTAATTAATAATGTAACTGTCTTAATACTAAAAGAGAACCACTGTGAGATTGAGGCAGAACTTGCTATCAAATATAAGAATTTCTTGCAGATATCACAACTTTCCTTTTTATTCCAACAATGGCTCATCAAATTTCACATTATAAGAAAATATTTTTTTAGAAATAAAATCATTACCAGTCAAATGGCATTAATTTAGTCTAATACATTTCCAAATTATCTTTGGGCCAAAACCCAATAGATAGTTATCCAGTATGAAGCAATTACATTCATTTAAAAAAGTGATAATAACAATACATAGCATTTATATAGTGTTTACCACATGCCAGGCTCTTACTGATTTTTAAAGCTTAATTTAAGGAGTTTCAGAACTGTGTTCTAAAGGGCTTTTTCTTCAGTGTTACTTTAAAATGTTTAGATTTTTTTTTTTTTATTTTCCATTTGCTATCTGATTTTTAAAATCATATCAGCATAACAGCTATTGTATCATAGGGTAATTAAAAGCAGTAAGCATTAAGATTTACTTTTTTAAGACAATTCTTAACGGAGCCAATATGCTCTTTGAAGGGGTAAAGCGTTACTAAAGAAATATTTTGTACAATTGTTCATCTTCTATACAAGCAGGTATTATGTTAAGCGCTTCACATTTATTATCTCTACAATGGTAGACACATATGAAATAACATTAAGTTCTAATTTATCACAATTTTCCTAATTACAAAAGATACCCATAATTTAGTCTAAGGACAATATTTTAAGCAAATCAAGTTTGAGTTCACAATTTCAGCTTACACTATTTAGAACCTTGATGAGATCAAAACCCCTTTTAAAAAATTTCAAAACCTTTTACTTTCAAACCCTTCATTTATATTCAGTGTAAACAGATAACTCAGGTCTATTTATTTTCACTTCTTTCTTATGTCTATCCCAAATTATTTCTCAAGCATAGTTTTTTAACATTTCATTGTGTAGTATATCTTAATTTGGGAGGCTTTATTAATTTATTTAAATAATTGAATTTTGTTAAATCACTTTATATTAGTTTCAACATACTTATTCTCACCCTTCAGAAAGGAAAGAGAGATTGGTAGCACTTAATCTCAACCCTACCTATATACCTCCAAAAATTAACTAAGCTATTTTTAGCAGTTACAAAAACATGCAAACCATGATTATTAAAAAAAAAATAATGCCATGAATTTTTGTAACTTAGGACAAAGAACTCATTCCCTTTTATCTGTGTCTCTTGTCTGTCTTTCCATCTTAACAGAGTCAGAAATATGGAGAATGTCTAAGTTTCTTGTGGCTGGCAGAGATGTTTAAAAATTTATTTTTTCTCTTTTGGCTGATGAGGCTACAGGAAAAAGTCTAGTTTATAAATATTGTATAATTATATGATAAAACCAACATATCAACAATTTTAATATTCACAATTTTCTACAGGCTTAAAATTTGATTGAAAATCCCTTCCTCAAGCCAAATTTTGGATTTATCCAGATTGTAATATTTATACCAATTGTTCAACTTTTTAAAAATGTATTTTTGGCCAAAATGTAAATAAGACTTAATTTACTTTTACCACCAAATAAAATGAATTGATGGGAAAAACAACTTGGTTTCTGTAGAGAAAGTGATGTTAATTGATTGAATCATGGGTTCTTATTTTTAAACCTTTTTTCCCTTTTCTTAACTGTAAATTTTTAATAAGACACCCATTTTGGTGACAATAAAAATACCCATGGCTTACTATTGATGATTGAGTAGTAATCAATAAAATTGGCATTTTTGTTACAATTTTTTCTTCTTTTTCTTTAGTACACATATTGATTAACATTTCTTAATCTCACCTATGCTTTTTTCATGCCATCTAGGACAATCTTTATGTAAATAATTCCATTTTTTCTGGCATGGTTTGGTTAGCAACTGTTGGAATTAATTATTTTAGTATTTCTTGGATTGATTGGATCCAATTCTGCATAACTTAACATTTTTATACAACCTGTCACAAAAGTACTTTGAAATTTCATTTTTCTCATGAAATATTTCTTGGACTTAGAAGAGTCTGATGTTATCAGCTGAGTTTTTTGAGTCTTTGAAATATTAATTAGGGATGCAGTCAAAGTTGGCAGATATAATAGTTAAAGGATTTTCATTAAATTTAGAAGCATTTCTCTTGTGAGTGGAGAAATTAAAGGGACTAAAAGATTAGTCAAATTTTTTAGATATCATTTTTCTTGGCTGAGAACATCATTTATAAACATTTCTTGGAGAGAAAAGATGCCCATTCTGGTCCCTTATGTTCAAAAAACAAAATCTACTATAGTGGAAGGAGAATAAAATGGAGAAGGAGAAATAAAAGGAAAAATTGAAGAGATAAAAGGCATAGTATGTCAAAAAGAATGGACCTTTAGGAAGTGATGGGAATCCCATGTTACCAGGATATGCCAGCAAAACCAGTAGTTCATTTTGTAAGTTAGGTTAGCTTAATGATCAATCTTAATTAAAATATAAAAGTTCTAAATTTAGGTCAGAATAATTTATCAACTGAATCTTTTGCAGTTTCAGCCCAAATATTACATAATATAATAATAATCTATTTAATAATACTTAGTTAAATAAAAATTAATAATAGTATAATTTTGGGTCATTTCTGGATTAAACAGGTAGTTTCTTTTGGTTCCAAAATATGATAAGATTTCTAGGGAGTTTGCTTCAGAATTCATCTCTTCCTTTACTTATAAAATGTGTTCACTTAAGGGATTCTTTTTTCTATAACAGAGATGGATTCTGCTTCCTTTAAAATGAATTTATTTTTCATATTTATAAAATAAATGATCTCTTTCACATGTAGAAAGAATTTAGAAGTAATTAATTCACCTCTCCTACTTGTAACAGGGGTAAATTCCCTTACCTTTATAAGGAATTGATTCTTTTCACCAGCTTATAATAACAGGAATGCTATTAACTCCATTCTATTTAACGTACAAGAGGCTAACCTGTCCAGAGAAATTTGAGATCAAGGTCAAGACAGAGTGTGATCTCTTGGGCAGTCCTTCATGGAAAAGTCCCTTGTGAAAAAACCTGACTGAAGCATGCTCTTGATAGTTCTTCATAGAGAATGTCTCAAAGACCCTAGGCACTCTCAATCAAGTCCTATCTGGGTCACTAGTTTTGACAAAAGAAGTTCAGAAGGACTGAGAAATAAAATGTGAACATGTTGATTTATTAGGAAGACTGGTAATAACAAATCAGTCAGGTCCAAGACCTTCTCAGTAGGTATGAGGATATCATATAAAAGTTTACAGAGCTGTCTTGTAGTCAGCAATGAGAAAAAAAATTCAGTTTAAACAATCTTGCAAACATTGGTGTACACTCTTCAGGTTGGCTACTTTTACAAATTTTCTGATTATTTACAAAACATTCTGGAACCTATTACAAAAATCCTAGAACATTATGTGGTTATTATAAGAAATATCATGAGATATATGGAACATCCTTTGATTAGCACCCTATTACCAATTTCTCAAATTGCTTCCACATCTTAATTTCCCATAATCATATATTCTACCACAGAAGGAGCTTATATAACTATTTAGATTCATATGACATATTCCTGCCTTTGAATTATTCATGGTCATATTACCAGTAGTAGACTTTAAGGTCAAATTCAATTTGTTTATATATATGTATATATATATATATGTATATATATATATATATATATATATATATATATACATATATTTAATTTTTTTATTTTTATTTTTTGCTGAGGCAATTGGGATTAAGTGATTTGCCCAAGATCACACAGCTTAAGTGTTAAATGTTTGAGACCAAATTTGAACCCAAGTCCTCCTGCTTCAGGGCTGTGCTTTATCTACTGTGCCCCCTAGCTGCCCCCAATTTATTAACATATTTAAATCTGTTTTTCAAAAACAAAATTACATGAATTGATAGCTTTACCAATATTGTATTAGCATGCCTGTCTTTTCATAGCCCCTCCAACATTTGCTGTTGTAATAAGAATACACACTTGTTTTACTTTTTAATTTTTCTTATCTATCTATCTATCTATTTCCCCAGTTGATTCCTGCCACTTTAAAACTTGGCAGAGTAAATTTTAATATCTTATCAACAGAAATATTTTAAAGTTAGTTGGAGCAATGAAGATCTTATCTCTTTCTAAAATGAAGTATATTTGCTTTAAAATCATATTTCATTTTATTTATTTTATTTGCAGAATATGGGGGAAAGTTGAAAGGAGGAGATTAAAATCTCTCTCTTTAAGAATCACGTGCACTTTGCTTTGGAGGATTTATCTTGCTAGGTCATTTTCCAGAATAGACTTAAAAAGCAAAAAATATATCTTACTCTACATATATGAGGTAGGAACTGTATCCAACAAGAATCATATTTGACTTATGTGGTCAGTGGGAATATAGGCATCAGCAAAATTGGCATTTCAGAATAAAACTGTAAAGTTTATATCTATAATAAATACAGATATAATAAACCACGGATATTTTCCTAAATGACCTACTATAAATATTACAATAATAAGGAAAAGTTATTGATGCATTTTTTTTCTTTTTGTAAATAAAATCATTAAAATGGCTATGCCCCATGAGGAAAATATACCTTTGATTGAGAATGTGAAATGACCTTTTAAGGAAAGATAGCAGCCTAATTCACGTACCAACCTTTCAAAAAAATTTACCAGTTGAATCTGTGATCAAAATATAGCCTTTGTCAGTATCTTTTCAGAAATATAAAGAAGATTTAAACAGAAAAAAAATTATTACCTAGAAATGAAAGGATGAAAGAATTAAAACATAGCAAAAAATATTGGACATGGTCTGGCTCAAGTCTCACATTTTGTGTAGTTGATATACATTGCCATTCTTGTTTATCATATTTGATGAATAAAATTATTAAGTATTCATTATTGATTAGATCCTGTAGGTTACAAAGCTAATATTATGAATTTGGTGCTTGAATAAATTCTAAGAGATAAAATAACCAACTTATTTTATAGATAAAAAGCTTAGATTCATAAAGTCCAATGTTGCACAGGTAAAAAATGACAAACCTGGAATATATCAGTAGCCTTACTTTAAGTACTGTTTTCTGTGCCAGAAAGACTCAGTGGAAAATCCCACCTTTGGTACTTTCTAAATGCCATGTATAAATCAACACACACACACACACACACACACACACACACTATACGCATGTGTATGTGTATGCTTCATAAATACACATATACAAATACAGACCCATATCTAGACATATATGCATGTGTATATAAGTCTACATATATACATGCGTGTGTAATATATACATACAAACAGTTTCAGTTTCTTCATCTTTAGAATGAGGATGACAATTAATAATCATTTCACACAGTTTATATTAATATCAACAGGGATCATACATGTGTAGTTAGTTGCAAATCTTTTAAGTTAAAGTTTAAGTTTTAAAGTACTTTCTAGATGTCTTTTCTTCCTTCTTTCTCTAGAATTTGTTATGAATTTGTTCTACATTGAGGTAGATTCTAATCCTCCCTAGTTACTCAATGAGAGTTTGACACACAAACATACATACATGTGTAAACATATATAAACCTTAAATTAATGAACCTGTCCTTTAAAACAGGATCATTGTGGGATTATGAGTAAGGCCTTGTTTTGTGTCCCTCTGACACTCCTAGATTCATCTTTTTTTCCAACATCATATTGCTCTTCTCTTTAAAAACCCACAATAAATAATATTTGTATGATAAAACCAACCTCAATAAGTGAGTTTTAGAGAGGAATGAATAATAAAGGTATGTATGAAAGCAGAGGCAGCTTAGAAGTTACCTTGAAGGTCTAGGAGAAAAGCTTGTGGTTTATATGGTTCTCACTTGAAATCCCTTTGTAGGTTCTTAAGAGTAATGTAATCAAAGAAATATTTTCTAAAGTATATCTTAGAGTGAAATTCACACACACACACACACACACACACAGAAAAGGAATAGCAAGAGGATTGAGGCAAGGGCTCCAACCACAAAACTCATGGAGTAACACAAATGAGATGGTGTAGGCCTTCTCTAGGATGTGTTCTTAAATTAATCATGAGACAACTGGATTTGGAGTATAAAAGAGGGAAGAATAATTTAATAGTAACTATGATTAATAGTTTTTGTAATCCTTTACAACTCATATTTTGTGATTCAGTGATATTTAATAATCAAAATAAAGAAGAGACTAATCTAATAATTGACACCTTAAATATACATCAAATCATACAACTGACATCCTTATTTAATCCATAAATGATGAGACTAAGCTGGTATCAGATGCCAATAATAATAAGATGTCAATCTGCTAGAATATCATGGGGGTAGCCAAAGGTAATAAGTGAATTCAGAACATCTAAGCATTCTTGGTGGCCTCAAAAAATCAGGTGTATTGATATCTAAGACTCTTATGTATACGGGAAAGAAACTCTGGTTTTGAACTTTATTTGAAATGAATGCAGAGCTTTAATATTTGCAAAGTATTTTACTTTTGTTACCTTATTCATAGTACTTGAGGCAAATACTACAGATATTATCACACTGCTTCTCCCATATCTGCATATGTGCCATCTCAAATAAAGCCATTATATTAACTCCAATTCAAATAGAAAATATGATCATATCCTTCCCTTCACCCAGACTCTTTAATTTCAAAAAGCCAGTTTCACCTTTAGCTTTGATTGATCGTAAGCCTTTACAACATTTCCTAGACATTTGTAACAATGCTACCTTGAGTATAATAGGGCCTTCCTCTCCATCCAGGTTACATTGAATATCCTCTTCCCACTTTAAAATATAAGTTCTTCAGGCAAAAACTGATTCAATTGACTAGTATTTGTATCAAGACAGTCCAGCACAGTTTCTGTGATACAGAGAGTAATTGTTACTCTATTATCTATACCCATAAGTCTATGTATCTATCTATGTATTCCTTGATAATATTGGTGAATATTTGCTAATTTTGGTAGTATCAAAAATATTTTAGTCAATTTTGATAATGATTTCCATGCAGCTTCATCAATTCCATTAACTATTTGCCTATTCTCACCCCTACTCTCAACAAAAGGTGGTCGTTCTTCACTCTCCTTATCATCTTATCTGTGGAATAGCAAAAAAAAAATCTTTTTTTTTTCCTCTTACTGATCCTTAAAAATTTATTTTCCATTTAAAGTAAATTTTCATCATTTTCATCCATCACCTTAAGATTTTCCAAAATTAAATCAAATGTATTTCATAACATGTGTTAGATACACAATTCTCTTTCCAAAGAGAGATGTTTTGTCTTCTTTCCCCTTAAAATCGGTAGTTTATTTTTTCTTCCCTGACTCACAAATAATCAGTACTTTATAAAGCCAAATACTAATCAGTACTTCATGAAGCCAAATACTAATCCTACTAAAAAGAATAATCACTTTAAAATCACTATACCAAGAATATTATGAATAATACTATTAATAACAATAGTATAATTGTTGCTTTTTAAATGTTATGTTTTAAGCACATTTTTTCTCTTTTAGAATGTCATCATAGATGAGAAATTTGGCTTTACTATGCTCCTATAACACCTAAGTAATGAAGAAAAAAATTAAGCTTTAGTCTTCCAGACACCAATTTTAGACCTATAAATATTAACTCCTATCTGCCCTTTTGTAAAATATAAATAATACATAATCTGTCTTCATTATACAGATGTTATTAAGTAATTTGTAAATCAATCAATCACCACATAAAGGTATATGATTAGTCATAGTTAAAGAATTGTCAGGGTCTTTAGAGACCATTTCCATTATATATATATATATATATATATATATATATATATATATATATAGACCATTTATATATATATATATATATATATATATATATATATATATATATATATATATATATATATATATATATATACTTATTGGACAATATTAGAATATGCTTAGAAAATACCCCCCTCCCAACTATTATCCTGTGCTGGGTTGATTTGTTGATGTATAAAGAGAATGGGAAGAGGGATTAGAGGGTAGAATAAGAGAAGCAAGAGTGACTTCTGGCCAGGAGAGGAAGGTGGAGATTCCTATGTCCATTCCTCTCACTTGAATAAAGAATAAAGATCAAGGACTTTTGCTTATCCTGACTCTGGCTGATTCTAAGGTATCCAGTGTGCTAACTCAGTCTTCCCATTTGGTGCCCAACGTGTGGACCAAGGACCCTACTTTCACTGAAGAATTCTCCAGTGACCAGGAAATTGGGTGAGTATTTTAATAGACAAACAGGGAACTTACTTTTTTAAGGGCTAAACTAGTAACCTTTTCTAGCTGAAATGGGGCAGATGTTAGGAAAAGATTCTCCCTTGTCCCCACCCCTACCCCAAAGGGGTGCTATAGAAAGCATACTTAAGTTTATCAAGGGACAAGGCTTAATTGTAACTTGGAAAAAGATTGCTAGACTCTTGGGTACATTAGAACACACATCCTCTTGGTTCTTAGAGGAAGAAGTAGTACAATAATTGGAAGCTAGTAGGAGATCAACTATGTGAATACTACAATGATAGTCTTCATTCAATTTCCAAGTAAGCATTCTATATATACAACATGATACTATTACCCTTAAAGAATTCTGCAGAAAAAAGAAATAAAAATTCAGAACAGCCAGATGAGGAATTGTGAGGAAAAAAAGGAGGACAAAGAATGGATAAATGACCATATCACCAAAGGGCTTGTGGAGTTAAGTGAGGTTCAAGGGTATGGTGATTCTCCTTCTCCCAAGGCAGCTTCAACTCTGTCTACTCCTACAGAGCAGATCCCTGACATGCCCCCATCAACTCCACCTTCCAGGATGGAAGGAGAAGGAGTAGTGGGAGGGACAATGATACCACCAACATCTCCCCCCCAGCAATCACCCCCTCCTATGACTAGATTGCAAAAGGCAGTACTTAAAGCCACATAAGAAGTGCAGAATTTAGGTGATGTGAGAATAGAAATGTATCCTGTGGTTCAACAATTTAACTCTTCAGGTCAAGAAAGTAGAAGATACACTCCTTTTGATATAGAAATCCTCAAAGACCTGAAAAAGGCTTGCACTCTTTATGGGCTACATCAGCTAATGTTAAGATGTTATTATAGAATTTGGATTATGAAGTCTTAACCTCTAGTGACTGGAAATCTATAGCAAGGGTATACTTAGAATCTGCGCAAAACTTGTTGTGGCTTTCTGAACATAGTGAGCTCTGTAGGATACAAGCCAAACAAAATAGTCATAGTGTAGTTAATACTCCAATCACCTATGACCAACTAACAGGTATAGGTTCTTATGCAGACATTTCAGTACAGATTAATTACTCCATAGCAGCTTATGAGCAAATTGCTGCTAGTGCTATCAAAGCATGGGCTTCTTTCCACAATCAAAACGACAAGCGTGAGGCCTTCACAAAAATTGCACAAGGACCAAATTAACCCTTTGCTGATTTTGTGGGATGTTTGCAGACAACTATCACAAGAACTAATGGTGAAAATTCAGTAACAGATATTTTGATAAGAGAACTTGCTAAAGAAAATGCTAATGAGATTTGTAGAAGTATACTAGGACTGTGCAAGGATGCTCCTTTAGAGGAGATCATAACATGTTGTGCCACAGTGGGCACAAATGCTTTTTATAGCCAGGCTATTATGCAGACTTCCCAAGATCCCAACATGGGAAGAAACGGTCCCTTTTGGCAAAAGACTTCCAGAGAGACTTGTCAATGCTTTCAGTGTGGTAAAGTAGGGCATCTGAAAGCTCAATGTTGGCATAGAGACAGAATGAGAAAACAGGGTGGGAGAACAAGACCCAACACCCCATGTCCAAAATGCAACAGAGGCTTCCATTGGGCCTCATAATGTAGACCAATTCAGGGAAATGGGATGAGAGGCCTGGTCCCAGGACCCCCGGCAAAAAACACTTGGGGCATGATGACAGCCAATGGTGCACCCAGAGAGTGCCTAGAAGTCCCATACCCAGATATGACCAATCAGCCAGGAAGCCATATGATGGGAGAAAGGGATTACACAATCAATCAGCCAGGAAGCAACCTGATGGGAGAAAGGTATTACAATCAGGGAGAATAGAGTTGTATGCAGCCAGGACAACTGATATAGTCCCTGGAGAGGTGAAATCTGTTCCTTTCCAGCCTATGGATCCCTTGCCTCCAGGCACAGTAGGCTTGACCATTTCACCTCCTTTTTGTATGTACAAAATACTGTCCATCCAGACACTGATGTGGGAAACTGGGGAATGTGTAGATAATATCCCAGTCACCAATACAGGTAGACAATGTGTGACATCACCCAGGAGAAGTAGTAGCATCAATTTTACTGATGCAGAATCCTAATAAGCAATCTGGTGATAGTCGCCCAGATTCTGACTCCCAGAAATAAAATCTAGGAATATGCTGGACAGCAGCTGTGACAGCTGACCATCCTATACTCACTATCTATATAAATGGCACACCATTAGAAGGATTGGTAGACACTGGTACAGATTGTACAGTCATTAGAGGTGCCAACTGGCCCAGTCACTGGTCAAAGATTAAGGGAGACACCTACATGTCTGGTGTAGGAGGATCAATAGCAGCTGAAGTTAGTGCTGCCCCTATGAGATGGACTTTTGAAGGTGAAACAGAAGTTTTTACTCCTTTTATAATTGAAAAACCCCCATCAATCTGTGGGGAAGAGACATTTTACAAAAATTAGGGTTAAAAATTAGTATTTTGGTTTTTTTAAGCAGGGCTGCTGTTGAAGGCCTGCCAACACTTTCACCTGTTCCTATCCAATGGAAAACTGATACAACAGTATGGATAGAACAGTGGCCCTTAGGTAGCATTAAAATTCATGCCTTATTAGATATAGTACAGGAGCAACTTGACTAAGGACACTTACAACCTTCTCTAAGTCCTTGGAATTCCCCAGTGTTTGTTGTAAAAAAGAAATCTGGAAAATGAAGGATGTTAACTGATTTAAAAAAGGTAAATGAACAGATGGAAACTATGGGAACTCTTCAGCCTGGACTTCCATCTCCTATTCAATTGCCTAGAGAAAGGCCTCTTTGGATTATAGACATTAAAGATTATTTCTATTCTATCCCTCTAGATAAGGAGGATATGAAAAGATTTGCCTTTTCAGTGCCAAGCATTAATTTAGCTGAGCCCTATAAAAGATATGAATGGATGATTTTGCCACAGGGAATGAAAAACAGTCCTACTATGTGTCAAATGTATGTTGCTGTTGCTCTTACTCCAATAAGAAAAGCATTTCCAAAAGTAATGATATTATATTACATGGATGATATATTGGGATGTGCACCTGAGGAACAAATGTTAGAAGCATGTCTACAAAAAAACCATAGAAACACTAAGGAATTACAAATTGCACATAGCTCCAGAAAAAAAATTGAAAGACATGCTCCTTTTCAATAGTTAGGATATAAAGTATACCCTAAGGTGCTTACAGTACAAAAACTTTCCTTAATAACAGAGAAGCTAAACACCTTAAATGACTTTCAGAAATTAATAAGAGATATCCAATGGATGTGTCCAGTGTTAGGCTTGACTACTATCAATTGCAACCATTATATGACATTTTAACGGGAGACAGTTCTTTAAACTGACCACGTCAGCTTACAAAAGAAGTTCAAGAGACTTTGAGAGAAGTTGAACTGGCTTTATACAATATGGTTGAAAGAGTCACTCAAAATCCCTTGGAAATATCAGTTTTTGCTACAAAAGAGGCACCCATAGCAGTCCTTCATCAAGGAGACAGTGTGATAGAGTGGGTGAACCTCCAGGCACAACCAGAACAAAGCCTCACTCCCTACTCAGTGCTTGTGGCTAGAATTTTATTAAAGGTCAGTAAACGAGCAGTACAATTATCTGGGATAAGACCTGGGAAGATATACACATTTTATACCAATACACAAATTAATGTGTGCTGTGAGACCATCCCAGAGTGGCAAATTTTATTGGCCATAACTCCAAATTCCAGTAAAGATAACCAGACTATTACCTAATTGGCGATGGATTCTTGAAGAGAAGGTTTCTAAAGTTCCTCTTAAAGGACCAACTATTTTTATAGATGCATCTAAACATAATATTTCTGCTGTATACTCTCGTGACTTAACTATAGAGTAGTCAGAACCCCTTTTCAGTCCACTCAGCAGAATGAATTGTATGCTATCATTCTAGATCTTACTTATTATCCAGGAGATAAATATAATATTTGATTTGGCCTATTCAATAGATGTGGTACAAAGAATTGCCACAGCCCAAATAAAATTTGTAGCCTCTAATATATATGAACTCTTCAAGGCACTTCAAGAGCAAGTGAGAAAGCATCCAGGTAAGATTCATATCTTGCATATCCACTTTCATAGTGGATTCCAAGTCCTATTTTTGCTGGTAATTCAAAGGCAGATAGCCTTCTAACTATGCTTGCCAATACTCCTTTATTTCAAGAAGCCCAAGAATCTCATTTTAAATGTCATCAGGCTGCTTGATCTTTATATTTACAATCTGGAATAACAAGAGAGGAAGGTAGGAGCATAGTAAAAGCCTGTACGACTTGCCTTCCTTTCCATGCTCCTAAACTGCCTCCAGGGAAGAACCCTTGTGGTTTGAGACCCAATGAAATTTGGCAAATGGATGTGACCCATTATAAATCTTTTGGTTGTCTGTCTTTTATCCACGTTGTGGTAGACACCTTTTCAGGATTCACTTTTGCAATACCAGCAGCAAAAGAGACAGCCTCAGTGGTCACTGAATTCCTCATACAAGCATTTGCCATTATGGGTGTGCCACAAGCAATAAAAACAGACAATGGTCCTGTTTATACTTCAAAACATTTTGCACACTTTTGTGCACAGTATAAGATTTTACACACCACTGGAATACCCTTTAATCCTCAAGGACAGGGAACAGTAGAGAGGAGAAACAGAGACATTAAGATGCTCCTCCAAAAACAAAAGAAAGGGGGAGCCACAGGTAACCCTAGAGAACTTCTAAATCTAACCCTTTATACTATTAACTTCTTGATTTTTGACAAAGATGCACTGGCTCTGGCAGACAGGTTTTATAACCTACTGGAAGGACAGTGTCCAGTGCGAGCGGCTCCACTATCTTTAGATAATTGCCAAGTGATGTGGAGAGACCTAGAAAGTGGTGAATGGAAGGGACCAGATAGGTTAACTGCTTGGGGGAGAGGGTTTGCTTGTATCTCTACAGATGGAGAAGGGATCAGATGGGTGCCAACGAGCCATATTCGCCTTGTCCATTTGAGAGAGACAGAGCAGACCCTTGAAATGAAGAAGACCCAAGAAACATTGGGTGGTTCCAATACTGACTATGCTCACCATTGAAAGAACCTGGCAGTTATGGTGTTTGACTCATGGACATCAAAAATAGTTGGACTTCAAAACCCCCAGGAATCATTGGATTCTCTGAGACATGGTAAGATCGTTGTAGGACAGTATGTCAATAAACATTTATTAAGTGTCAGAAACTAAATGTAAACACTAGTGATACAAATAAAAATAAAAGATAGTCTCTCTTCTGGAAAAGCCTATAAGCTACTAGGAGATCACAATCTAATGGAATAAACACAAAGGCTGCATCAGTAATGATTTGGGGTAGGTGTCAAGATGAGGTTTAATGATCAAATAGCTCTTGAGCTCAACTTTGGAGGAAACTAGAATTTTTTTTAGAACTTCAGAAGAAGTATCTTTCAGGTTTAAAGGAGTTGGGGGAGTCCCATGTGCTATGTTATGCAATTAGGAGATGCAATGCCATGAACTTGAACAACAAATAGGCCATATTGGCTAAAAATATAGAGTGGATAAAGAAGAATTACATGTAAAAGCTGGGAAAGGTTGCTTGAAAAGGGGCTCTATATTTTCTTCTAAAAGTAAAAGCCAATCACCAAAATTTCTTGAGAAAATGAGTGCCTGAGTCAAACCAGTAACTTAAGACTATCTCAATTTTACAGTTATATGGAGGAAATGTTAGAGATTAGAAGGAATATATACTTAGAGGTCAAATAAAAGAGTACTACACAGTCTCAAAACATTCAGATAATACAGAGGATAAAATTCCAGGATTGGAGTCAAGAAGATTCCTTTTCCTTGTTTCAACTTTGGCCTCAGACATTTACTAGTTGTGTGACCATGGTCAATCACTTAATTTTCTTTACTTCAATTTTCTCATCTATAAAATGAACTGATAAATAAGATGTCAAATCACTCCAGTAGTTTTGCCAAGATTATTACAAAATCTATATACCTGCTTTTCTTGCAACCAGTATCTAACATTATAATATTAATGATAATGACACTGCTGCTGGTGATGTTTATAGCATTTACATAGAATTAGTAGTTATGTAGCTAGTATTCATATAGCACTCTAAAGTTTCCAAAGTGCTTTCCATGTGTAAATTCGTTGGACACAGCAGTCAAACTGATATTTCTTAGTTTTTCATTTTTTTATTTTTAGCTTTGGTTTTTATTTTCTTTTTTTTTTTCTTTTTTGGTGAAGCAATTAGACTTAAGTGACTTGCTTAGGGTCACATAGTGGAAAATGTTAAGTTTCTAAATTTGGTTTGGTCCTTCTAATTCCAAGGCCAGTATTCTATCCAGTGTGCCATCTAGCTGTCCCTCAAATTGACATTTCTATTTTAAAGCTTTTTATTTGCAAAACATATTTACAGGTAATTTTTCAACATTAACTCTTGCATAGCCTTGTACAAAATGCAAACAACACCAATGAGTAAGAATGTTATGCTGTGATCTACAATCCTCTTTCTGGGTGTAAATGGCTCTCTTCATCACAAGATCATTAGAATTGGTCTCAATCATCTCACTGCTGGAAAGAGTTACATTCATCAGACTCAATCATCATATAATATTCATTTTGCCATGTATAATGATCTCCTAGTCCTGCTCATTTCACTCAGCATCAGTTCATGTAAGTCTCTCCAGGCCTCTCTGAAATCATCCTGCTGATCGTTTCTAACAGAACAGTAATATTCCATAACATTTATATACCATAACTTATTTAGCCATTCCCCAACTGATGGGCATCCACTCAATTTCCACTTTCTCACCGCTACGAAAAGTGCTGCCACAAATATCAAATTGGTATTTCTGAAGCAAAATTCTCACAATATCAATCCCTGCTCAAGGAGCTTCAGTGGCTTCCAATTATTTTGTATAGGATCCAATTCTTAATTTATATTATTTTCTAAACTCTTGATTCAGTTTATACATTATTCTATTTTACACACTCTCAATTCTATAGTCAGACTGGATTCCTTGACATTTTCCATGCAATCCATGCCATGTTCTGCCTACATTCCTTCATATAAGCCTAGAATGTTATCCAAACTTATTTGAATCTCTTCATTTTACTTCCTTTTATGTCTCAAGTGCAGTCTCTTCAAGAAGTCTCCTGAAGACTAAATTTAATACCATCTTCCTATCCTTCTTGATATGTTTTGCATATAGTGTTTACATATCTATGACTATGATATATTTCCCATAGTAGAATGTAAACTTATTTAAGATAAGCACACTTTGTTTTTTTTTGTTTGTTTGTTTGTTTTGCTTCATACTCTCAGGGACATGGCACATTGTAGGATCTCAAAAATAGTTATTGATGACTATCTTACTATTGAATCAGGAACCCAGATTTTAAAAAAAAATGTTAAAAGGGGGAATATTTATTGGGTAATTCACATTATATCATGGAACAAATTAAAATTTTTAGTTGCAAAAATGGTTATGATTAGATAATAAGGTCCTAGATTTGTATTAGGTTTTCAATTTTGTTGCAATAACAAAAACTTAAGTGAAAATATTATCTGTATTTATTCTGAAAGGTACTTCAAAATTCATAAGGGGGATAAGTATAGGGAAATATTTAATGATAATATATAATTATATACTTTTGTTGTTGTTCAGTTATTTCTGTTTGTCCAATTCATCTTTTACTCTCTGTGTGAGTATGTGTGTGTGTGTATGTAAAGATACTACACTGGCTTACTATTTCCTTCTTCACCTCATTTTACAGAAGAGGCAAATAGGGCTAAAAGACTTGAGCAGATGTACATAGCAAGTAATTGTCTGAGGCCAGGTTTGAACTGAGGAAGATGAGTCTTCCTGGCCTAAGACTAGGCACCCTATTTACTATACCACCTAGCTAGCACATACAGCACTGTTAAGGATAATGTAATTCTATCAGACTTGAGTTGACTGAAAAAATAACAACTTCTACTTTCTATTTGGAATAAGGCAGTGCCATCTATATTTTAGAGGATTAGTACTAAAAATGGTGTTTTTACATACACAGGTTCCCATAAATCTCATTATGAAACTTTCTCCCCAGAGGTTGTATATTGTATAATAAAATCACCCATTTTCTGTTTGGACCTAATATTGATTTCTGAAAATATTCATAGAGGGTAATGTGTGTCAAACAGAATATGCCCTCAGTAAAGTGAACTAATGACTGGGAAAACCATTGCACGATACCTGAGGAGGGTTATTAGCAGTGCTGGAAACTGAGTATGATGAAAAATTAAATGACTGTCGCTTACAGGTGCAATTTATTATAGAAATTAAAATAAATTTGAAAAGTGACTGGGATGTCATCTATCAGCTCTGAAAGGATTTGTTTTCGATGATTTATTTTGCAGTTGAGAAGTGCCAAGATGCCTTTCCAGGAAAAAATCCAGGGGGTTCCATCTCTAATTGCTTGTGACCTCATTTGTTCTCAGGAGCCAGGATTTTAGCTGCCCTGGGATAAGTTATGGGGGTAGTGTAAGGAATTAAGAGTAGAATAGGAGAAGAAAACATATCTCCAGAGTGAATAACCTAGTCTACAGCAAGTGATTATGAGGGTACACAGATATTTCTATGGAAGATTAAAAACCAATAATACTATAAGTAATAAGCATTTTGAAAAATTAAAATATAATTTGCTTCAATTAGTGGACAGAAGTGTTAGAAGAGGAAGATGAGGAATAAGGGAAAGGGTTGAGGGATATGGATACTGATGACATGACAGAGACTAAGGAAGGTGAGCTATTTGAAAAAGGCAGAATATACATAATCCAGGACATGAGTACTATGACCTTTAGGCATTGCAAGAGAATAAAGATTGAATTTCAGATGCTAGACATTTTTGTGAATTAGTACAGAGATTATGTCAGGCTTTCAGTCATCTTTCCAATTCTTCCATGTAGGACAACTGAGTTATTGCACACATCAGGGTCCTAGGGAGAAAGGGAAGATGGCTAGATGTTTTACAACTGTAACAACAGTCCCCATCTTGGACTATGCTTAATTGCCATTCTTAGCAACCATCTGGAGGCTTTGGATGAACTTGCTCCTTATTATATATGTTTCATCAATGATGAATTTGTGTTGTGTAATATGGGAATACCTTATTTGACTACAGAGATGGAAGAAAAGATAGAAATGTTTGCAGTGGGAGATGACAAGTTCCATCATTACCTGCTAAGCTAGCCTCAATGAATATTGTAATGGGCCAGAACTCTGGAGAAAGATGTTAACTCAGTGGAATTGATAAGACAATGGTTATCTAGTTTAGTATGATGATTAATAGTTCTCTAGTTCAGTATGATTGATTTAATGCTACAACAAATAATGGTTCCCTAGTGGTGTAATGATTGGCTTATACTCAGTATGATGAATTGATTTAATTGTAATAGAGTACGTAAAGTGGGGATAAACTCAGCCGCAAAGAAGACTTGACCAGCCTCATAGGGCTCTCTTGCCTCCATCAGTTCTCCACTAAGACCAAGGACTCAGCTAATATCGAGATCCTCCAGAGAGTCAGTCTGGACACTATATTTTAATCTACCCTGGTGTGGGGGCTCTAGAAGTCAACGGTACATTTTGTCACCCCAACTTGGGGGCTCTAGAAAGCAGGGCATTATATTGAGATCTGCATACTTACTACTTACTGCCTGATTGGTTGAGACTGCTGACAAAGACTGAGAAACTGAAGGAGACAATAAAGACCTTGGACTTTATCGCTGATTATTCTCATGGTGATTATTCTGCTTAAACCAAAGCTGGTCCTAAGAAAAAGAAAGCTAACCAGAACATTACAGAATATATAAAAAAAATCACTTCTCTATCTTTTGTCTTAGAATCATTAAGGATTTTTTTAACCTGTGTCTACTAAACTAATTAAATAAGAAGCAATCGATTCCATCATGTAGGAAAATGTCTCATTCAGGTGTTTTTGATCAATTTGCCAAATATGATGTCATAATGAAAGAGGCATTCAAACTTAAGAGTTGTGGGTAGGATAACAGTTTCCTAAAAGAAGAATTCAGGAAAAGAGAAATCCCATAGAAAGGGCATAGCAGAAATCCCAGTAACATGATTATCATCCTGACACTAAAAATTCTCATTATTAAACTCCTTTCTACCTTCCACAATTTCCCATTACATACTGATATAAGTTCTATAATATATATAATCAGGTCTAATCACATTCTTTTAATACATATGTAATTTTAACTATTTCCAGTGCTTTGTTCACATTTTAAAACTGTCTATAATGCCATAACTCCTTCTTATGTATCCAAATTCTAATTATCCTTTTAGGCTTAAAAAATCAATCCTTGACCATCCTGGTTAAAAGATACATTTTTATTAGCTATTATAATATTTGATATAGCAACCAACATTATTTTAAATATAAATATTGATATCATATTTAGAAACCATCTATTCTTCCCATATCTATCTATGCAAAATCAGAAGAACAATAAACACAATAAAAATAAAAGGAATTTCCCTGAATAAAAGTAAGTAGTTAGGTATTTCATTGTGTCATCTTTCTGCCAGGCATTGTAATAAGTACTGGAGATTCAAAGGAAGGCAAAAAACAATCCTTATCCTCACAGTCTAATGGGCATGCAAATACTTATGTATAAACAAGTTCTATATAGAATAAACAGGAAATAATCAATAGAAAGAAATTGTAGAATTAAGAGATATTGCAAAAATAATTCTTAAAGAATATGGGAATTTAAATGGAACTTAAAGGATGCCAGCAAAGACAGGAAGTGAGATGAAGAGATTATTCTGAGCATGGGGAACAGCCAGTGAAAGTGTCATGAGTTAGGACATGGAATATTTTGTTTGAGGGACTTCAAGGAGACCAGTGCTAATAGTACCTGGCATTATGTAAAGTGTAAAAGAATTGGAAATGTAATGATGATGTATATAGGTTATAAAATGCTTTCAATACCAAACATATCATTTTTTATATTTTATATTAAGAAATAAGTGAAATTTATTAAATTAAATAGGGGAATTTGCTATATAATTCATTATTTCTATCTGTTTCTTCAAACTCATCACTTCATCAGTGAAGTATGGTTAGTCCAGAAATTAAAACTTAACAATTATGTCCACTCCTATTGAACTCATTAATTGATTTGCTTGTTGATTTTTTTCAATGATCATTTATCAAGCTTATTTATTAATGTCTTTATAATTCACATAATAAAAATTTTTGGTAGTTATTTGGAGTTTTTGTGTACACATCATCTTACCACTAAAATTTTAGTTAATAAGAAAGAAGGGATTTTGTCTGCTTCTTAGCAAATGTCTTTGGTTCGTGTCCTTAGGCCTCATGAGGAATTTATTCAATAATATTAAATAACTAGAAGAATGAGTGGATAATTGTTACAGGAGTATTTTTGAAATCTACAAGGGAATGATCAAATTGAGATTCTGGCAGTAGCCTTACCTCTCTAGTGGTAGTATTGGTATAAGAGGAATAGAAATTGAGGTAACAAATAGAAATTCTTTGAGCTATATAATTCAAGAGGAATATCTATAAATAAAGATTTGGGGGCTCTTGAAGGAGAAATGTTTTTAGTTCTGCATCATTACACATGTAGGAATAAAAGGCAGTAGGTGGCAGGTAAGGTGGGAGGCCTTATGTACATGTGTGTGTATGCGTGGGCAGATATGTATACATATAAGAATATGAGTCCCTTGGACAGTAAGGGGACCAAATAAGTCAATACTTAAAGAAATTAATTTAGATTCTTCATCAGAAAGCCAAATACTGAAGCTGAATCTTGACTATTTCCATAAAATAATGAAAATATGAGACTCACTGAAAAATATTTTCGTCATGGAAAAATTGAAGGCAAAAGGAAAAAAGGCAAAAAAATCTATTCATCACATCTTCTGTGATGAATACATAATATCATGAAAACAATAAATATACACTTGCATAGATCTTAAGAGATAATAGAGAATAGAAGGGTCTGTAGTATAATAGTTTATGGGGTCACAAAGAATTAGACATGACTGAACAATTTAACAGCAACAACAATGAATACATATATTGTTCTCATATACATATATAAAATATATTCAATTACTGTATTCATTGGTTTCTGGATCTTTTCTTCAAAATGTGAATGTTCCAAAAAGCATTTCATATGTTAATGTTGTTCCATATCTATTACAATTAAACAAACAAAACATGTAAATTTTTACCTATCCAGGACATCAATGATCATCTCTCAGGGATTATAGCTTCTTTTGAATGATGACAATATCAATCTCTTAAAATCAACAGAAAGTCCACCAATTTTTCTATTGAATTCCATTCAATTTTAGTAGTAGCCAATTAAAGCCCAATTAAAAGCAGTTTCTTCTCTCCTAATTTAATTAATCCTTCTTCTATCAATAGCTTTCATTAATTTCAATTACTTTCAATAAACTTTCAATTAAATCCTTTTATCACTAATTCTTTTCCATAAATTTTAATCAGCTTCCGAATGCATTTGATGGTCCTACATGATGGTATACATGATGTCACAGTGCCTTTTTTCACTCAAGGGAACAGATATTTGGAGTAATTTATACTATTTACATCAATGTGGCACATTCAGGGCCATAGAGAAGAGCAAGAGTCAATATTATCAGGTACCTAAAATAAATAGAAAGCAACAAGATTTTTTAACAGTTTTTGTACAATTCTGCCATACCAGAAATGTTGTTATGGAATATATAGAAACAATAAATATAAAAACCCACCCCATTTGAAGATGGACTGAACATGCTTTTCTAATTATCAAATCAATTCTGAAACATTTTAATATTTTTTCGCCATTCTTTCCCCTATTTTCTACTTGATTAAAATTGGTTCAGTTAAACGCATAGAAAAAGACATAAAAATCCAATAATTATTTTTATTAAGACAAAACCAAACAAAAATGAAAATCAAATGAGTAAATTGGTCCTGATCCCATCCTGGCATTTGGAACTCAATATATATGCTATGTGGAAAACATCTAACTTATTTCTGAGAAATTGATAAAATAATAATCAGAACTTGGAAAAAGATATATAGACCAGAAATGGCCATTCACTAAATTAACCTTTGTTTAGGCTTTGGGGCAGGCATTAGTGGGGAGAAGAAAAAGAAGAAAGAGGAGGAGAATTGGAGGAGGAGGAAGAAGAAGAGAAGAATTATAGAACCCATGTAAATATTAGAGATAATTTATTCATACCTGAGAATTGATCTTCTATAAAAATGGCTTCCAAACTTTTTGATGATCCCCCCAAAAAAATTTGACTCCATGATTTTCACAATGGATCAGTAATTGTTTATATTATACAACTTATAAATATGAATTTTTAAATGTCTTCAAAAACTAAAAAGGGAATTAATTCCAGAATTGATAAGGAGACTGTAATATTTCTTGGATGAGGAGGAACATGATCAGAACTATTAAATTTAGAAAACCCATTTTTGTAGCTTTGTGTAGGATGGATAGCAATGAATAGAATGATGTTGAAATAGTTTAGATAACCTTATGATGGATTCAACTGGGCTTGCAGATATGCATGTAAAAAAAAAGAGGATGTCATATAATAGACTGCAGAATTTGAATTAACAAGATCTACAAATTGATTGGATATCTATATGCAGGGAAATTAGAAGTCAAAAATCATACCAAGATTGTAAAATCCCAGCTGATTAAAAGCATGTTTGTGTCATTCAAAGAAAGAAGGGTATTTAAAAGTGGGATAACTTTGAGAAAGAAGATAATTATTTTGGTTCTAAACATTTTGGATTTGAGATATGGAAACATAATATTCATAATGAGCTATTAGTGATGTGAAATCTGGGGACATATTAAGATTGGTTACAAAAATCAGTGATCATAGATTAGAATGGAATGAAAAGCATTCCTTAAGGGTTTAGACTCCATGATATGAATGAAGCAAGTATAGAATAACTATGAAGACAAATATAATAAACAAGCAAAACAGTTGCTGCCCACAGAGAGCTTTCATTTAAATAGAAGTGGACAAAGCGCGTAAGGGAATGCTAGCCACAAAGTAGCATTTGGTAATATTGATTTCATTATTTTTCTCCAAACTAGGGTTGGAAAACAGAAAGTTAATGGAAGATATAAAGATGTCAAAAGAGTGACATGATAAGTGTGAGTTTTTTGTTTAATAAGACTGATGCACACCAATAAAAATCCCAAGGTCTCAGGATGGAGTTTAGAGTATTAGAGATGACAAAAATTAAGCCCCTAGGATCTGATGAAAGCAAATAATTAAACCCATAAGATCTGATAAAGTCACCAAGTGAGAAAATCTGCAGAGAGAGCAAAGCCTTAAGGAAATGGAGTGGGATATAAATGATACTCCAGAAAATGAGACTCAAAAATTTTTCAATGTTTTGGGAAAAAAAGACAAATTGTTTAGAGGGAGAGGATCTAGCAGATGGGGATAATCAATTGTATTGAATGCTGCAGAGGTTAAGAGGGATGAAAATTGAGAAAAGACCATTAGATTTAACAATTAAGATATAGTTGTTATCTTTAAAGATACCAAGTTTGGTTGATATGATTAACATGGACAAGGAGACATGAGTAATGAGGGGTTTAAGGACCTGGGAGAATTGAAGAATGATGTTGTTCTCCACAAATACAGGAAACTTCAAAAAAAGGATGGATTATTTGAAGGGGTAAATGCTATGGAGGAATATTTATGTCTATTCTAGTCAAAATTTTCTATTGAAAATGAAAAGGACATATATATGTATATGTATATATATACATATATATATATATATATATATATATATATATATATATATACGAGAAAAAAAGAATAATGGCTTATTCATTGGCTATTGTAGAATATAAGTCCAACTGCTGTGGCCCAGGAGCAAAAGCAGCAACAAGAACAACAATATATGGATTATATGGAAAATAATGAAACAATAGAGATTTTGTATAAGTGGAGTACTAATAAATTTCCCTTTATAATAATGAGAACCTGCGGATGAATAGGTTATAATTCCTCTATGTATCCTCCTCTTCATTTACCTCACAAGATATAGCATTGAAAGAGTAAAATAAGGTGAAATAAGACAGCATTAAAGAGAGTGGTTTCTCTGTGTAGAAATAAGTGAATTATTGCTGGGGTAGGAGAGAGGATGGATTTAAATTTGTTTTTCACTAAGGTCAAATAACAGTCCCCTTCCAGAGTTACTCACATCTCCCACCACCAAATCTTTACTTATAAATATTTAATTATAGCTAACTTAGTGAACTTCAATATTTCCCTATTTCATCTAAGATCAAATAAAGCCCTTTAAACTAGCCTTCCAACCTGTCTAGTCTTCTCACACGTTATATTTCACCATATACTCTATGATCCAGTGACTTCTTTGCTGTTCTGTACTTTTTTTCAATGATTGACTCATTAGATTGTGAAGTTATAGAGGGCAGGTATTGTGTTTTAAACTTCTCTGTATCCTCAGTTCTTCATATAGTGCATGGGATCTAATAGAAACTTACTGTTTCTTGACTATCATCTCAATTAACCCGTTCCAGTTGAAGATTGGTATAATTTTTGGGAAGTTATTTTGTTTTGTTTTGTTGTTTTGTTTTGTTTTCTATCTATATAGAGCTCAAATCTGCCTCTCAAATATTCCTTCCCATTGATCTTATTTGGTTCCTCTGGAATTAATAAAAAGAAGCAAGATTATTTTCCCCTCCATATAAATTTTTTTCAAGTATTTAAAGATAGCTATTCATATTGCTTTACTCTCAAAACATGACTTCTCCAGGCTAAATATCCCTAAATCCTTCAACTAATACTCATATGGAATTAAACTCTACTTGTCTCATTAATTTTTTTTTTTACTGTCATTTAGATATATTCCATTTTTTCCCTATTTTTCTCATTATTCATTTCTCATAACTGAACACAAAATTCTGGATGTGATTTTGCAAAAACTATACTGTTTTTTCTTCCTTGTTCTGGTCACTGCTAATGTTTTTAAAAGCCAATAAAGGTCCTACTGCACAGAATTGGATGCCATGTCATACTATTGAGTAACACTGGCTTCTTAGTTTCAAAAAAAATTCTAAGATCTTATTCTTATGAAGATTGATGTTAAATTCTTAATAGCTAACATTTACATATAAATCTATATTCATTATTATTGTTCTGTAAGAAATGACCAACAGGATGAATACAGAGAGGCTTGGAGAGACTTACATGAACTGATGCTAAGTGAAATGAGCAGAACCAGGAGATCATTATATACGTCAACAACGATACTGTATGAAGATGTATTCTGATGGAAGTGGATTTCTTTGACAAAGAGACCTAACTCAGTTTCAATTGATCAATGATGGACAGAAGCAGCTACACCCAAAGAAAGAACACTGGGAAATGAATGTAAACTGTTTGCATTTTTTGTTTTTCTTCCTGGGTTATTTCTACCTTCTGAATCCAATTCTCCCTGTTCAACAAGAGAATTGTTTGGTTCTGCACACATATATTGTATCTATGATATACTGTGACATATTTAACATATATAGGACTGCTAGCCATCTAGGGGAAAGGGTGGAGGGAGAGAGGGGAAAAATCAGAAAAGAAGTGAGTGCAAGGGATAATGTTGTAAAAAATTACCCTAGCATGGGTTCTGTCAATAAAAAGTTATTATTTTAAAAAAAAGGAATAAATGGAATTCACCTGTTTCCAAAAAAAGAAATCTATATTCATTTTGTCATTTGTGAGATACATAAGGAAAGCATTTTTATCTTCATTTTTAACAGGAGAAATATAATGAACTTAATTTTCTGCAACTGGAGAGCTCATAGTAGAACTTGAAAACAGCTCTTTTGACTTAAGATTTGGCCCTAGAGAATGTTTTCTTGAGGGAAAAGGTATGTTGATTAGATCAAAATAAAAAAAAAAAAAAAGGAAGGAAGGAAGGAAGAGGGACAATAGGTGAGACAGTAGATAGAGCTTCAGGTCTTATGTCAGGAAGAGTCATTTCCCTAAATTTAAATCAGACTTCATTCTGACATTGGGTAAATCACTTAATCCCATTTGTGTCCTTTTCCTCATCTCTAATATGAGGTAGGGAAGGAAATGGTAAAACACTTCAGTATTGTCACAAGAGAACTACAAATAGACTCATGGAAAGTTAGACACAATAAAAAATAACTGAACAACAAAGGAATGAAAGGGATAACAAATCCAATCCCAAAGCCTATTGGTATGGGACTTTCTCCTTATTAGTAGAGATCAATGTCTTGCAACTGTTAAAAATAAGTCATAGCTGGTAAGTATGAGAGAAAGGGGATATTTTAAGTTTCTTCATACCATCTTCAGACACTCTTTAGATCTCTGAGTTCAAGAGTCATTTGAGTCTCATCCACTTTGACAGAAATTTTTGGCTTCTAGTTTAAAGAGAGAAGTTGGAAGATGTCAAATCCACTTCAGGTTACTAATGCAAAAGACTCAGAGAAGAAGCCAACATGAGAGAAGTTGGCATTCTCCATTATATCTCTATCACTAGCTTGCTATTGTAAAGACTTCAGGAAACTTCAGAGATTCAGGATTCATTCTCCTTCCCTCTCTCTCTCTGTTTCTTTCTCTCTGTCTCTCTCTCTACCTTTCTCTGTCTGTTTCTATATCTAACTCTCTCTCTTTCTGTCTTTGTCTCTGTGTTCCGATTTTTTCTCCCTACCTTCTCTCCATCCCTCTTCCCCTAGACAGCAAGTAATCCAATACAGGTTAAACATGTGCAATTATTCCAAACATATTTCCCCATTTATCAAGCTGCACAAAAAAAAAAATCAAATCAGAAAAGCAAAAAAATAAATGAGAAAGAAAACAAAAACAAAATTCAAGCAAACAACAATAAAAAAGTACCCTGAATCACCTCATTGCTGAAAAAAGCCCATCACAATTGATCATCACATTATCTTGCTGTTTACATATAAAATGATCTCCGGTTCTGCTCAATTCACTCAGCATCAGTTCATATAAGTCTCTCCAGGTCTTTCTGAAATCATCCTGCTGATCATTTCTTATAGAACAATTAAAATTCCATAACATTCATATACCATAACTTACTCAGCCATTCTATAATTCATGGGCATTCATTCAATTTTCAGTTCCTTGCCACTATGAAAAAGAGCCGTTGCAAACATTTTTGCACATGTGGATCCTTTTCCCTCCTTTATGATCTCTTTGGGATGCAGACCCAGTAGTCTCTCTCTTTTCTTTAAACTGGAAAACCTCATTCCCAAAGAATGACCACCATTATTCTCTATTTACCACTTACATATTCTCATAAGTATACATTCTCTAATTTTTATTTTGCTACCTGTTCTATTATTGAAGACTGACATTTGGTGAGAGAAAAGACTGGGAAACAAAACTTGGTGGCCTCCTTTTTCCATTAAAGAAACAGCCATCAAATGTTAGCTTGAACCTAAAAACCATATCCCCTAAACTATTAATATTTAAAGGAAGATGTAGATATTCTGTTATCTGAGGGAGACAGAGGGTACAGATTTCTGACTCTGAGCTTTTATTTTCCCTCTTGGCAGGAATGAAAGTCTTCCTAAAAGAAGAGAATGGGAGAAGAGGCTAAAGGTATCTTTTCTGTCTCCCTTCAAGTCATGTGATACCTCCATGCTACATGTGGTAGTATAGCCTTCATAATGGAAATAAATAGGAAGGTAAAAAGGAAGGAAGGAAGAAAGAAAGAAAGAAAGAAAGAAAGGATGAGAGGAAGAAAGAGAGAGTAGGGAAAATGAGAGGATGGGAAGGGAGAGACAATGGAATGGAGGGAGAGAGGAAGGGAAGAAGGAAGGAAGGAAGGAAGAAAGGAAAGAAAGAAAGAAATAATCCTCTTCCAGAACTTGAAGGTTTCACTCTCTTCTTCCCTATCTGAAACACACACCCATGATTTAGTCTCATATGAGAACTTTGTATAAACTCAGTCAGAGTTCAATTTCTCTCTGTCTCTCTCTACCTCCCTCTCTCTGTTTCTATATCTATATAATTTTAACACTGAATTTCTTTTTGATATTTTATCCCTATTGCTTAAATGTATGCAATCATATATTATAAGCTATAAAAGTAATTCAAGTCCTTTTAGTCCAACTGTCATAAAGTTGAGAACTGTTGGAAGTTTAATCATGTATGAAAGATCCATGCAGATGGGATGAAACATGAGCTTCCTGACCCCTTCTCTGTCTTGGTATCTGATAATGGAATAGTTTCAATATTTTCTATTAAAAGAAAAAAATGAATCCATATTGATCTATATCCTCTTCAAAGTATCCTTTGAGAAAATCATATCTGTGTACGGAAGAATTACCAATCATGGCAGAACTCTAATGATTTGTTTCAGATGAAATATTAGGACAGCATCAAGTTATACTGCACTCTAGGGGCAATACCATTGTCTCATTTTCCTTTCTTTTCATGTCAGATGAATGTTATTATTCAAAACTTTATTACCATTAGCATTGGGGGATAAATTATGTTGTATGCAATGTGGCTATGTGCAATAATAATAAAATTTTACCCTCAAGCTCTAATTTGGGGTCAGTTAAGGAAACTTTTACAAATAATATAGCATTTGTTCTATTAATATTCTATAATCTGTGATAGATCGCCTTGGACTGCAGTCTGGCTTTCACATTTACTAGTTGCATGACTGTGGGTCAAATCACTCCAACTCTCTACAGTATCAATTTCTTTATCTGTAAGATAGGAGATAACAATACCTGTCTAAGTTGTCTCACTGGGTTGTTTTCAGGGTCATGCAGCAGTCTATATGGCACCCCTCTCACACATGTGCAAAGTTAGGCTATGCTGACTGTGACAGCAAATAGAAGGTATTCCCTGATCCAATGACCAGGCCAAATTGTCTATCTGAAACAGAAAAAAAATGAAAAATATAAACAAACTGTTCCCAAGTGCCTCCAAGAAACAAGATTTACCCAGATTATTTCTATTCTAGCACTCCTTCTTTTTCTGTATGTATCTTTCTCTGCTTTTACCTCTGTAAATGTCTCTATCAGTCTCTATATCTTTCTCTTTGGTTGTCTATGTCTGTCTATCTTTACCTTGCTAGTTCTCTATCTCTCCTCATCTCTCTGTCTTTCAATATAGGTTTATGAATGTCTCTCTCTCTCTCTGCCTCCCTCTCTCTCTCTCTCTCTCTCTCTCTCTCTGTGTGTGTGTGTGTGTGTGTGTGTGTGTGTGCATGTGTTTCTCTCTAAATCTTCCTATCCCTGTCTGTCTCTCTCTCTGTCTCTCTCTGTCCCTCTCTGTCTCGCTCTCTTTTTTTGGCTTTGTCTTCCTCTGTCTCTGTGTCTCTCTGTCTCTGTGATTCTCTGTGTCTGTCTCTCCCTTTCTATTTCTTTCTCTCTGTCTTTGTCTTCATCCCTCTTTGTCTCTCTCTGTCTGTCTGTCTGTTTGTCTCTGTCTGTCTGTCTGTCCACTCCTCTCTCTCTCTCTCTCTCTCTCTCTCTCTCCCCCCCCTCTCTTTCCTTCTCTCATTATGAATCAATGAGTGGCCATTTTCTCTTTAGTCTCTGATGTAGTCTCTACCTTTTCAACTGCATCACCAGGGCTCTACCTAAAAATTACTTCCTTCCAATGGCCATCTTATTATTGTAGTCAGTCCAAAATAAAGAATATTATACACACACACACACACACACACACACATACACACACACACACACACACATATATATATATATATATATATATATATATATATATATATATATATATTAGGTTTAAAAGTGCTTCTCTCAATCTTTGCTAGTACAGGGTAAATGGAGATTTGCACCTCAAGATCCCTTGAGACACTGGAAATTGATGGACTTCCAAAATTTCATGAAAAATCTGCCTCTTGGTGAACACCAACTGCCTGATTTTCCACTGCTATGAACTGTAGTAAGTCCATTACCACTACTACTTCCTCTCCAAATGACATAGTGAATAGAGTACAAGACCTTGTATTAAAAACACTTGAATTCAAATCTGGCTGCTAATGTACTTGCTGTATGACTGTGAAAGTCTTTTCATCTCTATCTACCTTAATTTACTCAACTGTAAAATGAAGATGATAGCACCTACCTCTTATAATTATTGTTCATCTCAAATGAGTTAATAATTGTAATAAATGTAAAATGTTTATAATAAGGACAGACACACTAAACAGGTGATTAATAAATGCTGGTTAGCTAGGTGGAACAGTGGATAGATCACTGAACTGCAGTCAAGAAAACTTATCTTTCTAAATTAAAACCTGACCTCAGATACTTCTAGGGGACTTAATAACAATTTGTAAAATTATCATGTTTAGTCATCAAAATAGCTTCTTGTTGCCATACAGCAGGTAAAATTTGTATTCCAATGGAATATTTATTGTCTTGTTGTATGGTTAGGATTTAAATGGTCAGGGTAGAAGTCTGCTTAAGCCTGACAATGATAATTGGACTGCAAAAATGATTTCTTTCTTTGTGCTATGCACCTTATCAGGACTTTCATTCAAATAGCACAATACAATTTCCAATCAGAAGAAATTTTATTCTTTCCCATTTGAACCAAAATCAAAGTTAATTTTCCAAATCTTTCAAAGTTAATTTTCCAAATCTTTTTTCTAATTAATATCACTACTAGTATTTAATTTCCCTATAAATTTTATGGAAACATTTAATCCATATGTTTCTTAATCTAATCCAATTTATCACTTTATGGGTAACAGAAGCTTAAAGTCAGGACTAATTTTTGACTGAAGCTCTCTGAGTCTTTTAATTAACATTTTAAAACTTTTTTCCCACTTAGAGCAGGAAGTTATGTTTGCCAAAGTTAAAACCAAACACCAAAAGGTTAGTGTTTTGTCTGGAATTTAGAATACATGAATTTTAAGTGAATTTTTAATTTGGTCAAAATAAGCCTTCTTATCCCTTGAGAAAAGAAGTCAGTATGAGAACATTTGCTATATAAATGTAAGCTGCTATTATTGTTATTAGGCAACTTTCTACTAATAAGGATATGAAAGAACCATAGATATTAGAGACTCAATTTGTATAATAATCATTTTAAAAGCTAATTATCAGTCTTTAAGTCTCTTATTTAGCTGAGCAAGCACTTTTATATGGAGGAACTGTGGTGTGATGGGCAGAGTACTAAGTATGAAATAAAAATGCATGAGAACAATTTATGCCTTTATCATATATTATATCTGTGACTCATCCAATCACGTAGTCTCTTGCAGCATTATTTTCCTTATCTATGAAATGGGAACAATAATAGCATAGAATTCATAAGCTTGTTCTGAAAGTTGTGTGAGAAAATGTACATAAATTTTTAAATCTTAGTGTTATATAAATACAAATCTAATGTTTATATACTTGAGGACTTTAACAGCTCATTCATTTCATGTTTATAATGTTTTAAGATATTATTAAACATTAGTTAAGATCCTTTTCTAAGGTTGGGTAAAGTCCACTCATCTTGAACCCCCAAATCATTTCCCATCTAAACAAAAAATTACTTTGAGAACTTTCCACCAAGCTTCAGAAAACCTGTTATTAGGGAAACTTCATATTCCTGCAAGATTGAATCAGCCTTTGTACTCATCATGACTCTCTGCCTCTCTGATTGGAGAATGGAACAATAAATTCGAAATACACCATAAAAGAAGAGATCTCTATGTAGACATCTCATTATTTTCTACCTTGGTTATAATGTTCAGGCTAGCTTTCTAGAGGTCCTTCAGGTGTCCACTTTAGGTAGAGAAGCGATGAATGCACAAGAGCCACCAGGAAGCTGGTCCAAAATGGAATGAATCATTTTCAGTCCTTCTCAGCCCTTATATACCTTACTACAACTACATCATTACAGCATGCTGAATATGTGTGAACTAGAGAACTATTGTATCACCACACTAAATACTAAGTGTATATGCGAACTAAAGAACCATTATATCATCAATTACACTGAGTTAACACCTTGTTTCAAGTATACTTCTCCAGAGTTTCAGCCCTCTACATCTCCAGCTTTCTTTTGTTTTAGAACACAGGTAGTCACACCCTCCCTGACATCTCAAGAAGAGAGGTGAAAACACCAAAAGAAAAGGTGATCACACCCTCCCTGACTTCTCAGGAAGTTGAAAACACCAAAGCAGATATTATTACCAGAGTTCCTCTGGACTGAAGAGTCTTACTTGAAACAGGTATACATAAATCCATCAGCATGGAAGGTATTACACAAGCACATAGCAACACAGACTAGTAGTGATGTAACAAACAACATGAGTCAACATGAGGAGTTATACATGTTCTTAATTCCTAGAAGTAGAGTATATAAATAACAATCAACACCTGCTTCAACAGCCAAAATATAGTCTTGGTTTTGACCAATCTATTGGCTATTACTTCATGTGTCAGGGAATCCAATGATTCCTGCAAGTTTTGAAATACTACAACAGTCTTATTAATAATTTTTGATGTTCATGAGTCACTTGCCGTAACTGCCATGCACTATCAGTTGTGGGCACAGTCAGCGATGGAACCACCTTCTGTTTCTTGGGTCTTCTCCTTTGTGTCAAGGATCTGTTCCATCTCTCTCCAATGGACAAGACGAATATAGCTCGGTGGCACCCTTCTGATTCCTTCTTCATCTGTAGAGATATAAGCAAACCTCCCCCAAACAGTTAACCTATCTGGTCCCTTTCATTTACCATTTTCTGAATCTCTCCATATCACCTGGCAATTATCTAAAGACAGTGGAGCTGTTCACACTGGACACTGCCCTTCCAGTGGGTTGTAAAACCTGTCTGGCAGAGCCAGTGCATCTTTGTCAAAAATCAAAATGTTAATAGTGTAAAGAGCTAAATTTAGAAGTTCTCTTGGGTTACCTGTGGTTCCCTCTCTCTTTTATTCATTTATTTTTTTTATTTTGGAGGAGTGTCTTGATATCTCCGTTTCTCCTCTCTACTATTGTCTGTCCTTGAGAATTAAAGAATATGCCAGTGGTGTGTAAAATCTGATACTATGCACAAAAGTGTGCAAAATGTTTAGAAATATATGCAGGTCCATTATTTGGTTTTATTGCTTGTGGTACACCCATAATTGCAAAATCTTATATAAGGAATTCAGTGACCACTTGGGCTGTCTCTTTTGCTGCTGGTATTGCAAAAGTGAATCTTGAAAAAGTGTCTACCACAAGATGGATAAAAGACAGATGACCAAAAGATTTATAATGGGTCACATCCATTTGCCAAATTTCATGAGGTCTTAAACCACGAGGGTTCTTCCCTGGAGGGAGCATAGGAGTGTGGAAAGGAAGGCAAGAAGTACAGGCTTTTACTATGCTCCTAACTTCCTCTTTTGTTATCCCAAATTGCAAAGTAAAGCTCTAGCAGCCCCATGATATTTACAATAAGATTCTTGGGCCGCCTGAAATAAAGGAGTATCAGTGTATTATTTTAGCATTTCTCTGACTTCTCCACTATGCTCCCACTTTGGATACTTCCCTTTCTTCCTTCTTTCAGTTCCTTTTTGTGTACTCTCTTCTAATTGGATTATGAGCTCCTTGAGGATGAGAACTATCTTTCTGTGTTTGTGTTTGTGTGTGTGTGTGTGTTTGTGTGTGTGTGTGTGTTTGTATTTCCAGCCCTTAGTACAATGCCAGGCACAAAGTAGACACTAATAGCTAAGTGACTATTATTAACTATTGGTTTCAAAAGATAAAAAGAAAAAAAAATCATAGCTAGACATATTATCTATAAGTAATACATTTCACATCTTTGACCTTCAGTTTGTTCATCTATGAAATTAGGATGAAGAAAAATATGTTCCCTCCTTTGTATGGTCCTTGTGAAGAAGGCATTATGGAAATGTTAGTGATACTTATTTGAGAAGAGCTGCATGTCATTACCTTTGTGAGTACTGTCATTTAATTTTAGAACAATTAGATCCCTTCTCATTTCTACCTCACTCCTCTACCATATAAGAGATGTCTTTTGATTTGAAACACAAGGAAGTGATGGGATCATTCTAATACAAAGGAGAATAATTTATAAGGAGTGTAATGGGACTAAGTGAGGTGAATGATCCTCTGTACTGTGATGTGTTGGATTATAGTTTACAAAATGCCTTGCTGTAATCAGGAAAACACTTCTTTCCTTCACATACCAGCCCTGTACTCCAAAGTAATAGCAATTGCAGGGAGCATAATCATCTTTTTAGTTTAAGCAATCATACTTGTGTGGAATCATGGAGCCCAACATGATATAACAAAATGTAATAATGCACTAACATTGAAAATAGAACAAATTAATTTGGGATTTGCAATTTACCACAATTCAACTAGCACTATTACTTTAATAGTGGATATTCAATTTGAATTTTACAAAATTTTAGAAAAAAGGGTTGAGTGTCAACTCAAAATCAGTCATTTTCATTTTTTAAAAAAAAAACATTTCTCATCAGCTTAGAGTACTGTTTGTCACCTGGCAGGTAATAATTTCATCTCCGAACCCTTAGTTTCCCTGAATATTTTTTCTTCTCAAAGAATATATTAAATCAGAAGAACACAACATTTTATGTTAATGCAATCTTTATAAAGTCTTAGATAAAATTTCAAGTGCTGATAATTATGAAGAGCCTAGTGGAGGATTTGAAAAAAATTGGGTTTCCTTTTTGACTTTGTTTTAAATTAAACAGGGAGTAAGGAAAAGGAACTCTGACTATGAGTTTATTAGTTGTGGGCCATTTGAAATAACAGTTTTGTGTCTTCTAACTTTATTCCATTTCTGTGGGGTCATATTTCCAAAGTTTTCATTTCCTAAAAGTTTCAAATTTAGTCTTTGCATTTATTATATCCATTTGTGGTATTTTAGACCTAAAATGTCAACAATGTATTTTAAATATGTAAACCAATTAAAATATATTTGCTTTGTTACTTTCCCCCTATGTCTAATAATTTTGAAGTCATAAACTAAACATAGAATCTGATTTCAGATCTCTCTCTCTCTTGATAAATTCAGAACCACAAAATTTGTAAAACATGGCAACTTTTAAGATTAGAGAGTAAAATTCATTAATCAAGCTTTGGGATAGCTACAAGAATTACTTTCTTCCACGTATTGATTTAGATAAATCATTTAAATGGACAGAGATGTCCTTGTCTTTGTTTGTTTACCTTATATGACTAGACATACATTTTCTTAAAATATAGGCAACAGGCAAATATAGTCACATCTTTTTCCTTTACTCTGTAACTGATTCCCATGATTCTTCATAAATATAGCAGTGACATGAACTTATGAATTAATCTGAGGCCACCTAAGATCAGTGGTCATGTACTTCTTGTAAATATTCCTACTAGAGAATATCTATAACACCAATATTTCAGTTCAGATAGGAAGTCACTTTGTCCATTTTACACTGGAATTTATATCTTCTATATAATCTGCCCTGTAACAGTTTTTTGCTGGCAACCATTCTTAGTGTTTGACTAGGTCTGTTTTTTTTTTTTTTTTTATCTTGAAAGATACAAATTTAAAAGTCTATGTCCACAGAAGTAATTCCTCATTTAATAAATAGAAAGGTCCCATGGGTAGATCAGTACAAATCCCATTTCTACTCTTGAAACAAACCAATTTAAAGTATTAGAACTATTTAATCTTGTAGAATCTTAACAATAAAAAGAGACCACCAGCTCCATATCTACAGCATGACCATCACAGAGGTAACAAACTCAGGACACATTTCCTCTCCAAACTACACTGTGACTTATTTCCATAGGACTTGCTATCATTTTATATGAACCTTTTTCACCCACTTAAGCTAAGTCTTATAGTACTATTAGTCACCCCAAAAGCTATTCCTTCCCTAAGGCCTCTTCCTATGTCAGCTGCTTCCTTCAAAAACCTCCAATTTTAGGAGGAGGAAAAGGCCAAAAATGTCTTCATTCCTTTCCAAACCACATTGTTGATTCAATTCCACAGGATTTTTTATGATACTTTTTCAACTCTATTTTATATATTGTTATACTCAATTAGAATATAGGTTCCTTGAGAGTCAGTACTGTTTTTTCTTTTTGCTTGAATTTCTATTCCCAATGCTTTACAGAGTCACAAACATAAGAAAATTTTTTTTGTTGTTTTTGTTGGTGGTATGGTTTTCATTGTTGACTCATTCTCTTTGGAGTACTTCCAGGATTGAAAACTTGGATGACCCAAGGCAATAGTTATTGGTAGAGATGGTGGTGATAGACTGGATTTACTTTATGATATTAAATCATCTAGGTAACACAATAGATAAAAATAATGGACTTGGAATCAGGAAGTCTCATCTTCAAGAGTTTAAACCTTATCTCAGATACTACCTGGGTTACCCTGGACAAGTTAATCTTGTTTGTTTAACATAGCAAAAACTAAAGTATTTTTGTCAAAAAAAAAAAAAAGAATGAATTCACACAGACTTGATTTGGACACTATTTGAAGTTAAAATATACCTCTATTCAATCTAATTTAATAAACTTTTAAGTATCTATTTTTGTCAGACATGTATATAATGTATTTCCTGCTCCCCCATTAAAAAAAAAAAAACAGCTTTTGCCCTCCAGAAAAAGTCAATTATAAATATATACAAAACAAAGTATATGGATAGTAAATGGGAAATAATTAATAGAAGAAAGGCACAGAAATTAAGATAGGTTGGGATAGGCTTCCTGGAGTATGTGTGATTTATTTGGGACTTTAAAAAAGCCAGGAACATTAGTAACCTAAGTGGAGATGAGAAAACATTCCCCGGTATGGGGTTAGGGGAGCAAAAAAGAATGCCCAGAGACAAGAAATAGAGTTCAATATTTCTGGCACAGGCTAGAGTCCAGTGTCACTCCAGAGAAGAAAAAATTTCCAGGAATAAAGTATAAGAAGACTGGAAAGGTAAACGAGGAACATAAAGGACTTTGAATGACAAGCAGAGAACTTTGTATTTGCTTCCAGAGGCAATAAGAAGTCTTTGAAGTTTATTGAGTGGAGGAGGTTACATGATCAGACTTGCACATTGGGAAAATTAGTTTAGTGTCTGAATAGAGAAAAGATTGAGACAGGGAGAAATTTGAGGCAGCCAGACTCACCAGTAGGCTATTTTAGTAATCTAGATACAAGAAAACGAGAGCCTACATTAAAGTGGTATAGTGTGAGAGAAGAGGAAGGGGTGTATTTAGGAGATGTTGCAAAAGGTAAAACTGATAGGTCTGGGAAACAGCTTAAATATAGGGGATGAGAAACAATGAGGAAGCGAAATTGACATTTAGGCTGAAAGCCTTAAGGACTGGGAGGATGGTTTTGCCCTTCACAGTAATAAGGAAGATAGGAACAGGAAATGTTTTGTGGAAAAATGAGTTTGTTTTGGGCAAATTGAGTTTAATATATCTACTGGAAATTCAATATATATCTGAAAGGCAGCTGGAGATATGAAATTAGAGATCAGCAGAAAGATTGGGTCAAAAAAGTAGGTATGAGAATCAGAGATGATATAAAGTTGATACAATACAAAGATGATAACTAAAATTGTAAACTGATGAGATCACCAAGTATATATAGAAAAGAGAACACTTAAAATATAACCTGAGGGATACCTATATGTGAAGAATATGATCTGGAGGATGATCTAACAAATGAGACAGAGGACCAGTCAGATTAGTGGAGCAAAAGCAGAAGAGAATGGTGTCCTGAAAGCCTAGAAAGAAGAGTGTAAAAAATGCTAACAGAGTGGTCAAAGATGGTTAACAATGGTTAACAACGTGGTTAATAATGTCAAAGACTGAAGAGTAGTCAAGGAGAATAACAATTGAAAAGAAAAGGACATTGAATTAGACAACTAAGAGATAATTTGAAAACTGTAGTTTTAGGGGAATGAAAAGTTTCAAAAATGGTAAAAGATTAAGAAGAGAGTGAGAGAAAATAAAGTATAGATACCAATTGTTAAATGGTCTTTTCTAGTTTAGCTACAAAAAGTAGAAGAGAAATAGTATAAGTGGTGTGTGAATATTATATGAATATTTTCCCCCAGGATAGAGGAGACATGGAAATGTATATGGACAATTGGAAATGAGGCAGAATTTTCCAAAATATATAGAGAATTGACTCCAATTTATAAGAAATCAAGCCACTCTCCAATTGATAAATGGTCAAAGGATATGAACAGACAATTCTCAGATGAAGAAATTGAAACTATTTCTAGCCATATGAAAAGATGCTCCAAGTCATTATTAATCAGAGAAATGCAAATTAAGACGACTCTGAGATACCACTACACACCTATCAGATTGGCTAGAATGACAGGGAAAGATAATGCGGAATGTTGGAAGGGATGTGGGAAAACAGGGACACTAATACATTGTTGGTAGAACTGTGAATACACCCAACCATTCTGGAGAGCAATTTGGAACTATGCTCAAAAAGTTATCAAACTGTACATACCCTTTGATCCAGCAGTGTTACTACTGGGCTTATATCCCAAAGAGATCATAAAGAAGTGAAAGGGGGAGCCAAGATGGCGGAGAACCCGCTTTCGCTCTTTTTACCCTCTTTATCAATATTAATGAGCCTCAAAAATTCTTGATCCAATTGAAAGATAAGAAGTGAACAACTCACCAAAAAAAAATTGCAGTCTCCCAAAAAGGTTGGTTCCAAAAGGGGGGGATCCGGGCAACTGGGGAGAGAAATTAGGGTTCCGAGGAGAGTCTCAAACGAGGGTAAGGCAGATCTCAGAAAGGCAGCCCCAACCCGCGTAAGGGGCTTTTCCTTGGGAGGGATCCTGCAGGGGAGGACGCAGCCCGGGTTAGCCTCCAATCCAAAGGGGGGAGCCGGCTTGGGCCATAGAGTTTTCCAGGGCCAAGCATCAGGCAGAAATGCTGGGCAGAGTTTGGGCTGTCTGCGTCGGGGTCTGCGCCAGCTCTAATTACAGTCCCACAAGAGGCTCCAGCCCGGGTGACACTTTCACCACTTGCCCCAGCCAGGGGCGAAATCCACCAGCCCTCTGCAGTTTGAAGTCAGCCAGTGCTGAACCCCTCCTGGGGGAAGGGAAAACCCAAGAGCACTCCCATCCTCAGAGCCAGAAATCGGTTTAATCTCCCCATTCTAAAGGAAGCTGGTAACCCCTTGCCTGGAGACCCCCAAAGGTTTCAAACATGAATAAAAAGATGAAAAGAACAATCGACAGCTTTATGCAGAAAAGGCAGGTCAAAAACCTGAAGAGACCCCAAAAGCAAAATGATCAGACTCTCCTCCTTTAAATAATGCCCTCATAGAAGAGGCCATTAAAAGTCTCAAAAGAGAAAGAAGATAAATGGGGAAAGGAAAGAGAAGCCTTTTAAGAGCAACAACTTCCTGAAATAAATTGGAAAAAGTTAAAAAATTCTCAGGAAGTGCAGGGAAACAAAATTAGTGAATTGAAAAGAAAAAATTCACTAAAAAAAAATTAGTGAAATGGAAAAAAATTCCAAGACCAAAACAATACATTCAAAACCAAATAACATAAGAAAGAAGTAAAAAAGCTAATGAAGAAAATAATTTTTTTAAAAATTAGAACTAAAAATTGAAACTAATGATGAGACAGCAAGAATCAAACAAAAACAAAAAAATGACAAACTGGAAAACCACAATTTCTAATTTCAAAACGACAGACTTGGAAAATAGATCTAGGAGAGATAATCGAGGATTATTGGACTTTCCGAAACTATGATGAAAAACGAGCCAGATACTATTTTCCAAAGAAATCAAAAGAACTGCCCAGATTATTGAACAGAAGGTAAAATAGGCCTTGAAAGAATTCATCGAAATTCTGAAAGAAACCTAAAAAAAAACCCCAAAATATTGTGGCCAAATTTAGAACTAAGATTAAGGAAAAAATTTTACAAGCAGCCAAAAAAACCATTTAAATAGAGGTGCCACAATAAGGATCACCCAAGATCTGGCTGCCCTTAATTAAAGGAAAGAAGGGCCTGGAAATGATATTCAAAAGGCACAAGAACTTGAGATGCAGCCGAATAAACTACCCAGCTGTTTAATTTTCCCAGGAAGAAATGGACATTTAATGAAACAAATGTTCCATTTTTCAAGAAACCAGAACTAAAAAAAAATTTGATCTCCAAGCATAGAACCCAAGAGATGCAGAAAAGGAAAAAATAATCTTGAGAATTGTATTTTGTTGTGGATATACAAAAGAATACATTAAATTTGATTGTACATATAACATGAAAAAGGGAAGTAGATAGGGAAAAGGGATGAGGCAGAAAAGGTGGGAAGGAGGGATAAAAAGAGGGAAACCAATCCACAAAGAGGCTAAAGAAATTTATCAATCTGAGGGAATTTAGAGAGGGGAGGAACAGTGAATTCCCCCTGAGGGCCAAAGAAAAAAATTGGCATTTGTTTTAGAGAAAATTTTCTCGCCCATTAAAACGGGGAGGGAAAAGGAAAAGAAAAAAGAAATAAGGGAAGAAGGGGAAAGACCAAAGGGGGGGAGGAATTATAAAGAGGATAAGTATGAAAGAGGGGGTACATAAGTTTAAAAGGGGAAAGGGTAGGAAGAATAAGTAAAGACAATCGGGGTTTTAGGAGGCAGGAAAAAGATTTAGTAATTTAACCGTAAATGTAATGGGATGAACTCCCATAAAGAGGAGGGATAGAATGGATCAAAGTCGAACCCTACAATATGTTGTTTAAAGAAACAATCTAAAGAGGGGGATGCATATAGAGTAAAAGAAAAGGTTTGAGAAAATCAATGTCAGGGAGCAAAAATAGGGGCAATCCTTATCTCAATCAAGCAAAAGTAAAAATTGATCTAATTAAAAGAGATAAGGAAGGAAACACATCCTGCTAAAGGGTAGATAAACAACGAAGAATATCAATAAAACATATATACCATGGATGGCACTAACTTCCTAAAGGAGAAGAAGAGAGTTAAAAGAAGAAATAGAAACAAAACTGTAATAGTAGGGAGATCTCAACCTTGCACTCCCGAAATTAGACAAACAAACCACAAACAAAAAGAAAGAAATTAAAGAAGTAAATAAATATTGAAAAATTAGGTTGGGATCTTTGAGAAAATTGAATGGAATAGAAGAAAATTTTCCCAGCAGTTCATGGAACCATTCAAAATTGACCATATTTAGACATAAAGACCCTTTAATTAAAGGAAAACAGAAATAGTAAATGCTTTTAGATCATGATGCAAAAAACTAATTCAACAAAAAAGTTAGGGGAAATAGGACCAAAAGTAATTGGAAACAAACAATCTCATCTTTGAAGATTGAAGAGCAAATTATAGATAAAAATTTCACTAAGATAAGACAATGATGAACATCATACCTTTTTGGGATGCAGCCAAAGGGTTTAAGAGGGAATTTTATATCCTTAGAGGCTTACTTGAATAAAAAAAAAAGAAAGATTAAGAATTGGGTTAACTAAAAAAACTAAAAGACCAAATTAAAAAACCCCAATCAAATACTAAATTGAAATTTAAAATTAAAAGGAGAAAAAAATTTGAAAAAAAAACTATTGAGCTAATTAATAAAAACTAAGAGTTGGTTCTTGAAAAAGCAATAAAATAGATAAGTTTTGAAATCTGATTAGAAAAAGGAGGGAGGAAAATGAAATTAAGTCAAAAAAAAAGGAGAACTTTCCACCAATGAAGAGGAAATTGAGAAATAATAAGGAGTTATTTTTCCAACATGCCAATAAATTTAAACCAAGGGAAATGAACTTCCCAAAAAAGATTCCCAGACTAAAGAGGAAGAAGTAAATTGTTGAATAGTCCCATTTCAGAAAAAAATAGAAAAAAGGATAAACAACCCCAAAAAAATCCCCAGGCCAGATGGTATATTGGGAATTTTACCAAACATTTAAAGAACAATTGGGCCCAATCTATAAAATTATTTGATAAAATAGGGAAGAAGGAGTCCACCAAATTCCCTTCAGAACAGAATTATGATCCTAAACCAGGTAGGCCAGAGAAAGAAAATTATAGACCAATCTCCCTATGAATATTGATGCTAAAATCTTAAATAAGAAAGCAAAAGATACAAAAATTATTCCAAGATAATACACAGATAAGTAGGATTTATACCAGGAATGCGGCTGGTTCAATAAGGAAAACTATCAAAAATTTGGCCATGTCAATAACCAAAAACAAACCATATGATCACCAATAGATGCAGAAAAAGCATTTGATAAATCCAACATCCATTCCTATTAAAACACTTGAGAGTAAGGAAAAATGGACTTTTTCAAAATAACAGCAGCACTATTTAAACCATCAGTAAGCATCATATGTAATGGAACAAACGCAAACCATTCCCAATAAGACTGAGGAAACAAGGTTCCCACTATCACCGCATTTAATATTTATTAGAAACACTAGCTTACAAAAAGCGAGAAAGAGATTAAAGGAATAAGAAAGGGCAATGAGGAAGCCAATTATCACTCTTTGGATGACATGATGGATTTAGGAACCCCAGAGATTCTCTAAAAGTTTTAGAAATAATACCTTTTAGCAAAGTGGTGGTTATAAAATAAACCCAATAAGTCATCAGTTCTATATATCATAAAAAATCCAACAGTCAGAGTTGGAAAATTCCATTTTAATACTGATAATATAAAATATTTAGGAATCTACCAAGGAAAATCAGAAACTTTAGGCAAAATTAACAACCACTTTTAACACAAATTAAGTCTGATCAACCCAATTGAAAATATTAAATGCTCTTGGATAGGGCGAGCAAAATAATAAAGATGACAAATTACCAAACTAATCTATTTATTTAGGTATACCAATCAGACCAAAAAACTATTTTAATGACCAGAAAAATAAAAAAAAGTTCTTGGAAAACAAAAGGTCGAATTTAAGGGAATTAATGAAAACATCAAATGATGGTGGAGGTACCAGATCTAAAACTTACATAGAGCAGCAGTTACCAAAACTATTTGGATTGGCTGGAAAGATTGTTGATCAGTGGAATAGATTAGGTTCAGGATAAAAACAGTCAAAAATATAAACCATCTTTGAAAACCCAAAGATCCCAGCTTTTGGGATAAGAACTTTACTGTTTGATAAAATTGTGGGAAAATTAAACTAATATAGAAACTAGGATTGATCCATACTTAACGCCGTACAAAGATAAGGCCAAAAGGGTTCAGACCAGTAAAAAGAATGAAATTATTAATAAATTAGAGGAACATAGGATAGTTTACCCCTCGACCTGTGGAAGGGAAGGTTTTTAACCAAAAGAACTAGATAAGATCACAAAATAAAAATTTCATTATACCAAACTGAAAAGATTTGTACAAACAAAACCAATAACAAGATTAGAAGGGAAGCAAAAACAAAAATTTTTACAGTCAAAGGTTCTGATAAATTTTTCCAAAAATATAGAGAATTAACTCTAATTTATAAAAAATCAAGCCATTCTCCAATTGAAAAAATGGTCAAAGATATGAAAGACAATTTCAGATGAAGAAATTGAAACATTTCTAGTCATATGAAAAGATGTCCAAGTCATTAAATCAGAGAAAGCAAATTAAGACAACTCTAAGATACTACTAACACCGTCAGATTGGCTAAAGACAGGAAAAAATAAATGATTTTGAGGGGATGTGGGAAAACTACATTGATTCATTGTTGGGGAGTTGTGAACGAAAACTTTGGAGAGTAGTTTAACTATGTCAAAAGTTATCAAACGGCATACCCTTTGATCCAGCAGGTTTACTATTATATCCCAAAGAGATTATAAAGAAGGAAAGGGACCTGTTTGCACGAATTTTGGGCAGCCCTTTTGTGGTTAGAAACTGGAAACGAATGGATGTCCATCAGTTGGAGAATGGCTGAATAAATTGTGGAAAAAATGGAATATTACTTTTGTAAGAAATGACCAACAGGATGATTTGAGGCCGGAGAACACAGAACTGATGCTGAGGAAATACAGGACCAGGAGATCATTATATACTTAAAAAATACTAGATGATGACCAGTCCTGATGATCAGGCCATCCCGCAACGATCAACCAAATTTTCTAAGGAGCAGGAACTGAACTAGCTATACCCAGAAAAGAACTCTGGGATATAAAAACCATTACATTGAATTCCCGTCCCTATATTTACACACCTGTTTTTTTCTTCAAAGCTAATTGTACAAAATTCAGAGTCACCCTTTTTTGTGAAAAATGTTGTGTCATGATACTTATTGTGTATCTGTTATATTTTTAAATATTTAAATCTACTTATCCCCATTTAGGGAGGGGGGGGGGAGGGGAAAATTGAACAAGAGGTTTGGCAATTAACTGAAAGTTACCCATGTATATCCTTAAATTTTATTAAATAAAAAAAAAAAAAGAAAGTTATAATTATACCAACTCAACTAAAATTTTAAGGTCTAAGGTTTTGAAACCCAATCTTGATTAGTAAGCTATAAATACTATATAATATTTTAAAATCACAAATTAGAATTTTTATGAAAATGTATACTTATTATCACCAAGGGACATAAAATTTTTGATATAATTTTCTAAATACATTACATAAAATAATACTTTTATTAAAAAAAAGAACAAATATAAACTGAAAGATATCAAACATTATACAAATTAGAGATAAAAAAGACTTTTATATTAGGAAAAGTTTGAATTGTTTGAGTACAATTTAATTTATTTCTAACTGACTTTGGACAAATAGCAAATTCCTAACGGGCAGTATGATTAAATTTTATCCATCATGTTTAACTATGAAACAGGTATTAGGTAAAGTTATATATAATTCTTTCTATCTTTAACTTTTTAAAATATAAAAAGCTTTTTTCCCTCAAAACAAGCAATATTAAATGCAAGATGAATACTTTAAATCAAAGGAATAAATATTCTTTTTTTCCACCCCACAAACCTAAAAAAAAAAAAAAAAAAAAAAGTGAAAGGACCTTAAAAGAATGTTTTGGGTTTAGTATGACCAAAATGGAAACCGAGGGATGCCCATCAATTGGGAATGGTTGAATAAATTTTGAATAGAAAATGGAATTTTATTTTTGAAGAAATACCAAGAGGATACCAGAAAGGGGAGACTTAAAAACATGTTGAGGAAAGCAGGGCCAAAGATTATATATTAAAACAATATATAAGATACTAAAATGACCGGCCATCCTCAGAAGAGATGAACCAAATCAATTCCAATGGAGAAAACACTGAACCAGCTACGTCCAGCAAAAGAATTTGGGAGATCAAAACCATTTAATTAATTCTAACCCATTTTTGCCCACCTGATTTTACCTTTCACAGGCTAATTGTCAAATTTTCGAGTCTGATTCTTTTTTACAGCAAAATAACGGTTTGGTCATGTTACTTATTGTGTATTAATTTATATTTTAATATCTTTAAACTACTTATCCTGCCATCTGGGGGAGGGGGTGGGGGGAGGGGAATAATTAGAACAAGAGGTTTGGCAATTGTCAATGCTGTAAAGTTATCCATATATATAACCTGTAAATAAAAGGCTATTAAAAAAAAGGAAATTGGGCAGAATTTTATGAAAAATGAGATAGAAAAGCAGAGTGGGCAGTCTGTTAAAGAAGAGAGACTGGAATGGGACTATATTTTAAAATAAAATCTTAGATTCTTTGGGAACAGGCAGGATGATTCTAAACATCATTCACAAATTTTAATTAGCTATTTTTTTAAAACAACTATTTTACAAGCCTAAACATCCTTTAAAAATTCTTAGTGAGGCCATGATAGGAATTTCAAATTTCACATATGTACACCCAATACATATAATAGAACTTGGTAGAATTTGCCTTAGAGCGACCATGGTGAAAAATCAAGAAGACTTGGTACAGAATGGGGGTTCTCCTGAAACAACCTGAGAAGACCTGAAGAAGGAAACCAGGCTGGGATTTATGTGTTTGAAGTGCAGACACCTCTGGGTTACCTCTGCAGAAATATCTAATGAGGATCCCTCAGGCTAGCAGGGTGTGACTGGAACTGATGCAGGAACTACAGAAACTTTCACCTCCCAGACGCTTTATGAGAGGAAATGGGAGTCCAGGAAGACTGAGTGAAGCTCAGCTGATTGGTAACACCAGGCCCAGCTGTGCTGGCTTCAGACACTTGCAGGAGAAGGAAGCTCTTGGTTTAGAGTTCCTGGTCAGGAATATATAGCAGCTCTTTAAGGAACTTCAAGAACAAGTGAGAAAGCATCCAGGTAAGATTTATATCTTGCATGTCCACTTTCATAGCGGACTTCCAGGTCATATTTTTTATGGAAATTCAAAGGCAGATAGCCTTCTCACCATGTTAACCAATACTTCTTTATTTCAATCAGCCCAAGAATCTCATACCATCAATTTGCAATAACAAAAGAGGGAACTAGGAGCATGGTAAAAACCTGTACAGCTTGCCTTCCTTTCCACACTCCAATGTTCCCTCCAGGGAAGAACCCTTGTGGTTTGAGACCCAACGAAATTTGGCAAATGGATATGACTCATTATAAATCTTTTGTTCATTTGTCTTTTATCCATGTTGTAGTAGACACCGTTTCAGGAATTACTTTTGTAATACCAGCAGCAAAAGAGACAACCGGAGTGCTCATTGAATTATTTATACAACCTGCCAGAAGGGCAGTGTCCAGTGCAAGCAGCTCCCAATATCTTTAGATAATCACCAGATGATGTAGAAAGATCCAGAAAGTGGTGAACGGAAGGGACCAGATAGGTTAACTACTTGGGGGAAAGGTTTGCTTGTATCTTTACAGATGGAGAAGGAATTGGATGGATGCCAATGAGCTAAATCCACCTTCTTCATCAGAAAGGGACAAAAATAGAGAAAATGCTCAAAGAAAAGAGGAAGATCCAAGAAACATTTACATGTGAATTCTACCAAACTTTAAAAGAACAATGAATTCCAATATTACATAAACTATTTGAAAAAACAGGGAATGAAGGACTCTACCAAACTCCTTTTATGATACAGATATGGTACTGATACCTAAACCAGGTAGAATGAAAACAGAGAAAGAGAATTATATTCCAATCTCCCTAATGAATATTGATGCAAAAAATGTAAAACAAAATATTAGCAAAGAATAATTTCTTTCAGGATAATACATCATGACTAAGTAAGATTTATAACAGGAATGTAGGGCTCATTGAATATTAGGGAAATTATTAGCATAATTGATTATCTCAATAGATAAAGGAAAAGTTATTTGATAAAATCCAACACCCATTCCTATTAAAAACACTAAAGAGGAGAGGAATAAATGGACTTTTCCTTAAAATAATCAGTAGCATCTCTTTAAAACCATCAGCAAGCATCATATGTAATGGGAATAAACTAGAACCATTCACAATAAGATCAAGGGTGAAACAAGGTTGCCCATTATCACCATTCTTATTAAATATTGTATTAAAAATGCTAGTCTTGGCAATAAGAGAAGAAAAAGAGATTAAAGGAATTAGATTAGGTAATGAGGAAACCAAATTATCACTCTTTGCAGATGATATGATGGTATACTTATTAAGCCCCAGAGAATCACATAAAAATCTATTAGAAATAATCCACAACTTGAGCAAAGTTGCAGGAGACAAAATAAATCCACATAAATCATCAACATCCTTATACATCACTAACAAAGTACAATAGCAAGTGATACAAAGAGAAATTCCATTTAAATAATTGTTGATAATATAAAGTATTTGGGAATTTATCAGCCAAGAAAAGCAAGGAATTATATAAGCAAAACACAAAACACTTTCCATACAAATAAAGTCAGATCTAAGCAATTGGAAACATCAAATGGTCTTGAATACATCAAGCAAATATAATAAAGATGACGATACTCCCTAAACTAATCTATTTATTTAGTGTTATACCAATCCAACTCCCAAGACACTATTTGACTGACCTAGAAAAAATAACAGCAAAATTCATCTGAAAGAACAAAAGGTCAAGAATTTGAAAGGAATTAATAAAGATAAAAGCAAATGAATGTGTGGGCCTGGACGTACCAGATCTAAAACAATATTATAAAGCAGTGGTCATCAAAACCATTTAGTACTGACTAAGAAATAGAGAAGTTGATCAGTGGAATAGGTTAGGTTAACAAAACAAAACAGTCAATGACTATAGCAATGTAGTATTTGACAAACCTAAAGGCCCCAGATTTTGGGATAAGAATTCACTATTTGACAAAAAGCTGCTGAGCAAATTGGAAACTAGTATGATAGAAACTAGGCATAGCTCCACACCTAACCTCATATATCAAGATAAGGTCAAAATGGGTTCAGGATCTAGACATAAAGAATGCTATTATAAACAAATTAGAAGAGCATAGGATAGTTTACCTTTCAGGTTTGTGGAGGAGGAAGAATTTCATGACCAAAGAAGAACTAGAGAACATTATTGATCACAAAAGAGGTAATTTTGATTATATTAAGTTAAAAAGTTTTGATACAAACAAAACTAATGCAGAATAGATTAGAAGGGAAGCAATAAACCAGGAAAAATGTTTTTTACATCCAAAGGATCTGATAAAGGCCTCATTTCTAAAACATATAGAGAATTAACTCTAATTTATAATAGTTCAAGCCATTCTTCAATTGATAAATGGTCAAAGTATATAAACAATTTTCAGATGAAGAAATTGAAAATATTTGTAATCACCTGAAAAAGTGCTCCAAATTACTATTGTTCAGAGAAATACAAATTAAGACAACTCTGAGATACCACTATACACCTGTTAGATTGGCTAACATGACAGGAAAAGTTAACAATAAATGTTGGAGGAGATGTGAGAAAACTGGAACACAATACATTGTTGATGGAATTGTGAATACATCCAGCTATTTTGGAGAGCAGTTTGGAACTATGCCCAAAAAGTTATCAAACTGTGCATACCCTTTGACCTAGCAGTGTTTCGACTGGGATTATATCTCAAAGAGATCATATGGGAGGGAAAGGGACACACATGTGCAAAAATGTTTGTGGTAGCCTTTTTTTATAGTAGCAAGAAACTGGAAACTGAGTGGATGCCCATAAATTAGAGAATAGATAAATAAATTATGGTATATGAACGCTGTTAAATACCATTTTTCTGTAAGAAATGATCATCAGGATGATTTCAGGGAAGCTACATGAACTGAAGCAAAAGGTGAGGGAAGAAGACAAAGGAGAAAGAATCCTTGAGTAGGAGGAGGTTAAGTAGTAGCAAGAAAAATTATGAAGTATAATTTAATTAAAAACTCAGCAAAGATAGGAAAAACATGTATGTATGTGGGGTATTTGTTAGTGTGAATGTGTGTGTGTATATATCTACATATATATACATACATATATATTTTTTTAACTGTAGCTTGCTTGAAGTGGTAGAGGTGATAAAAGGGGGAAAAAGAATAAAGTAATTAAGGTGCACAGCAGAGAACCAAAAAACAGTTTGCAAGGAAGTAAAAAAATGGTCATTCATGAATATAATTTCTTATATTAATATATATATATATATGTTTCTGGATTATTGATCAAATTTTTTTAATAAATTTTGAATCCTCCCTGATGTTCTTCTAGGCACATGAAAATGTTTTTTGTTTTTCATTATTTTGTTTTGTATTTTTCCTGATTTTTCTTATTATTTTTTAAAATAAAATAAATATTAAAAAATAAATTCATATGTAAGTAGCAATTGAACAAGATGATCAGTAAAACTGTTTCCGACTTTGATATTATGAGATTTTATAATAATATTGAGTTGTGATACATCTAAGTTTCTCCTGAATGAAGATTGCTAATCAGAATACTTGAAAAATAAACTCACTTTATATTTTGCAAGGAGAAGATAAAAGAACCCAAGTTAAAGAACTCTCTCACTTAATTTATTGGGTAAGCCATATTAAGCTATTTTAAATATCTTTGGAGAACTTTAGGGAAATAAATGCATTTGATTTGTCAAAAGATCAAGGAAAGCATTAGTTACTGCCTAAAATGTATTCATCAAGCGGCTTTTAAAAATCAAATTAAAGCAGAATCTAGATAATGATAAAGGAGTTTCCCCTCATAAAATCAGTACTGTTGCTCCCAGTTTTATACCAAATGATAAAAGGAAATATGGTCTTGTCCCTCAATCTACTAAAGATTTATTATATAATGTAAATATGTATTATTATTATTATTATCACCATCATCATTATCATCTTCATCATCATCTAATAAAGCATTATCTGGTATAAGTGTTTCCTGGTTAAGAAGCTCTGTTATGGAAAAAGAGTTTTCTTAAGAGACAAAATTAATTCAATGAATATTAATGAAATGCTCATAATATGCATGATATTAGGCTGCGCAAAAGGAATAAAGAAATTATGAAACAGTCCTCTAGGTTCTTACAATTTTCTCCAGAGTAGATAGAGTATTGTCCTAATACCAAAGCAGGGTTAAAGAGGCAAAAATCAAGGTGTCCCACAAGACCTCTTGAAGATAGTGTGACTTGAGCTGATCGTTGAAGGGAGATAGGGATTTCAAAAGATAAAAGGCAGAACATTACTGATATTGGGTGCAATCATAGAATGGACAGATAATGAGTGATCTATTATGTGTGTGTGTATATGGATATAAATATGTATATGTATGTGTATATATATATATATATATAGTATTCTACCACTATCCTTTGACAGTAACTCAAAAGTAATCTTGAAATGTCAAAGGCTATGATTGGCAGAATGCATGTTTTTGAGAACCATGAGCATTTTCAAGTTGCAGAAAGTATTTTTGTTGTCCAAACCATAAAACATTAGTTCAAAAAGACTCAATACTGGCTTGGCCAGGTGATGACTGGGGATAAAAAATGATTTAGGATTACTTCCAAATAAAACACAAGGAGATTGAAATCAGAATTCATTTAGTTATTTTGGCAAACTTTAACAATCTTTTGCTTCCTTGAGAGACTTCTGAATGTCCTGAATGCTAGAATACCAGGGGTGTTTTTTTTTGTGTGTGTGTGCTTGCTTTTAAGAAAGACCATACACACACACACACACACACACACACACACACACACACACATGTCTTTCTGGATTCAATCCACTTATTCTCCATTTACCCACCCAGTAAACAGACTAAACATACGGGGGCTCTGGTAAAACTTGAGGAGACAACTTTGATTAATCACCTGACTTAAGTTATTAATAGTTCCTTCTTAGTCTCTTCACCCAAATAAAAACTGAATCCCTGACTGCTGAAAAAACAAACAAACAAACAAAAAAGTTCTCCTTTCCTAGCACTCAGTTAATCATTTATATTCACTTCCAATGCCCCACTCCAGATCTGTTTACCTCTTCTGAAACTCACACTTCATAATTTAGCAAACTTTCTTTTATTTTATACTCCTTCCTCCCGTGACACTTCTTTTAGTGATTTGAGTCTTAGCTCTCTCCAGAAGGCACTGCCTTCCTGTCTCTTACTATCTATTCTTTTTCTCAAGTCCAGGGACTTGATGGTCTCATTCAGGGACTTCAATCTTGTTTCTATTTGACATATTTAGACTCCCCTTCTACATCATTCAATGATCACTCTTCCTTGGGACACAGGTAGCTCTAAAAGAAGCTCATATGACAAGCTGGAAATCCAGACATTTTCTTAGGTCTCCACTAACTTTCAAAGACTAAAACTCTCTAAAAGAAAAACATGCATTAACTCTTTCTGCAATCCTAAAATCCAAGAAGCCTAACAAAAGTAGCTTTGGAATTAAAAGTAAGGAAAGTAAGGAACATTTGTGAAACCAAGCTGAGAAAGTAACTTCATCTTTCTCAGCTTCAGTTTCCTCATCTACAAAGTGGAGATAATAACTATATGCAACTCGCACATTATTAAGATTATTGCAAGACTCAAATGCAAGTCTTTTGCAAACCTTTTGGTGGGATATAAATTTAGTTATTATTGACAAAATTAATATCATTCTAAGTGATTTAGAATGAATAAGTTTAAACAAACCATGTTCAATCTATATAGTTACTATAGAGAATAACCTTATGAATATGGTCTCAGACTTACTGGGAATTAGCTGACAGTGTTTAATAGAAGGAAATATGTTTTTGTTTGCTTTATTTTTTAATAATGATAATAAAAGGCATAGGTTTATCTACTGATTATTCAGAGATGAAAAAAGTAAGTTACTGTACCAAATAAATCAATTTAAAATGCCAGAAATCTTACTGATTTTAAAGTAATTGTGTTTGTCTGAAAATTCTTATTATTTTTGGCCCAAGATAATAAATCTTTAAAAGAATTGATAGGAAAATCCAATAAGGGTCCTTCCTCATAAATTAATAATAATTAATAATTGATAAACATTATCAGTATAAATAACTAAACTGGAGTGGGGAGGATTACTATGGGAAGACAAGAAAAATGAAGTCATTTAAAAAATTCCCTGCCAGTGAAATGGAGACAATTTTCACACACCATTATCAGCACAATTTGAGATATTCAAAGGAGTCTCTTTCATATGGAAGCAAGCAGCAGGTTCTTTAACACTGCCTTGGATTCCAATCTAGTTTGCCTTTGAAGACTTCAAACCCACTGCAATGTTCTATAATTCAGATTTCAGTGGAGGCCCATGGAAAAGAAATTGCATCTTGGGGAGTAGGAGAGATGCTTTCCAGAGATAAGAATTTAATAATGAGCAAGTTGCTTCCCTTGTATTTAATATCTCATCAGGTGTTTGTCAAAGAGATAGCTACTTCAAGTATTCCCTACCAGTCAAACTTCTGAATTGTGAACCTCAAACTAGTCAGTGCTGTGTTCCTAAAGGTAAAGACTTTTATTTATGAAATGATGCCATAATCATTGTGAATTTTGGATAATTAGGAGAACAAAATGTAGTAAGGGGCCACCTACAATCCAAGGAAAAAGTATGTTATTTTTAAGAATTCCTCAGTAACAACTTAAATGAGAAGAACAATAAACAGCAAAGCATTTATGAAGGACTTTTGCAGAATTATAAATTATAAACAAGCAAGAGAAGAAACATCCTACTACTTCTCTGTAGATATAGCAATTCAATAAGTATAGCACACTGCATGTATTTTTCAGACTGCTTGATATATCAGTTGGTTTTGATGATTTTTTTCTCTTTTACATTAGGGAAAAAGTATATATGATCTAATACACTGGGAAAGAAAAGGTAAAAAGTGTACTTGAAGAAATTTAAGCAATATAAAAAAATCAAAATTATTTTTAAAAACCCACCTTTGGACTTTGATGATTGTTCTATCAAAAATATGGCCAAATTGCTATGATTATTAGTTATCATATCACTGGTAAATTGTTTCAGCTCTCTAAGACTCAATTTCCTCCTTTAAAAGGTCATAATTGTATTTTCCCCATTCACTTCATAAGTTGCTGTGAGAAAAACCTATTGTAAACCTTAAACTCTGATGAAATATAAGTGATTATTAACATGCAAAATAGAAAAGTATTTGGACACAATGTATGCTGTAAATCTTTAAATGGTTAATGTTTATGCAATGCTCATTGTTTACATACTATTACATAAAGATAAGCCTGAGGTTGCTATTACTATTCCAATGGATCTTAAATTAGGTAATATTCTACCAAATTAGAAAGGATTCAAATTTGCCTGTATACCTTCTGGGAAAGTACCTTTCTTCTTTACCTGTTAGGGATCAAGAATATTTTTATTTAACTATTGATAGTTTTCATTTCTTCTTCTGAAAATGATATCTTCATATTCTTTAACAATTTATCAATTAGGAAAGAATCTTTATTTATTTATATTAATAAATTTGACTCAATTATCTACATATTTGAGAAATGAAACATACAGGGGGAAATGACTTGAATTTTGTCTTAATTTTCTACTTTTCTTTTATTTTTGAGTACATTGTTTTTGGGTTTGTGTATAAGCTTTTTAATTCAATGTGATCAAAATTATCCATCATATCTCTAAGGGATTCAATTGTTTCTTTAGTCATATATATTTTTAAATTTATTTATCTTATAGGGTAATTAAAAATAAACAATTCCCCCCTTAAGTGCTTGTAACTTCCTTTATATTAGTATAATATATATATATATATTTATATAAATTATATATATATAATTTATACTAATATAAAGGAAGTTACAAGCACTTAAGGGGGGAATTGTTTATTTTTAATTACCCTATAAGATAAATCAGATATACTTTTTGAACTTATTTTGTTATATGGAATGAGATATTGATCTCTTTCTCATTTTTTTTCCAAACTACTTTCTAGATTTCCCAAAACATTATTTTTATCAAGGAGTGAATACTTGTCCCAGCAGCTTGAATTTTTTGATTTATCAAACTCTTACTGTGGTCATTTACTTACTCTATTCCACTGAGCAATTACCCTATTTCTACCAAGTACAATATTGTTTTAATGATTACCACTTTTTTGTACATGTCAAGATCTGGCAATGCAAGGCTGTTTCCCTCTATTTTATTTGTTTTTATGGTTGATGAGGATTCTCTTGATAATTTTGACATTTTATTGTTTCAGGTGAATTCTGTCATTTTTTCCTAGCTCTATAAAATAAATTTTGGTGGTTTAACTGTTTTGGCACTAATTAATTTTAAAGAGAATCATGTTGATTTATTTATTTGTTGATTTATTATGTTGATTTAATCTATATAATTATTTGTATGTTTTTAAATATGTCTTTATTTGTATGAAAAAATGTTTCGTAATTGTGTTCTTATAATTCCTACATCTGTCTTGGAGAATAGATAGATTTCCAAATATGTTATATAGTTTGCAGTTATTTTGAATTTAATTTCTGCTTCTTAAAAATGTTGGTAATAAAAAATGTTGATTATTTTTGTGGATTTATTTTATATTCTGCAATTTTAAAAAGTTGGTAAATGTTTCAATTAATTTTTAAATTCATTCTCCTCGAAATTAAGCATGGGCCCACACTTAACACCACATACCAAGATAAGATCAAAATGGGTCCATAATTTAGGCATAAAGAATGAGATTATAAATAAATTAGAGGAACATAGGATAATTTATCTCTCAAATTTGTGGAGAAGGAAGAAATTTGTGACCAAAGATTAACTAAAGACCATTATTGATCACAAAATAGAAAATTTTGATTACATCATATTAAAGTCTTTGTACAAACAAAACTAATGCAAACAAGATTAGAAGGGAAGCAATAAACTGGGAAAACATCTTCACAGTTCAAGGTTCTGATAAAGGCCTCATTTTGAAAATATATAGAGAATTGACTCTAATTTATAAGAAATCAAGCTATTCTCCAGTTGATAAGTGGTCAAAGGATATGAACAGACAATTTTCAGATGATGAAATTGAAACTATTACCACTCATATGAAAGAGTGTTCCAAATCACTATTAATCAGAGAAATGCAAATTAAGACAACTCTGAGATACCACTGCACACCTGTCAGATTGGCTAAGAAGACAGGAAAAAATAATGATGAATGTTGGAGGGGATGTGGGAAAACTGGGACACTGATGTATTGTTGGTGGAGTTGTGAATGAATCCAACCATTCTGGAGAGCAATCTGGAATTATGCCCAAAAAGTTATCAAACTGTGCATACCCTTTGACCCAGCAGTGTTTCTACTGGGCTTATACCCCAAAGAGATACTAAAGAAGGGAAAGGGACCTGTATGTGCCAAAATGTTTGTGGCAGCCCTGTTTGTAGTGGCTAGAAGCTGGAAAATGAATGGATGCCCATGAATTGGAGAATAGTTGAGTAAATTGTGGTATATGAATGTTATGGAATATTATTGTTCTATAAGAAATGACCAGCAGGATGCATACAGAGAGGCTTGAAGAGATTTACATGAACTGATGCTAAGTAAAATGAGCAAAACCAGGAGATCATTATATACTTCAGTAACGATACTGTATGAAGATGTATTCTGATGGAAGTGGATTTCTTTGACAAAGAGACCTAACTCAGTTTCAATTGATCAAGGATGGACAGAAGCAGCTACACTCAAAGAAAGAACACTGGGAAATGAATGTAAACTGTTTGCATTTTTGTTTTTCTTCCTGGGTTATTTCTACCTTCTGAATCCAAATCTCTCTGTGCAACAAGAGAACTGTTCGGTTCTACACACATATATTGTATCTAGGACATAATACGACATATTTCACATATATAGGACTGCTTGCCATCTAGGGGAAGGGGTGGAGGGTGGGAGGGAAAAATCGGAACAGAAGTGAGTGCAAGAGATAATGTTGTAAAAAAATTATGCTGGCATGGGTTCTGTCAATAAAAAGTTATTATAATAAGAAAATTACCCTGGCATGGGTTCTGTCAATAAAAAGTTATAATAATAATAAAAAAATTCATTCTGTTCATTTTCCTATGGCCTGCAAAGATTCATTGCAGGTATCACTTGCACAGCACTGCCAGGACATCCCCATCCCTATTGCTAATCTCTCTTTTTGTTCCCTTAAATTGTCCTATTCTGGAAAAAAATGACTCGCTCTGACTTTTTGTTTATTATTCTCCTTGGAATTTGAATTTGACACAATTTTAAAAAGTTATTGACAGGAATATTGAGAAATCTCAGCAAAAATGTTCCCTTTACTGCCAAAGGCAGAATGCATAAAAGATCTCTGCCCCTGTCTCTCACCTATTACATCACAAACTCCAAGTCAATTTACCCAAGCCACTTTCTTAAAGAAATTTAACCTGTCTGGAATTGAAGAAGATAACAGCAGCTTCAAATACACTTTAGGTCTTCATTTACTCACATTGTACTCTCTATTGCCTTTCCTTTGCCATCATTGAGGTTTTCTTTTTGTTTGACCCCTAGTGATCTCCTCTTTGTCATAATATAATTTTATTATTTTCATTGCTTTTACTGTTTTAAGATCACCCTTAGACAACTTATAATGTTGGAAGATTGCCTTTAGCAATAAAAGATTGCCTTTCCTGAACTCTCCTTACCCTTTCAGATGGATATTAGTGTTCCAAGATTGGTTTTAGTATTTTAGTATTTTAAGGAACTCTGGTTATCTTATTCAAATTGTATCATTTTAGTCATTTTATTGCTTGAAGATTGCCTTTAGTATTGTAAAATAATGACTTCACACACACTTAATTCACTTATTCACTTCAACACACATTTATTATGTACCTGATGGGTGGAAAGTGACCTGTTAAATGAGAAGAAGAGAAAAAAGGAAAGAATACAAAGGCCTTTGCCCACAAATAGCTAACTCTCTTATAGGGGTAGAAGGTGGGGAGATTTGTAAACAATAATCAATAAGCTAGTTAGACTACAGAATTTATAGTGGCCTTGGGAAGCTCAAGACAAAATGATACAAAGTAATCAAGAATAAAGACTTTGATTATTTCCCTTCAGAGTTAACTGGTGCGAGCTTTGTGAAAACATAATATTCTCAAAGGAAACAAATAAATGAATGAGTGAATGAATGAATAAACAAATAATTATAATGATAAACAAAAATAAATGAGTGAATCAATAAATAGATAAGTAAAGGATTTGTGTGTGTATGTGTATATGTGTGTGAAAGAGAAAAAGAGAGAGGGAGATGTAGAAATGTCAGGGGCATACATATTAACATATTAACTATGGGATTTGGACAAATATATGCACTGAGCTAAGATAGTAGAGGAGGGGAAAAATAATTAAATTTACATAATTCCTATTTTTTTTCAGGTATTATGCTGAATACTTTACTAATATTATCTCATTTGCTACCAAGACCCACATTATATCTTATGTGCTCTTTTCTTATTTTCTTATTCAGATAATTGAAATAAATAGACTTGACTGAGTTCATGTATATACTTAAGGCGGAATCTGAACTCAAGTCTTCCTTGAGGACTAGCACTCTTGTATGTTATTCAGTTGCTTCACTGAGCAGAATGTGATAATGATAAGCAGTAAACTTCTTTCTTGATTATAAACCAAATGAAAGAGAGTAGAATCAAATAAGCATGGGAAAGGTAGGTTGGAAGCAGAGTTAGTGACACAAGGTTTTCACTATCACTTCTCTGCATAAGAGAAATAATAAAGAAGGTGCTGTTCTAATTTCAACTGACATGTATCTGTGTTGTAACATTTTTTAGTTTTTTAAGTCAAAGCTCTGATCCTCATTTCAGGTCTATATTTTTGATAGCAATGTTAATAATATTAATCCTGTGTTCTAGATGATAAAAAAAATTGATATTCAGGAAAGTGAAGTTAAATGTCCTGGGTACCATTTGCCGTAAATGGCAGAAATAGGGATAGAATTCTGGTCTTCTAACTCCAAGGCCTATAATTTTTTCTTACTTTGTCCCATATACCTGGAATATTTTCCTTCAGTATCCTGGTCCCACTCACTTTTTAAAGAATCATCTCAAGTACTATATTCTCCATCAAATCTTTCTAGATCTTAGTAATAATAAGAATCTAACTTCTAAATTATCATGGATGTGTTCATAGAAGTTAAATATGAGGTATGTGTATATCTTTAGTCCTTTCTAGCTCCTTACTTCAAGCTTGAATTATTTTCCACTAATCAATATGCTACTATAAAAGATTTCCTTTCCAACCTGCCTTCATATGAAGTTATTCTTCATGGGTGTTTTTACTATTTTTTCTCCCTTTTAACTGTGAAGAGTGAAACTTACAGTCCCTGCTGAGAATGCTCTAACTATGGCTCATTTCAGTGGTTTCTATACTTAGCCATCAATTCTCTACTTTCGTATATCCTTGAAAAGCTATATGTCAGTTATTACACTCAACTATTCCAAACTGTTCTATGATTTCCTTAATCCAGTACTTCCTCCACTAATTCTTATCATAACTCATCTGTGAATGTCTGCCCTATGTAACTCTAGTCCATGTTTTCATAAGAGTTTACTACAAAGGATTCACTGGATACTAAGAGCATCCTTCTTTCCTTCCTTTTAAACATAGATAGCAATGATATGCAAAAGTCATCCAACAGGCTCAGTCAATTTTCTTTTTTTAGGAATGATTTTGTTTCTTTTATTTCAGTTTTTCTTTCTTATTTATTTTAAAGCAGCTTTTGAGATATCTCAAACCTATCAGATTGACTAAATTATAAAAATTATAGAGGGGAAAATGACTAAAAACAAAATTGATTGGAACGATAAACTATTTCAACAATTCTGAAGAGCATTTTGCAATTATGGCCAAAGAAATATAAAACTGACAAAGAAATAATACTTTTAAGTCTGTTTTCCAAGGTGATTAGGGAAAAAAGGAAAATAAACTATATGTTTTAAAATATTTATATCAGCTTTCTTTTTGGTGGCAAAGAACTGGATATTAAGGAAATGCTCATCAATTGGGAAATGGCTAAATAATTGTGGCATATGATTGTGATGGAATTGCATTGTAGAGAAATGCATTGTAAGAAATGATGAGCTTATTACATGGAAATACTTGTATGAAATAAAAAAAAGTGAATTGAGTAGAACCACGAGAATAGTGTATATAGTAACAACAATATTTTTCAGAGCATAATTGTGAATCAAAATATTTATAAAGGACCTATGAATGACAATATCTTCCTCCAAAGAAAAAGGTAATAAAAAGAAGTATTCATTGTATAGTTTTACATGCATTTATAATCTGCTTCAAATTGTGTCCTTCTGTCCTTCTCTAGTGCAGGGTAGGGAGGGAAAGAAAGAAGAAAATTCATAATTTAAAATGTAACAAAAATTTTAAGTACCTTGATCACAATGTCCACTTGCCTACTATGCTTTAACTTTATTCCAGGAGAAGAGTGGACTATGAGCAGAGGTTCCTTAGCACTGTATGAGCTTTTGGTTACGTGAGCTTTCATGGTTTTTGGATGATTATAATCAGAGTTTGTTCTTGCTGGTTCTTCTTTTCACACTGTCTCTACTATCTATTTTCTCTCCATCAAAAACTTCATTCGCAAAACTTATTCATCAGCTATAATAAATAAACTTTTGACTTATCTTGTTCTGTACAATAAGACCTGAGTATGTATGTGTGTGTATATATATATATATATATATATATATATATATATATACACATATATATGTATGTATGTACATATGTAGCTAGCAGATAGTAGCAAAATGGATAGAGTACTAAGTCTGAAATCTAAAATAAATTGAGTTCAAATATGGCCACAGATTCTAACTGACCCTGTGAAAGTCACTTAATTTTATTTTCCTCAATTCCTTCAATGGTAAAATGGGATATATATTAAAGCCTACTTCCCACTGTTGCTGTGAGGCTCAAATAAAATAACATATGCCTAGAACATAGTAGGTATTTAATATTTCCTTCCTTTCTTCTTTCCTTCTTGTGTTAGAATGTAAGCTCTATATGTACTAGAACCATCTTGCTTGCTTTTATATGTATCATAATATCCTAGGGCATGGCAGGGCAGATGTTAAATTGCATGGTAAATAAGATATCTGTATCCATCTATTTTTTTTCTATTAAATCTTAAACATTTTGACTGATTAAAAATTTTTTAAAATTCAGAATGACAAGAAAAAAACGACTCTCAAATGTTATAATATAACAGTATTAAAAACTATTCAGGAAAGAAAAAAAAGGAGAGAGAAAAAAGGGGGAAAAGGAAAGGATGGGGCCCTTGATATTTGCAATGTTGTGACAAATTGCATTTTTTTAAATCTCTAAAATTTCACATACAATTTTCTATCAATATGAGCTACAGTCAGAAACATGACCAAACAAACATTAGTCTGATCAACAGAAGATTTTGACCCAGGGTATACAACAACAACAAAAAAAAAAAAATGGGGGGCTCAGAAATGTTTTAATTCATAGTTGGCTAGTTTGGTGATTTAAATAAGTTGAGATAGTTTGTATGCTAGGATAAAATTCAGTAAACTGCAAGGATTGTTATTATTTTATTTGAACAACTTATTTCTTATTCTATTAACATAAAAAAAACTCCATTTACCTCAGAGAAGAGACATCTGATGAAAACCAGTAACACCTCATTTCATTTTTGAGATGCTGTCTTCCATCAAGGAAATGGGAAGTTCTTTAAATTGTTCAAATAAGATTTTATGGCAGATAAAATGTAGTACAATATAAAGGCAAGAGCCATGTACTACTACAAAGAAGACATGTGTCTTAAGGTGTGCAAAAAAAAAAAACTTTTTTGTATGATCTTAGATAAATCATTTCTTTCTGCAATTCACTTTAAGACCAGAATCATATGTGAGCTCACAGGCAATTTTGGATATTTTGTGTTATATAAAGAATTTATTATTTGTGAGAACTACATAGACTTCTGCTTAAAATCATGATTTCCTCTGGGAGTTTTCTAAAATAGGAATAGACAAAGTTTGGGGGGATATAGTAAAGAGAATCCTACCCTGAAATAAATAAATGAGGTACTGACCAATCAGATGTCCATAAGCAAACTAGTGAACATTGAGTAGGCCAATGGAATCAAAGGGAAATAGAAGCCATTAAACTGTAATAATGCTTCCTGACCTAGAAAACCATATATTACCATTATCAATGTTCAGTTATATTGTTATTTATTTTGTTAAATATTTCGGGATTGAGACTTCCCTAGGAATCTGACCAGTCTCATATCTGAAACCAATGGACCAAAATATAGTTTCTTCAGCCACAATCTAAAATCTTCCAGCAAGACATTTAGTTGAAATTCATTCATTCATGCATTTATCCTTTCATTCACAATGGTTGGATCATTCATTCATCTATCAGGTAAGTAGGCTTTAAATATTTTCAAGTAGCATTGCCTCGTGTTAGACACTCAGGGATGTATAAAGATATGATGGAGATGGATCTTTTCCTCATAAAACAAGGAATCTATAACCCCTACTACTACAATCAGTGTGTTCTAAGTGAGCTGTGATAGTCAACCCTACTTTATAAAATTATGGACAGAAATTTAGATCCAGAAAAGAGGAAAGATATACTGACTAAGTGAGGGCACTAAAGATAACTTCATTTTATTTCTTAAATTTAACTTTGGTTGATTTGGGCTGATATTTTTATGCAGACAGCTAGGTAGCAATTGGATAGTGTTCTGGGTTTGGTACAAACTTGAGGCCAAATATATCCTCAATCACTTATTAATTGGATGATTCTCGACAAATCACTTAACTACTTTCTTCTCAATTTCACCCTCTACACAACAGAGACAACAATAAGTAACTTTATGGTGTTGTTTTGAAAAACACATAACATCATATTTAATTTATAAAGCTTTTAGCATGCTCTCCTGCATATAGTAGGCATTTAATAAATACTTGTTTCCATCCACCCATTTTACTTTCTTTTTGTTCGTTTGTTTAATTGTTTTATTTTTTGCTATTCTCAAAAAAAGACCAAAATGACTTCAAAATGTTTGAGTACAATTATAGTGTGTCTGACTGTGACTGATCAGATCAGTATGACCTCAGAATGCTCTGCCATAAATCAGACACCAATAGTCCCTGTAAACATTTGGGGTAGCTTCTCAAATTTTGTTCATATGACATTTCTTCTGAGCATTTTTTGTATCAAGAAATACAAATTTCTTAATAAATCATTTTAAGAGAGAAAACTAAGACAAAAGGGAAAAACAAAGAGCAAAGGAAAAAAAAAAGTGAACGTAGAATGAGTTGATTTACATTAAATGTCCACAGTTCTTTTTCTGCATGTAGATGGCATTTTCTATCCAAAGTTTATTGGATTGCTTTGGATCACTGAACCACTGAGAACAACTAAGTCTTTCATGATTGATCATCTCACAATCTTGCTTTAACTATGTACAATGTATTCCTGGTTCTGCTTGTTTTGTTCAGTATCATTTCATGTAAATTTTTCCAGACCTTTCTAAACTCAGCTTGTTCATTGTTATTTTTTTTTTACAACAGCAATATTCCATTACCTTTATGTACCACAACTTACTCAGTTGTGGGCATCTACTCATTTTCTCATTCTTTGCTTCCACAAAAAGAACTGCTACAAACTTTTTTTTTTCATGTGTGGGTCCTTTTCCTTTTTTATGATATCTTTGTGATACAGATCCAGTAGTGGCTCTGCTGGGTCAGAGTATACACAGTTTGATAGCTCTTTAGGCATAGTTCCAAATTGCTCTCCAGAATGGTTGGATCATTTCACAATTCATCCAATAATACATCAGCATCCTACTTTTTCCACACCCCTTTCAATATTTATCATTACCTTTTGCTTCCATTTTATCTGAAAAGTATGAAATGCTACCTCATAGTTGCTTTAATTTGCATTTCTCTAATCAATAATGATTTAAAGCATTTTTTTTCAAATGACTATAGATAGCTTTAACTTCATTATCTGAAAATTAACTGTTCATATCCTTTGGCCATTTATCAGTTGGGGAATGACTTATATTCTTATCAATTTGACACAGTTCTTTATATATTTTAGAAATGAGAACTTTATCAGAAACACTGGCTATAAAAACTTTTTACCCACATTTATACTTCTTTTAATCTTGTTTGTGTTGGTTTTCTTAATGCAAAAAGTTTTTAATTTAATGAAATAAAAGTTGTCCATTTTGCATTTCATGATGTTCTCTTTGATCATAAATTCCTCCCTTCTTCAATAATCTGATAAGTAAATTATCCCTTGCTCTCATACTTTGTTTATGATATCACTCTTTACACCCAAATCATGTACCCATTTTGACCTAATTTTGGCATGGGGTATGAGATATAAGTCTGTGTTTAATTTATGACATATTATTTTCCAGTTTTCCCAGCAATTTTTGTGAAATAATGAGTTCTTATTCCAGAAGATGAAATTTAAGGATTTATCAACTACTAGATTATTATAGTCATTGATTGTTGTGTCATGTATATCTAACCTCCACTGATCCACTAAGATGCAAATAGCTAACTCAATTTAGCTCAAGGATAGATAGGATACAGGTTTAATGTTTTCAGTGACAATTGGGTCTTTATCCCAAAGAAATCATAAAGGAAGGAAAAGAATCTATTTGTGGAAAATGACTAGATGGTCATCAATTTGGTAATAGCTAAATAAGTTTTGGTTTATGAAATTAATGAAATATTATTGTTCTATAAAAAATGAACAAGCTGATTCTGGAAAGGCCTGGAAAGATTTATACAAACTGATGCTGAGCAAAATAAGCAGAACCAGGAACACATTGTACACAGTAACTAAGATTGTACAATGATCAACTATGAAAGATTAGATCCTTCTCAGAAAACACTATCTGCATTCAAAAAGAGAACTATGAAAACTGAATGTAAATCAAGATATGGTAGGCCCATTTTTTTCCTTTATCTTATTTTGTTTTTCTATTGTGGTTTTTCCCTTTTGTTATGATTTTTCCCCAATATGATTCATGAGGAAATATATAAAAAAGGAGAAAAAGAAAAAAAAGAAATTAATGTATATGTTTAAGCAGGAAAAAAATGTTGTTTTTATGTGTAACTGGGGAAAATGAAAAAAAATTAAAAACTGCTTTTCAGTGACAAACTTTTCTGAAACTGTCTATGCAAGATGCTAAGAGCCTGCATTTAAATGTCTTTTGGGTGAATGCTTTGATGATCTCTGTGAAGCACTAGTTTAAATATGAATGGAACCTTAAATTTTGTTTAGTCAAACCTCTCATTTTAAAGATGAAAAAATCAAGGCTTAGAGAATGTAAATGACTTGTTCAAAATCAAAAAGGTAATAACTAGCAGAACAAATTGACCATTATATTTATCCCTGCTCTCTTAATAATCTCTGATTCCTTTCTGTCTATTAGCAGGTTGCACTATATCTTCCAACTCTACTGCAGAGAGCACAACTCCATTGAACTGGCCACATTGTTCAAATGCTAAATATGTACATGCTAAAAAAAATTAATTTCTTGGAGAACTCACACAGAGTAAGTGTTAATAAGGTGATCAAAAAAAAAAGCAATACAAGAACACTTTTGAGATATTTCTTAAACTTTAGAATTGAATGTATGTCATGAGAGACACTGGCACAGGACTTCCCAGCATGGCATGTTTTCATCAAAAAATGTGCTGTGCTCTCTAAGCAAAGCAGAATTGAATTAGCACAGAAGAAATGTCATATGAACCAAATTTGAAAAGCTACCCCAAATGTTTACAGAAACTATTTGTGTCTGACTTATGGAAGAGCATTCTGAGGTCATACTGATCTGATCAGTCACAGTTGGACACAAAAACACTTATCTATCTTCTTCAAAACCCAAAAAAAGAAAGAGGAGGAAGAGGAAGAGGAAAAGGAGATAATGAGTATGATAATGATGGTGGTGGTGGTGATAGTGTAGATGATGATGTTGATTTGAAGTAGAAGATGTATTTGACTAAATTCTTTTGGAAGTTTGTAATTGGTGCTTCTGCTCTCTCCTTTCATTCATTTCTTACCTGACTGCCAATACCATTTTTTAACTGAAACATTTTTTAAAGTTATCAATATCTCTTACGGTCATATCTAATGCCTTTTATTCATTTTAAATCCTTGGCTTCTTTACAGTCTTTGACACTCTTATAATTATCTGTAATTTACATAGTAGAGAATAATCTATTTTTTTCCTGACACTGTTCTCCCTTGGTTCTCTCCCTACCTGTCAAACCACTCCTTTTTAGTCTCTTTTGTTGGCTATTTCTCTAGGTCACATCTATTAACTGTGGCTGTCCTTCAAAGTTCCGTCATATTCTTTTTTTCTCCACTCAATACAATTTTTTTTGGTGATATCATAAATTCCCATTGTTTAATCATAATTTCCATTGGTGTTTCACATATGTGGTATATATATATATATATATATATATATATATATATATATCCAACCCTAATTCTCCTGATATCAAATCGTATACTTCTAACTGTCAATAGACATCTCAAAATGGATGTTTTAAATGACACATGACTAAAAGTGAACTCATTGTCTGTCCCTCAAAGGCCTAACTTTTTTCTTAATTTTCTGGGGGAGGGGGCAACAATCAGAATTCCATATACTCTAAATACTCTTATAAACTGTTTATGGTTTTTTTTCCCAATTTTCACTTTCCTTCTGATCTTGGTTATGTTTGTTTCATTTTAACAAAAATTGTAACTTCATATAATCAAAATTATCCATTTTACACCTAACTTTGCTCTGTTTCTCATGTTTCTTCATAAATTGACTGCCTATTGACAAGTCTGATAAGCAATAGTTCCATGTACTTGTAATATCTTTGTATATATCTCAGTCATGTAGCTCTTTCAGGAGGATTCTTTGAATCACTATTTTACCCCCTAGTTCTAGAATATCAAGGCAGTTTTTAATATATTTTAATTATGTCTAGATCTTTATTTTTTAAATCATGACTTTCAGATAGTCCAAAAAGTCTTACATATCTTTCCTCCATCAATTTTTCAGCTCAATTGTTTTCCTGATATGAAATTTCATGTCTTTTTTTTCTATTTTTGAGTCTTTTGTTTCTGTTTTCTTGTTTCTTGATATCTCATGGAATCAGCTTCTACTTATCTAAAAAATTATTCTAATTTTTAAGGAATTTTTTTCAGTGAGTTTTTATACCTCAAGGGTTTTTTTTTTATATTTGATAAATTTTATATGTGATTTTGAAAATCTGATGCAATTTTTATATCTTGTTTCTCTATATTTTGTGCTTTCTTTACTAAACTGTTGCTTTCTTTTTTTATTATCTCTTTCATTATTCTCCCTCTCCCTCCCTCCCTCTCTCTTCCTCTCTCCCTCCCTCTCTCCCTTCCTCCCTTTCTCTCTCTCTCTTTCCCTTAATTTTTCTTTTAATTCTTACTTGTTTTCCAAAATATTTTCTCAGCTCTACCAGGAGTTGTTTTTGGATATGTGACCAATTCACATTTTCTTTGAGGCTTCATTTGCAAATATGTTCACATTATTGTCTTCTCCTAAATTTCTGTCTTGATCCTTCCTGTCACAATAACAACTTTCTGTGGTCAGGTACATTTTTGCTTATTTTTCTGCTTATTTAATGACTTTTTTACTGTTTGGTAAAAGCTGGACTCAGCTCTTGAGAAGTAAGGGTACAGTTCCAAGCTTCTTATGTTGGGAGCCAGGGAGAGGGAACACATTGGGGTCTTCTACCTGGTTTACAATAGAGAAAGAGCCTTGCTATTTGCTAATACTGGGTCTCCATGCTACTGACTTGTACCATAGCTCAGGACCTCACTGCTAAACTGCATTGATTAGATTTCCCTGGAGTTTAGAAATCCACTGTTAGTTTGCACTGTGGGTGCAGCTTGTTCCTGCTGCTGCCCCATCACGTTCCCCTTTTACTCCAACATTCCTATTCTGGGGATCTTTCAAACTGTCTTGGCCTCTAATTCTGTTTTAAAACACTGAATCTGTTTTAAAAACTTTAAAATCTGTTTTAAAACATAACAATTGAAAGACTGTTTGGAAGGGAATTTGGAAGAACTCAGACTAAGTTCCTGTTCCACTCCTCTTATCTTGGCACAGAAGTCTTGCCCATAAAGAGTTTTTGAGTAATTTGTCTGGGAAAAATTAGAAAGAATCTGAGGGGAAGTCCTGCCTCCAGAGCAGCCCCTTTGAAAAGAAATTCCTTGGTAAAATCAACAAGTGCATTGAGTTCTTCTAAGAGCTCCTTTAAGATCAGAGTCTCTAACTTGGGAAGAACATTGAGGATCATTCCAATAGAAAGAAGAAATTTCTTGAATTCTCTCATGTAACAAGCTGGGAATAGGAATAAGATAGTGATTACCTGAGTCTTTTCCTTTAACAGTATTACCCTTTAATAACTTGGAGGTGAATTTGGCCTCTGGAAAAGCCCAAAGTAATACAGAAATGAAGCTTTTTTGAGTCATGAAATTTATCTAGAAAACCTCAACAACAATCAATATTTAGAGGATTATTTTTGTCACATTTTCTTTTCCTCTTTAAGACAAATCATTTTCTAATCCGATTTGTTGTGCTTTGCATCTTCATTTGGATTTGATGTGAATATCTAATCACTACTTTAACAAGCTAGTCTTAGAATCTAAATTTTTTTTCAACTGAGTTTTTGACTAAGGATTGGTTGAAAAAATGAATTCCCTGATCATAAAATGTGTCCCAAACAAGATTGCAGCTGTTATGACCAGTGTTTGAGAGAATAGAATTATGGTTTAGAAAGAAGCCTCTCTTCTATAAAACATACCTTGATTTGAGCTTTTGGCAACAGTGCTAAGATGGCTTTCATTTTAATTCAATTTAAATTAATTTTCAATAATGATCTGATGTTATTTGGAGCCAAAGAAACTGAAGATTTCATTTCCAATGGTCTCTCTGAAAAGTCCTTCATAATTGAATTGCATTAACGTTTAACCAGTCCACATCGCATATAAAAATCCTCTGTAATAAAGATGCTGTTGTATAAAAACTTGGCAACCTCACCTTGCATTTGCTGAGGCAAATATAATGAAAATCTTTCTGGAATAAAACTGAGTCACCAGAGCTAATGAGACTCCTGTTTAGATTTTATTTTATTCAAACATTGCTTTTCAACATTGTTTATTTTCAGAATCAGTTGATAATGGATTTTTTTCTTAAGAAAGAAAATATAAAATCCTTAAAATTTGACAGAACAGCAGTTATAATGGTATGATGGATAATGTAAAAAATATATCATTGGATGCTCAACCATATAGATTACTTTAAAATGTCAGAACTGTAGAAGAGCATATTATTGATCTGATAGACACTAAAGTATCATAGTGGCTTGGGAGTCATATATAAACACATATTAAGAGAGTGTTTAAAATTCATATCATTGATCTAATTGATTGTAACAAGTCCAAGGGAGCCATTGAGCTTTTTGTAAATAATACATCTGATAGAGATTGGGCAAACTGTTCAGAAATTCATATAGATATTTCCATTTAAATTCTGAAAGTAATTGTAATTTTATGTGAAGAGAAAAACAAAAGTCAGAGATACACTCTAGCAATAAAAGACCATGTTCTACTTAACAAAATACTTTCCCATATCACCCACTTGATGAACTATTTTAATTTCTCAATCTTAAATGCTTATACATTTAACTGGAACAAATATAAAATATTGTATTTGGATTTTAAAAAATCAGCTTGCATATATAGGAAGGAACAAATGTAGTTATGGAAAATACTTGAGATGTTAAACAGCCTGGAAGCTCTAACTGTGTCAGTAGCATTATACGGAAGCAAAAAGTGATAATACTGTAGTAGACTTCAATAATAGAATCATGCACAGATATTGTGGAATAGTTAATAGAGTTCTTTATCTGTAGTTAGGAAGAGTTCAAGTTCAATTACTGACATTTACTAGTTTTATGACTCTAAGCTAATCATTATCATCTCAGTGCTTCAGGCAACTCCCTAGTAATTATTTTATAAGTCCAGTGTTTGCACATTATGCCAGAGGGCCAGATTGTCTTTCTTTTACATACTTGGTCTAAGAATACATGTCTATACACACATGTGTACACATACATATGCAATATATAATTGATTTTTAAAATACATATTAAAAAAAAAAAACTTACCTCCTGACTTGGAAAAACAGATGTGTAGGTCAGATTTGTCCTTTAAGTAATAGTTTGCTGACTTTTGTTCTAAATCATATGTATATTGTGTTTTTCTGTAGGTGCTTGGAATTCTTTAAACTTTAGGAATCACAGATCCTCTGGGTATTAGCAAATTAGAGTTATAATGTTCATGTGAATGTGGAAAGTGATAACACAGCTGAAATGTGTCTCATATATCATAATAAGTCAAGAAAACACATTTTACTAAATGGATAGGCAGATGGTATAAAACACCAAAAGAGCATTAATTTTTTTTTTTTAAATCACACAGCTTGTGTATTGCTGGTCCCTAGATAAGAGAAGGAACCAGGGAGAAACATTGTACACATAATAGAAAGCTGTCTTCAAAATCAAGAAGAGCTGGATTCAAGTTTCATCTCTGATATATGTACTCATGTGATTTATCTAATGTTACCTATAATAAACACATACTTGTTACACATACACATAAGTTTCTGTTTACATGTGCATACATATGCAGCCAGTGTATCCACACCTACTGTTTTGTCTCTTGCCTGTCACTACAAGACTTTGAGATTGATAAAAATGGTAAAGGAATATGGGCAATGTCTTTTGATCTGTATGTAAATTGGATTTATATTGGGCAGAGTTTCATGGGAAAAAAATCAGCCTCCCTCTCTTTTCCAGAGCCATCACAGTCCAGTGGTAGGGCAGAGTCAAAATGAATGGTAATAGCTCATGATGCAGTGGATGAACATTGTGTCTTAAATATCTTAACAAGATTTTAGCTCTGCACAGTATCTGCTTCAGATACCTTCATGACCATTGAAATAAATTGTCCTCATCCACCCATTCCACAAGAAGTCTTCATATGGTTGGGGTAGACTTCCCTTTAACTAATCAATGGGTTTTAGATGCTTTGGTTAGCATTAATTGATTGAGCCTATCTACTGAAATGGTTTGCAGGGTGAAGGTGGAGTGGGGAAGGAAGATAGGGCAACTATGCATATTATAGCTTCTGAGAGCCACAAGTGAAAGTTAGGTGCTTGGATGGATGGACACAAGAAATGGAAAACAGCCCAGAAAAGGCCTTGTAAGTTTCATGCCACAGGTCTTCCCTGCTCGTAATCTACATTCCATCTTTGTATAATGCATAAAAAAAGAATAATAATAATAATAATAATATCAATTGTTAACCCATACAATATTTCTATGTATTACAGAGAAAACCCAGCAAAAAGATCTAGAAAGAGAAATTCCACTTAAAATAACTGCAGACAAAATAAAATATTTGGGTGTCTTTGTGCAAAGACAAATATTGGAACTCTATGAACACAGTTACAAAACACTTTTCACACCAAGTCAGATCTAAACAATTGGAAAAATATCAATAGGTTATGGGCAGGCTGAGCTAATATAGTCAAAATGAGAATTCTACCTAAATTAGTCTACTTATTGAGTTCCATACCAATCCAAGTGCTATTTTATAGAACTAGAAAAAATGGTAAGAAAATTCAACTGGAAGAAAAAGAAGTCAAGAATACCAAGGGAATTGCTGAAAAAATACAAAGAATGGTGACCTAGCAGTACCCAGACCTAAAATTATATTTTAAAGCAGCAGTCATCAAAACCGTTTGGTACTAGCTGAAAAATAGGATGTTGGAACCCTCAAACTCCAGCTTCTGGAATAAGAACTCACCATTTCATAAAAATTGCTGGGGAAATTGGAAAATAATGTCAGAAACTCTGCATAGACTTACATCTCACATCCCCTACCAAAATAAGTTCAAAATGGGTTCATGATGTGGATGTAAAGGGTGATATCATGAGCAAATTGCAAGCACAAGGGATAAGTTGCTTAACAGATTTTTGGAGAAAGGAGGAATTTATGACCAAAGAATAACTAGAGAACATCATGAAATGCAAAATTGATAACTTTTATTACATCAAATTAAAAACTGTTTGCTCTAACAAAACCAACACAGACAAGATTAGAAGGAAAGTACAAAGCTGGGGGAAATATAGCCAGTGTTTCTGATAAAGGTCTTGTTTCTAAAATATATAAAGAACTGTGTCAAATTTATAAGAATAAAAGTCATTTCCCAATGGAATGGCCAAAGGATATGAATAGACAATGTTCAGATAAAGAAGTTAAAACCATCTATAGTCATATGAAAAAATGCTCTAAATCATTCTTGATCAGTGAAAAACAAATTAAAACAACTCTACGATACCACCTCATATCTCTCAGATTGGGTGAGATGACAAGAAAAAATAATGACAAATGTCAGAAGGGTTGTGGGAAAACTGGGATATTAAAACAGTGTTGGTGGAATTGTGAAACTATCCAACCATTCTGGAGAGCAATTTGGAACTCTCCCAAAGAACTATCAAACTGTACATATCCCTTTTACCCATCAGTGCTACTACTGGATATCCCAAGGAAATCTTAAAGGAGGGAAAATATTGGAACACATGGGAGAGCTGTTGGAATACACAGGAGCCACCTGACAATGACTGCTGGAGATCGAAACCAGAATGGATCTCTTCTTGTGAGAGGATAATACAAGGAGACTGAGAGGCAGTTGCTGTTCTCTGACCTCTCTGACTGAGAAACAGTTGCATTGTCTGACCTCTCTTCTCTTCCCTCTGCCTCTAATTTATCTCATTCCCAGTCCGCAACATCTGTGTTAGCAAAGGCTGCCCTGCAACTCCTTCAGATGTTATAATCCACAGTTGTGGAGGCTCTAGGAGAATTGACCTGTCCCTTAACAGGGAAAAGAGCCACAAGTGCAATTATGTCTATAGCAGTTCTTTTTGTGGTGGCAAAGAATTGGAAAAGTAGATGCCCATTAATTGGGGTATGTTGGAAAAAGTTATGGCACATGAAGGTAATGGAATATAGTGTTGTATAAAAAACCAAGAAGCTGATTTTTGAAAGGCCTGAAAAAATTTACATGAACTGATGCAGAACAAAACAAGCAGCACTAGAAATACATTGTACACAGTAACAGCAAGACTGTAAAATGATCATTTATGAAGGCCTTGGTTCTTCAGTGAACCACTTGGTTCACTGACCCAAGACAATGTCAATCAACTTTAGATAGAAAAGTTAATCTACATACAGAAAAAGAGCTATGGATATTGAATGTAAATAAACACATGCTTTGTTCCCTTCTTTTATCTTGTTATTTCTCTCATGGTTTTTCCCTTTCATTCTTAATTTTCTCTTTCAAAATTCATAAAGAAATGTGTATTTAAAAAATCAATATACATGTATAACTAGAAAAAAATTAAAATTTTACAAAACATTTTCAAAAAACAGTATTAAATGTTTATATAAACATTTAATATATAAGTTTAAAGAGTGAAAAAAGGCTTCATAAACATGATCTCATTTTATCTTCAAAACTACCCTGGAAAAGCATTTGCTAATAATTCTATCTGACATTTAAAGAAGCTGGAAAAAAATTAAAATTAAATGAACTGTCTAGGTATTAAGAGCCTGAGGCTGGATATGACCTCAGTTCTTCCAGATTTCACTCAATACTTCTATCTTCCTAGCCATCTGGAAGCCTAATAAAATATTGGATGATGTATTCAGTCATCATTTTAATTTGGCATTGATCACAGAAGCCCATGTTTAAGTAGATAAATTTTCAATCAACTTACTGGAATTACAGAGTTTGAAATTTTTAATATAGTGGTAGATTTTCCACTTTTGTACCCTTTTTAGAGAGGGCACAGGGAAATTAAATCAAGTCAACAAGAACACATTATATTTATCAATGTGCACTTTCTGAGTCTTAGAGAAATGACAGTTTCCTGAAATAAGATATCTTTCACACCTGCTCCTTTGAGAATAAAGAGGACCAACTCGTAATTAAAAAATCGTTTTGCAGATTTTAGAGTAAAGTCATGGCAGAGAGGTTAATACTCATGTTTAGAGATGTAGAGCTTATCCAGACTACTTCTTCTTTTATGTATATGGCTACTGTAATTCTGAGGTGCCAAGGTAGTATCTATTAAACATTTCAATCAAAATATCCTTACCTTTCATAACAAATAGTAGGAATCTTTTACCATTTATATTTCAGTATTCTCACAGTTTATAAATTGCTGTTTGTTCTTTGAGTCTTATGCATTTCATGTGGTGAGTGAAGGAAAGACTGCCTGTAGCCAGTACCTATATTGTTCAGTGCATGGAGTACTAGTGTATTAGAGTAACTAAATATAAGTACTCTGAATTTTGTATATTTCTTCAAACGCTATAACTCCTAAACAGAGACAAATGAACAGAAAGATAACTTATTTTTTGGTGTCAAATTAATGACACAAGATATCCATTGTACCACCTACAAAGATATAGAATCATAGAGTAAAGAATGAGAAAAGATACCTGTCTGGGATAGTATTATAAGTCATACTTAAACAGATGAATAGTATTTTAAAAGGCAAAGATGAGTAAGACAATGGAAAGTTTTCCAAAGAGAACAGAAAGGATATGGCAGTATCTCAAGTCTATGGTTTATAAGCATAAATTGAAAGAATTGTGAGTATGTAGCCTAAAAAAGAGAAGACATTGAAGAAAAGTAAAAGTTTTTTTCTTTTTCATATTTAAAAGGCTGTCATGAGAAAGCAAGATTATGAATGACCTCAAAAAGCAGAAATGAGAACTGCATGTCAAAGTTTTAGAAAACTGTTAGACTTGAAATAAGTACATGCTTTTTAACAATCATAATTGTCCCACTGTGGAATGAATTGCAAATATTTTATGGAAAGATTTTTATTCAGATATTGATCAGATTGGATGTATGTTTAAGAACCATTTAATTTATTACTAGGATTAGAACTAGAATGGGACCAAAGGGAAAAAAAAAAGAGCAAAAGAATGGGAACAGGAAAGTAATGAGAAGGAGCCCTTCACTCTTTGCTCCTAAATAAAAGAGGATTTCTCATTTTCTCCCCTACTTCCCATGACTGGTTACACTTTTTAGTTCTTGGTCTAAATGAAGACAAAAAAAACCTTTTTCATATCTATAATAACAATGGTTTTCAACCTTCTCTAGGAGTTGTAGTATTACTGCTCAATATGACTGTTGGCATTTCAAGTATTTAGGATTGACTGAAAATGTGCAGGAAGGCTAAGAGCTTAGTGAAATAATTCAGGACAAATCATATTTATCTGAGCCAATTTCTGTAGCTTGACATTTTACAATTTACTTCTAAGCTGCTAAAATAGCTTAAAAACCTTCTTCTGGTTTCTCTGATTTGTTCCATGTATGCTACCTAATCCTGCTTGAAATTGGTGCAATTAATATCAAAAAATGCATCAAATGTAATGACAGTGATCACTGAGAATTATACCAGATTAGAAAAGGGTTTTCTATTTAACATGTCTGTTAGCCCAATGATGACTGAATCAGATGAGTTTTAGAAACCAGAACAGCTGGTGGATTTTTTTTTGAAAAGGAGTATGGTGAAACCGCATTGGTCCATGATTCTATCAGGACAGGTTAACTCTCATAAAAGAAGCTCCCTTTACCAATTTAAAGCTGCAATAATAATGCAATTTATAATCATAAAGAAATGACAGGAAATTATATTAATTTGCAACTGGTTTGTAGTTCTTACTACAATTTAGAGTTCTTAGAAACAAAGAAATGAATAGAAAAGGTAATAATACTCCTCTAGAAAAATCTACTTGAACTTTCAAAGAAGAAAAAGAAAAAAAAAGGCAAAAAAGTAGGAAGGGGTTCTAACTATCTCTTTAGAAGACAGTTTTAGGAAGATGCTATTGTTCAATGATTAGATTGAGAAATGAAGAGAATTGAAGTTGTGTGCCCTGAAAAATTATTTTAATCACTGAAAAAACCTCTTGGAAAAAATGCCCTTAAAATGGTGCTTCAGCAGGAAATTTGAACTAGCTATAATGATTAAGGTGAAACTCCAAAGAGCTCTTTTCCCTCCAGCTGCATTGCAATAGATTTACAAGTAAACAATGAAATTCAAATCACCTCATGAATTTTACAATTTCTCTTTTGCCCCATAAAAACTGTACCTGGTTACACTTAAATGTTCTATTTACACTCAGTGAAAGCTTCAGCTTTCGACTTCAGCAGTGTAAAACTTTACTTTGATGGCATTTAGAGCTATCCTGACCTCACTACATTATCCAGTTCTATAGTTGCGATAGCAGGTCTAGTTCTTTGAAAAGAGATGATGCATTATTATGTATAATTCTTTGAAAACTTATAGACTTTCTAATTTTATGTATGTGGACCTTCCATCCCCAAACATCATATCATAATGTCTGTCTCCATGTCTTGTTAGACATCTTTATGACTTTTTATTGGCAGAATTAAACACAATCATTCTTCAATCAATCATCCCTGATCAAGTAGGAGCCTTTCCTTGCTTAGTTAGGCAAGGAATTATACAATTGTCTATTGGCAAATAAAATCATCTCAAATCTAGCACATAAAAAAAGGTAAATAATGACTTAGTGAGAGATTTGCTACTAGAACTATGTTCAGCCTATTTCCACCATATAGCAGTGTATCACCTGAAACAAACAAAAGACTCACACATTGACCACATGTGCATTTCTGTATGTGTATATGGTATCATATAAATTTATGGTCAGAGAGCCAACTCTGAGAATGATATAATTAAAAAAAAAAGACAATTAGAATGGAATTGAAGAAGCTGTGACTTAATTCCAAGCTGTATCATTTACCAGCCAGGGAAAATCTCTAGAACTCAGTTTCCTCAACTGTAAAAACAAGTTTGGTGATGAGAAGCATAGAATATACAGCTTAAAGTTCTTGTTCAGGGTAGCTAGGAAGTGAGTAGACAAAGTGCTGGTCCTGGAGTCAAGAAAATGCATCTTTCTAAATTCAATTATGGTCCTAGATACTTACTAGTTAAGGTTAAGTGTTTTGTCCAATATTACATAACTAGTGTCTGAAGCCATATCCTTATCTTTAAAATGAGTTAGAGAAGGATATGACAAACTACCCTACTATTTTTATCAAAAAAAAAAAATAATGTCAGGAAAAGTTATATGATTGAAAATGATGGAATGATAAAAAAATCTTGAAGTAATTTTTGTCCCTTTGGAATAAGATCTTATCATGCTTACAGACACACAGACATACATACACACACACACATTCACACACTCACACACACACACACACACTCACATATATATATATATGTGTGTGAGTGTGTGTGTTTATGTAGATGTATGTATAGATGTATGTATGTATATTTTCTCCCCTTTAACCCATTCCCAGTGAAGGCTGGAACTACCAGCCTTCTTCCATCTTCTAATTCTTCTGTGTCAATTCTTCCTCTTGCAATTCATTTGTATAAAGTAATTACTCTTTTTACCTTTTTCAAAATGTATTTACTTTTTTAGATTCACATTATACTCAAATGTATCCCAGTCTTTCTTTCAAACTACCAAATTACAAATGATAGTCTTAGACATATGGTTTGCATTTCCATGTATTATTTGTTTCTTCTTACTGAATCCCTTGAAATTAGGTTTTTTTTTTTTTATGTTTACCTTATATTTTTCTTGGCTCTGATAAATTACATTTTCTATTAAGTTTAGGGTTTTTTGGAACAAAATTATGAAAGCCTGTCAATTTGTTGAATGTCCTCTTTTGTTGTAGTCATTCAGGATTATGCTGAACTTTGTTGGACATTATATTTTTGGTAGCAACACTAATTCATTTGCTCTTTCACATATAGTGTTCTGAGTCCTATGATCTTTTACTGTAGCCACTGCTAGGTATTGTAATGCTAATTATAATTGCTACACTTGTTTATTTGTTTCTTATTGTTCCTTAAGCTGGGAGTTTCAGAATTTGACTGGTATTCCTGTGGGTTTTTCTTGTGGGATCTTTTTCTTCTATTTTTTTTCATTCTTTCTGTTTTAATTTTTTTTTCTTGTTTTTTTTAATAACTTTGCTGACTTCTCCTTTTCCATTATAATTTTCAAGGAGTTATTTTCTTCCTTGAGTTTCTGGATCTCCTTGCTCAGTTCTTGATTTTTTTTTCCTATAATATTTTTTCTTCTTCTATTGTTCTTCTATTGTTTTTAGTTTTTCTTCAATTCTCTAACATGACTTTTTTCCCCTCTTTACATATTTTCTTTTTTATTATAGATTTTTATTTACAAGATATATGCATGTGTAATTTTTCAGTGTTGACAATTGCAAAATCTTTTGTTCCAATTTTTCCTCTCCTACCCCCTCACTCCCACCCCAGATGGCAGGTAGACCAATACATATCAAATATGTTAAAGTATATATTAAATACAATATATATATATATATATATATATATATATATATATATATATATACAGTCATTTTGTTGTACAAGAAGAATTGGAGTTTGAAATAATATACAATTAACTTGTGAAGGAAATAAAAAAGGTAAGTGGACAAAAACAGAGGGATTGGAAATGCTATATAGTGGTTCACACTCATTTCCCAGAGTTTTTTTTTTTTTTTTTTTTTTTTTTTTGCTGGGTATAGTTCTATTCATTATTGAACAAATGGAATTGATTTGGTTCATTTCATTAATGAAGAGATTCACATCCATCGGATTTGATCATCATATGGTATTGCTGTTGAAGTATATAATGATCTCTAATTATTTCATTCAGCATCAGTTCATATAAGTCTCTCCAGGCCTTTCTGAAATCAATCTTGGTCATTTCTTACAGAACAATAATATTCCATAACATTCATATACCACAATTTATTCAGCTATTCTCCAGTTGATGGGCATTTACTCAGTTTCCAGTTTCTAGCCAATACAAAAAGGGCTGCACAAACATTCTTGCACATATAGGTCCTTTTCCCTTCTTTAGAATCTCTTTGGGATATAAGCCTAGTAGTAACACTGCTGGATCAAAGGGTATGCACAGTTTGATAACTTTGTGAACATAGTTCCAAATCACTCTCCAGAATGGCTGGATATATTCACAATTCCACTAATAATATATTAGTGTCCCAGTTTTCCCACATCCCATCCAACATTCACCATTATCTTTTCCTGTTATCTTAGCCACACTGAGAAGTGTGTAGTGGTATCTCAGAGTCTAACATGACTTTTAAAACATTTTTTTAAAGTTCTTCTATGAATTCTTTTGAAGCAGTTGTTATTTAATATTGTTTTTCAGAGGGAAAAGGTGGTTATTTTTTTACTTAAGTATCTACCTCTGAACATGAACCCCACTCTTCCCTAATTCATAAGAACTTGCTATTTTTGTGTTTCAGGACAAAGAGATAGATCACTTTCTGTTGCATGTCCCCTTCTTCTGTGTGTCAGATACAACAAATCTAAATAATTATTAACTGATATAAAAATTATAAATCTCTTGGAGAACACCTAGTGCTGATAAAAAAAAAAACAATGCATTCTTCCAAAGGAAAATATCATCCAGAGGGTGAGCAAAAAGGATTATTGTAATGCCATCATCAGAGTACAGTCTGCTTGTTGTTTCTTGGTTCTGGAAAAATAGGATATCTCCTAATATCTTGACATAAAGTTCCTCATTGAGACAAGGATGACACTTCTCCAACCTCAAAGGACTAGCACAACTGAAGCCCTGAAGTGTCTTTTCTTGGCCCTGAAGATTTTTCATATCCCAGATGAGAAATCCTCCTGCCCAGATGAGGCAGGAGGAAGTGGAAGATGCCTTGTACTGATACACATGGAAATGGTTGCTTTGAGGCAAATGGAAGATGCCTGTCCTGTACCTAAGTAGACTTTCCTTGGGAAACACAATATACTGAGCAGAAGATGGAAGTTTCAGAGTGTTAATTTAACTAATTCTGTATTTTACCTCTTGCATTACTGCACTGATGCTAATATACCCACACCTTTCCAACTTAGTAATGAAACAAGTTAAACAATTTGGAGTATAACTGAATTTGCTTCTTTTTAAAATTATTGAGTGCGTGCAGATATTATTTGAATTGAGTGTTATTAACATGATAATTATAAAAATGATGGAGAGCTCAAAAATGTTGATCAGGATATTTAAATTGTTTCCACCAAAATTTATAAGTATTATAAATAGAGACTGCACAGAGTTCTGAATATGTTTCAGTGAAATAAAGATTAAAAGGGAAAAAAAAGAATAAGATCTTATCTTCACATACTGGACTTTTATATTGCCTTTATACTTTCTCATTTCATGGAATTTGTCCCTTATGTATGTCAAATTGGTTCCCACTGACTTGAATAAAGATACCATCATAGTCTCTTTGTGTTATCTTAAGTACATATTTTTTTCTATGTCCTTCCCCAATAATCCAGTTCTGCCATCAGACCAATTAAGAGAATGTGAAGAAATTTAAGTTTTGAGGCTGGAGCCAAGATAATGGAGAGGACACACATTTCTTTCTGACCTTGTCCCACAACCCTCAGGCTAATTCACAAATCCAGCCTTTGAATTTGTTCTGCAATCGCAGAACCCACAAATATTGGTAAGGTAACAATTTGTTAGCAGAAAATAATTGCAAAGATCACCAGAAAAGATCTGTTTCAATCGGGCAAGAAGGGAGGCAGCCAAGTGCAAGCAGGTCTATCACAGATACCTGAGAGTGCAGACAACACACAGACCTAGGGCAGTGCCATTGTGCTGGAGAATCTACAGGGAGGAATCTACAGCAGTGTTGGCTACTCTGCCCTAATTGAAAGCCAGTAAATCAGAATAGAAGTTATAAAACATCCAGCACAAAAATGAAAGGTCAGTGGTGAACCCCAAAACACCAGAATCTCACGGAACCTAGGTATGTCCACCCAGCACTGAAAGTCAGTAAACAGACCCATCACAGACACTACTGCTTGTAGAGGAAGCTTGGAAAACCTCCCCTACCCTAAAAATATATCTTAACATTTAAAAAATGAGTAAAAAAGTAAAGAGAACTCTGAACATAGACAGTTTTTATGGTGAAAGAGAATAGATTTCAAATCTCGGAGAGACTAAAAGCAGATCATTTCCAGATGAAACCCCAAAGGATGAAATAAATTGGCCCCCATTACCCAAGACGCTCCTAGAAGAAATTATAAAAGATCTTAAAAGAGAGCTAGAAAAAATGGGGAAAGAAAATGAAAACTTTGTAACAGGGTTTGGAAAAAGCAACACAGAAATTATTTGAAGAAATATCACTACAAAATAGACTTAGTGAAATGGAAAAAGCATATAATTCCTTAAAAAAATAGATTTGACAAAATGGAAAAAGAAAACAACTCCCTGAAAAAGAGAATTTGTGAAATGGAAAGAGAAATAATTGTTTTCCATAAATTTTGATACATGGTGAAGAGAGATGGTAGTAGTTGTTGTGTAGATATTATTTGGTGAATGGGTATTTTTTGAGAGACATAGAGGGTGACATGGGTGGTTAATGTAGATTTCACAGGCCTTAACAACTTTTTGGAGGCAAAACAATTTTCCCAAAACTATTTGTAAGATGAATATGAAGTAATTTTTCACTCACTTGTCAGAAATATATAATATCCTTAAAGCACTAAAGACAGGAGGTAGCTTTAAAAAAAAGAAAAGTAAACTAGCAGGATATACTGCTTTCAAATGAAATATATATTTTATCTAGGTTAAGGAAAATTATAAGATTGCCTTAACTAACTAATGATAGTACAGTATTGCTAATCAATAAAACACCATGATCTTGGAGAAAATTTAAATTACATATAAACTACAGGGCAATGGAATGATACATAGTGGGTGGATCATCTGAGAAGGAATTTAGAGATTAGTTTATCCTGCTCCTTCATTACAAATACCAGCATGGTATCAATGATAACAATTTCAAGAAGGAACATATTAGTCTGAGGTTCTTAACCTTTAGATAACTCTGTCAGCTTAGGACCCCTTATTAGAATAATGTTTTCAAATTATTGAAGAAAATACCAAATATCACATGGGAATTAGTAAAAATAAAGATGAATTTGTTTTCTTCTTCCTAATTCAACTGAATGCTGAAATCTATTCACAAACAACTTAATTAAAACTCCTTCAACAATGGAGGGCAAGTTAACTCCTGCTAAGGTTGGAAATTATCCTGTTATTGTTTATAAATTCACTTATGACTTTATATACAACCAACGTCATAATTATCATCATCATAATCATAATCAAAAAAATTTAGCAGCAAGAATAACAACAAACTTTTAAGCGTCTATTTTCCAATCCATATACTAAAACTAAAGATTCAAAAAAAAATTTTCAATCCCTTATAATCTGTTCATATTTAGGATTTTCACATATATATATATATATATATATATATATATGTATATATATATATATATGTATGTATATACATACATATATATATATATATATGTATGTGTGTGTGTGTGTCTCTATGTATTTGCGATATGCATTAATGGATAAAGATCATATCTATGCTTTCTGTTGGTATAGGAAACTGGCTGATATGAAAAATAACATTTTCTAACATAGTTTGTCATTTCTTTATGACTAATTATCTTACTAGTTAAACACAATGACAGTTCAAGCCATGTATCAATTAGCTTAAAGAGACCTAGTATCTTCTTCCTGATTTCGAGGTAAGCTCTATATCCAGAATAGCATTCTGCCTCTTTTATAGTATATTGGACTATCATACAGTTATAATCCATCATTATATACTGTCTTGTCATACTTCCATTGTCTTCATTTAGAGGATTGGGGCACTGTTCTAATGATCTTTTAATGTCCTTTAGCACATTAGCCCAATGACTGATAATAATTTTATTGATATTCTTTGAATTTATAAATGAATGAATGAATGGATATCTCTCAGGAAAGCTGACATGCTAAAACCTTCATTTACATTAACTGATGTTCACAGGGAACAATAATAAGTAAAATATAAACTCAAATTTTGAAAATTAAGAGCTGAAAATATCTCAGGAGATGGCATAGTGGTAGACACTTGTTTTCATTGGAGTGTATATAGACTTCTCTAGATTCACATAAATAGGTCCCACTAAAGAAAAGAAGCTCAATATAGTTACTGCAAAGGAAGATTGAGAATAAAGCATATAGTTTGTGCTGAAAAGATGTGTTCAAGCCATCTGCACCCAGAGAAAGGACTGTGGGGACTGAATGTGGATCACAACATAATTTATTTTCACTTATTTGTTGATGTTTGCTTTCATTTTGTTTTCTTTCTCATTTTTTTCCATTTGATCTGATTTTTCTTGTGCAGCATAATTGTGAAAATATGCATGGAAGAATTGCCCATGTTTAAAACATATTGGATTACTTGCCATCTAGGGGAAGCATTGGGGAGAAGGGACAGAAAAAAAAATTGGAATGCAAGGTTTTGAAAGGGTGAATTTTGCAAATTATCCATGTGCATGTTTTGAAAATAAAAAAGATTTGGACAAATAAAAATGAAAAAAAAAATGTTTTCAACATTAAAAAAAAAATGATGAAGTCAGAGTTCTGAGTATGGAGCCACGATGACAGAGTGAAGCCAGGAAACTGCTAGACCTCTCCAAGTTTCCCCTGAAAACACATGAAACCAAGCCTTTGCACAAAACCTGACAGAATAATACCACTCTGCAGTTCAAGATAGATTGGAAAAATTTCAAGAAAGGTCAGTATCACTGGGGTGAAAAAGGTGTTCAGCCCAGTTCAGACAGACTGTGGGAAAGCCAGAAAGAGAGTCTTAATCACAGAAAATCAGCAACTAAGACCCTTTATCCTGTCTCAGTAGTTGAGCAGACCAAGTGCAACACTTTCAGTATCCAATCAGAAGGCAAACTCTGGGAAATCAGGCTGTTTCCTGGAAATAGCAGGCAAAGCTACCCACTATGAACACAAAGGGCCCTTGTGTTCACAGCCAAGGCTCAGAACTGAACTGCGAATTTGAGACAGTGCACCCTTTATCTCAAGAGCAGAATTCAACGTTAAAAGTAAAAAGAAAGAAGAAATACCAAAATAAAAGGAAAGAAAATGACCAAGAAACAGAAAATAACCTTGACTATAAAAAGTCATTATGATAATAGAAGAGGCCAAAATACCTACTAAGGTGAGGATACAATGTCCACAGAGAAAATTATAAAGACTGATATCAATTGATTTGAAACCCAAAAATCCTTCTTGGAGGGGCTCATAAATTTTTTTAAAGACAAATAGGACAAGTAGAAGAAAAATAGAAAAGAAATGAGAAGCATACATGAGAAAGTCAACAGCTTGAAAAAGGAAGGCAATTTTAAAAAATACAATTGGCCCAAAGCAAAAAAAAAAAAGAAAATCAATGAAGAAAACACCTTTAAAAGTAGAATTAACCAGATGAAAAAAAGATACAAAAGCTAACTGAAGAAAACTAAATGGAAGCTTATAATTCTATGAGACATAAAGAATCAGTTAAACAAACTAAAAGTAATGAAAAAAATGGAAGAAAATGTGAAATATCTCATTATAAAAACTGTTGACCTGATAAATGGATGTAGAAGAAACAATTTAAAAATTATTGGTCTTCCAGAAGTCTATAGCCTCCTTCAAAAAAAAAGAGCCTCAACATCATTTTTCAAGAGATCATCAAGAAAATCTGCCCCAATATTCTAGAAATAGAATGGGAAATAATTATTGAAATAATCCATTGATAGCCTTGAGAAAGAGATAACACAAGGAAAATTCCAAGGAACATTGTTACAAAACTCTAGAACTACAAACAGAAGGAAAAAAATACAAGCTGCCAGACAAAATCAATTCCTGTATCAAGGAGTAACAGTCAGGATTACGGAGGATCTGTCAGCTTCTACAATAAAGTATCAGAAGATGTGCAATATCATATTTTTTGGAAGGCAAAGAACCTGAGGTTGCAACCAAGAATGACCTAACCAGAAATACTGAGCACTGTCTTTCAGGGGAGTTGATGGATCTTCAATGAAGTAAGAGACTTCCCACTGTTTCTATTGAAAAAAGCATAACTAAATAGAAATTTTAATCTAGAAACACAGTACTCAAGAGAAGCATAGAAAGGTAAACACGGAAAAATTATGTGTGTGTGTATATATATATATATATATATATATATATATATATATATAATTTAAAAGATAAACTGTTTACATCTCTAGCTAACAAAATACTATTTGTAACTCTTGAAAACTTTATTGGGGCATCTAGAGGGGGCCATCACAAGGACATAGGATGGGAGCCAAGATGGCAGAGAAGGCACATGCGACTTTCTAAGCTCTTCTCTTACCCTCTTTATCAATATTATATCGAGCCTCAAAAATATTCTTGACTGCTACAATTCATGAAGGTAAGAAGTATAACAACTCTCCGGCCAAAGAAAATCTGTAGTCTCGCCAAAAAAGGTTTGTTCCTGGGCTAGGGGGGGAGATCAGCATAGACTGGAAGAGAAATTAGTTTCCAAGAAGATCCTCAAACCAAAAGTGAGAACACAGATCTCAGCACAAGCTCACAGCCCCAACCTGCAGTAAGGGGCTTTTCCTTGGAGCAGTTGTGAACCTGCATGGCAGGAGGACACAGGGGTTAGCCTCTAATCTGCCCAGTGAGGGGCTCAGCTTGGGGCCATAGAGCTTTTGCAGGGCCGATTTGCATCAGGCAGAGACACTGGGGCAGAGTTCTGGGCAGAGTGCTGGTAGAATCCGTACTCTGTGATCAGCTGCTAATACCCACAGCCCCACAAGAGGCTCTGGCCTGGGGCAGTGTCACTTTCACCCCTTAGTCTCTAGCCTAGGGCAATCACTAACACACACAGCCCAACTGGGCACTTTGATAGCTCAGCTAGTGCTGAATCCACTTCCTGTTGGGGGAAGGGAAAGCTCTCACTCAGAGCACTCCCATACCTCCGGAAACCGGTTTGCATCTCTCCTGTTCTGCAGAAGAAGCTGATAACCCCCTTGCCTAAGAGGCATATCCTAAAGACTTTAAAACATGAATAAAAAGATGAAAAGAATTACCCACAGTTTCTATGCAGAAAAAGAGCAGGTCAGCAAACCTGAAGAAACTAATAGCAAACATGCACCAGATTGTCCTCTTTTACATGATGCTCTCATAGAAGAGACCATTAAAAGTCTCAAAAGAGAGTTAGAATATAAATGGAGAAAGGAAAGAGAAGCATTATAAGAGAGCAACAACTTCCTGAAATACGAATTGGAAAAAGTAAAAAAATCTCAGGAAAGTAAGAATTGTGAATTGGAAAAAATAAAGAATTCACTAGAAAGTAGGATTTGTGAATTGGAAAAGACAAAGAACTCTCAAGAAAGTAGGATCTGTGAATTGGAAAAAGAAAATAATTCACTAAAAAAAAAATTAGTGAAATGGAAAAAAATATCATAGAGCAAAACACAAATTTAAAAACTCAATTGGACATATTCAGAAAGAAGTAAAAAAAGCTAATGAAGAAAATAATTCTTTAAAAATTAGAACTGAACAAATAGAAACCAATGATCATTGAGACAGCAAGAATCAGTCAAGCAAAAACAAAAAAATGACAAACTGGAAAAAACCATGAATTATCTACTTGCAAAAACGACAGACTTGGAAAATAGATCTAGGAGAGATAATCTGAGGATTATTGGACTTTCTGAAAATTATGATGAAAAAAAGAGCCTAGATACTATTTTACAAGAAATCATCAAAGAGAAGTGCCCAGATGTAATAGAATCAGAAGGTAAAATAGGCATTGAAAAAATTCATTGAACACCTTCTGAAAGAGACCCTAAAATAAAAACCCCAAGGAATATTGTGGCCAAATTTCAGAACTATAAGATTAAGGAAAAAATTTTACAAGTAGCCAAAAAAAAGAACAATTTAAATACCGAGGTGCCACAATAAGGATCACCCAAGATCTGGATGCCTCCACATTAAAGGATCGAAGGGCCTGGAATCCGATATTCCGAAAGACCAAAGAAATTGGGATGCAGCCAAGAATAAATTACCCAGCTAAGCTGAACATTTTCTTCCAGGGAAGAAGGTGGACATTTAATGAAACAAATGAATTTCATTTGTTTCTGAAGAAAAAACCAGAAGTAAACAAAAAATTTGATCTCCAACCATAGAACTCAAGAGATGCAGAAAAGGTAAAAAGAACTCTTGAGAATTGTATTTCTGTTGTAGATATACAAAAAGAATACATGTATAATTTGATTTTACTGATATAACATAAAAAAGGGAAGTAGATATGGAAAAGGGATGATGGCAGAATAAGGTGGGAAGGGGGGATAAAAAAAGGGAAAACACATCCCACGAAGAGGCAAAGGAAACTTATCATATCTGAGGGAATTTAGAGAGGGGGAGGAACATGGTGTGAATCTTACTCTCATCAGAGTTGGCTCAAAGAAAAAACAATTGACATTTGTTTTAGAGAAAATTCTCTCTCGCTTCATTAAAAAAGGGGGAGAGGAAAAGGGAAAAGAAAAAGAGTAATAAGGGAAGAAGGGAAAAGATTCAAAGGGGGGGAGGGAGGGATTCTAAAGAGGGTAAGCATCGTGATACAAGTGGGGTACATAAGTTCAAAAAGGGGAAAGAGGGTTGGGGGAGGCAAGAAAAAGTAAAGCACAATCTGGGGTTATTAGGAGGGCAGGAAATACAGATTTAGTAATTCTAACCGTAAATGTGAATGGGATGAACACCCCCATAAAGAGGAGGCAGATAGCAGACTGGATCAAAAGTCAGAACCCTACAATATATTGTTTACAAGAAACACATTTAAAGCAGGGAGATACATATAGAGTAAAGGTAAAAGGCTGGAGCAAAATCTATTATGCTTCAGGTGAAGTCAAAAAAGCAGGGGTAGCCATCCTTATCTCAGATCAAGCAAAAGCAAAAATTGATCTAATTAAAAGAGATAAGGAAGGAAACTACATCCTGCTAAAGGGTAGCATAAACAATGAAGCAATATCAATATTAAACATATATGCACCAAGTGGTATGGCATCCAACTTCCTAAAGGAGAAGTTAAGAGAGTTGCTAGAAGAAATAGACAACAAAACTATAATAGTGGGAGATCTCAACCTTGCACTCTCAGAATTAGACAAATCAAACCACAAAACAAATAAGAAAGAAATTAAAGTAAATAGAATATTAGAAAAATTAGGTATGTTAGATCTTTGGAGAAAATTGAATGGAGATAGAAAGGAATATACTTTCTTCTCAGCAGTTCATGGAACCTATTCAAAAATTGACCATATATTAAGACATAAAGACCTCAAAATTAAATGCAAGAATGTAATGGGCTGAGGCTTGAGTTGATGCACTGAGGTCCCAAGTACGTGAGGCTAACTAGTAATTGGGCTATACTCTATTAATATACATGATTGGATAAAGAATGGACCCTGCCCACTCTCTGTGCAAGTCCTGATGTGTTGTATAGGAAATGACGATTTTGGTGGGTGGAGGCAGAGAGAGAGAGACAAGAAGAGAAGCTGGGAGAGATTGGGCCTGGATTTGAGACTCCGAGCTGCTGGTTGTGTGGCTGCTGGTCGAGCTAGCTTCTTGACTCAGCTACACACATTGCTATCGCCGATTCTCTTCCACCTCCGATCCTTCTTCACTAAGAATAAAGACTGACGATTTTCCCCTAACCTGAATTCCTGACTCGTGATGATTTTAAAATATGCGATCTTCACACAAGAAAGCAGAAATAGTAAAAGCTTTCTTTTCAGATCACGATGCAATAAAAACTACATTCAACAAAAAGTTAGGGTGTAAATACACCAAAAAGTAATTGGAAACTAAACAATCTCATCTTAAAGAATCATTGGGTGAATCAGCAAATTATAGATACAATTAATAATTTCACTCAAGATAATGACAATGATGAGATTTCATACCAAAATTTGTGGGATGCAGCCAAAGCGATAATAAGAGGGAATTTTATATCCTTAAAGGTTTACTTGAATAAAACAGAGAAAGAAAAGATTAATGAATTGGGCTTGCAACTAAAAAAACTAAAAAAAGACCAAATTAAAACCCCCAATCAAATACTAAATTTGAAATTCTAAAATTTAAAGGAGAAATTAAAAATATTGAAAGTAAAAAAAAAAAACTATTGAACTAATTAATAAAACTAACAGTTGGTTCTATGAAAAAGCCAATAAAATAGATAAGCCTTTGGTAAATCTGATTAGAAAAAGGAGGGAGGAAAATGAACTTAGTAGTCTTAAAAATGAAAAGGGAGAAGTTTCCACCAATGAAGAGGAAATTAGAGAAATAATGAGTTATTTTGCCCAACTTTATGCCAATAAATTTGATAACCTAAGTGACATAGATGACTACCTCCAAAAATATAGACTTCCCAGACTAACAGAGGAGGAAGTAAATTGCTTGAATAGTCCCATTTCAGAAAAAGAAATAGAACAGGCAAATAAACAACTCCCTAAGAAAAAATCCCCAGGACCAGATGGATTTACATGTGAATTTTACCAAACATTTAAAGAACAATTGGCCCCAATGCTATATAAATTATTTGATAAAATAGGGAATGAAAGAGTCCTACCAAATTCCTTCTATGACACAGACATGGTACTGATACCTAAACCAGGTAGGCTGAAAACAGAGAAAGAAAATTATAGACCAATCTCCCTAATGAATATTGATGCTGAAATCTTAAATGAGATATTAGCAAAAAGACTACAGAAAATCATCTCCAGGATAATACACTATGATCAAGTAGGATTTATACCAGGAATGCAGGACTGGTTCAATATTAGGAAAACTATCAATATAATTGGCCATGTTAATAACCAAATCAACAAAAACCATATGATCATCTCAATAGATGCAGAAAAAGCATTTGACAAAATCCAACATCCATTCCTATTAAAAAACACTTGAGAGTATAGAAATAAATGGACTTTTCCTTAAAATAATCAGCAGCATCTATTTAAAACCATCAGTAAGCATCATATGTAATGGAGACAAACTGCAACCATTCCCAATAAGATCTGGAGTGAAACAAGGTTGCCCACTATCACCGTTACTATTTAATATTGTATTAGAAACACTAGCTATAGCAATAAGAGCTGAGAAAGAGATTAAAGGAATAAGAATAGGCAATGAGGAAACCAAATTATCACTCTTTGCCGATGACATGATGGTATACTTAGAGAACCCCAGAGATTCTACTAAAAAGTTATTAGAAATAATCCACAACTTTAGCAAAGTTGCTGGTTATAAAATAAACCCACATAAGTCATCAGCATTCTTATATATCACTAACAAAATCCAACAGTCAGAGTTAAAAAGAGAAATTCCATTTAAAGTAACTACTGATAATGTAAAATATTTAGGAATCTATCTGCCAAGGGAAAATCAGAAACTTTATGAGCAAAACTACAGAACACTTTTCACACAAATTAAGTCTGATCTAACCAATTGGAAAAATATTAAATGCTCTTGGATAGGGCGAGCAAATATAATAAAGATGACAATATTACCTAAACTAATCTATTTATTTAGCGCTATACCAATCAGACTCCCAAAAAACTATTTTAATGACCTAGAAAAAATAACAAGAATGTTCATATGGAAAAACAAAAGATCAAGAATTTCAAGGGAATTAATGAAAAAAAAAAATCAAATGAAGGTGGCTTAGCTGTACCAGATCTAAAATTATATTATAGAGCAGCAGTTACCAAAACTATTTGGTATTGGCTAAGGAATAGATTAGTTGATCAGTGGAATAGATTAGGTTCAAGGGATAAGACAGACAACAAATATAGCAACCTAGTCTTTGACAAACCCAAAGATCCCAGATTTTGGGATAAGAACTTACTGTTTGATAAAAATTGCTGGGAAAATTGGAAACTAATATGGCAGAAACTAGGCATTGATCCATACTTAACACCGTACACCAAGATAAGGTCAAAATGAGTTCATGACCTAGGCATAAAGAATGAAATTATTAATAAATTAGAGGAATACAGGATAGTTTACCTCTCAGACCTGTGGAAGGGGAAGGTCTTTATGACCAAAGCAGAACTAGAAATCATTACTGATCACAAAATAGAAAATTTCGATTATACCAAACTGAAAAGTTTTTGTACAAACAAAACTAATGCAGACAAGATTAGAAGGGAAGCAATAAACTGGGAAAATATTTTTACAATCAAAGGTTCTGATAAAGGCCTCATTTCCAAAATATATAGAGAATTAACTCTAATTTATAAAAAATCAAGCCATTCTCCAATTGAAAAATGGTCAAAGGATATGAACAGACAATTCTCAGATGAAGAAATTGAAACTATTTCTAGTCATATGAAAAGATGCTCCACGTCATTATAAATCAGAGAAATGCAAATTAAGAGAACTCTAAGATACCACTACACAACTGTCAGATTGGCTAAGATGACAGGAAAAAATAATGATGATTGTTGGAGGGGATGCGGGAAAACTGGGACATTCATGCACTGTTGGTGTAGTTGTGAACGAATCCAACCATTCTGGAGAGTAGTTTGGAACTATGCTCAAAAAGTTATCAAACTGTGCATACCCTTTGATCCAGCACTGTTACTACTGGGATTATATCCCAAAGAGATTATAAAGAAGGGAAAGGGACCTGTATGTGCACGAATGTTTGTGGCAGCCCTTTTTGTAGTGGCTAAAAACTGGAAACTGAATGGATGCCCATCAGTTGGAGAATGGCTGAATAAATTGTGGTATATGATTTTTATGGAATATTATTGTTCTGTAAGAAATGACCAACAGAATGATTTCAGAAAGGCCTGGAGAGACTTACATGAACTGATGCTGAATATAATGAGCAGGACCAGGAGATCATTATATACTTCAACAACAATACTATATGATGACCAGTTCTCATAGACCTGGCCATCCTCAGCAATGAGATCAACCAAATCATTTCCAATGGAGCAGTAATGAACTGAAATAGCTACGCACAGAGAAAGAATTCTGGGTGATGACTAAAAACTGTTACATTGAATTCCCAATCCCTATATTCATGCCTACCTGCATTTTTTATTTCCTTCACAAGCTAATTGTACAATATTTCAGAATCTGATTCTTTTTGTAAAGCAAAATAGAGGTTTGGTCATGTATACTTATTGTGTATCTAATTTATATTTTAATATATTTAACATCTACTGGTCATCCTGCCATCTGGGGGAGAGGGTGGGGGGTAAGTGGTGAAAAATTGGAACAAGGGGTTTGGCAGTTGTTAATGCTGTAAAGTTACCCATACATATAACCTGTAAATAAAAGGCTATTAAAAAAAAAAAGGACATAGGATGTGGTTGTGAATGGACTCTGATGTGATGATAGCAAAGAAAAAGACATTAAGGGGTGGAAAAAGGTTTGTACCAGAAGAAAATGAAAATGGAGGTATACTGGGACAAATTAGATAACATGAAGAAGCACAAAAATCCTATTACAATTGAAAGAAAAAGGGACTGTGATAAAAATTGTCTGAAGCTTGATATCATCACTTTTAGCTCTAAGAAAGAAACATATAAACATTCAGTTGGGTATAGAAATTTATCTAACCTTATAAAGAAGTAGGAGGAGAAAAACAAAAGAAAAGGGTAGGGCTAATAGAAGGAAGGGAGAGCAGAAACTTAAGGGAAAAATGTAAGAGAAGGGAGGAGGGTGATAGAAGATAAGTTAGTGGGCAAGATGTATTTTAAAAAACACTAATAAGAGAAAAGGAAGGGATGATAAAAGATAAGGTAGTGGGTGGTGTGAGTGAAAAAACACTATTAAAAACAGGGTAGAAAGAGGGAACAAAAGTATATACAGGAGAGAAAATAGAATATAAGGAATTACAAAGCTGATAATCATAACTATATATGTGAATGGGATGGAGTTGCTCGTAAAAGGGAAGTAAATAGCAGAGTGAATTAAAAAAAAAAAGTATCCTACACAAGGAAGACATTTGACACAGACAGAAACATAAAGAGTAAAGGAAAAAGGCTGGAACACAATTTACTATGCTTCAGCTAAAGTAAAAGAAAACAGGGGTAGAAATTTTGATCTTAGATAAATCAAAAGTAAAAATAGATCTATTTAAACATGCGGAAGGTACATCCTGACAAAGAGTATCATAAACAATGATGCAATAATGTTATTCAATGCATATGCACCAAGTGATAGAGCATTTAAATTCCTAGAAAAGATTTCAAGCCAGAAATAAACAGCAAATCTATTTTGGTGGGGACCTCAATCTTCCCCTACAAAATAAACAAGAAAGAACCTAGGGTCAAAAGGATCCTACAAAAATGTGGATATGATGCATCTCTGAAGAAAGCTGAATAGAAACAGAAAGGAATAAACATTTTTCTCAGCAGTACATGGCACCCACACAAAAAATTGATCATGCATTAGGAAATAAAAATAATCAAATGCAAAAAAGCATAAATAATAAATGTTACCTTTTCAGACCACAATGAAATAAAAATATTCAATAAAGGACCAGGGACCGATAGACTAAAAATCAAATGGACAATAAATAATGTAATTCTAAAAAATGATTAGGTCAAACAACAAATTACAGAAATACTCCACAATTTCATCCAAGAGAATGTCAGTAATGAGAATATATACCAAAACTTTTGGAACATAGTCAAATCAGTTCATAGGGGCACATTTCATGTCTCTAAATAGCTACATGAATAAAATAGAGGAAGAGAAGATCAGTGAATTGGACATGCAACTAAAAAAGATAGAATAAGAACAAATTAAAAACCTACTATTAAATACCAAATTAGAAATTCTGAAACTCAAAGGAGAGATAAATAAAATTCAAGGTAAGGAAAATGTTTAATTAATTAAATTAAGATTTGGTTTTATGAAAAAATTAAATATATAAACCTTTGGATAACTTTATTAGAAAAAGGAAAGGAAAAAATGAAATTACTAGCATCAAAAATGAAAAAGAAATTAAAGCAATAACTAGGAGCTATTTCACCCTGCTGTATGGCAACAACTCTCACAATTCTTATTGAAACGAAAGACTATTTACAAAAATATAAATTGTCCAGATTATTAGAAAATAAATTACTTATATAGTGCCATTTTTGTGCTATTTAGTGAACTCCCTAAGGAAAACTCTCCAGGGCCAGATGGATGTACGTGAATTCTACCAACATTTTAAAGAACAATGAATTCCAATATTATGTAAACTATTTGGGAAAATAGATCAAGGATTACTGCCATATTCTTTCTATGACACAAATATGGAACTGATACCTAAACCATGATAATCGAAAACATAGTAAGAAAATTATAGACCAATCTCCTTAAAAAATATGGATGCAAATTTTTAAATAAAATATTAGCAAAGAGATTATAGCAACTTATCAGCAGGACAATACATTTTTAACAAGTGAAATTGATACCAAAATATTTCAATATCAGAAAAAAACTGTTGCCATTATGGACCATATCAATAACAACAACCACATCAGAAATAATATGATAATCTCAATAGATGTAGAAAACCTTTTGAAAAAACACACCACCCATTCTTAAAATAAACACTAAAAAGCTTAGGGGAAAGGGAGCTTTCCTTAGAAAAATTAAGCAGTGTCTTTTTGAAACCATGAGCAAGTATTATTTGTAATGGAGAGAAGCTGAATGTATTTCCAATAAGATTGGGGTGAAACAAGGCTGCCCATTATCACACTATCATTCAGCATTGTAATCAAAATGTTCACTGTAGCAATAAGAATAAAAGAAACTAAGCAAATTAGATAGACAATAAAAAATAAAACCATCACTCTTTTCAGATGAAATAATGATATACATAGAGAATCCTAGAAAATCATCCAAAAACCTACTGGAAACAGTTAACAACTTTAACAAAGTTCCAAGATATGAAAGAAATCCACCAAAATCATCAGCATTTCTGTATATTAATAAAGAAGCTTATCAGCAAGACACAGAAGGAATAATTCCATTTAAAATAATTATAGACAAAATACAATATTTGGGTGTCTACCTGCCAGGATAACAAAGAAGTATAAGAACAAATTTCAAAACACTCCTCACACAAATAAAGTCAGATCTAAACAATCAGAAATATGTCACTTGCTCATAGACGGTCCCAACTAATATTTTTTTTAAAATGATAATTCTGACTAAATCAGTCTTCTTATTCAGTATCATACAAATAACCAATATCAAAAAATTATTTTATTTAACGAGAAAAGTGGTAGTAAAATTTATATGGAAGAAAAAAAGGTCTAATAAGGGAATTAATTTAAAAGAAAATACAAAGAATGGCGGTTTAGCAGTACCCTATCTAAAAATATATCATTAAGCAGCTGTCAACAAAATCATTTGTTACTGATTAAGAAATAGAGCAGTTTATCAGTGGAACAGACTACATACACATGACACAACAATCAAGATCTATAATAATCTAGCATTTTATTACCCCCAAATTCTAACTTCTTAAACATGAACTCACTATTAAACAAAAATTAATCTTCTATATCACTAACAAAATCGAACAGTTAAGAAATACAAAGAGAAATTCCATTTAAAGTAATTGTCAATAGTATAAAATATTTAGGAATGTATCAGCCAAGGGAAAGTCAGGAACTAAATGAGGAAAACTACGAAACACTAGATGTGTGTGTCCTCTCTGCCATCTTGGCTGGAAATCCAAGTGATTTCTTTAAAAAAAAATCTACCTAGAAAAAATAATTAGAGGTTGTTGCTGCTTAAATATCAAAAAGTTCTCCTGTTTAACCACACTACATTAATGAATTAAAAATAGCATTCAGATATCTAGAGAGATAGAGCTATAATGGTATGAAATAATTTTTTTGTCCTGGTGCATTTCTCCCTGCAATATACGTTTTGGTGCTATATTGAATGAAAATTTTATTTACCAGTTCTATTCAGAATGGACCTTCTATCCATATTTTAAGCATATAAAACAGATAAAATGGTGCCATTTTTCTTTGGCATTATCTTTTGCAATTGAGTATTGGGAATAGCTGTATTTTAAAACTATAGCTGAATAGTAAAAGCTTCAGCTTAAAATACTCTACCCTTTTATTTGCCTGTACTATGAACCTTATCCTATCTTCAGACCTTATAATCCCATGGAGGAAATCTAGTTTCTTAAAGACTATGCTGATGATGGCAATATTCTCATATGTCTTACCAGAATGGAAATATTATGCATATGACCTTTCTAATGAACTTTGCAATCAGGTCTAAAGACTTCACTAATTAAAAATTGGGGTTATTGTTAATCCTTCTGTATATTATGTATATATGGTCAAACTATCAATCATCTTATAATAGGGAATATATTTTTAAAAATAAATAAAAATGCAATAAAATATAGATAATATCAAAATAATGTTTTTTAGATTAATATATGCCTAGCTTTGCTCCTTACTGGTCTCCATTTCTACCTGAATTTGATAAAATTTCAGAAAACTGAACAAATTGGCAGATATGATTGCTAACATGTTATCAATGGTCTTTGAAAAACTTAGAGAAGGAAAAGTACATCAAAAGCCTAAAGGAATAAATAAACATTGTCTCAACCTATGAGAGAAAGAGAGACATAAACACACACACAGAGAGGTAGAGAAAGGCAGAGAGTGACAGAGAGACATACAGAGACAGAAATATAGAGAGTGGACTCAGAATCTAAGAATCACATAGTGAGTTTAGCTCTCACTTCTGAAGTGGGAGGGATAGCAAAGTGAATAAAATAATGAATTCTTAAGTATTTAGAAAGATAACTATTGCTACCTAGAAGCCACCATAGTTTCTTAAAGAATAGGTCATGCTGAACTTAATTCACTTCCTTTTTGACAGAACATCTAATTTCATACATCACAGAAATACTTGAGACAGGCAGAATATACCTAGAAATACTATTAAACAAATTTTCTTATGCTATGCTTATGGATACAATGAAGTGATACAATTTAGATTATATTAAATTAGGTAGATTGTGAAATAATTGTATTACCAGAACCCAAAAATAGTTATTAATGGGTTGCCAATGTCAACCTGGAGGAAGTAATCTAGTATAGAGCCCCAGGGATCTTTACTTGGCCCTGCACTATTCAATATTTTTGTCAGTGACTTGAATAAAGATAGAGATGACATGCTTGTCAATTTTACCAATGACATGAATTTTAAAGGGATAACTAACATTCTTGAAGACAGAACCAAGATCCACAAAAGATCTTGACAGGTTGGTAAAATAAATGAATTCCATAAGATAAAATTGGATAAATATAAATTTCTACAAGGGTTCTAAAGGAATTCATAAATGCAGGATGGGGGAATTGTGGCTAAAAAACAATTTTGAAGGAAATAAAGATATGGGTTTCTTAACATAACACTATCTTTAAAAGAGTCAGCAAGATAAAATCACAATCAAAAATATTAATTCTATTCTAACCTTCAGTGAGAATCTGGATTTCAAATAAAAGTCACTATATTCTAGTAAAGTACTAGGTAATATGAAAAGAGTATTAATAACCTAGAGAACATCTGGATGATGAGTGAAGAATGAAAGTAAAAGATAACCTACTGTACCATAATTGATTGAAGTTACTTGTTTATTAAAAAGAAAATGATTGGAGTGGAAGGAAAGAATGATAACCATCACATTGAAGAATGACTAGACTTGGTTCCCTTTATCCAAAGCTCAAAACTAGGAGTAAATGAAAGAGAAATTGCAGAAAAAAAAATCTATCTTAATGTTACTATCTCAAAGAAATTGGATAATCTGAGTATATTGATATATTTGGTTGATACACAGTTAAAGGGGCCAGAGATCTGGTTTCTGTGAAGATTCAAAAAGGATGTAATTGAAGTGACTTGAAGAAATATTGAAACATGTTAATATTCTGCAGTTGGTTCTGTTATGTTAAACTTGATATGAGAAGTTATAGCAAATTGCTATCTAGCCAGATTATGGACAATAATTTCAGAAAACAGTAGTCAATGATAGTTTTGGCTATTTGTACCAACTATTATATTTTTGGTGGATCTTTATTCTTAGTGTGACTCTTTTGCTGAAAGTATCAGGTAAGATATGATGATGTAAGAAATACTTGTACTTTCTCCCTTCTGAAACTATGTGTTCCACGAAAATAAGTCTTACTGATTTGCCCCAATTTTGAATCTTTTATTTTATGTCAAAGAGATTAATCTGAAGCCTCTAACTTTATGGATTTAGAAATGTCAGCAGAGCAAACTTCCAGAAACTACCCAAGACCTATTATTCCTAAAGTCCAAGTCCATCTAGATGTTTAGTCTGCCTAACATCAGTGATTCAAGAAACAAAGAGAAACCTTTTCAGTTCCAAAAACAAGGATTTTTCTGGTCTACGGTCATGATGTAAACGTTGGGATCCAATTTTTGTTGAAACTGTTCTAAGTCAGAACCTGATTTCCCTTGAGAGAGAGATGGTACATTGGAAAATATACTCCTGAAGTTGGTTGCAGTAGATATTTGGCTTTTGTTATTGTATATTTTGAAAGAAAATATTCTTTAGTAAAAGTTAAATAGTGTTAAATTGTTAGAGAAAGGTGGGACTCTAGTCACAGAATACAAAAACTGAGGAAAAACACAACTTGTCAGAGAAGTGGAGAAGTATTACAGAAGAGATATTTTAAATTTCTTGATGTACTTTGAGATCCCTGAAGGAGAATTGAAGACATTTTTGAGTTGTGAAAAAATTAAACCTATAGGAGATTGAATTATAATGAGTAATTAGCTATCCAGAAATGTAATAGGTTGCTTTAGGAGGTAGGATTTGTTTACTTAAGGGGGAAAAATGTAGATGATTTCTTGTCAGTTTTGTGGTAAAGAAAAATCTTGTTAACTCCTGGATTAATCTATATCACTTTAAGATGGAAACTGACATTCAGGAAGATAAACCTACTTGTTGAAGACACACCACCAATTAAGGGCAAACATAAGACGAATAATATTTTATCTCTGAAGTCCCTTCTAACTTTGAGTTTCTATAGTTTTTTGTTTGTTAATTTTTAATGTACCTCTTCTTTTTAATGAGGTAAGAGCTATATCTTCTATTTGACTTTTAAAGTTTCTTATAACTTGAGACCTTCCTCCATTTCTAGTGTTCCTATTCTTTATTCCATTCCATACATTCTGCAATTCAGTGACACTAGCTTCCTTACTCTTTCTCCATCTTCTGACTTCGTATTTTCACAAACTGCCTCTTGTGCCTGGAATTACTTTCTTTTCCTTCTTTCTCATTTGTTCTGTTAGCCTGACTTCCATTCATTCCTTGGCTTCCTTTAATTGTCCCATAAAATTTCACATATTGAAGACAACCAAAAAGTGTTCCTGGTTCTCCTTCATTTTGTACCTTCTCTCTGAAATTATCTCCAAATTACGTGGTATACATATTTTGTTTGTCCAAAGTTGTTTCCATGTTGTCTCCTGAGGGGCATGATTGCAAATATTTAACAACCAGGTCCCTGGAAACAATACATACACACATTTTAAAATTGAATATGCATTATCAATACTGTATTAAGTATAAATAGTAAACAGTAGAATAGATCATGCTCTGATATGGCCAATTTCTGAGCTGTAAACATTTAAATTACAGCAATGGAAAAGTTAGAACTGGCTCCAACATATCCCCATGTCTGTCCATTAAATAATGAAGTGCTTGAAAAAATGGATTTTTTTTGCTTTTTTTTATACCTAGTACTTCATACATCACCTGCCACATAATAAATGCTTAATAATTTGCTTAATGACTTCATTTGATTCATTCATAGCAGATTCCATAACTGACTTTCACTTAAGAAAGTTACCTTTCTTTAATTGACATACAATTAGGCAATCTTACCAATTACTTGTAATTAGTAATCTCTTTCTAGTTAGGGATATTTAGCCCTAACTCAAAAGAAATTTGAAACTGAACAAAAATCTGCATGAGGTCCAGAATGCATGTTTTTTAAAATAGTATATCTACCAGATGAAAGTATATCATTATTTGAGTCCAATGACAAGGTATCATGGCATGAGATTGTTTTGTGTTCCTAATGACTATCAGCCAAAGTCTAGCTGTTATCTGAGGACTAGCCTACCTAAAAGCAGAGAGGCTGATTAAAAATAGAGTAGGCTAGAAAGTAATGAATTATGTTGACCACAAAAGCTCCTGAAGGTCAACTGCAACACTTTGATATCTCAGAGTTTTGGTGTTTTTTAATGTAGAAAGTATAAAATTACAAAAACATCCTCCAGGCATCCTTTAAGGTTCAGCTTAAAGTTTACTTCCTTCAAGAATCTTTTTTTGATTGATTCCACACTCATACTTTCACTTATATCCATTCAATACTAATATATTCAGATGCATTATCCTACTTTTACATATTACATTTTATTTTGCTTAAGTCAATTTTTAAAATTAAGTGGCACATATACATGGTAGAACTCAAAACATGCATATTTTCTCATTCAATATTCATAATAACTCTCCAAGATAGGCAATAGTAAATGTTCATATACAATGACAATAGCATTCTTACTTATCTTGACAATCTACTCTTTTGACTTCATGCTTTTATCTTCCCCCAAATAGGAAGTACAAAAATACTCTTTCCTCTTGTCTCTGATACCTTATATCCCTTTATTTCTACAAGACTACTCAAAATATAAGACCTAAAATGTCCTTTCTGGACTCCTTATCCAATGCTTTCCCCAGATTATCTCCATTTGGCTCTACATCTGTCTTTTTTGGTATATAATTAGGTACATGATATCTACTCCTGCCTCCTTCCATCTCCCTCTTTCTCTCCTCTTTTTCCTCTCCCTATCCTTCTCCCTTTCCCTTTCCCTCTCCTCCCTCTCAACCAGTCAAAGTGAATGTATTGAATACCTACTATGTGTCAGACTCCATACTAAATGTATAAATAGCTATAAATTCAAAAAGAGTTTGTTCACAGACTCAAGAAATTCACATTTTAATGGGGATCACAACATGCAAATAATGTATACAGAAGACAAATATGGACTAGTGGAATATAAACAAAGAGTAAGCATGACCTTTGAGGGTAACTACAGATGGTTTCTAACTGAAAGTGAAATTTTAGGTGGTTTTGAAAGAAGCCATGAAGAGGCAGTACAGATAACAATCTTTCTAGCCAAGGGGACAGACAAATGAAAATGTGTTTGGAGATGTAGCATGTCTTTCATAAAAATAATAGTATAGTGTTTTGGACAGGTCTCAGATTGTATATCCCCTCCCACTTTTCTATTAATATATAATACATTTTTTTTGTAACATCTCCAAATTGCTTCTTTCACTCTGTCCTGGGGCCATCTTGAATCAATTATATGCCATAATTTGGTTGAATCATTTAAATAAAACTATCATATTCCAGTTAGTCTTTACTTAAACACAATAAAACTTCATATATGCACCTTTGCAGCAAACAGTGGCATTTAATAGACAATAAGATTGTAAGGAGAAGAGACACACAATGTGAGAATGACAAAGTCAACGTGTGGTGCAAAGTGCTGGATTGATCATAGATTTGTCCTCTCCAACCTGAATATTCACATTGAACAAAAGTGGAGAGCTCAAACAAAAAAGGCTACTAGAAGAATTAATATCAACAGATTAAAGTACTTAACTTACAGAAAATAATTTATTCCCAACTTGGAGGGGAAGTTGAACCAACAAAGCAGTTGGCAACAGTGGAGCAAAAAAGGAGTGGGCAGCTTTCAGAGATTTGGTATATAGCAGTGCATTTGCTCATCTGAGTCTAAACACTAACAAATATTAAGGCTATTTTGATGAAAATGATGAATAAATTCAGAAATTGATAAATGAAAATGGCTACATAGCTCTGGAAGAATATAGAGAGAAATCAACAGTTGCCCTCAAAAAATATCTTTTTTTTTTTTTTTTTTTCACCAAGACTTAGGAACAGTACTTTCTTAATCGCTCAGTTGTCTTGGACAAATCTCAGAGTGTGGATACCCATATGTGCCACCCCACCCCTTTTCTATTGATATATAATCTGTCTCCTTGTGGCAGAACATTTTTGAGCTCATTTTAGTCTTATTTGCCACAGCCCCACTAACTCAAGTCTAACATAGTGATATTATTTCAGACCTGTTGAGAATGAAAGACAACAACCAACTAGCTATTTTAGAGCATGGACTGGTCTCTGCCTTTCCTTATAACTAACTTTAGCGTTTGGTAAAATACCTGAATTATGGGTACTATAAATAGGGCTTCTTGTGTTTATTAATTCATATAGTTCTTTAAAGTTTTCAATGTGATTTCTTCACATTAAATCTATGAGATTAGTACTTCAAGTTTTGTAATCACCATCTTATAGTGAAAGTAAAAGTGGGATTAAGCCTAAAGAAGGGATATGATGTCCAAAATCACATTTTTCCCCCCTGAAGGAATTAGAGTTAAGTGATTTGCCCAGGGTCACACAGCGAGGACGCATTAATTGTCTAAGACCAGATTTGAACTCAGGTCCTCCTAACTTCAGGGTTGGTACACTATCCACTGCGTCACCTACCTGACCTATCACATGTACTTTGAAAAAAGATATCAGGCTCACTTGAATATTGCATATTATTTATTGTTTATCCAGGATCCAGGATTATTTATATTGTATCAAATTGACTTTCAAATCATTGTTGATCTATACATTCATATTTTCTCTCTATAAATTAAAGGTATATTCTTCACTACCACCATAATTCACTTTTTAAGGATTTTTTCCATAATTGACAATATATTGCTAGGAACAAAACAAATGTTCATTCCCCTTGCTAATTTGATGACAGGTGAGGAGCTATGTCATACTGAATATAGAGCCAAAACAAGATCATGTAAGTGGTTCAAATAAAGATCATTTTTTTTTGTTTGTTTGTTTATATCTATATATAATTCCAGCATTTTGAATAAGAATTTCAGTTTTGTTTTCTGTTTTGTTTTGTTTTTTAACAATCAACAAATGGAGCAAAACCAATTTAATTTTGCTGACCTGTCAGTTCAAGCTAACCTTTGGTATTTGAGCCAGGGACTATGTTTAAAAAAATGAATTATTCTTCTTGATCCCAGAGAGATAAATCCCAGTTGGAAGTCACTGCTGCAATTTCAAGATTGATATAAGGAGGGAAGTAGAAAGCTTTCCTAACACAATAGAGTAGAATGAGTTTCCAGGTAGTAGTAGGTTTCCCTTCTTTAAAAAAGGCTAAATAACTATTTGACCACATAGTCCTGGAGGAATATAGAGAGAAGCCAACAGTTACCTATTATAGACCAGAACTCTGAACTTGAAACAAAGGATTCTTAAAAGGTGCTAAGTCAGTGGAATTGATAGAGACAATAGTTATCTAATTTAGCAGGGTGCTTAACAGTTCTCTAGTTCAGTACATGTACTTAGTATTTACTATAGTTCTACAAGATTCACACCTTTGATAAGAGATTATATAAGCTCAGACAAATAGCCAGAATCAGAACTAGGGAAGACAGAGAAATGGTGGCAGGCTCTCCTCCTTCACTTCTCCACTGAAACCAAGATCCAGAAGACCTCCAAAAAACTATCCAAGCCCCAGGTGAAGGAGATAGGACTTTGAAGGCATTAATAAAGGATTTGGACTTTAATCCCTGGCTCCACTTGTATTAATTACTGAACTGAAATGAAGGCTGCCCCAGAGACTCCAAGAAAACCTCAATGAGAACATTACAATTTAGAGAGAACATTAGAATTACTTTACAAAAGGTCTTTTTTTTTTTAGCAAGAATATCACTTCCTTGATCACCTAGTTGTCTTGGACAGATCTCATAGTTAGACTCCTATCCCCCTTTTCTGATATATAACGTCTCCCTTTAACTCGTACAAATTGGTTCTTTCACTCTATACTGGGGCCATCTTGAATCTGTTATATGTCACAGTTTGAATCATTTGAAGAAAACTACAAAGTTCTAGTTAATCTTCACTATTCCACATCTCAAATTCTTCCCTAAAACATATCTGACACACCATTTTATCAGTGGCATAGATATTGAATTCTTAAAGCAAATGGACCTTATCTATAAAGCAACACAATAATCTAACTTTAAATTGACCATATCCTTACTATATATGTGTGTATCTGTGTGTGTATCAGACTATCATACATATATATACATACATACATACATACATACATATATATATAAAATAGTCTTATTCCCCGTCACCAAAACCTTCTTCCCATCTTCTTAGGATAACAGCCTTTATCATGATCTAGCTTAATCAAAATAATTAAGGAAATAATCAAATTAAAAACTAACAAAAGAAAAAGAAAACATTTTTGTTGTTGTTTTTTTTTTTTTTAATACATGTGGCTTTCTTAATAACAACTGGATACTTAGTCTTGCCTAGAAAACTTCTCCCTAATCTTCAAGTGTAAAAAAAAAGTAGGAGAAAATTTTCCAATAGATACCCTAAATTTCCACCAATGGATCAGGTAGAATGATAAATGTTTAATTTAAGCTGTCCTGATTCTAAGAGATGGGCATTTCCTGCCTTGGTGATAAACATAAAATATCAAGTATTCAAGAATACTGAAGTAAACATCCAGTAGAAACCTTAAACCCAGTGTATTCAAAAATGACCTCTTATCTTTCCCCCACACCCTGATTTGTAACTTCCCTATAAATGTAAAGTTTAATACCATCCTTCCAATCCCTAAGACTGCCTCACTATCTCTCATGCCCCATATCCAATCACTTGCCAAGCCCTATTGATTTCATCTTTGAAACATTTCTTGAATACTCTCTCTTCTCTCTAATATTATCATCACTGGTTCAGACCTTAATTACCTCACTCCTGGACTATTACTGTAGCTAGAGTATCTAGCTATATCAATTGTTAACCACATAGGATACCCCATTTCAGCAGTGGATCATCAAAAAGCCATGGGCATTCACCAGGAAATTCACCTGATTATGACATAAGAAAGTTAATTCAAAAAGAAATAACATAAAATCACATGGTCCTGAACAATTCTAGGGTTTCTAAAATACAGTTCTGATAATGTCACACTTTCCTATTAAATAAATGCTAGTAACTTCCTTTGCCTCCAGGATCAAATACAAAAGGCTCTCTTCAGCATTGAAAGCCCTTCATAACTTAATCCTCTCTTTTCCAGTATTCTTACAGCCTACAAAATGCCAAGGCAATTGAAATCCAGTGATTTGCCCAAGATCATATAAGTTTCAAATGTCGGAGGCCAAATTTGAACTTATGTTCTCTTGACTCTAGAACTGGTGCTCTAATCACTGCACCACTTAGTTTCCTGGCTTCATGTAATCTTAGAGACAATAACATTGTCCTTCCTCTTGTTTTTATTGTTCTTTCCTTCTCAAAAGAGACCATATATTAGTAATTCAGATGCCAAGACTTATAAATGAATTGGATTTAAATGAGCTAGGGCTGTACAAAGTCAGCAGACTCACTTTCTCCTCTGGAATCATTTGGGTCCAGTGGCAAGGTATAAATCAGAAGAACAGTAAGGTCTTTCCCAAGACTCAATTTGACTGAGGCAATGCCCATTCAGGGATTAAGGTTAGGTAAGAAATTGCCTCTTTTATTTATTTTTTTAAGTCAATCTGGAAGGGGAAAACTCTCAGGGTTACTGGTCAAAACAAAAATAATTGCTATTTGCTTTAACTCAGAACAATTAAGTCCCAATAACCAACAAAGAACTACCTCCCTCAACTCCAGGCAATTTTTCTGACCATGCCTAAAAAGCTCTCCCTTTTTAAATCCAGTTACTGATTTCCTTGGCTTCCTTTAAGTCTCCCATCTTTTGCAGGAAAACTTTTTCTTGATGCTAGTTCCCTTCCTTCTGTTGATTACTTTATTTTTATCCTGTCTATAGATTGATTGTATATATTTGTTTTCATATAAGATGGTAAGATTCTTGAGTGCATAGACTGGCTTTTACCTCTTTTAGTAACCTTAGAATATTACACGGTGCTTGACAAATAGTGGACACAATAAATGTTGATTGAGTGACATGAAATCATTGTCCTAGGCTAAGTCAAATAAACACAAAGTTGAAGAGACAACAAGTACGATCTTGTTGATCCTTAGACTAAAAGTTTGGCTTTTTCTTGGAGAGTTATAATAAAAAGGTTTTTACTTGTCTAGGCTTTACATCTTCTGACAACCTGCCCCAGGGACCCATGGTCCATCCTTAATCTTCTACATATGTAAAATAAGGTATTTATAGTAATGTTCACTCCTCTGACTCCTCTCCCTACTCCCAATATGTGCCAACAGATGATCATTTACACCTCTTAGCTGCTTGTCAGAGGAAGAGACCTATCTACTTTCTCTGGATGAGGAGAACTGTAGTGTGCTTTCCAGAGCCCCCATGCCAAAATATTCTATGCTTTCTAGAGCCCCCATGCTGGGGTGCCAAAATATACTGCCAGACTAGCTCTCTAGAGGATCTCAGCACCAGCCAGAGTCCTTGGTCTTAGTGGAGGAGTGAAGAGGGCAGGAGACCCACCAGGATGGTCAAATATGGAGTCTTTCATTTCAAATCCTCTCAGATCTTAAATATCTTAGTATGATTACATCATTACCACATACTGAGCATGTGCCATCTAGAGAACCATTATATCACCACAGCATACTATGCAAGTACTAACTATAAACACCCTGCTATTGATATGTAAATTCCTCTTACTGTAAGCATCCCTTGCTTCAAGTAGAACACAGGTGGTCATGCCCTCCTTGACTTCTCAGGAAAGCCAAAAGTTCTTAGGGAAGATGGGGAGCCAAACCAGACATTGTCAGCAGGTTGCCTCTGGGCTGAAGGATCTTATATCTTATCCAGAGTTCCCCCACTATCTGAGTCCCTCTACAAAGACCTTATTTTGGCTGTGGATATTTTATTTGCACAAGGACATAAACCACACAGGATTCTTCTGTAAGCATGTTGTATTTACTATATTGCTCCTTCCAGTTTTATTTTTATTAGAGTAAATGTGATCTCTTAATTTGAATTTTCCCACAAATTTGAGAGTTCTTAGCAACTGAAATTATACTGCTTTAGTACATTATTTTAGAGTTTCTCACTAACCAGCCCCTTCTTTACAATTACTCACAGACTGTTAATTTTTAGAGTGCTCTAAATCTAAACTTACTATAATGATTTCACAAAGTTAATTTAAACACATCCAAATATATGATTTCTAATTCAATGTAATATCTAATTATTATTATATTAATACAATTTAATAATTGTACAAATAATGTACAAACAATTGAAGGGACATTAACAAGTTCTTTAGAGGAAAGAAGAAAAGAGAATGAAGGGTCTGAAGATTTTGCCATAGAAGAATTTAAGGGTATTTATTCCAGAACAAATAGCATGAACTAAAAAATTCTTGTTGACAATTTGGGAAATGAGAAGCAGATTGAAATATTTTGGCCAATACTTGATGGCCTGTCATATTGAAGAGGGATTAGACTTTTTCTGCTGGGCTCCGGAGGGAAGAATTAAGAGTTGTTAGAATAATTTAGAAGAATTAGAAGAATTCTCATCAAAAATAGGTTAGTGATGCTATTCAATTTCACTTCCAGTAGGAATATCTGATTCTAATTACTAGGAACAATTACAGAAAGACGAATTTAGCTTAGATGTAAGGAAAAACTTTCTAACTTTTAAAACTTTCAAAACATAAAGTGGATTGTCTGGTAGTGGCTTCTCAATCTTTGGTGGTTTTCAGTTAGAAGCAGTTGGGTAATTGTCAGTGATGAAGTTTTTCATGATTTAAGTAAGTGTAAGATTAGATGTTAATTTTTGCCTTATACAGAGTACCCCAACAATCTTAATTTGTAGTTTTAAATTGTTAAATGTTTCAAGGGAACCTTATCTTTTTTTCTGTATAGAGGGAACTTTAACCTATTAAAACTCTATGTAAAGACTTGGGGTACACCAGGTATGTGACTCACTCAATCAGAAAATATTTTAAGCCCTATTACAGATAAGTTTTAAATCCCAGATAAGTCCAACAACAAAGAATGTTTGCTAGAAATAGTTTGATTTCAATATATTTACCATATCCAGGTAACAAAGACAAATTACAAAATAGCTAGTAGACATATTTTGAGTACAACTGTATTATTTTCAAGACCCAAGTTTATTCATTTGGAGAAAAACATATATAATAATAGTTAATATGTATGCATTATTTATTTTGTCTGATAGGCATATACATAACAATAGTTCCTATTTTATAACAATGTATCTTGTGCTTTCCTAAATTTGAGTTAACTCATGTGAGAATTATCATCTCTAGTTTACAGATTAGAAAATATCAAATGAAGTCACTTTGTGCTCATATTTATATTATTTATATTTATATTCTTCTTTATAATTCCCAATGTACTTTCCTCTACAACAGCCATCTGAGCTTCAGGTAGTGCAAGTGTCATTTTACAGATGAGATAATTTGATGGCACAGCTGATAGAATACTGGGTATAATGTCAAGAAGAAGTATTGACTTCAAATCCAGTCTGAACCTTATTAGCTGTATGAGCCAGAACAAATTATTTAATCTCTATGGCTTCAGTTTTCTCAACTGTAAAATGGCTATAATAATAGCTCTTTGCCAGTATAGTTGTGAGGATTAAATGAATTAATACTTTTCTGGCTTTTCACATAGTGTCTGGCAGATAATGGGCATCTAATGCATGCTCTTTTAACAGAAAAATCGATCAGTATGGAACTGTCTCCTTATTGGTGGAAATCAATGCATGAAGAGTGGGGCAGAGTAAATGAAAGAAAGAATAAGAGATCTGTTCTTGTCAGCATATTTAGGTTCCTTAGTCTGTTTGGGCCTCCAAATTGAGAGAGAAAATGGACATTGCCAACCGCTAAACTTTAGATGATTGAAGGGAGAAGAAGACTATGGGAAGAAGCCAATAAAAGAGGAGCTAATAATATCTATCATATCATTATTCCCAGATTAGTATATTAAAGATTTGTGGAATTTCCCCTTTGGAGAAGATTAGGGGGTGTCTCTTGGTCGAACTGAGTTACTTTACTGTCAATAAGAGAGAACTTTTACTTTGTATGGTCCATCTTTTCCTTTGTATGTATTCTCTAATTTCTGTTTATTGGTTTAAACAATTTTCTTTGCTATTTTTATACAGATATTCATTGTGGAATTGATATTTAGCTGGAATTAAAATATTGAACATAACGTTTTCTGTTCCCTCTTTAAGAATAGTAATCAGGACTTTATATTTTTTTACCAACTACAATTTAAACTTTATTATTAAACATAATAGAAATATATGTTAAATCCAATATATCCATACATATTTATACAATTATTTTACCTCACAAGAGAAAAAGTGAAGCTAAATAATAACAATAACAGAAAGAATGAAAATGCTATGCTGTGAACCACACTCAGTTCCCACAGTCCTCTCTCAGGGTGTAGGTGGCTCTCTTCATCACTGAACAATGGAAACTGGTTTGAATCATCTCATTATTGAAGAGAGCCATGATCAGGATTTTATCTTCAATCTATCAACTATGTCCCACTGACTAACAATAGGAAGCAGGTAGATATAATTCTAACCCTATAACTTATCTTTCTGAGGATAGTAAAGCATCCAACTTTTGGCTTCAATCTCTTGCTTAACCTCCTGAAAGGAATTAAAGTCTTCTTTTGAGAAAGGGGAGGTGCATGAGATGCTTAATTTTGTCTTCATTCTACCCCTAATTCACACCATTTAGGAGACAACCTTATCATGCTTCTTATCTCCTGTCTCCTCAAAATCTGACACAAACTATAATATTGGGTAAGTCACATAATTTCTGATGTTAGTTTTCTCATTGGAAGCAGGTTGGAGTTGATTAGATGCTATTTAATTTCATTTCCAGTATGAATGTATAATTCTAATTGCTATAAGTACTGAAAAAAAAATTGTGAATTTAGAAAACACTAAGTACTACATGTTCCAAAGTTTACTAAAATAAATATGAGTAGGAAGGGCCTGAGAAGGCCTGGAGAAGATATGACTTGCCATGGGGTTCAAAGGATCAACAGAATAAAGAAAAGCAGAGAGCATGGGAATCAGTGTCTTATGTGAATTTTAATTCCCTCTTCCTTGCTTTCTACACTATTCCTCTAAACATAAAATAAAAAAAGAACTTTTGACAATTTGAAGGACTGTGGGAAGGAATGATTTATATCATGCAAAGATTTTTATTTTTAAGTTTGAAAACATAATAAATAATTTTAATTCCTACAAATTACAATTATCACACTTATTTGTGAAACAACTTTTATTTAAAAATTGCTTACATTAAAATTCAGCTGTAGAAACTTATTCCTTTTTTTCCTTCATATTCTCATAAAATTTAAGATGATTTTCATATTGTATGTTAAACATATATAATTGCAACCACAGATCATTTAAAAGAAGACATTCTCCTGTAAAATATCTGGAGTACTGAAGACTCACTTGATTGTCAGTTAAATAAAGATTTTCTCTCTTCACTATCAAATGATAGTTTGTCCTTGTCCCATTCTGCTGGAGTACATTAGCTTTCTGCAGTGGTTGCTTATCAATATAGACAAAGCAGTCAACGTAATTGAATTTAAAAAGCACAAAAATTGTACTGACTTACCAAAATGTGTGTTGTAGCTTTTTAAAAAAATAAACAAAATAGCAGGAATTGGCTTTATTGCATCTTCTTTTCCACTTATGATCCTGAGCTATAAAAGGTGCAATGTAATTAAAAATAGAAGTCAATAAATCTGAGCCTAAATACACATGGCATAATAGCATGATAATGAATCTGAACTTGAAGATTCTCACAATTACCAACTCTGAATTTAATTTCTGCCAAGTCCTAAAAATGAAGCTTTACCCCAGAATTCAGTGTTTTTCTCTCTAGAAATAGACTATTTTTGTCAATTGTTTTCATTGTAAAACAATGGGATCAAAAGGAAGAAAGGGAGTGGAAAATGATATTAAGCAAATAACATTTATCTTCATTTTGGCTAACTCTCCTTTTGACTTGTTCTTTCCATTAGAAGCAGAATAAGCAACATTTGAATTTAAATCCAGCTTCAAATAATTACTATCTATATGACCTTGTGTAATTCATCTAACCTCTGCCTGTCTCAGTTTTCTCAATGTGAAATGGGAATAATAACAGAACCAACTCCCTAGAGTTGAGGTGAGGAAGAAATGAAGGTATTTGTAAAGTGCATAGCACAGTTCTTGGCATTTATGAATGGTTGTACAGTTATTTGATGAAGATAGTTGAATTCTGAATATGCAAAGAAGCCATAGCTTGTTGAAGTCCTTTAAAGTACTAGACAATAAAAGCCAGGCTCATAGAAAATGGACTCTTCACAGTTCTCAAAGTCCTTGCCAGGACAGAAATTAGGACAAAAATATAAAAGGATGAAACAATTCAATTCCAGTTAATTCAACTGGAAAGGTGTACTTTAAAGCCCTTTTCAGGCTTATTCTAGCCACATCTGTACATGAAAGATGCTGGGAGTACAGGTAACTAATGGCTTTGGTTTTGTCCAAGCTTAGTTGTGTCTACAATACTTTTTGTCTTTTTTCTCCTTATCAAACCTCAATGTGGGAGAAAGTAGGATTCTTAAGCTAAGAAAATGGGAATTTCATGCCCCAGAGTTATTTTGAAGTTACTTGATAAACAGTTTTTAATCTAATCTTCATGCTTTAAATCTGAGAGTAATATGAAATACTCATGGTGAGCTCAAGTGGGATTGTCCATAGAGACCCTAAAACCAGGGACCACTAAATTCAGTACAAAGGAATGATTAAGCCTGAAGGCTTTAGACGGCTGGGAGGCTGTTTGATCTAAAAAGCTTGGTGCCTGGGGCTTAGAATTTCCTGCTGGGGAAATAAAAGCCTTTTTAACCAAGAACAGAAAACAAGAGAACTAGAGAGGAGGCTTTTTGCTGGTCCTATAAAAGTTTCCTTTCTTTTCTTAAAAAAAAAAATAATAAAACAAGGAGGGACCAAGAAGAAGATGCTTGTGAGCTTTAAGTTAAAGGAATATGTCAGTTATTATTCAACCCATAAGAAAAAGATAGCTAAGGATTTCAGCTGAGGCAGAAGTTGAAGCTAAGAGAGAAGAGGTGGCTAAGGAGGACACTACTGAGCATCACTGGCCAAGCTGTGCCTGTCTGAGTAATGTACAGTGGAAACTGAAGTCACAGGATTAAAATCAAGCAACACGTATGTACACAGCAGAGCAGTATCCAGGAAACATTGTCTATCAGAATAGCATTCAGAAGCAACTATAAGATTGAAGGGGAATGAGACCCAGGGTTCACAGAAGCATTATGTTATCATCAGAAGAAGGTTTAGTTGATCTTCCACGGGTGAGCTCTGACATACATGTTTCTTTTGTATATAATCCTTCATGTTTTTGCCATGACCACAAATGATCCCTATATCTGTGAATTCTCTATTGAAAGTTATGGTGACTCTGTAACCCATTGTTCCCAGAACTGCTTGTTAATCAGTACTGGGCAAGATATCATCTTGTTTGCACCTGATAAACATCACTTATAGACAACTGGTGAGGAACTGGTTGGAATTTCTCAACCTTTTTTGCTGATCTGTACCTATCCAAAATATCTTATATTGTTATGAAAGTTATCAATAAAAAACTGGCTCATTCTTGAAATCTTTGCTGATCTCCAATGATGAAACTATAAAAATGCTGCTAACTATATATATATATATATATATATATATATATATATATATATATTATCCTTTTAATTTTATTTGTTGTGAATTCTGCCTCATTAACTAGGGCAAAAGCCAAAACAAAGAATTTTTTCTTTTAGCACATTCATTTTTGGTCTGTACTTTTTGGCTACTCTTCACCAATGCTGTTGTATAAATTTGTGAAAATCTGTGCCTTAGAAGTATTGGGAAAATATTGTTGCTATTTTTTATTCTGCTTATTTCATTCTGACATTACTTTGACCTAATTATGTCCCTTGGCAAACCATTAAGAGTAAAGATCATAGGAATATTGATTTAGAAATAGAGAGGACCATAGAAATCAAATTCAAACACCTTGTTTTATAAAGATTTATGGGACCTTTTGTGCTATGGTTTTAGGGGCTACCTCCTCAAAAAGTAATGTCAGAATAGTTTGACTATTTTAAGGGGTATCCACCCTGTGAACTTGGGATAGATAATATTAAGCTATTCATAACAAATATTAACAAGCACATAATATGTGTAAATCACTGTGGTGACCAAAGCAGTGGCCATATCACCATGGAAACACATGATCTCAAATTCAGAATTCTCAAATTCATATTTCAATGATATAAATACATATCACAAAACAATAATAGCATTTATATATTACTTTAATATTTATAAATTGTAAAAGTATTTTGGAAAACCAATTTTTTGTCCAACATCATTTGGGGAGATTTTTTAAAACATTGTTTTTAACCTTGAATGAAAGGCAGGTAGCCTGCATAAGATGGTAGTGGTAAAGGTTTACTAACTCCAACTCCCTATTATACTGTACTAAAGGAAGAGCTCCTTATGATTGTGTGGTGCAATCCAAATACTTTTACCCTTATGTAGAAGGTTCTCACTGCTGTCTATAAAAACCAAAGCACAGCTCAAATCAAGGCTGGATCAGAAGCACATTATTCCCTTTAACTTCCCTGAGTTGGTCTTTTAGATCAAGACTAAGGTCCAAACAAGGATTTTTTAAAGCGTATTATTTCATTTTATCCTCACAAAAATCCTGGAAGTTAGATATTATCATTACGCTTATAATTTGCACAACAAAACTGAAATTGGCAAAATTTAAGTTATTTTACCAGGGTCATACATCTAGTAAGAGTTAGAGCTCTTATGACATAAAAGTACATGGATCTGAGCTCTTAAGCCATTTCCAGGGCTCTATGAATTGTATTACTTTGCTGCTTAAAGCACTTAGCACAATGTCTGATATATATAGCAGGTACCACATATTGCTTATTCCCTTCCCCCTCTCATTCTAAAATATTGCTTTCAGGTAATCACCTACCTATCACCCTTTGAAGACTTCTAATAAAGAAAAACTTCCTACAGCATTTTCTATTTTAGGGCAATTCTAGTTAGAATAGTTTTCTTCCCTTTAATTTCATTGTAAGCAATCATATAAGAACTAATAATTCATCTAATGCTCTACCTACGCCAAAGAGAAACTAACCTAGAATCACTACTCATCATCTAGTTCATGTCTAATACAGGAATTATGGGAAATTCCTTCACAGCTGTGTGAATTTGTTTATTTGACTAACTTTGAAATTCCATATTCTCATATATGTTTATCCAACTCTACCAACTCTTTAATTCCCACCTCCTCCATAAAGTCTTCTTTGATTCCTGAAACTTAAATGTTTGCCACTATTAAAAAAAACAAAAATAAAAACAAAACAAAAAAAAAAAACACTTTATCGCCCACACTACTCTTTTCCATGTATTATATATACTATACTGTGACCCCATTATAAATTTTCTATTGCAACTTAATATTCAACATGTATACTTCTGGTGTTTTATGTTTGATTATAGAATAAGAATTGTTTCTTAGCTTGCCTGCCTCATAATGAACTTTTACATTACACATTTTTTTTAAAAAATAGCCAGCTCTAAGTAAGTACATGTTAAATGAAGTAATTAAAGGTTCAATGGAAAAAACATTTATCTTGAGGACAGAATATGAAGTTGCATGTCTCAACTCAGACTCTACCAATATGACCCTTTGCAACTAAGTTACTCTCATTGTAATCAGTTTTGTTTTCAATAATTAAAGTAGTTTATGATTTTACCAATGTAGTTACTCCCTCAATTAGTATAAATTATGCCATTTTCTTGTCCATGTTCCTACAAAATAACACTTATGAAGAACATCCATCCTACTTACTTGAGAAATCCCTTTTATATACCATGAATATCAGTGAAGTACTCTATTTTCAAATTGTTGATTCTCTTGTCAATGTCCAGACTTTTTTCTCTGATCATACATTTTCTTCACAATATATCTTAAATCACTGATATCAAAAACATTTAGAAAGAGACCAGTAAAGGGGACATAAGTATCTCTGTGAGTTTTCTGATTTAGAAAACCACACATTACCATTATCTATCTCCTATTGAATAAATATTTAATTTGTTTAATATTTCCCAATTACATTTTAATCTGGTTGGCCCCTCTTGAAAACTGTATTGACTAAATGTTTGACATCTCTGTCTTAAAGCATTTCTCATATGCTCATAAAAAATACGCAAATAGATGTTTGGTAACATTGATATAGATGTTGATTACAAAGGTTTGGGAGCACAAAAACTGTAGGGGGCATATACTGTATGTGAGCAACCTCTAGAGTTTTATTTCTATGCAGGCACAAAGAGCAAGATCATGTAAACTGTCAGTTGTATAAAACACGATATTGAGTCACTGAATAGACAAACTGATAAAGATCATCCAAAAACAAGAAGTGAAAGGTAACTACAAGCATTGAGTATGCATGCTTAATGTGTTAATTAATATCAACTTCTTCTACCCAAAAGAAGAGTTTTCTGCCATTTTTGAACATGAGTTGTATGATGAGGGAGGGGGAACATGTCAAGGAGAAACATACAATGGAAGAACCAAGCCACTGTTCAGTTCATCATCCTCAGTCAATTGGGAAGACAAGGGAGGGAGCTTGAATTTCAGAATAGAAAATAAAAGGCTTATTCCCACATCTATAAGCATGTATCTTCCCAGGGACTGATCCTGGTGAAAATCACATATTTCTTGCAAGAACCATAAATAAACTAATTTACTTCATACACTCCTGAGTCCTTTTATCTTTGTAGTAAACTTCTAACACCATGAGACCATTGTCAACCCCATGTTCTTTAAGATGTTGTCTACAGACATATACACAAATAGTCCTCAATTTCATCTAATATTATAAATATTGAGGAGCAAATGGACCAATTTTTCTCCCCTTCTCATCAACCAATCAGCTTTTCTTTTTCTAGAAATTTCAGAGATGGAATCCAGTTTTCTAACTCTTCTTTGTAATTCACTATTTGTTTCATATTTTATCCTACTCACAATCACCGTTTGCCTCTCCATTATACTAAAAGTGCTCATTTTAATTTCTCAAAAATAGTCATTGCTCTCTAAACACCTTTGCTCCCCTTTTTCCTTTCTACTTTTAAACATATTCAATCACTGTTACTGATGATCAAGTGAAAGCTTGAGGGGAGCAAGGTAGATTCTTTTACATATCACTCATTACTAGACTGATTCCCCAAATTGACTTCAGAACCAAAATTCTGTGGATATACCAAAAAGGGGTGATCTTTCTGTTAGATCTCCTTCTTCTATTTCATTCCAGAAGTTGAAAACTAAGTTGTCCAAAGGGTCAAATGTAAAGTATCCTCTCTGACAACCTCACCACCATCACCCCACCAAGTTGCCAGCTACGAGAACATATTTTTCCAAGATAACTTGATGCCTGGGATCAATTTTTTTTCTCTTTGTATCTTCCTTCATTTGGTATATAACAGACCTTGTGAGAAAATGAGAAGACTCAGATGTCTCCCAAGTGATAATTCTAATAACTGTAAATGACAGGTTAGTGTTCTGATTAATCTATAATGTAAATCTGATACTTTTGTCATGTTTGACACTAAATGATCTACCCATACAATGTTCAATTCATATTTGTACATTGAGCATTCATTTTATTCCCTACATTTTGGGGAAACTTTAGACTAATTTCAATAGCAGAATTTTTCCTGTAGAAGACATGGAAAAGATAATAAACCAGTGATAATGAAAATTAGGGAGCTTATTTCTCCTATTGAATGTCCATTGATGAATGTAATATACAATTGCTTGACTGGTGCAGAATAGAGATATAGATGCTTGAACGCCATATGAATTTCTTTTAGAAGATAATTTAGTATTACATAGCTCAGAGTGATAGGACAATAGTATAATATTAGTATTATATTAATAGTATAATATTAATTTTGCTTTTTAATGATAACAATTGATAATGATGTGATAAGAATGTCAAAAAAAGTTTATTGTTATCAAAACATTGTTGTATTTTTCTTAAGAAATATTAGTCTATCCTCTTCATCCTACATAATGCTAGGGGCAGTTTATGATTTGCATTTGGATAATATTTGTATAGCAGGATGTCTGGCACAAAGTATGTACTTAATGAATTATTGTTCTCTTTCCTCTCTTTTTGTCCCTTTGTGAAATGCATATGCTAAGACAAACACTAAAAGCTGTGCTTCCAAGTTTATGCCATAATAGGGACAATAAACTTTTTTTTTTTTTTATACAATTGCTTATTTCCTGTATTTATGCTTAGGTCAAACTCTGTAGTGTGGAGTCACATATCTTACAATAACTTCTGAAGTGTTTTAGAATTTGATGAAATCATCACAGTGTCATCTGCACTTTTAAAAAGTTAATAAAATATTAAACAAAATTTTAGAGGTCCAAGAAAGAAAATATGTTTACGTTGGATTCTGTGTTGTATCTTTTCACTTTCAGTAAACATGTCTCCTTATCTTATGCCTCCACCTGATATTAATGATCAAAGATTATTGAACAAGATTATTTCTATTGTCAGAGATTTCATGTAATTAACAATTATCCTATAAGTTAGTAACTATTGATGTTCTAACAATCATTTCCCCCCATATTAGTGAGATCCAATTTTTCCCCCTGTTCCTACTTCAGCTTTAAGTATTTTGCAAATTGATTAGTTAGTAGTTCCCTAATCATGTTGCAACCACCATTTTTGTAACCAGTTTTTATATGCCTCCTATTTGTACTTACTTTAACATATGTGAATGGATGGGAATACCTTATGAAAAGAAAATCTTTAAAATTGATGTTTTTCTCTATTACTAATCAATTAATAATATTGTTGTTACTTTTATCAATATTAATAACAAATGGTAAGCACAATAGTTTTTTTAATTTTTTACATTTTTCAATAAGTTATGTGATGATAAAAATGACATCATCTAGAGACTATCACTTTTGAAATGAGACAGACAGTAGAACAGCAGTTTGAGCACCGGGTTTGGACTCAGAAAGAAATGAACTTAAATATGAAGTTAGACATTTACTAGCTTTGGGACCCTGGAAAAGTCACTTAACTTGCCTCAGTTTCCTCAATGGCAAAATGGGGATCATAATATTGTCTATCTCAAGGCTATTGTAAATATAATATTAAATAATGTTTGTAAAAATCACTTAGCATCTCTCCAACAATGAGGGAACTCAGGCCAGTTCCAGTAGTCTTGTGATGAAGAGAGATATCTGCACCCAGAGGGTGGAGATAGAATATGGATCACAACATAGTATTTTCACTCTTTGTTGTTATTTTGTTGTATTTTGTTTTCTTTCTCACTTTTTTCCTTTTTGATATAATCTTTCTTGTTCACCATGACAATTATGAAAATATGTATAGAATTGCAATTTTAACATATATTAGATTGCTTGATGTCTAGGGAAGGGAGTGGAGGGAAGAGAGAAAGAAAAAAAAATGAAACATAAGGTTTTGCAAGGGTGAATGTGGAAGACTTTCTATGAATGTGTTTTGAAAATAAAAATCGTTATAAAAAATCATTCAGCATAGTGCTTGGCAGAGTAGATGTTATATAAATGTTTATTCTCTTCTTCTTCCCTCTCTTGTTAAACCTTGCCTGTTCATTACCAATGTGCTCATTGAAGATGCCCTTGATATATGTTTATTATTCTCATAAAGAAAAAAATATATGTATGTGTGTGTGTCTCTGTGTGTATGTGTATGTGTGTAGATAATTGGGATGTAGGTCTATCCTATAAGCTAATAATTGTTGACGTTCTAACAAACATCCTTTTTTTTTCACCATATTAATGAGATCCATTTTTTTTTCCCTTCTTCCTACTTCAATGTTAGGTATTTTGCAAACTGATCAATTTGCAGTCTCCTAATCATGTTGCAACCAGCATGGAACACTTATTTTTATATGCTTCCTATTTATACTTATTTTAACATACATGTTATTCCAGTCTTTGTCCTCTTTTCTTATATTTCTAAATCCTCATTATGCACGTTTGAATATTTAATGTAAAAGTCAATATTTTATTACATTACTGTAGTTTGTGGAGGGAAATATTCTCTGTTCTCTGTACATTTTTATCCTTATATGCCTTCAGTATAAATTTACCATTTCCTCTTTATATATGTTTTACTTTGCACTATTCTTCTATGCTTTGTGATATGCTGTTTCTAATCTACTAGCTTCCTTCTTTGGAAAATTTTGCAATTGGTTATGTTCCCAACTAGTAGAACTCTTGGCTATCAAGTCTCTGTTCTTGACAGTTAAGACATGATTTTATAAATTCAGGATTGATTTTAAGCTCATTTAATCTTTATGCTTTGGTTATTAATTTATTTATTTAAATTTCTGTATGAAATTATTGCAAAGTGTTTCCTTCTATCTATATTATTTTCATTATCACTCATATAATAATTTGTTGGAAGAGGTGAAGAAGTTGTTTTATTCATATTCCATCTCTTTTATTTATGTGTTTCTCTTTATTTTGATCTTTGCTCTAACAAGTCAGTGATATGAATGAGTTCACATAGCTGATTCAAGAATAAGTCCTATATTAGTAAAAAGTAATTTCTTGCCTTGTTTTGTGATGGTATTGAGTGCTTGTCATATTCACTATTTATTTTATTGAATATAATAAGGATAGGGACTAAATCCCTGATTTCACTGGTATAGGAAACTCTCACATGAGGAAATTTGTCTGGGTGGTACAAGTCATCATTGTCTCTGGATTTTGTTGTTTTATAGAGTTGCATAGAATGCTAAGAAATTAAGTCACAAACCTAATAGGTGTCTGAGGTAGGGCTTGGAATCAGGTCTTCCTGTCTTTGAGTTCAGATATTTATCCAGAATATAATGATACTTTTTTCTCAGCAAAGATATATATATGTATGTATGCATGAAACTATGTAGTCTCCTTAAATTGGTCTTCTCTCATTCTCATTTTTGTTCACCATTCCCTAACATTTATCTTTGTCTTTGCTTATTATTAAGTTTGTTTTTTTATTTATTTATTTTGAGGGTGTTAACAGTTTCTTCATAGAATAATAACTTATTTTTCTTATCAAACAACTGATAATTTTGTTACCATTTTATACATATAAGACAATAATACATTTGAATTTTGATCCTGAAGAAGCTGTGGTATTCCAAGTTTAACATATACAATATAATTAGAGAATCTTTTTATTATGTATTTAAGCTTTATTTTAAGTTTATTTTACTTATAAGTTTTATTTTATTTATTTATTTTAAGTTTAAAAACACATTTGATGCTGAAAATCAGAAACTGAGAAAAAATTATTAAAGAAGAATCTTAAGGAATCGTCTTAATTTTTCTGGCCAGAAGTGGGCTCTGCTCCTCTTTAGGGAGAGGTGGTGTTGAGCACAGACTACTTCATACTTGTTAGGTTGGCACAGTACAGTGTCCTACATTCAGAGAACAGATTGATCCATTCTTTTCCAGGTTATAATCTTCCTGATACTACCTCTATATGTTTACCCCTAAAAATGTATAAACATGTCCCTCATTCCTTTTCATGCATTCCATGTTCAAAAATGGTGGGAAAGTCCTCCTATGGGGTATGTTGTTTTGTTGTTTAATATTCAATTAGCCTATTAAGTAGGAGCAATAACAATTTTATTGTCATGTCATTGACTCCAACCAGTTTGAAAGACTTCAGTTTATAATCTTAAACTTGTGCGTTTTTCCAAAACCAAAAGACTTTTTCTGATTGGCTGAGTCCAACTTTGTCTTTCTGGTTCCCCAATTCTTTATTTCTTCAAGGCTTCTGAGAGGTTGAAACTTAATTTTTCTGTGGGAATCTTAACTTTCCTTAATTTCTCACATTCTGAAAACCCATTGGTCAGTGGTACTTATTACCACTTACAACATTTGTGGAAACCTAATTTTTCAGTATTTCTTACATTAGGATATGTCAGTATCATTAAAAACCTTAAACTTTCTCATAGGCAATATGGACTATTGTCTTCATCTTTTTTCATGATGTACCCAAATTATTTTATGTCTCCAATGCTTATTAAGAGAATCATAGTTGCTTAAAACTTACCTTAGAATAAATTAATTATAAGATAGGTTGAGGAAAAATCCAAGTTGTTGGAAATGGATGCTAGCCCAGCAATTCAATCAACAAGTATTAATGAAATACTATATATGAGGCACAAAGAAGTGCTAGAAACTAGTGTAGTAGAAGAGAATAATGGGGTTCATACCAATCAGTATGACTTGATGTCACTAGAAGCAGAATAGACATTTCTAGCTAGAATCTCCTCCTCACTCTTATTCAAGAAAAAATTTTATTCCTGCCAAGAAAAAAGCAGGAATTTAGAGGAAGAGATCACTCTATACTCTTCAGAAAGTAAGGCTACTCAGTTAGAAGTGTATTTTTATATCTTTAAATATTTTTTGTGCTGAGGATGTGATTGAGTTCATTTGACTTCTGATTACTTTATCATTTCTCTGGGGAAGAGACCAAGCACATAGAACATCATAAAGAGGGGCAGGTAGGTGGTGCAATGGATAGAGCACCAGCCCTGAAGTCAGGAGGATCTGAGTTCAAATCTGGTTTCAAACACTTAACACATCCTAGATGTGTGACCCTGGGCAAGTCACTTAGGCCCAATTGCCTCAGCAAAAAACAAATAAACAACAAGATAAACAACAACAAAAAGAAAATAGTAAAGAAACCCACTAATCTCAGATCATCACAAAAGAGAAATAAGAGAAGGTATACGTAGGAAAATGCATACCAGACAATACAGAATGAAGGAACTATCTTATTAGAAATGAGCTACCTCAGCTGAAGCAAGAGAGAATCTAGATCATTTGTGATATTGTGTCTGGATACTTGCCATACCAAGAACCATCTAAATATTTTATTGACGATAATAGTGATAGGGACTAGACAATTGATATTATCAGTATAAAAATTTCCAGATGAAGAAACTGCCTTGATTTATGCAATTCAGGTCCTTCTCTTTATTCAATTGTCTTTAGACTAGCCTAGAACACTTAGAAATTAAGTGACTTATCCAGTTTCATAATGATAGTATGTGTCAGAGCTGGAATATGAACCTATGGCTTTCTATCTTTAAGGTCAACTCTAAATCTCATCCAGAGATAAACTCCCCTAAGTCTCTGGTGTAGCAACCTGTGTGTGTGGAAGAGAAACTATGGAAACTGTTCCTCTCATATCCTCTCAAAGTCCATTTATTCAGTAAGCATCAGTAGAGTGAACTTCTTCCATCTTTCTTCTCCAAATTGGGAGCCAGAAGTGCCTGAAGAGACTCAACTTTTAAAGACTCCAAAGGGTCTCTGCTCTGAAAAGTCCCAGAGGGAGACTGGCAAATGCTGTATCTCTGTTTCCTCTCCCTAACTCTGTTCTTGCCTTCATAGAGCAGAATACACATTTCCACCTAAAAGGGAAGTGTCCTTTCCCAATGGGCGCTGAGACAAGCATTACAGTAGCATTTTTAAGGGCTTACCATATGTCAGGCACTATATTAAGCTTTTGGAAACAGAGAAGCTAAATACAAATATGAAAATAAAAATAAAACAAAACTCAAAAAAAAAGCCCTCTAGGTGATTACCGTGTAATGTAATAGAAGCTTTGAGGAAGATTTCTAAGGCTGTATAGAAACAGTACTTTCCTCCCAAATTGGAACCATGGATTATGCTAAGAGAAAAATCTCAAAACTGATATATTGCTTGAGCAGACTAATAGCCATAAAATGGACATTGTAATGCCTCTAAACCCTCCTTCACAGAGTTGTAAATAAATGATCAATAAATATAAAGGGATAATGAAATACCATGATGTAATAAAGAGAGCATTGCCCATGTACACAAGTGCCAGAATTACCACTTTAGTTATACTACTACCTGTTACCCTCAAGCAAGTGAGTGGTCCTTAGTTTACTCATTGAATAATCAAAGTGGTTGAATTCAGTGCTCTCTCCAAATCCTTTCTGCTCTACATTTAATATATGCGTGATTTATTGTTGTGATTAGAAGCATCTGACCAGACTGGCAAATGTGTAAGGTGGCAAAAAAGCACATTGTGACATATGTTTTCTGTTACAAAGGAAACTATGTAAATACCCTTCTTGTGTGGCAAACTATTCACCTTCTGCATTCTATATATGGTGAATTAATTCTGCAAACTGTGAATGATTTAACACCTCTCACAGAACAGATTCACAGAATATGGCTTAAGGCCTGGGAAAGAACTACATGCTGCCCTCAGTGCATTTTTATACAAAGTTCCTCAGTGTCTGACTATTTATCATACTTGTTTACTTTATGGTAATGATGACAAACATAGAGTCTGTGAAATACATCTTTGCAGTTTTCAACAGGTTTTTAAAATCATTGAACTGTTTTTTATTTTGAAATCGTATGTCTGCTCATTAAACCAGATTATGGCCATACAGTGCCCCAGTCCATCAATCACACATTCAGCAACAACTCAGACATTAAAAATATCAACTAATTCATTTGTTGATTAATTTCATGAATTGTTTAACTGAACTGACCAGTTTGTTAATTCAGTCAAAACAATTAATTTAGAACAATGCAGATGTAATCTGAGAAATAGTGAAATATATGCATATATACTATTTTTATACCATCATTATGATGAGGTTTAGAGTGGTCTAGATTCCTGGTGGTCTAGAGGTTAGTGGTTATAAGAGAGTTATTAAGAATCCCCATTAAATCGGCCACAGGTTTTGGTAGTGAAAGAATTCACTCATTCCTAACTATTAGTTGCAAAATGAAAGTTTATTGTTAAATAGAAATCAGTTTACCCAGAGACTGACTTCTATGGTGGCAGATCTATGGAAAATGGAGTTTGTACTGAGAATGCAATTCTCAGGAGACAGAAAGTCCTGGCAATTGAGTGAGCCACCAAGATCCATCTGCAAAGACCTTAGTTGATGGAAGCTGTTTTATTGAGTGTCTTAGTGGAGGACTGGAAGCCCGAGCAGATCAGAACCAGTGGGGGCTGGGCAGCTTAAGCAAGTCAGAATGGGGGTTGGGACAAGCCTGGATCTCCTATTGGAATTCAAAGGGATGCTTTTGACCAGGATTTGTAATTGAATATCTGGCATCCTGGAAAGACACCTTGTCTGGGGGAGGATATATCTCAGCCAGGAGGGGCTGGGAATCTAAAAGGAATCACAGATCAATAGGAAATACAGTTTCTTAAAGGGACCACAACCTGCTTCAATTATATAGTTAAATATTATATATCATTATATCCATATGCATTATGATTTGGTTGTTCATTTATGTACTCTCTTATTATCTCCTAAACCATACTGTTCATGGAATTTTCTTAGCAAAAATACTGAAGTAGTGGCCATTTTCTTTTCCAGCAGAAAAAGGCAAACAGTAATTAAGTGACTTGCTCAGAATCACACAACTAGTAAGTTTCTGAGACCAGATTTACACTGGAGTCTTCCTAAATCCAGATCCAGCATTTTATCAACTGAGCTATCTAATTTTGCCTAGCCACATATATGTGTGCATGTATGTGTGTATGTCTGTCTGTCTTTCTATTTATCATCATCATTATTTACTTATATACAAACTTGTATGTATATATATATATGCACACATGTACACGCATACATCTTTATGTATGCTAAGGAACATATTCATCATATTTTATAAAAGCATTCCAAAACATGAATTATATATTTCAGGACAGATAATATACAATTTTTCTTTGACAGAATATAGGATTATAGAAAGAGAAATTTTATTTCAAATGTTTGTAGAAAAAATAAAATATATGGATATCTACTGCCAAGACAAACCCCAGGAACTATATGAATACAATTACAAAACACTTCTTACATAAAGTCAGATGTAAACAACTGGAAAAATATCAATCTCTCATGGCTTGGCTCATGGGATAATATAACAAAAATGACAAATCTACCTAAAATGGTCTGATTGTTCAGTGACATAACAATCAAACTGCAAAAATGTTTTATAGAACTAGAAAAAATAACAACAAAATTCAATTGAAAGAACAAAAATTCAAGAATACCAAGGAAATTAATGAAAAAAGTACAAAGCATAGTGGGCATAGTACTATAAGACAAAAAAAAAACTATATTATAAAGCAGCAGTCATAAAAACCATTTGGTACTGGCTAAAATATATAGGGGTGAATACATTGTTGGTGGAATTGTGAATACATTCAAACATTCTGGAGAGCAATTTGGAACTATGCTCAAAAAGTTATCAAACTGTGCATACCATTTAATCCATCAGTGTTACTACTGGTCTTATATCCCAAAGAGATCATAAAGAAGAGAATCTGGAAGTTCTGGATTGCAATCCAAACTGTATGACTTTCAGCAAATCATGTAAGCTGTTTCTACTTCAGATAAAACTAATACTTAACAACTAGTGCCATTATAAGGAACAATTGAGAAAATATGTATTAAAGCCTTGCAAATCTTAAAGTTCATTGAAAGTGTTAGCTAATACAATTCTTTTATTATTCTTGTTATTAATGCTATTATACAAATTAGCAAATGAAAAATCAGAGAAATTAAAGAACTTATTCTGGATTAAACACCTCAAATCCTTTGCCCCCAAATGTCTACCTTTCTTTTTACTGCATCAAACTGATTCCTCCTTCCATTTCGTGCAAATCAGATTACTGAATTAGATTATATATTTATTGAAACAAATTCTCTCTCTTTCTGAATTTATGTGTAATTGGGTGTACACACACACACACACACACATATATATATATATATATATGTATATATATATATATACATTAATTAGAAGTTAAATATCTACTCTTCAAGGATTAGTGGGTCAAAGAATAAATCATAGAAACAATCAATTTAATTTTAAAGAATGGCAACAAGTGAAACAACATGCCAAACTTTGTGAGATAAAAACAAAATAGTATTTAAAGGAAAATGCATATATCTTACTGCATATATCAATAAAAGAGTAAAAACAGGTCAATGGGAATAAATTGGGCCTGCAACCTTTAAAAAACTGAAGAACAAATGAAAAATATTCAATTATATGCCAAAATAAAAATCTACAAAATCAAAGAAGAAATTAATAAAATTGAAAGTTTAAAAATAAATGAATAAAAAATTATGAGATTGTTTAATGAAAAAAATAACTAGATTAACTATTAGATAAGTTAAATTTTAAAAGTAAAAGAAGAGGGGCAGGTAGGTGGTGTAGTGGATAGAGCACCAGATATGAAATCAGGAGAACCTGAGTTCAAATTTGGTCTCAACCACTTAACACTTCATAGCTGTATGATCCTGGAGAAGTAATTTAATCCCAATTGCCTCAGCAAAAAATAAATAAATTAATTAAATTTAATTTAAAAATAAAAAAGAAGAAAACAAAATTATCTATATTAAAAATTAAAAAGCTATCAATAAAGTGTATTTAAAACAATCATAAAGAGTTATTTCCTAATTTTATGCCAGTAAAATGGACCCCTAAGAAAATGAATAAATATTTACAAAAATATAAACTCTCCATATTAACAGAAAAGGAAATATATTTAACCAACATGAGTTTAGAAAAGGAAGTTAAAGAAGTCATAAATGAGAACCCTAAAAAAAAAATTCTAGGACCAGATGGCTTTATAAGTGGATTTTACTAAATATTTAAGGAACAATTAATTCCAGTATTACATGAATAATTTGAAAATATAAGTAAAGAATTCCAAATAAATTCCTTTCATGACACAAATATGGATTTGATATGTAAACCAGCAAGAACAAAACGGAAAAAGGAAACTATAATAAATTTTCTTAATCAATATCAATGATATATATTCACATATATACACATATACATATGCATACACATATACACACATCATATTTATATATACATATATATATTATATATATATAATATATATGTATATAGACATATATAGACATATATTTCTGGCAAGGAAATTATAGTAATATGTTGCCAAGATCACACACTATTACCAAATAACATTTATACTAAGAATATATGGGTTGTTCAGTATTATGAAAACTACAAGTAAAATTGACCCCATCAGTAACAAAAACAATAAAGATCTTATGATTATATCAGTAGATTCAGAAAAAAGTATTTAAAAAATTCAATTTTCATATTAAAACAATAGAAAGCTTAGCAATCAATAGAGCATTTTATAGCATTTATTTAAAACCAAGATTAAATTCTTAATTAAATTTAAATTAAATTAATTTAATTAAAGTAAAACCATCTAAAAGAGGTATAAACTTGAAGTCTTCCCAATAAGTGATTCTGAGATATCCATTATCATACTTATTATTCAATATTGTGTTAGAAATGTTAGCTCTAACGCCCAGAGAAAGAACTCTGGTAGATGACTAAAAACCATTACACTGAATTCCCAATCCCTATATTTATGCCCACCTGCATTTTTGATTTCCTTCACAAGCTAATTGTACAATATTTCAGAATCTGATTCTTTTGGTACAGCAAAATAACATTTTGGTCATGTATACTTATTGTGTATCTAATTTATATTTTAATGTATTTAACATCTACTGGTCATCCTGCCATCTAGGAGAGGGGGTGGGGAGTAAGAGGTGAAAAATTGGAACAAAAGGTTTGGCAATTGTTAATGCTGTAAAGTTACCCATGCATATAACTTGGAAATAAAAGGCTATTAAATAAAAAAAAATTGCTTATCAATTAAAAAAAAAAGAAATGTTAGCTATAGAAATAAAACAAGAAAAAATTGGAAAAATAAAAATAGACAATGAGCAAGCAGAACTATCATTTATTGCAGATGATAAACTTAGACAACCCTAGAGATACAATTAAATTAATTCAATTAAAAACATGGTTAAAAAATAACTTCAGCAGAGCCAAATAAATTAATATTTTTATGTACTATCCACAAAAACCAGCAAGGAAAGATAGAAGAAAAATTTCATTTAAAATAAACTGTAGGCAATGTAAAATGCTTAGAATTCTATTTGCCAGGACAACCACAAGAATTATATAAATAAAATTACAAAATAGTTTTCCGCACATAAGGACACGTCTAGGCAGCTGCAGAAATCATTTTTTTTTCCGAAAGTAAACTGAGCCACCATTATAAATATGATAATTCTACCTAAATTAATTTACTTATTCAGGGCCATAACAAACAAAATGCCAAATAATAATTTTATAGGACTTGTAAAAAAATACAAAATTAGTTTTGAAAAATAAAAGGTCAAGAATATCAAGAAAATGAATGAATTTTTTTTTAAATGTGAAGGAAAGCAGCCTACCAGTATCAGATTACAAACTGTATGACAAACTGATGATGATCAAAACAATCTGATACTGCCTAAGTAAAAGAGTAATACATCAATGGACTAGATTAAGTATATAATACAGAGTAGCAAATGATCATAGTAATCCAGTGTTTGATAAACCTGAGGATCCAAATTCGGGGGTAAAAACTCACTATTTCCTAAAAGTTTCTGGGAGAAATGAAAAGCAGTTTTTAATATGTGAGGCATGGACTACATTTCGCACCTTTTATTAAGATAAGATGAGGTCAAAATGAATGCATTATTTAGACATAAAGGATGAGATCATATGTAAAGTAGGGAAGCACAGAAGAATTTTACCTCCTTAGATCTATGGAAAAGGGAAGAATTTATGACCAAAAAAGTGACAGAGAGGATCATGAGAAGTCAAATTAATAATATGGATTACATGAAATTTAAGGTTTTTTTTTTTTGTACAAACTAACAATGTAGAGAAAATTAGAAGGGAAATAGAGAAAGGGGGGATAAAAAACACATTATCTTTATCTGATAAAGGCTTCTAAAATGTTACATATTATATATGTATGTATTTATGCATGTACTTATGCATATACACACACATATATATGTATGTGTGTATGAACCATTCTTAAATTCATAAATGATGAAAGTTTATAGACAGTTTTAGAAAAAGAAATCAAAGCTTTCTCTAAGAATATAAAAATGTTTTAAGTCATGTATTAGGGAAATGAAAATTAGAACAACTCTGTGATACTACCTCTCATGACTAATGTGACAGAAATGAAAAAATGACAATATAGAAAGAAATATGGAAAAAATGAAACTCTAATGCATTTTTTTTGTTTTTTTTTTTATTTTTTTTTATTTAATAGCCTTTTATTTACAGGATATATACATGGGTAACTTTACAGCATTAACAACTGCCAAACCTCTTGTTCCAATTTTTCACCTCTTACCCGCCCACCCCCTCCCCTAGATGGCAGGATGACCAGTAGATGTTAAATATATTAAAATATAAATTAGATACACAATAAGTATACCTGAACAAAACGTTATTTTGCTGTAGAAAAAGAATCAGACTCTGAAATATTGTACAATTAGCTTGTGAAGGAAATCAAAAATGCAGGTGTGCATAAATATAAGGATTGGGAATTCAATGTAATAGTTTTTAGTCATCTCCCAGAGTTCTTTTTCTGGGCATAGCTAGTTCAGTTCATTACTGCTCCATTAGAAATGATTTGGTTGATCTCGTTGCTGAGGATGGCCTGATCCATCAGAACTGGTCATCATATAGTATTGTTGTTGAAGTATATAATGATCTCCTGGTCCTGCTCATTTCACTCAGCATCAGTTCGTGTAAGTCTCTCCAGGCCTTTCTGAAATCATCCTGTTGGTCATTTCTTACAGAACAGTAATATTCCATAATTTTCATATACCACAATTTATTCAGCCATTCTCCAACTGATGGACATCCATTCAGTTTCCAGTTTTTAGCCACTACAAAAAGGGCTGCCACAAACATTCGTGCACATACAGGTCCCTTTCCCTTCTTTATAATCTCTTTGGGATATAATCCCAGTAGTAACACTGCTGGATCAAAGGGTATGCACAGCTTGATAACTTTTTGAGCATAGTTCCAAACTACTCTCCAAAATGGTTGGATTTGTTCACAACTACACCAAAAATGCATGAATGTCCCAGTTTTCCTGCATCCCCTCCAACAATCATCCTTATTTTTTCCTGTCATCTTAGCCAATCTGACAGGTGTGTAGTGGTATCTTAGAGTTGTCTTAATTTGCATTTCTCTGATTAATAATGACTTGGAGCATCTTTTCATATGACTAGAAATAGTTTCAATTTCTTCATCTGAGAATTGTCTGTTCATATCCTTTGACCATTTTTCAATTGGAGAATGGCTTGATTTTTTATAAATTAGAGTTAATTCTCTATATATTTTGGAAATGAGGCCTTTATCAGAACCTTTGACTGTAAAAATATTTTCCCAGTTTATTGCTTCCCTTCTAATCTTGTCTGCATTAGTTTTGTTTGTACAAAAACTTTTCAGTTTGGTATAATCGAAATTTTCTATTTTGTGATCAGTAATGATCTCTAGTTCTGCTTTGGTCATAAAGACCTTCCCCTTCCACAGGTCTGAGAGGTAAACTATCCTATGTTCCTCTAATTTATTAATAATTTCATTCTTTATGCCTAGGTCATGAACCCATTTTGACCTTATCTTGGTGTACGGCGTTAAGTATGGATCAATGCCTAGTTTCTGCCATATTAGTTTCCAATTTTCCCAGCAATTTTTATCAAACAGTAAGTTCTTATCCCAAAAGCTGGGATCTTTGGGTTTGTCAAAGACTAGGTTGCTATATTTGTTGACTGTTTTATCCCTTGAACCTAATCTATTCCACTGATCAACTAATCTATTCCTTAGCCAATACCAAATAGTTTTGGTAACTGCTGCTCTATAATATAATTTTAGATCTGGTACAGCTAAGCCACCTTCATTTGATTTTTTTTTCATTAATTCCCTTGAAATTCTTGACCTTTTGTTTTTCCATATGAACTTTGTTGTTATTTTTTCTAGGTCATTAAAATAGTTTTTTGGGAGTCTGATTGGTATAGCGCTAAATAAATAGATTAGTTTAGGTAATATTGTCATCTTTATTATATTTGCTCGCCCTATCCAAGAGCATTTAATATTTTTCCAATTGGTTAGATCAGACTTAATTTGTGTGAAAAGTGGTCTGTAATTTTGCTCATAAAGTTTCTGATTTTCCCTTGGCAGATAGATTCCTAAATATTTTATATTATCAGTAGTTACTTTAAATGGAATTTCTCTTTGTAACTCTGACTGTTGGATTTTGTTAGTGATATATAAGAATGCTGATGACTTATGTGGGTTTATTTTATAACCAGCAACTTTGCTAAAGTTGTGGATTATTTCTAATAACTTTTTAGCAGAATCTCTGGGGTTCTCTAAGTATACCATCATGTCATCGGCAAAGAGTGATAATTTGGCTTCCTCATTGCCTATTCTTATTCCTTTAATCTCTTTCTCAGCTCTTATTGCTATAGCTAGCGTTTCTAATACAATATTAAATAGTAACGGTGATAGTGGGCAACCTTGTTTCACTCCAGATCTTATTGGGAATGGTTGCAGTTTGTCTCCATTACATATGATGCTTACTGATGGTTTTAAATAGATGCTGCTGATTATTTTAAGGAAAAGTCCATTTATTCCTATACTCTCAAGTGTTTTTAATAGGAATGGATGTTGGATTTTATCAAATGCTTTTTCTGCATCTATTGAGATGATCATATGGTTTTTGTTAATTTGGTTATTAACATGGCCAATTATATTGATAGTTTTCCTAATATTGAACCAGCCCTGCATTCCTGGTATAAATCCTACTTGATCATAGTGTATTATCTTGGAGATGATTTTCTGTAGTCTTTTTGCTAATATCTTATTTAAGATTTTAGCATCAATATTCATTAGGGAGATTGGTCTATAATTTTCTTTCTCTGTTTTCAGCCTACCTGGTTTAGGTATCAGTACCATGTCTGTGTCATAGAAGGAATTTGGTAGGACTCCTTCATTCCCTATTTTATCAAATAATTTATATAGCATTGGGGCCAATTGTTCTTTAAATGTTTGGTAAAATTCACATGTAAATCCATCTGGTCCTGGGGATTTTTTCTTAGGGAGTTGTTTAATTGCCTGTTCTATTTCTTTTTCTGAAATGGGACTATTCAAGCAATTTACTTCCTCCTCTGTTAGTCTGGGAAGTCTATATTTTTGGAGGTAGTCATCCATTTCACTTAGGTTATCAAATTTATTGGCATAAAGTTGAGCAAAATAACTCCTTATTATTTCTCTAATTTCCTCTTCATTGGTGGAAAGTTCTCCCTTTTCATTTTTAAGACTACTAATTTCATTTTCCTCCCTCCTTTTTCTAATCAGATTTACCAAAGGCTTATCTATTTTATTGGCTTTTTCATAGAACCAACTCTTAGTTTTATTAATTAGTTCAATAGTTTTTTTACTTTCAATATTTTTAATTTCTCCTTTTAATTTTAGAATTTCCAATTTAGTATTTGATTGGGGGTTTTTAATTTGGTCTTTTTTTAGTTTTTTTAGTTGCAAGCCCAATTCATTAATCTTTTCTTTCTCTGTTTTATTCAAGTAAGCCTCTAAGGATATAAAATTCCCTCTTATTACCGCTTTGGCTGCATCCCACAAATTTTGGTATGATGTCTCATCATTGTCATTATCTTGAGTGAAATTATTAATTGTATCTATAATTTGCTGCTTCACCCAATCATTCTTTAAGATGAGATTGTTTAGTTTCCAATTACTTTTTGGTCTATTTCCCCCTAACTTTTTGTTGAATGTAGTTTTTATTGCATCATGATCTGAAAAGAAAGCATTTACTATTTCTGCTTTCTTGCATTTAATTTTGAGGTCTTTATGTCCTAATATATGGTCAATTTTTGAATAGGTTCCATGAACTGCTGAGAAGAAAGTATATTCCCTTCTATCTCCATTCAATTTTCTCCAAAGATCCAACATACCTAATTTTTCTAATATTCTATTTACTTCTTTAATTTCTTTCTTATTTGTTTTGTGGTTTGATTTGTCTAATTCTGAGAGTGCAAGGTTGAGATCTCCTACTATTACAGTTTTGTTGTCTATTTCTTCTTGCAACTCTCTTAACTTCTCCTTTAGGAAGTTGAGTGCCATACCACTTGGTGCATATATGTTTAATATTGATATTGCTTCGTTGTTTATGCTACCCTTTAGCAGGATGTAGTTTCCTTCCTTATCTCTTTTAATTAGATCAATTTTTACTTTTGCTTGATCTGAGATAAGGATGGCTACCCCTGCTTTTTTGACTTCACCTGAAGCATAATAGATTTTGCTCCAGCCTTTTACCTTTACTCTATATGTATCCCCCTGCTTTAAATGTGTTTCTTGTAAACAACATATTGTAGGGTTCTGACTTTTGATCCAGTCTGCTATCTGCCTCCTCTTTAGGGGGGAGTTCATCCCATTCACATTTACGGTTAGAATTACTAAATCTGTATTTCCTGCCATGGTAATAACCCCAGATTGTGCTTTACTTATTCTTGCCTCCCCCAACCCTCTTTCCCCCTTTTAAACTTATGTACCCCTCTTGTATCACGATACTTATCCTCTTTATAATCCCTCCCTCCCCCCCTTTGAGTCTTTCCCCCTTCCTTCCCTTATTACTCTTTTTCTTTTCCCTTTTCCTCTCCCCCGTTTTTAATGAGGCGAGAGAGAATTTTCTCTAAAACAAATGTCAATTATTTTTTCTTTGAGCCAACTCTGATGAGAGTAAGATTCACACAATGTTCCTCCCCCTCTCTAAATTCCCTCAGATATGATAAGTTTCCTTAGCCTCTTTGTGGGATGTGGTTTCCCTCTTTTTATCCCTCCTTCCCACCTTATTCTGCCATCATCCCTTTTCCATATCTACTTCCCTTTTTTATGTTATATCAGTACAATCAAATTATACATGTATTCTTTTTGTATATCCACAACAGAAATACAATTCTCAAGAGTTATTTTTACCTTTTCTGCATCTCTTGAGTTCTATGCTTGGAGATCAAATTTTTTGTTTAGTTCTGGTTTTTTCTTCAGAAACAAATGGAATTCATTTGTTTCATTAAATGTCCATCTTCTTCCCTGGAAGAAAATGCTCAGCTTAGCTGGGTAGTTTATTCTTGGCTGCATCCCAAGTTCTTGTGCCTTTCGGAATATCATATTCCAGGCCCTTCTTTCCTTTAATGTAGAGGCAGCCAGATCTTGGGTGATCCTTATTGTGGCACCTCGGTATTTAAATGGTTTTTTTTTGGCTGCTTGTAAAATTTTTTCCTTAATCTGATAGTTCTGAAATTTTGCCACAATATTCCTTGGGGTTTTTATTTTAGGGTTTCTTTCAGAAGGTGTTCGATGAATTCTTTCAATGCCTATTTTACCTTCTGATTCTATTACATCTGGGCAGTTCTCTTTGATGATTTCTTGTAAAATAGTATCTAGGCTCTTTTTTTCATCATAGTTTTCAGAAAGTCCAATAATCCTCAGATTATCTCTCCTAGATCTATTTTCCAAGTCTGTCGTTTTTGCAAGTAGATAATTCATGGTTTTTTCCAGTTTGTCATTTTTTTGTTTTTGCTTGACTGATTCTTGCTGTCTCAATGAATCATTAGTTTCTATTTGTTCAGTTCTAATTTTTAAAGAATTATTTTCTTCATTAGCTTTTTTTACTTCTTTCTGTATATGTCCAATTGAGTTTTTGAATGTATTGTTTTGGTCTGTGGAATTTTTTTCCATTTCACTAATTTTTTTTTTTAGTGAATTATTTTCTTTTTCCAATTCACAGATCCTACTTTCTTGCGTGTTCTTTGTCTTTTCCAATTCACGGATCCTACTTTCTTGCGAGTTCTTTGTCTTTTCCAATTCACAAATCCTACTTTCTAGTGAATTCTTTATTTTTTCCAATTCACAATTCTTACTTTCCTGAGATTTTTTTACTTTTTCCAATTCGTATTTCAGGAAGTTGTTGCTCTCTTGTAAGGCTTCTCTTTCCTTTCCCCATTTATCTTCTAACTCTCTTTTGAGACTTTTAATGGTCTCTTCTATGAGAGCATTATGTAAAGGAGGACAGTCTGATGCATTTTTGCTGTTTGAGGTCTCTTCAGGTTTGCTGACCTGCTCTTTTTCTGCATAGAAGCTGTCGATCGTTCTTTTCATCTTTTTATTCATGTTTTAAAGCCTTTAGGGTAGGTCTCCTAGGCAAGGGGGTTACCAGCTTCCTCTGCAGAGCAGGGAAAGATGTAAACCGATTTCCGGCTCCGAGGTATGGGAGTGCTCTGAGTGAGAGTTTTCCCTTCCCCCAACAGGAAGTGGATTCAGCACTGGCCGAGCTATCAAACTGCTTAGTAGGGCTGAGTGGGTTAGCGATTGCCCTCGGCTAGAGACAAAGGGGTGAAAGTGTCACTGCCCCAGGCCGGAGCCTCTTGTGGGACTGTGAGTATTAGCAGCTGACCGCAGACCGCAGACCGCAGACCGCAGACCGCAGACCGCAGACCGCCACAAACTCTGCCCCAGTGTCTCTGCCCAATGCAAATTGGCCCTGGAAAAGCTCTATGGCCCCAAGCCCAGCTCCCCACTGCGCAGATTGGAGGTTAACCCGGGCTGTGTCCTCCTGCTGTGCAGGATCACAACTGCCCCAAGGAAAAGCCCGTACTGCGGGTTGGGGCTGCGCTTGTGCTGAGATCTGTGCCTTCACCCTGGGTTTGAGACTCTCCTCGGAACCTAATTTCTCTCCCCGTCTGCGCTGATCTCCCCCCTGGCCCCAGAACCAACCTTTTTTGGCGAGACTGCAGATTTTCTTCGGCCGGTGAGTTGTTCTACTTCTTATCTTTACGAATTGTAGCAGTCAAGACTATTTTTGAGGCTCGATATAATATTGATGAAGAGGGTAAGAGAAGAGCTTAGAAAGTCGCGTGTGTCTTCTCCGCCATCTTGGCTCCGCCCCCACTCTAATGCATTGTTGACAGAGTTGTGTACCAGTACAACTATTCTGGGGGACATTCTTTTTCTTAATTTTTTTTCTCAAATACATGTAAAAAGTTTTTAACATTTTTTTCATATTTTATCTCTTCAGAACATTTTTTTTACCTACACCCAAAGCATTTTAAAACTATGCAAACCTTTACCTCAACTCTATCACTACTAAGTCTATATCCCAAAGAGATCCAAGAAAAGGTGGAAAGGAGATATCAATTTGTATAAATATATTTATAGCAGGTACTTTTGAGGTGACAAAATATTGGAAATTGAGGGAATACACATAAATTAAAGAATGATTGAACAAGTTGTCACATAAGAAATGATAGAGAATGGTTTCATAGTACTCTTGAAAGACTTTAATGTGTTCATGCAAAATTAGCAGTAGTAGAAAAATATTATACACATTAATAGAAATATTTAAGACTTTGATATTTCTGATCATTATAATGATCCTTAACAATTCTAGAAGACATAAAAATGTTTCCCCTTTCCAGAGATAGAACTGATGAGCACTGCATGTTGGCTGGAACATACTTTTTTATTTTTCTAATTTTGATATCATTTATATTACAACATTGTTAATATAGAAATATGTTTTGGATCATTTAAAATATATAATTGATATATCTCTTGCCTTCTCAAATAATAGAAGAGGGCAGGATGGAGAGAGATAATTTGAAACTCAGCATTTTAGAAAATGAATGTCAAAAAATATTGGCATGTAACTGAAAACAAGTACACATATATACACACATGATATAATACACATGCATGTATATGTAAATTTACATATTAAACGCACATTCAATTTCTCTTATGGGGACTCACTATTTCCAGAAATCTCATTGCACATTTGGAAAATCTAATGTTCTCTTTGGTTTTCTGGAGGTCTTGGAGCAGCCTTCCTTTCAGCAGATTAATCACCACAAGAATAGCCAGGTGTTAAAGTTCAAATCCTTTATTATCTACTTCACAATCTAGTTTCCTTGCCTGGGGACCAGGCTAGTTTTCTTAAAGGCCTTCTGGAGTCTTAGTTTAAATGAAGAAGCTAAGGAGGAGAGCCCTACCACCACAATGGTGTGAGATGGGATGAATCAATCTCTCTGAGTCTGAGAGCTTGTACTTCAACCTCCAGCCACCACAAAGGTGGACAATGCAATGAACGTGTCTCTTAGTCCCTGCTGGCTATTGTATACTCTTATTATAATTACATCATCGTAGGTATGAATCTTGTAGAACTATATTAAGTACTAAGTATATGTACTGAACTAGAGAACTATTAATCACTATGCTAAACTAGATAACCATTGTCTTATTAATTCCACTTAGTTAGCATCTTATAAGAATCCTTGTTTTAAGTACAAGAGTTCTGGGCCATAGCAGAAAAAGTCTAATTATGGGCTAATTTTCCTTACAATGAATCTAAATGTACTTCTATCAGATATGGTGATAAAATTCTTCTACATAACTATTACCATGTCTATCTAGTTCATTCTAAGGTCTATTTATGCAGTTGTTTGCATATGTTATCCCTCATTAGCATGTAAGAGCCTCTTTTAGGGTGGGGATATTCTTTTTTCTTTTCTTCATATCTCCAGGGTTTAATAATTTATATCTGGTACATGGTAGGTATTTAATAAATGATTATTAATTAACATAAGTGAAAATAAACATGATGGTGTGTTGTGTGCTGATGAACTTGTACTCCAAAAAACTTGCAAAAAAGAAATTTCCCTTACTATTTGTTTTCTTTGAACATGTCACTGAACTTTTACAAGTCTCTACAACTGTGTTCATCAAGTGAGAGGGTTAAAATAGATCAGGGATCCTTAACCTTTTCTGTTATGGTTTCTTTTGTTAATATGGCAAAGCCTAAGGACCTCTTTTTGAAAGCATATTTTTAAAGCATAATATCATATATACAGAATGAAAAAGGTAATCAATAATATTGAAATACAGTTATAAAAATATTGAAAAAGCAAATTCAGACCCAGTTTAAGAAGTAGAGGAATAGAAGTCTTCAAAGTTTAATTAAAGTTCTAAATCCTATCATTTTATGAAAAATCATTAATTTTTTTCCTTAATGTTATGTTTATTTGAAATAACTTATAGTAACAACAGCACTGTGGTCTTTCTATTTTGGAAAATTGTAAAGGCCAGAAGAGCCACCAGGAGGCTGGTCAAGTCTTCTAGGTCAAAGTGCAGGAGGCAGGAGAGCCACCAAGAAGATGATCAAAGATGGCATCTCTGTGGCTGACCTTGTACTCAGTTTAAATACCCTATTACAAGTACATCATTATAGGTGTCCATCTTGTAGAATAGATGTCAACTTGTAGAATTATACTAAGTACTAAGTAAACTAGAGAATCATTATATTAATTCCACTGTCAACACCTTGTACGATTCAGGGGTCCTCAAACTACAGCCCTTGGGCCAGATGCAGCAGCTGAGGATGATTATCCCCCTCACCCAGGGCTATGAAGTTTCTTTATTTAAAGGCCCACAAAACAAAGTTTTTGTTTTTACTATAGTCCGGCCCTCCAACAGCCTAAGGATAGTGAACTGGCCTCCTATTTAAAAAGTTTTGAGGACCCCTAGAATCAATCATATTGAGCCTTAAGTATATTTCTCCAGAGATCTTGCCCTTTACAGAAAATATCTAGAGAAAAGATATTTACTAAAATAATAGGAGGGGGAGGACAAAAAGGAAAGGACATATTCCAAGTCATTCTACTCTGTTAAAGACAGAAAAGATGATATAGATCCCTCTATTCCATTATGCAGGGGGAAATGTTTGCTTTATTCTTGTATTCATACCAAGAGTTGCTCTGTTCTTTCACTGTACTAACTCCTGGGAATCTCTATTCTTTCTTTGGCTTTCTTGTTTTTGATGATATTAGTCAGTAGAATTGCTTACTGAATATATGGGTGGAGAAAGGAATGTTAGGGTTTCAGCTAAGGCAGTGTCATCCTAGATGTGGAGATTGTCTACTGAATTTCCCGAATCACATTTATTTCTAATATTTATTCTGTTTACTGCCTGTATAGTTTCCCCTTGCAAGTGTCCGGGGACTAAAGGGAGAGACACTAAGAACCTTGGAAGACTCCTGGGGACCTGATTCACTAAAGCAGGGAAATAATTCTCACGGAGAAAGCAGGGTATATTCACAGTATGTCAGGTACTAGAGTTAGTCTGTTTCTTATTGGAAATATACCAAAAAGAAAGACGATTTTTATCTCTGCAATGCTCAAATAATTTACTACAAATAGGAATACAGTTATGTTGACATTGAGATTGCAATTGTATTATTGCTACTATTGTATAATCATGACTTAAGGTGAAAAACCAAAGAAAGACGATTTCTGTAAATGGAGAAGGTTGCTTTCCAGGCAGAATACTTTAGGAAAGCAACAACACCAACCATTTATTACAGGAACAAAGAATAGTCCATCTTTTTTTTTCTCCTGCATATTTTTAGGACTTCAACATTATTCATGAAAGCCAGTTAAAGTGCAAATTACTTTGAAAGAACTATATTCCAGAGAAAACTACAACTTAATCATACTTATATCATTATAAGAATATGCTATATATGTATCCCAAAAAATGAATATTCTAAGACTTAGATCAGATAGGATCCTAAAGAAGGATCAAACAGGATCACAGTCTAAGAAAAAGAAAAGGAAAGACAAGGAGAAATCTTCAAGTAATATCATAAGCTTGAGTCCAGTTGAATTTCTCCCATAATTTTATCTCTTTATTCTACAGCCCTTACATATAAAGCATTGGTAAATATGAGTTTTGGCACTCTCTTAGGCCTTCACGATTTGTGAAAAATATTAGTGTCAGGGGCAGTTAGATGATGCAAGGGATAAAACATTAACCCTGGAATAAAGGGGTTCTGAGTTCAAATTCAGTCTAAGACATTAACACTTTCTTGTTTGTATGATTCTGGGCAAGTGACCTAACTCTAATTGCCTCATTAAAAAAAAAAAAAAAAGGAAATGTCTTTATATTCAATTTGATTATAATCAAATAGATAGACATAAACCCTATACATAAAAATTCATATTGAATTAAATTGAATAGTTAATTCTAATGTACCATGCTTAACAATTAACTAAAATTGAGTTTAGCCCATGACTCACTAAATAGGATATTCCTACAACTTGTTAGTAAAACTATCTTATTTTTCATTTGCTATGTCTGTGTTGTGTTAAAGCAAACAACAACAAAAAGTTCCCAACAATATATTTTTATTCCTTAAAAGAGGAATAGCCCCACGAGATCTTTAACATGGTGTGTTTTGATACTCCATGCTGTGAGCAGGAGAGAGAAGGTTTCATTGAAGAGGTTACTTATGGATGGAAACAAAGGGTTGAGGGGCCTTCCCTTTTGGGGAAGGAAAGAGGCAGGAGGGAAGGGGAGATGAGGCTTCAAATACTGTAATGGAAGTCTATTCTGTGCTGAGTTCTCCTATAGGAATTGTCCAGAATGATCTTCAATTCTATGAGATAGTTGACAATTCCTACAGGAAATGTTGCTGAACTTGTTTATCTTTTCTACCATGGCAAGGATTAAAACAAAGGTGGGGAGGGGGTGAGGAGAGAAAAGTTCTTCTCAGTCCTCAGAAGGGTTTGGAGATATTTCTTTATCCTTTGATTTCTGTTATAGAAAATGCCAATTTATACACAAAGACCCAGCTTCTTATTGAAGCCTGGAACTAATGTTTCTGCAATTTCTATTTACATTATTTGCATTTAATTTTTTTTTTCTTAGCTCAAACTGTTTTTGCTCAACATAACATATTGCAAAGAATCAACAGGAATTTTATTCATTTTCTAGTTTTGAATCCTGAGTCAACTATGACCTCTCTGTCTTCCTTTACAACCAGTTTCCCAAGTGCAATCAACTGAGAGATATGATTGTTTAATAACTAGTGATTTGGGAAAATTCAAAGTTCCTCATTTCTGATGGTAGCGCCAAATTTTTTATGTCTGAGATCCCAACTGAAGTAAAAATATGCTTACTTCATTGACCAATGTGTTCTAGAGATCAACTAAAATATTAAAATGTTTTCGAGAGATTTATTAAAGTATTACAATTGGGATTGGGATGTAAACGTTTTCTTAAATTGAGAAAAATTAAAAAGAGGAAATTATTTTATTTAATTAAAAATGTAAAGCTGAAATAATTATTTAAAGAAATGCATGATCATTTTAAAAAGATGTTTGTGTAAACTTGGTGATTGTATGTCAGCCTCAGGTTCTTGAGTAATATTTGCTGAATAGTATTCAATCTAATTGAATTGGCCTTATCAAATCTTTCTAAGTAATTTGCCCAGATGATTCTTTTTTTTAGTTGACAAGAACAGTGAGGGTAATTAAGAAAGTCTGTTTACCATAAGTCCCATTTGTTCATTCATTAAATAGACATTCATTAAGCATCCACTACTTTGATATATACTGGGGAAACTGTAGCATGTATTTATAATGTGATCCAGACCCTTATGGAAGTTACAGGGGGAGAAAAAATAAAAACATTAATGACAATAATATATGTATTATAAGTGCATGGTAGAGGATAAGAGATAGGGATTGGACTTGTGATTTCCTTGATTTAGAGAACTGGGTGAGGAAATGCCTTGTATTCAAATCAATAATTTCTATGCAATTTATAGTCTTAAATATTCGTCTCACTCACTTAGAATATAAGTTAATTTATAAGGATGTACAACTAATGTGGTCTAGTAAAGGTCTTGAATCTAATTCTTCCTGCTTTTGAAGCCCTCTTTTTATTTCCTACCAGATCACTTACATAAATGCAATGTAAAATGCAACATAAAGGTTATAAGTGATCAGAAATAAATGTCATCAATGACCTGAATGCTGAGGGAAGGATCCAGTTATAGAACTGAGAATCATCTCAAAAGAGGAAATAGATGAAGTCATAACAAGTCTCAAAAGACCCAAAAGTAGAGCATGTAAGGGAGCAACCACATTAAAGGGTCAGACCTGGAGCTTCCTTTAATGGTTCTTGTTAATAAAAGCATGCTATGACTTTTATTTTTACTCTAGCTTTCAATGTTTTTATATATCTAAATAAATAAATAATTATTCATTTGGAATTGTTGGCAAGGTACTCAATGGAATTCAATTACCTCCAAGTTATTATGGAATAGATCATCTGGTATATGAATTGTCCATTCTAATTGCTTATCTCCTTCTTTATTCTCATGTTATATACTTTTATAAATTATACATATTTTAGGTTTAACTAAAGGGAAGGAAGTAGTTTGTGGTCCAAATCCAATCAGTTAATTATTCTACTATCAAGAATTGTGCTGTGAAGCTTGGGAGTTGAAGATGAGACTAGAGGGAAGGGATATTAATCCTTTTTGTTGTCCATGATCACCACATTTCACTGTGGATGGGAGGAAAGGTGGAGCACAGAGAAGGATTCCTCTGGAAAAGTTACTATTAAAAGACCTTGCATTGGAGCAAATGAATAATTCTACCTGCATTGGATTCCAATCATAATAGAGCAAGGCAATATATTATGACTATGTTAACCTACTTCTAATAAACAGAATAAATGAGTCTTAGTGTTTAAAGATAGTTTACAGATGAACAATTCTATAGTTATAGACTATGTGTGCAATGTCCTCCTAACTCATAGCCATCTGTTAGACTGGAAGGGAGAGGCTCAGCATTTATTAAGCATTTACTACATGTCAGATACTATACCGAAAGCTTTACAAACATTACTTCATTTGATGCTCAAAACAAATATGTGAAGTAGGTGCTATTATTAGAAAATAATACAAATAAACAAAATACAAAAGCAAATAAACAAAAACAGGTTAAGTGACAAGTGTCTGAAGTAGATTTTGAAACTCAGGTCTTCCTGACTGCAGACCCAGAAGTCTATCCACTTCTTCACTGAGAATGTCATAATTATCATCATCAACATCATCATTGTCATTGTTGTTTTTATCAGTATCATTATCACCACCACCACCACAGGTAATATTTTAAAATTGTCAAAGAACATAATTTGTGGTATTCCTTTTGATCTTTATCACCCTGCTATGAAATAGTCACTGAATGTAGACACTTATTATCTACATTTTAAATATGAGGAAACTGGAACAGAAGAAGGTTAATTGATGTCCTGGGATCACACAACCAGTAAGTATCTGAGGCATGATTCATATTTGGGTTTCATCAACTTGAAATTTAGCACTCTACCCACTGTACCATCTAGCTACTTAAAATAACTTCCCACAATAGATTATTTCTGAAGCTAATTGCTTGTGTTCTCTACTTCTTGAAATTATTTCTACAATTTTTTCATGAATGTAGCAATTATTTACCTTGTACAAATACATATAGAGATTTGGGAGAGATTTCCAAACACATCTAGTTCAAATTCCTCATTTTACTGATGAGGATACTGAGAAGTAGGGACAGTTCCCAAAGTGATAAAGCTGGCAGACCTGATTTGAGTCTAAATAGTCAGAAAGGGAAAGAGAAGGGAGTAAGCATCGATTAATTACCTGTAATATGTTAGTCACTGTATTACATGATTCTTATCATAAATTTCTTAGAGGAAAAGATGTTTGTTTATTTGTTTGTTTATTTGTTTTTTCTTTGTGTTTATATATTTTGTGCCTTACCCTTAATAAAGTGTTTATTGGATTAAACTCATTCTAGGCTTTTTCAACTCTTTTTTTTTTCAGAAAAAATAGCAAAAGGTCCAAATCGATTAGATAACATGAACTGCTACAAAATGGCAGACAACATATTGGTATCCAGGTCTAAAAACTCCCAGCACAATTCACTTTTCATGTACCATGCTGTCTAAACATTCTAAAAACAGTTTTAATCCCTCTGCCCCTGTCCCACCAGGAATGATTTCAGAATTCTCCCACAACAAATATTTGTCTGAAACTCTGTGGTTCTTTGATGTGGAACTCACCAAAAGAAAAGAAAGTTTACCAACTAAACCAGATGGTTGGTTAGTGGCCAGGGACTATTTTCCAATGCAAGAAGTTGAACAGAAGACCACTAAGGCTGTGTTTGGTAAATTGGAGCAGGCAGTCTCTTTGGAATATTAGAACAAATGTAGAGCCAACTGTTTCCTTGTGTACAACTATTCTAAAACACATCAACAAATTCTTTGAGGTTAGTTGGCTAATTCTGTGATACAAAGCACAGACAACTTCAGCTGAAAGCTTGTGAAAATCATCAGAACAGGAGAAAAGCAATAATCTCATGTCCAAATCTGACAAGTCATAAATAGTACAGTATCTTCTGTCATACTATTAATTCTAGGATTTTATTAAAAAATGATAGTGGTCTCTACTAGCTGACTTGCATACTAGAATAATTCCAATATGATAGCGTTTCCTTTAAAGCTTTTTTTTTTTTAAATCCACAGCAATTCTTATATGTTACTAATTGCTTCACTATTAGCAATAAGGTCTTAAGTTTAATTTTTAATAATTCACTCCTCCTATATGTATGAACCTTATATTCATTCCATCTATAAAAAGAAAAACATCTTCTTGGAGCTTTGTTTTAATTTTTCCACTTTTGTGTTACTCTAGCATCTTTTATTTTTTAATGTTTCCATCCAACTGAGGCACAAATAATGTCTTCAATATGACTCATCTGATTCTGTTCTTGACTTGAGGTCAAGGGATGAAAGATACAATGGAGTATGATGTAGACTTTCAGTGAAAAGTTATATGGCTTTTGGGGGATTCAGTTTGAATGTTCTTTCCTGGTCCTTCCAGTTGCTAATGATATTCCCTCTAAGAATATGTTGCATCTAATTATGTTTATTTATTTTTATATATCAATTTATGCATATATTTGACTCTCCTGTTAGAATGAAAGCTCCTTGAAAGTAGGAACTATTTTTTTTTATTATCCTAGTGTTTGTTTAGGGGTAGTTAGGTGGTGCAGGAGATAGAGCACCAGACCTGGAGCAGGAAGATCTGAGTTCAAATCAAGGCACTTACTAGTTATGTGAAACTTGGCAAGTCACTTAATTCAGTTTGCCTCAATTTTCTTATATGTAAAATGAAATACACAAGGAAATGGTAAACCACTCTAGCATCTTTGCCAAGAAAACCCCAAATGGAATCATGAGAAGTTGGAAACAACTACAGTGACTTAACAACAGCACTTATTTATTACTGTACCTGGCACAGACTAAATACTTTATGATATATATTGATTGATTGAATGAACTAATTATAGAAAACTAGTCTCTGAATCAGGAAAGCAGAGATCTGAATCCCAGCCCAGACTTTCATAATATTTTAAAATATTAACTGGAAGGGACCTTGGAGGTTATCTAATTTAGTTTTTTAAACTATGCCCAGAGAGCTTAAGTGATTTATCAAAGATTAAAAAAAAAAAAAAACTGAAGAGCAAATCTTAGGGTTTTTATTACATAGTCAACAGAACTTTAAACTTGAATCAATGTCAAAAGTAATTTAGTTCAATCACTTCATTTATTTAAAAAAATTAATTAAAATTACATTGATGTTTTTAATTAATAAATATTTAGTTAGCTTTATTCTAGCGCCCACCTTTGAAAAAGAGAAAAAACACATAATCTCTCTCTCTCTTTCTCTCTCTCTCTCTCTCTCTCTCTCTCTCTCTCTCTCTCTCTCTCACACACACACACACACACACACACACACAGAAATTTGGAAAAAAAATTATCTTAAAAGCCAAAAAATCATATACTTTGGCTATATGCAAAAATGCATAATGAATTATGCACATTGTATCCATCTCCTCTCTATCAGGAGGTACAACAATCCTTTGCAATCATGGTTTGCTATTGCATTTATTAGAGTTCAGAAGTCATTTAAAGTTGGTCATTTTAAAAATTATTATTATTGTATAAATTGTTCTCATTTCACTCTGTCCATATAAGTTTTTCCATCTTTATAAAAAATCTTTGCTTTTATTTTTGAAATTGTTCACCATAATGACATAAATTTTACTCCTGTGGTAAGATTTAAGCCGGTTCCAGTTAAGAGCCAGTTCTTAACTGGCATCTGGATGTTGTAATGAGCAGAGTGCTGGGCCACTTGTCAGGAACATCTGAGTTCAAAGCTATTTTTAGGCATTTACTAGCTGTATGACCCTATGCAAGACCCATAACTCTTTTTTGCCTCAGTTTCCTTAATAATCCTCAATTATAAAATTGAAAATAATAGCAGTTATTTTCCAGGGTTATTGATAGGATCAAATCATATAATTATAAATTGCTTAGCACAGTACCTGGCATATGGTAAGCACTACTTAAATGTATACTTTCTTTCCCCATCCCCATATTATTTTTCTGTATTCCACACTTTGCTCTCCCATAAGTTGGAAATGATGATAGCCCATGCCTTATATGGTTGTTATAAGAATCAATTGTAAGGATATATGTAAAACTTTTGAAAATCTTAAAAGTTCTATATCTGTAAAAGAATTAGTATTATGTCCTTGAGAAGATGGTGAAACTCACTTATGCTTAGTCATTGGAGTTGTATTAATGAGAGAGAGAAAAAAAAAGATGGAGAGTAAATTCCCAAGAGTATAATCATTATCATCATCAAAGCTCATATTTATGTAGCATTTTAGAGTTTACAAGATACTTTACATATATTATTTCATTTCATACTCACAACAATCCTGGGAAAGGAAAAGTATTATTATCCTTATTTTAATATAATCATAATATGTTAGAGTTAGGAAGGATTGCAAAGATCATATAATCTTATCACCTGCAATTTTTTTTTCTTTTATAGAAGAGGTTCCTGAGACTTTAAGACCTTAAATGAGCTCACACAGTTAGAAGAAGGAGAACCATGACTAATCCAAATCTAAAAACTAAGATTATATGCCAAGGATTCCTTCCATTACACCATAATAAACAGAACAATATTTACTGAGATCCTATTAGGTAAACTGAACAGTGCTATTGGGTTGAATGGGGATGGCAGAAGTTTCATAAAGCATGGTTCTTTCCTTCCTAGTGATAGTAATCTAATGAAGATCCAAAGCCAACACTAATAAAACATAATTAATGAACAAATTTGTTTGGTGCAGACTTGAATTACTATTGGAGTTCTAAAGGAAAATCAAGGCATACTGAAATAATTAGCAAAGAATTCTTAAAGGATACAGGAAAAAAGCTGGGCCTTTTATTATGAGTATAAGTTGGAAATACAGGGGCAGGAAATTCATTTAAAGAGATAAGGAAAATTCCTAGTGAAACTTTCTGCTTTGCTTCCTCCTGACTTTCATGACATTCTTTCTCCTCTCCATTTTTTTAATTCCTCTAATCCACACAAAGAAGACAATTTGGAAAGACTTTTTTAGTGATCAAAGAAAAGTCAAATCTGTTCATTTTCAATATGATGTACAGATACTTATTTGAATTTTACTTTAACTGTCCATATTTCTTAGGTCACTGAAACTGGATTGAGGATGTTATAATAATGTACTTGTGGGCAGAATTCCCATTAAATGCTGTTTTCTTCCCAATTATTATCCTGTCATATTGAATGAATCAAATGTTTCATTGGAATTTTATGAGGGACAAATCCTTCATCACAAACAGTTTTCTAGATAAATACTCCCAGACTGTCACTTAGTCTACTCCTGGATTGTATAGATAGATAAGACTAGTTGAGAATCTCTCTGAAAACCTAAGATGAATGAACAAATTAATGGGAGAAACTTCTTTGAAGCAGTTACTATGTACAATATAGAATGGAAGCAAACATTTTCTAATGCTACTATTGCATCTACAAGGAATATCACAAGTCATAGAGAGAGATGAAAGGGTCATGCAACCTAGAACCATTATGGACCATAGTCAAATCTTCTCATTTTTAATGTGCTCTCAAGTCATTTTTCCTAAAAATAGTGGACTGATGATCCACTATGTTTTCTCAGAAGAAGCATGGCCCAGTATGTGCCACACATTGTGCCAATTGTTAATGATTCAAGTAAAAGGAAGCAAGCAAACAAAATCCATTAACAACAACCATAGGAGCAGCAGCAAAAGCAAGAAAACATTTCCTGCTTTGAAAGAGCTCACAGTCTAATGAACAATACAACAACACAAACAACTGCCAAAAGAAGGTATGTAAGGGATAAATTGAGGTAAATCACAGAAAGAAAGCACTAGCATAAAGGGAGACTGGAAAAGGCTTATTGATGAAGGGAGGACATTATCTGAGGCTTAAAGGAGATAAAGATGAAGAAGTAGAACATTACAAGCATAGGAGATAACCAGTAAAAATGCAAGCACTGAGGAGGTGGGGTAACCTCATGAATAAAATCTGGGACATCACATTCATTGAATCAGGGAAGATAGAAAGGGGGAGTAAGATATAAGATTGAAAAATTGGAAAAGGGCAGGTTTATGAAGAGAATCAAAAGCCAAACAGGATTTTATATTTGATAAAGAGAGCCATTCTATCAATAATCAATTCAAGCTGTCTGAAAAATATTATTTTATATTACATTTTTAGTTCCTCCATTGAAAATTTCCTCTCAAATTGTGAATAATCTTAGGTTGACAATATGTGTTTCCCATATCTACAAGACAGTCACTTATACACACTTCTACCTGATGACAGTCCCCCAAGCTAATTCACTGGGCAAGTGTTGCCCTGACTCCATGTGGATCTGTTTACTCTTGACAGTTCCAACTATGAAACCAATACAGCAAAATAAAGAAAAGGTCATTCCTAGGAGTCTCTTGAAATAGATGTGAAAAGGAGCTTCTGAAATCGTAGGGCAGTGAGGACTCAAATGCAATACTTCAACAGCTCTCACAAGGCAAAGTAAATATGCATCAGTGCCGCTGTTTGTGCCCTCACTTAGATATTAAAAATGGAAAAGGCCTATTAACTCATCACAAACAACCCCCGCAAGTTCAGAGGAAAAAAAATGGTTCTTAACACGCATTCTGCTTGTCACTTGTCAGTAACATGTCAGCTTGTTGCATCTGGAGGATGCTTTATAAAGCCCGAGGCTGCTTGCTTCTCTCAAAATGTTGTAGTTGATGAACTATTAAAAATCACCTTTGGATGCGGCACTCAACAACAGTAGAGAGGTGTCTGCAGTAAAGAGTGAATAAAACAAACATTTTAGGGTCTGATTGACATATGTTCTTTTCCATAGATACAGATCAGAAAAATAGCTGCCCTTCTTCCATCAAACACCCCAAATATACACTATGTATGTATTTGTGCCAATTTAACATATAAGTATAAACACACACACATATATACAAGAAACATATATAAAACTATATGACAAATATCAATAAATATACATATTTATTGATATTTGTCATATAGTTTTATATATGTTATATTATATGTTATATATGTATGTACGTATATATTTTGTTCAGTTATGTATGATCTTTCGTGACCTCATTTGGGAATCTCTTGGCAAAGATACTAAAGTGTTTTGCTGTCTCCTTCTCCTGCTCATTTAATAGATGTGAAAACAGGCAAATTGGATGAAGTAACTTGGCCAGTATCACATAAAAGAGAAGAGTCTAAGGCAGGGGTCCTCAAACTACAGCCCACGGGCCAGATGCAGCAGCTGAGGACATTTATCCCCCTCACCCAGGGCTATAAAGTTTCTTTATTTAAAGGCCCACAAAACAAAGTTTTTGTTTTTACTATAGTCCGGCCCTCCAACAGTCTGAGGGACAGTGAACTGGCCCCCTATTTTAAAAGTTTGAGGACCCCTGGTAAGGCCAGATTTGAACTCATGAAAAGGAAAATTTCTGATTCTGGGCTCAGTACCTTATCAACTATGTCATCCAGCAACATGTAAACACAAGCATGTGGATATATACATATAATATAATTATTCATATAGATTATATATATATATATATATATATTAAGGAAAATGTATGCTAACAGTTTTGTTTCAGGACACATTCAATATTATTTATAGAGATTCACATTATTTCAGAATTAAGGTGAGTTACTAGAAAGAATATTTTTGTCACAGAGAGGATATTTTTGATGATTTATTTCAGATGTCAAACAAGAATATTTTATGTTAGAGGTCCAATGGATAGAATACTGGACCTACAGTTAGGAAGAACTGAATTTATTGATGTTTACAATCACTTTCTAAGTGTCCTGGACTTTAATTGAATTTTTATTTGCTTCAGTTTCCATAGTTATAAAATGGATATCTTATCTACTTCCAAGACTTGATATAGGAATTAAATGAGATAATATTTGTAAGCTTTATTCCAAACCTTAGAATGACATAGATAGATAGATATCTATATATACACATATACATACTATTCCTACTCCTACTGTCATTGTTGCTTTGTCAATCAAAACATATCTACTTACTATCTAGTTTGGACCTAGCACTCATTAAAAGCTGTAGATATAAATAAAGGCAAAAGATTGTCTTTGAGGAGTTCACTGTCTAATGGTGATGATAACAAGCAAACATTAAAAAAATAAGCTGTTTGCAAGATTAATTAAAACTATGAAGGGAAGAGAATAGAAATAAGGATTGAATTAATATTGAATTCCTTAAATATATGTCATTTAATCTATAAAGAAACTGATTCCACTAACAAACATTCCAATTCCTTTGCATTTTCCTAGTTAGTTTATGATTTGTTATAGCCAAACAAATTTACTTTCTAATAGGTAGCTCTAGTACTTTCAAAGAAGAGTAGGTAATTATGGTGGAGGAGGACTAGTAACTGAAATATTCAGGGAAGGCATCAATTCATCAATCAATTAGCATTTATTACACATTTGTATATCAGAGATCATGGAGGAAGAGGTACTTCTAGCAATCTCTTAGTAGAAAACATTTCAAAAATAGTTTCTTATATATTTTGATAATCTTGTTCTTGTACAGTACATGAGGAGTCTATGACTAAAACTACTTTTTGACTTGATATAATTTGTATTTCATTGTCAGTTTTAAGACTACAAATTAAATAGTAATTTATGATCACAGAAACACAAAAGTTTAATAGGGAACTTTGAGGTAATGAATTTTTAACTATCATTGAATTGTAATTCTCTTTAGGACAAGGTTTCTTAACTTAAGATACATAAGACCCTAGAGAATTAGGAATGTATTTCATGGGGTTTAAGAACTTGAATGGGAAAAAAATACATGTTTATGTTTACTAGCCTCTAATTGAGAATTTATTTCAAAAATGACTACATAGGGCTACATAGGCTTCATGGGACTGTTAGGAAAACATGACACAAAAATAATTAAGAGCTCCTGCTCTAAACTGATTCTAACAAATAGTCATGAAGCTTTTAATTAATGACCCCCAGTGGTAGAGATACTTCATACCAGTTTGGGTTAGCTCTAATTATTAGTAATTTTTTCCTGAAATAATCTGAAATATACTTCCCTGAAAATTAATCAGTGTTCTTAGTAGTAGCCTTTGGAGTCATGGTGAAAAAAAGTTTATTCCCTCTTTATAACAACTCATTAAACTCTCAGGAACATTTGTCAATTTTGTTTGCAAATATTCCTTAAATATTTGGAAACATCTTTTAAGTTCTTCATAAACGTTTGCTTGTTCAGGCTAAATATGCCCAGTTACCTCAGTCATTCCTCATATGGCATGGTCTCCAATATCCTCACCATCCTGGTTGCCTTTTAGATCCAGTTCACCTTATTAGTCTTCATTCTAAAAATGATCAATCAAAAATATCTATTAAATGCCTATTAAATGCTAGATAATGAAGTGTTTGAAAGATCAAATTTATATTTTTCTGGAAAGAAGCCACTCAGAGGAGTAATATGGTTGGATGTGAGATTTAGGAATTTGTATTTGTATGACAACTAGGTGGTGCTGTGAGTAGAGTAGTGGATCCAGAGTCAGGAAGATCTCCGATGAAATCTGATCTCAGATACTTATTAGCTATGTGACCCTAGGCAAAATACTGAATTCTATTTGCTTCAGGTTCATCTATAAATGAATCAAAGAAAGAAATGGCAAACCTTTAGTATCTTGGCCAAGAAAAAAATGGCTTCATGAAGAATTGGGCATGACCAACAAATACCGGAACACACACACACACACACACACACACACAAATATATATATGAATGTATTTATGTATTTATATTTATATTCATTTATTTAGTAATTGTGTGGGTGATGTGTTAGAAATGGGAAAGATTTGGTACAGTAAGACTAACTGGCTGACTACTAAAATAATCCAGGAGAATGTGTTACTGCAAAGAAAGGGGATGGATGTGAAACCTGTTTTGCAAATAAAATTAAAAAGATTAGGCAAATGATTGAACAGGAGAAAGAAATAGGAGTGAAGTTTGGAAAATGGTTCCTATATTAAGGAAGCTAAGTGACTAGAAAGGTGGTGAGAAACATACCTGGTAGAAATAAGAAAGAAAGTTTTGGGGAGAAGAAAATTATTCATTTTTGGATGTTAAGCTTGAGATGTAGATTAAATGTGCAGTTGAAAATATCTAATACACAATTGGTGATGTGGAATAGAAGTTAGGACATATAAATCTGGAAGGCAACAGCATTTGAAAGGATCAGGAAAGACTTCACAGAGAAAAAGTCTTTAATGTTATTTTCAAATAACATTTGTTGCCTTGAGATTTACAAACCACTTTCTTCCCAATATACCTGTGAGACTGGTAGATTTGGTAGTATTATTCCCTTTTTTTTTTACGATGAGTAATCTATGATTCAGAGAGGAGAGTTGACTTGGGAACTCCCAAGAAATATCCACTAGGTTTCTCAGCTCCAATTTACTATGGTAGAGTGACTGGTTTTTCTCTGGCAAATATAAGCCCTTCAGCCTGAAGTAAAGCAGGCTGAGTCATAGAACCTTGCTAACAAGAACCAATAAATCCTGAGAATCCTTGACTAATATTAAATGTATTCTTTTGACTTCTTTCTTTTCATTCACTGCTTAGCTTCCTTCCCTTTAATCTCAAATTCACTTCAAGCATGTTAAATTCATTTCCAGGGTGAATGACTTCTCTTTTATAAATGAATGTTTCTAAACATTTCCACATACCTAGAATGCACAGAAGGTCACATTTTTCTTCAACAAATAGACAATTTGAAACTATATACAATATGCTCGGACCCTTGTTCACAAGTTTACAGAGTCACTTTGTCATCATCCACAGCAATAGGAGATGTATCAAAAACAAAGGAAATAAACTCAGAACTTCCACTGATTTTCTTTTCTTTCTTTCCTTCCTTTTTCTTTCTTCCCTTTCTTTCTTCCTGCCTTCTTTCATCCCTCACCCCTTCTTCCCTTCCTCCCTTATTCCCTTACTTTTTCCCTTCCTCCTTCCTACCCTTTCTCTGTCTATCTCTCTTCCTTCCTTCCTTTCTTCCTTCCTCCCTTCCTCCCTCCCTCCCTCCCTTTCTTCCTTCCTTCTTTTCTTCCTTTCTTCTTTCCTTTCTTCCTTCCTTCCTTCCTTCTTTCGTTCTTTCTTTCTTTCTTGAATACTTGTCTTCAAATACTTAAAATAGACAATTAGGTGGCATAGTGGATGTAGTATGGATACCTGGAGTCTGGATAACTCATCTTTGTGAATTCAACTTTGGTCACAGTCTTACTTACCTTGTTATGCCACAGTTCTCTTTAACTGTTCTGACTCAGTTTCCCTGCACTAGTTTCCCTTGTCTCACTTCCTTAACTGTTTTTTCTCAATCCCCTCAGCTGTAAAACTCCCCTTCTGGCCCATTAAGACTGAGGACTATTTGCTCTAGGGTTGTAAATTGTTAATGCAAGCAAGATAAACAAAAGAGTAGACCTCCTGACTCTTTTTGTCCTCAAGAATTTACACTATCCCTCTAAAATATTCCAAGATACCTCACTGATATCTTTATTCTTATGTATTCAGACATCCTGTCTCTGGGTTTTTTAGGATTTATGGTCTCCCCCCATCCTGACAGAAGTTTTCCCAAGCTTCTTACCCCTTCCTTTATTTAGAGAAAAGGTATTTAAGAAGTTGGATTTCTTCCATTCATTGCTGGAGGCTGGAGGCTGGATTCTTTGAGATGACGGTCTCCTCCAACCCTGGGACCAACATGGATTCCTTGATCCCAGTATATCTTTATCTCTGTCTGACTGGATAATTTGAGATGAGAGTCCTGTCTAGTCAATTATACTCTCCAATTAATAAAATATTAAAACTCTCTCTAATCTCTCTCCTGTCTCAGTTTCTCTGGCATTAATTACAACCTAGCTGTATGACACTAGGCAAGTCACTTACCTATATTTGTCTCTCTCATCTATAAAATGAGCAGGAGAAGGAAATGGCAAACCAATTTGTATTTTTGCCAAGAAAAGCCCATAGAAGTCATGAAGGAATACATGGCTGAAGAACAACTACCCAACAATAGAAACATCTAAAACAGAAAACTAATTAGGCTAATTTTACTTGCCTAGGGCAGGGGTAGGATGGGAAAGGAATAAAGGGCTGTTTTAGATGCCAGAAAACCAAGCAAAACATTTTCTGAGACACATTTTGTTTTAATCAACAGATAATTCCCTATAAACCCATCAATACCTCTACAAAATACATCCCCTTAAAGTGCTTAAATAAAATTGCACAATGATATGATTGTAACTGATGGCAGTTTTCATTTTTGATGTTTTTTGAATCCTTAATGAAAAGCAAAAATATATTGGTAGCATATGAACATTGACCACTAGATTTTCCAGGCCCCTATACCTTCACTATGCTGATTCATTTTCACTGTTTTTAGGCATTGTATTCATTGATGTCTTGTCTCGGCTTTCTTTACTCTTCAATTCATCCAAGTCTATAGAATATAATTTTAAAATTCAGAGGAGGGCTTGGAGAGGGGAACAATGTATAAACCTTGTTTAAATTCCACAGATACTTTATCTTGGGACTATTTAGCATGATTCACATCTTTATTTGTGATAGATTTTGACTCCAACAAATACAAGCATGTTGACTAGAAATGAAATTCAATGTCTAACATCCCCTACCCCCTTCTTCTTCTTCGCTGCTGTGGCAAGATGTTAAAATATAAATGAAAAATATGTTATTTTAGCCTCCAGAGAAGATTCACTTAAAGAACCACTCTTAACTTTTGTAAGTCTAAAAACTATGACCTGTGTCCTAGTAAAACTTCAAGATAAGGATATATGACATCTGCATTTAATCAGTTCCAAGGAGCCCTACCTGCTTTTGATAAATCCTTCTAGTCTTCATATTTTTTAGTTGTTCATAGTCAATAAGAATTTATTGTCTACTTTAAGGTGCATGGAATGGTGCTAGGGGCTTGGCAGTATAATTTGCTCATCTCATATTTCTTCTGACCTGATTCAATTCTTGTTTGTTCATAGAGCACAACACTTTCTCTGATGGGGGTACACCATATTGGGCAGTCCTGTGCTTTGGTCCTTCATGCCATACAATCAATTCTAAAATTCTTAGGAAAGACCTTGAGCATGCCATTGTATCACTTTTTTGTGATTACTTTGTGAACACCTGTCCTGTGTGAGTTCTCCAAAAAAAAAAAAAAAAAAAAAAAAGGTTTTTTTGGCAAGTATACATTTGGTATTTGAACAATGTGGCCAGCCCAACTAAGTTGCACTCTCTGCAATAGAACTTGAATGCTTGTTAGTTTAGTTCAAGAAAGAATCCCATTGTCATACCACATATAAGAGACCAATTGTCCTGCCAGGTGATCTTCAGAATCTTCCTCTGACAATTCAAATGGGAATTCAGTTTCCTGGAATAGCTCTGGTACACAGTTCAGGTTTATAGACAAACAACATTGAGCTCAAGAGCACAGCTCTATAGACTTTGTTTGATAATTTAATATCTCTCCTCTCCCACACTTTCTTTGGAGCCTCCTAAACACTGCACTCTCTCAGACAATGTGTTTATCAACCTTATTATCAATGTGTGCATCCCTGTAAAGAGTATTGCCAAGGTAAGTGAACTTAACATTCAAAACTTGTCTATTGTTACCACAACCAATGGTTCCACATAAGGATGATGTGGGGCTCACTGATGAAGTATCTGCGTTTTCTTGATGTTTATAGCAGAGAATGTATCCATACTTTGTTGCATTTCAGTTTTCAGGGCTTCAATGAGTGCAAAATCATATGCAAAAAAAAATCATGCACCAAGACTCCTCCAGTTTGGTTTTGGCTTGTAGCCTTTTCAAGTATAAGAATTTATCATAATGTGGTAGCTGACTTGGATGATATTTGTCCTCATTGAAAGCATTTGACAACATGGCTGAAAACATCATGCTAAAAAGCATGGAAGTAAGTACACTGCTTTAATTCACTCCATTGGTGACTGAGAAAATTTGAGAACATTGTTTATTGTCCAGAGTTGGGGCAAGCATGTCATCATGAAGTTAACATACTAGGCTGATGAATTTCTCTTGGGATATGGAGTGTGTTCAGGGAAGACTAAAACCTCTGGAGGGAGGGCTGCTTTCCACCTTTGGTGTCCACCTAATCCACCTAATCTTACCTGTGGCTTCAAGAAGTGGTAGCATCCACAGTAGTCACATCCCAGATAACCAAGAGGTGTCTGCCCCAAGCATGTGAAGATTTCCCCTGGTGGAATGAGCAGATGAGAACAATTAAGTGTATCACATCAGATCTAAATAGAAGTATTTTGTCACATTTCTAGTTTTATTTTGTCCAGGGATCAAGTTCATAAGATATAAAAGACTTGGAAGGAGTTTCAAAGATCATCTTATAAAATATTCTCAAGTGGCAGAGACCAAAAGTGAGTCCTAATCAGAAGAAAGGCAGGAAGGAAGGAAGGAAGGAAGGAAGGAAGGAAGGAAGGAAGGAAGGAAGGAAGGAAGGAAAGAGAGAGAGAAAGGAAGGAAGAAAGGAAGGAAGGAAGGAAGGAAGGAAGGAAGGAAGGAAGGAAGAAAGAAGGAAAGAAAGAAAGAAAGAAAGAGAAAGAAAGAGAAAGAAAAAGAAAAAAAGGAAAGAAAGAAAGAAAGAAAAAGAAAGAGAAAGAAAAAGTACTTTGATCAAGGTCATATCTGCATAGCAGAAGCGAGGATATAAACTCAGTTTCATTGATTTTAAATCCAAAACAGTCTTTATTATGCATTAGTACTCTTCCCCACTCTTGCACTACTTTTTCTGGCTGCATAATGTATCCTCAGTTCCCCAAACCAAAGTGAACTGATGCCCAACAAGTTTTTGCTCTATTAAAATGCCCGTTCAGCTCATGATTAGGAAAATGCATAACATTTTCTTCTTTCAAATGTAACCTTACCACCTACTCCTGATTTATAGTCATGTTTTGGTTTCTTTTTGTCTTATTAGAAAACATCAGGATGCTGATGCCCATTTGAATTCTCACTGTTTCCCTGTCTCCTTCCTCCAATGTTAATAAGTCTTAGATTCATTAATGAATAAATAAAATGATATATAGCTTCTTAACAAATGGAGAATGTCAAACTGATTGCCTCTGAAATTCAGGAAGGAATTGCTTCTCACATTCAATTAGCCAGGTGTTTTATTTTATAATTTATTTATTTATTTATTAAGTGTTTGAAATGGGGCCTATGGCTTCAAAAAAACTCAAAATGCTACTGCTTTAATTTAAAAAAGTAAAGAGACAAGAGATAGAAGCATTAGCACAGCATTAAAAATGCCACTTGCTTTTCCCCATGGTAATGAATAAAGAGCTTTCTGAACCTGATGAACTGATGATTTAAATGCTTATTGAGACAATAAACTGATGAATCTCCTTATAACTGATTTAGTCAACCTAAAACTCCCACTATTAACTTCCTTTCCCAAGCTAAATAATGCTGTTTTTGCTTTTTCTGATCCTATCTTAACATGGTCCTCTTAATTTTAAAACTTCTTTGCAATTCTTTTTGTTTGTTTATTTTATTTCTTCTGTAAACCAATGTTCTCATAATTTTCATTTTGATCAATGCTTTTGGTCTTTTACATACACGCTGCAGAGATTTATTTCTATAAACATTATATTGACCAAAAATATTATCTTGAGTCTCATTTTGTGATCTTCATTTAATATTTGAACAATAAAATTAAGGGTCATGAAGACAGACAGACACTGGTTTAATACCTATTGTAATGACTGTATGATTCTGTCCATTTCTCTCAATCTCTCAAAATCCCAGGATATTCCCTAAAATAAATTATACATGAATTTCTACTGATGTAGAAATGTGTTTCTTACCACAATGGACAATGATAATCATAGATCTAGATCACTTCTTTCCCCTGAAAAAGAACTGGGTTAATTTATTTTAAATCCTGTCTCAATAGCTAACATATTTTGTATTCACTTGAGGATCATTTTTTAAATCTTAGTTGACATTTTAGCTGGAAGTTTTTCATATATTCAAGACTAGAATGATAAGATCTTAGGACCTTAGAGCTCATTTCAATCCAACCTCCCTTCCCCCATTTTATAGATGAAGAAACATCTTATTTCTTTAACCTATTGCTAAAAAAAGTTTTCATAGAAAGTAGCAGAACTCAAATTCAGACCTTTTGATTAAAAATTAAGCAGAGCTGGAAATCAAACTGAAGCCCTTTGATTGCACATCTAGGACACTTTCCACTGTCATTATTTCTAGGAGAGAAGGTCATGTCTTTTCACAAAACAATTGATTATTCAGGCAGGAAATCAACATATTTCTTAAAGCTAATGCTTGGGAAAGGGTTAAGATAAACTTGATAACATGGAGTACTTTTTGATAACTGAATTTACTGGATTCATTGGCATCTTATAGATCCAAACAAGGGATTTGAAAATGAGATAAAATAGATGGACATTGCTGGAATAATGTTGCTAGAATGAAATGAATGGGATCTTTATACTTAAAGATGATCACTTTAACTGAAATGAAAACACACATCCACAAAGTCAATTTGGCAAGGGCATTTTAAGAACTTAGTTCTTAAGGATCAGATCTTCCATAAGATATTCATATATATTTACATGTTGACAGGCATATGTGGGAAAAGCAAGGACATTTCAAGGAAATATCTATTACACTAAATAATGTAATTGATCCAGGAACAAGAAATAGCTTAGTGTCATTATCATATTTTATCAAAAAAATCTATATTGTTGCAAGAATCATTTTGATCAGTACTAATTTTGTCTTTAGTCTGGGATGTGCTCCAAATTAATACACTCTTTACTGACATGAAAATGGAAGATTCACTGAGTATTCCCATTTGTTTAAGCGTTTGTCAAATAGTGGGCATTCAAACAGAAACCAATGTGAATTTACTGTAGTTACTTTGGAAGGTGGCAGTGATTCAAATAAGCAAGGATCTTTAAATATTCTGATGAGTTTTTGTAACAGCTAAGATTTTTGCAATGCAATTAGATACAGTGAGTTGAATATCTAGTGGGGTTTTTTTAATTTTGTTTTCCTGATAAAAGCAAAAATGCATTTTAGGAATCTGGGTTACAGAATCATTTTACAGACTTATGGGGTCTGTAGATATATAATGGTAGGCTATCCAGTACAAATATACCATCTCCATCATTCCTCAGCTTGGTCCCCTTACAAATCTTTTGCTCATTCATTTCAATCATGTCTAACTCTTCCTTAGCCTATTTAGATTTTTCTTGGCAAAGATACTGGAATGGTTTGCCATTTCCTTCTCCAGCTTCTCTGACAGATGAGGAACTAAGGGAAATAGGGTTAAGTAACTTTCTGGGACTGAAAGAGCTATTAAGTGTCTGAAGTCAGATTTGAACTCAGGAAGAAAAGGCTTTGTGACTCTAGGCTCAGTGCTCTAGCCACTGGCCATCATCTTTTCCACTTTGAAAGGCAGTCAAATGGGTATCATCTGTAATATGATCAGAAGATTAAATATATATATATATATATGTTATATATAATATATAGTTACATATATATGTGTATATATATATATATATAAACTATCTCTAGTTGTATCATTCCACAACTCAGATTAAATGGAAGTAAGGGGACATCTTTTTTTTTTCTTGATGGAGAATAATTATCCTCTTTCAAGCTAAAAACGTAGATTGATATCCTTAGACAATGTGTGTGTATGTGTATGTATGTATGCGTGTGTATATAGTAATGTATGTAATTATACCTACACATGTATGTATATGTATATGTGTGGAGATAATGCCCATTCAATTTTCTAGCATTATCTAATTATTTTTGTATCTTTAGCACTTAGCACAGTTCCTGACACATAGAAGATGCTTAATAAATGTTGATTAATTAATGTGTAACAAGACTGGAAATGTAGGATTTTGCCAAATTACTAAAAGCTTTAAATGATACACATAGAAGTTGATACTATTGCTAGAAATAACAGCTAAAAATTGGAATTATGAAAATGATAGTGAGGCAGAGGGTTAGAAGTTCATATTAGGACAAAATACTTTGTTGACTTCACTGAAGAGGAAATGAATGGGGAGAGATTGGAAGCCTTTAAATTTTCCTCTACTGTTTTGTTTTCCATCCAGAATAACAAGAGCAATGACAAATTCATATAATTCTTAAAATGCCTGAAGAAAAAAAAATACTTGTACAGTGGGAGGAGAATTAAATCTGAAATCCCAGGACATGAGTTCAAATCTTAGCTCTAATATTTTCTACTTGAGTTACCTCCTGGCCTTAAAATTTCTGATCTGTAAAGTGATGTTTTTTTTTTAGATGGACATTTGGAAATCAGCTAGATAGTACAAGTCACTGAACCCTGTTTATCTGAGTATCTTATCTGTCAAATGAGCTAGGGAAAGAAATGGCAAACCTGCTCAGTACCTTTGCCAAGAAAACCCCAAATGGGGTCATGAAGAGTTGTACACAATTGAAAAACAAATATCTCTCCTATTTGTTTCCCTCAAACATGGTGAATATGGTATAATCTATAATCACCTTATAATGGTGATCAAAAATATACTTGATAGTTAATATATTTGGTACCTTTTCAATATGTTTTTCTCACCCCAGTGGAATAGATTATAACCTGTTTAGGGTTTGTCTAAGTTGTTAAATGCTATACAGAAGAAGTCATATGCATTCCTAAAGTTAATAAAGAAGAACTAGTGTTAATATAATGGGTAAGGGGGAGAAAAAGTTCATCATGTGTGTATGTGTGTGTGTGTGTGTATGTACATTTTTTTCACTTTTTTGCCTCTTGAAATTTCTTATTTTAAGACTTAATATAAACACTTCTTTCTGTGTACCTTCCCTTAGACTTTCTCCCTTTTTTTGCTGAAAGCTTTCTCATTCCCTTTACATGAGCACCTCCCTCCACACACTAGTTGGCTGAGATCTGTATTTTATATACAACTCTGTATGGATATATTATTTCCCAATAAGAATGAGAAATACTTGAGAGACAAGGACTCTTTTGCTTTCATTTACCACTTCCTAAGAAAATATTTGACATATATATATATATATATATACACATATACATATATATAGATATAGATAAATATAAATATAGATATTTAAGAAATACACATTGATTGATTAAAGTAATAGTACAACTTAGTATAAAAAAAGAAAGAAAATGTTTTAGCAATTAGAATTATCCAAAAAGCAAAATGAGTTGTGAAAACTTGTGGTTTACTCCACAGTGGACAAAAGAGAAAACTATCATTGTCTGAGAGTTTTGTCTCTCTCCTCCCATTTATCTTCTATGGAAAACTTTTTCTATGTCCTGCAATATTCATTGAGTACCAATGCGGCAGGCTATGTTGTCTCTAACTAACATTACATTTGAATCATAAAAATACAATTTGGTTTGGGGGCTGTAATAATAAATGACACATGCATAAGGTGAAAAGAGTTTGAGATTATTAAGAGTTTATATAAAATTATTAGAAGGTTTTAAATGGTCATAAGTTCAATAGGAGGCTACAATATAATATAGCTGCTAAGAAACTGAGTGTAAATGCAGGAGATATTAAGAAATGTAAAGCTTTCATCATGGGAAGTGATATTCCAAGCTCATTAAATTTATTAAGGTCTTCAGTGTATAAAATATTCCAGTACAACTTCTAGTAGATATAAAGAAAGGAAAAAAAAGAAGGAAGGAAGGAAGCAAAAAAGAAAGGGAGGGAAGGAAGGAAGGAAGGAATCAAGAAAGAAAGGAAGAGAGAAAAAGGAAGGAAGGGTGGGAGGGAGGAAAGAAAGAAGGGTTAGACATAAACTCATAGGAGTTTAAAATCTAATAAAGGAAGACAAACAATGAAAAACTAGAGAACAGTTGAAGCAAAGTAGAACTGTTCCTGAAAAATGATCACATAGTAAAATGCTAAGGAGAATTAACTGAAACTCATATTTTCCAATGTACATAGTTTTGTAATACATATTTTCCAATGTACATAGTTTAGTAATTGTGTACATAGGTACACAATTGCAAAGGATCTAAAAAGGCCCAGAGAAAACATGATGGCAACTCTGTGAAGGATTCATACAACTTCAGGATCTAGATTCAAAAAAAAAAGAAGGCATGGATGTACTGCCTAGTTTATAACAATGGTGGCAGCACTCACCATTAAATAGCTCACAGATATATCAAAGTTTGAAAACATTTACAGGACTGAGAAGAATATTAAGTATCTAACAAATGTTTATTTGTGACTTTTTTATTATTGGCTTCCTGGTGGGTATGTAGATTAAAGCTAACTGGATTTTTTTTTTTCCCTATGTACTTTATTAACTCCAGAAACAAAGCAAAACTATGGAGAACAAAATTAGAGTTTATATAGTTTGAGTGGTACAGTGAATGGATTACTAGATTTGGAATATGGAGGAGTTAAACTCAAATCTTGCTTCACATACTTCATAGCTGTTTAACTCTGAGTGATTTTGACTATGACTTAATCTTTGAGCCTCAGTTTTCTCATGGGTAAAATGTCAATAATAATAACATATACATCACAGGGTTATTGTAAGGAATAATTGAAATAAAATGTTGAATCAAAGGAAAAAGTTTTCAATCCTTGAATTGCTAAATGAATTTTAACTATTATTATTAGTTGCCATTTAGATATAATACCTCATATTCATGATAGTATCCATTTTCCCTTTATAGAAGCAGGAATCTCTTAAATTGGTCCAATACTATTCTGTCAACATTTTCTTCTACTACCTATAATTGATTTTTTTTTGTACAACATAGTAAGACATATATTAGAACTGATATCTTCTCTTTTCAGTCACAATTAATTTTTTTATAACTCTTAAAATGTTCAAGACTTAGATCATTGACTGAAAAAATACATAAAATATATTTAGTTTTGCCTCCTTTGGAAGGTGATGGGAGGAAGTTTGAAGGTCTTTTAATCCATCTTTTATTACTTTATTGATGTATGGTCTCAGGTAATAGCAATAACACTATAATATGCTCAAAGTCAGAATCCTAAGTAACATGGGATATTTTCATTTCACTTACAAATTAAACATTTTACATTTATTTTTTCTTCATTTAGAATATTCTGCTTCTTGTATTGCTTCTTCTGACCTCCATGTGAGCAGTACAAGGACACTCTCAAGATCTTTCTGAAGAACTTTGGTATAGATTGTGAAACATGGAACATGCTGGCAGGACCTCCCAGCATGGGGTGCACAGCTCAAAGAAGGTGTAGTGCTGTATGAGGAAAGCAGAATCACAGTAGCATAATACTGCCAATGTTCAAATAGATAATTTATATGCCTGACCTATGGTAGATCCTTCCAAGTTTGTTTTAGACTAATCAACCACTGTTTAACACACTCTATATACCTTGAACCTAATGTCTAATGTCATTGGTGCTCTTCAAGTATAAAGAACAAATAACAGATTTAGGATATCATCTCTCAGAGAACAAGAATTATATTACTTTCCTATTTGTATCTATAGTGTTTAACTCATTGTAAGCACTTAAGAATTTTTTTTCATTCATTTATTCATTTTACCTCCTCTCACAAATATTCCATGGAGAAATGTTTGAGAAGACTTTTTCTGTTTTGTAACATTCTATGAAAACCAATGTAGTCCAATGTGGTTGGACTATCTTTAACTTGCATTAAATACAGTTCTCTCATGCATCTGTATCCAGAATACAATAATTCTCATCCCTTTTAGAAATTCAGAATTAAAATATCTTTCCCTACCATGTAGACTGAAGGAAAAAAAAAAAGAAGGAAATGAAATGAAAACAACTATTCTCTGTTTTAATAGCTTATGTTCTGAAAACACTCCCAATAGTATTTTCCAATAATGTATTCTTTTTACCCAGGCCTGAGTAGTAAGATAAAATTTTTAAAAAGTTCAATTACCTGAACTTTTCTAAAGACCAAACCCATCAAGCCCTGCCTCTACCTCCCTTTTAAATTGGGACATATAAGCTCCTCATCTCATGTTTTTTCAGATAGTTTCTTTAGCTGAATCATAACCTTATAGATATATCTTCCACTTGGATATGAGAAAGAAGATGAACCTAGGGCTTTGAAATCTAACATATTCATCCTCTAAGGTCTACATTGTTGTTGTTTGTCCTTCTCCAAGAAGACCATGACATCAGGGAAGTGATGCTGTGACATGCAGGTGAATTGGATTTAAGGGAGGGAGATCTGTGTGAGGTCACCTGACTCACTTTCCCCTTAAGAGCCATCCAGATCCAATAGTCAGATATAGATAAAGATGACTGGAGATGGCCCTGGATGAAATGTGAGACTAAAAAGCTAGTCTTCAACAGGTCTCACTTTCACTGAGGCTGCACTCATTCAGCAATTAAAACTAAGTAGCAATTGAGGCAAGAATCTTTTCTTTCACCTAGTTTAGGAGGGGTGGGAGGAAAATATAAATAAATATGTAAATAAAAGGATCTGAGAGAGGAAGACCCTCCTTCAGGTTTCTGGTCAAAGAAGAAAGGGTTGCTATTTACATTCCATCTGAATAAATCAGGACCCAAACAATGACCAAATGGGACTTGGTCTAGGACCTATTGGTGACCAAAGAGAATCAGATTGGATTTGTTTTAAGGCATGGTCCTTAAGAAAGAAAAAAAAAATTGCTATCTCAATGCTATATTCAACTTCCTTTTCATTATTACTATTATTATTGCAGATCTGCCTCAATGTAGAAGCAGACTCTTTCCTAGTGTTAATATCAAATTCAAGGAGTCCATTTTCAGGTCCATCAAGCCTGATTTTGTATTTGCAGAATAAAATCATTTGTAGCAACAAGTCAGAAATCCAGTAATGAATTTTAGATTCTGAATCTAATGAATTAGTGAAATTTGATCTATCCTGCTAAAAAACAATAACAACAACAAAACTTAGTTCTTCAGAGCTTTTAGCTGGAGATTTGTAGGTGCAGTAAAGTACTTAAATGAATCCAAGTATTCCTTATGCTTCACCTGACATTGTTAGGTTACATGGGAGGGAGAATTGGATAAAGATACTTTGTTGAATTGAATGTGTTAGTAGTGATAAAATGAAGTATATCTGGGGAAATGAAACACAGTTTAAAGACAAATGCAATCATATTATATGAAGAATAGTTTAAAGAACTAAAGAGATGTAGCTGCATAATTATCTGAAAAGTTATCATAACAAAGAAGGGACTTTCTGTGTTATCAAATAGAGATAAGTAAGAATGAAGGATTTGGGTTAATTCAAGGAACATTGTGATGAGAATTTGGTGAGGTTCCAAGAAGAAACACAAGTACTGAAAGGGTTACAAACAAGGAAGTCTATTATTCATAGATCTGCAAATTTGTGCCTTTTTAGCTCTTCAGTCTTACAGCTAAATAGGAGTAGCTCACATTGTGGTATGTGATGAATATCAATTTAAACACCAAGTTCTGATTCTCTGTCCTTAGATCCCATTGTTGTTCTTTGGTTGCTTTGCAAGTAATTTTTTGTTTGTTTGTTTGTTTGTTTGTTTTGGGGAGGCATAGATTTGTTTGTATGTTGCCTTGCCTATGAGATTAAAATTTCCTTTGCCTCAGGGGTTATTTTACCTCTTTACATATCTTTAATGGTTAGCATAATGCCCAGCACATAGACACTTAGCATATGTTGATTGATTATTTTTGCTTGACATATTAACAGAGTCTGACTAGGAGAGGAACCTAAAGGGAGTTGATTGACATTTGGCCTGAATTACCTCTTTTCCATCATAAAGGCACTGCACCTAATAAATTTTGTTAACCTTGTAATGCCTTTCTTAGAAATTTTGTTAACATTATGTACCTAGGTCAGACAATTTCCTAAATAGATAATAATATGATAAATAGATTCTTGTTTAAATGAAGCTGACTAAAAAAGAATAGAAAATATTAAAAACAAAAAAACAAAAACAAGCAAACAAAAAAAAACCTTTCCCATACTTTGAAGGTTCAATCAGTTGTCAAACATGGAATCACTTTTGTCATGTAGGCCCCCATAACAGACAATACTCACAAAGATCTTAACAATAAATTCTATTTTTATGTCTGGGGGAACCACTAACATTTTTCAGGAAGAAAGTCATATGTTTAGACACCTTAAAAAGATTATCATTCATTGTAAGAGTCACAGATAGTGGGGGAACTCTGGTAAGGCATAAGACTCTTCAGCCCAGAGGTAACCTATTGACAATGTCTGGTTCAACTCCTCATCTCCCTTAAGGGTTTTCTGCCTTCCTGAGAAGTTAGGGAGCAGTGACAACCTGTGTTGTGATAGAAGCAGAGCAATACCAAGTGTAAAAGAGTCATCTATGTACAATAGCAATTTATTTATGTGGTCCTGCATGCACAGTATATTAGTTCATGTGCAGTATTGCTTTGCTTATATAAGGGTATTAGGGTATATAAGGGTAAGAGAATCTGGAATAAATGGACTCCATGTTTTGATCATCCATAGAAGTCTCACCTCATCACTCTTCCACTAAGACTAAGGACTCAGGTTGGTCCCGAGATCCTCCAGAGAGCTAGTTTGGACAGTATATTTTGGTACCCCAGCGTGGGGGTTCTAAAAAGCATAGTACATTTTGGCACCCCAACTTGGAGGCTCTAGAAAACATACAATCCATTATCATTATCACAAAGGGTATGGCTGAATTGAATAGAGATTGGATAAAAGAAAAGGCTTTCCTCAGAATAAATGAAATTCATGGACTTGTAGTTCAATTTAGATATTTATATTAGAAAGTCAACCCAGAAAGATTTTTTTTCTGTTTCAGAGATTTGCTTAATTTTTTTTATTAATTATGTTTTATTCCAAAGTTATGGAAATTTTGAAGAATATAATCAGAATTCTGATTTGTGGAAACACTATTTGAACCCTATTTAAGGTCTGGACAATTTCTAATCTAAGACTTTGGCTCACAGGATATTTTAAGTGAATTACTCAAAAATAATTCATTATCGTAATATCACATTGGGAAGTTCATCTTTCCAATCCGATTCACTTTTCAGACAACAGAGTTTTATTTGTACATAAAAATCTGTTCATATTAACTGTTAAAAGAGATTGCTGAGTAAACTTTAAGTAGAACCATCAATAAAGATACTTTTACTGTTAAAAATGTGTTTCATATGTAGTTAATTTCACACTTATTTGCACTGGAAAATTAAATTTTTACTTATCAACATACTTCAGAAATAGTGGAAAAAATTCTACTCCTGTATTGTACATCGGTTTTGGTGGCTGCTATCAGGAAACTATATGAGCATTAATTGATAATTAGGAAACTCTAATAATTCTAGAAATGGTCCATAATACCAACTTTCAAGCCCAGCCTTCTAATTTGACAGTTTCACTGGGTGTGACATACATGCAATTTATTTTCCATTCTAATCTTTAGTGAGATTTCTTTATTTGAAAGAAGATTGTTCAACATCTCTGTTAACTACCTCCATATATTATTTTGTTAATTAATCACTCATGAATGTCTGTAGAATTATGTAATGAATAATTTGACTATAAAAGTGGTTACTATTTTTATGTTTATCATATTACATGTATTTCTTTTCGTTTTGCATTTCCAAAGTGCCCATTTTGTTAGAAAAGTAAAGAGATTTTGAAAAATGGCGATTTCTCCATTCTAAAAATCTCTTCAAGTCCCTTCTTTCTCTCTCTTTTTTTTTCCTTTATAAAATAGAATATAAGAATAAGAAGCTGTATGTAATGGAGATATACAGTTGTACATACAATCCTTTTTTTTTGTTTTGTTTTGTTTTACTTTGTATATTGAAGTGCTCATTTTATTGTGGGCTGGTTAATTCTAGAATTTAAACAAAAAGTTATCTGGAATGTATCCATCAATTTTTATTTTAAAAATATGACAGATTTTTAAAAATATATTTTTAGTTGGCTTTAAAACTGAGAAACTTTCTTTTAAAACTTGAAGTGTGTTTTGAATATTAATCATTTCTGACTGGAAGCTTATTTTACTTGTGTTTAGGACCTTCTAATAATTCATGCCTGATAGTTAATAAATTATAAGTGAATTTTCTCTGGCAAAACCTGAGGTTCAGAATATAGATCAATTAGGCTTAAATATTGTTTACAATACTACAATTTGATTAAATTTTAAATATGTTTAATAACTTCCTATGCAGGTATTTCCCCCAAAAAAAGAGTGAATTTAGAATTTTGACATTTGCCTGCATAGTTTTCCTCATGATTAGTCTAAATACTATGCTCACTTAAAATGAAATTAGGAATGTAATTATGATTAAATGCTTGAGGGATTATCACTCAACAATCCCAGAGCCATCCTCCTTTTCCTATCCTACATAATATCCTATACCACAAAGCCATTGAATCTTAATTAGGTTATGTGGGATTTGAAGCACATTAATCAAGAAGTTCCAATATTTTTGAATTGCTATTTGGTGGATATTCTACATTAACAATAACATGGCAAAAGTCCTTTTTAGCCAATCTACATCTACTTATATATCTCTCTGACTTGCTTTAAGCCTCTGTCTCTCTTTCTCAGTAAATATCTTTCTCTTTCTCCTTATCTTTCTAAGCTTTTATTTTTCTGTCTCTGTCTCTCTCTCTGTTTCCTCTTTCCCTCTCTGTCTCTGTCTCTCTCTGTCTCTCTCTCTCTCCGTGTCTGTCTGTCTCTGTCTCTCCTTCTCTGTCTGTCTGTCTCTCTCTGTCTCTGTCTCTCCCTCTTGCTCTCTTGATCTCTTTCTATTTCTATGTCTCTATGTCTCTGTCTCTATGTGTGTCTGCCTGACTGTCTCTCTTCCACCACTCCCAATAATGTTTAATAGATATCAAGGTAAACTTACTTGATACTGAGGTCTCTCAAGTCCCACTTCCATGAAGTAATTGATTGTATATCTCTGGGCTAATCACTTAAATTCTCAGTAACCCAGTCCATATCCCACTGTTTATATTTGCATATAAATGTATTGTAATTGTACTTAAGGCCGATTGTTATTAAAGGTTCCTTTTTCATATTTCCCAAAGGTAGTAGGGCAGCTAGATGGCCCAGTAGATAAAGTATTGGTCAAAGAGTCAAGAAAATTCATCTTCTTGAGTTCAAATCTAGTCTTAGACATTTAACTAGCTGTGTGATGTAAAATCCAGGCTAGCTCCCTGGAAGCCTCAGGAACAGCTGGAGTCAGGACAAGTAAAAGTCCTTGGTCTTCAGGAGGAGAAGTGAAGGAGACAGACAAACTGCCACAAGTCTGCTACCAGCCTCCCTTCCCCTGGTCCTGCTGCAAAGTGAAGTTCTCTTACCTCTCTCACCTCACCCCTTCATCCTTACCTACAATTATCTTTATATACCAAACATCGAGCCAGCATGGAACAGTGAGAAGGACCATTTTCCAAATGTATGCTAATAGAATCATTGTCCAATAGGTAATTAGCCTTAAGTGCTCAGTCATCTGATTCAAGCATACCTTTTAAGAGTTTCAGCTCTTTACAGTGTGACCCTGGACAAGTCACTTAATCCTGCTTTTTTCAGTTTCTTCATCTGAAGAATGAGCTAAAAAACAGAATGGCAAATCACTCCAGTGTCCTTACTAAGAAAATCCCAAATAAGATCACAAGAGTTGAACATAACTGATGATTCAACAACAACAAGAGGCAGTTAGATGGCTTAGAGGATATATCACTGAACATAGAATTCAGGAAGACGAGTTCAAATCTGGCCTCAAACATTAACTATATAACCAGGATAAGACATGTAACTTCTGTTTGTCTCTGGAGAAGAAAATGGTAAGTAGGATCTTGATTAAAAAAAAACCTTCCATGGACAGTATTGATGTGATATGATTCATAGCATCATGAAATATTGGACAAAACTGAACAAACAAGTTAGAAAATTGATTAGATATTCTTTATTATCAAAATTCTTTAAATATATATTTTAAATTTATTTATTTATTTATCTTTACCACTGTGTTTGCTGAAATATATATATATATATATAGCCACACGCAAATATGTATGTATATGTATTTATATGCATTTAGGTGTATTTGTATGTATATATACAAGTATATATGTATATATACATATATGTACATACATGTATATATATATGTCCATAATAAGATAGATATATAGACAGTAGAAACATGAATAAACAGAACATAGACATAAAGAATTAAAAGTTCAATCTGGAAATAGTCAGCAATCTGTTCATGGACTAAAATATTATGATTTATAGAATCACTGAGTGTTAGAGTTGGAAACATAGAATAATGAATGTCAGAACTTGAAAGGACTTTGGTACATGAACTGTTAGAGATAATATGGACCCTAGAAAATAGAATGTCAGTAATCTGGAATGAAAGCAATTTTATGATATTGAAAATTAAAGTTAGAAGGGAACTTAGGGCATTGAATTTTTTGGCAAAAAAGTACAAAAAGTGATATCAGAATATTGAATGTTACACATAGAATGTTAGACCAGGAAAGAAAATAAAATCTTCACGTTCAAGCCTCTAATTTATACCAGTGATGTAACTGATGCTCAAAGTGAGGAAATTACTAACTCAAGGTCATTTGCCTAGTTATAAACCACCTAATAAACCATAGTCTTGGAATAGTATTCTGATTTATGATTAGTCAGTAATTATGCTTAATGGACAGACAAATCCATTGTTCCTTTCCATTTATTACTGACCACTTCTTGCCTATGAGTCGCATTGGAATGAGTAGATTATGAAAGGTAATCAATAGAAGTAGAAATTGCTAATGAATCCACAAGACAGCCCATTGGGTATTTTGCTTATGCAACAATTTTAAAATCATACAGTTAGAAACAGTTGCTTATTTTGGAGTATAGAGATGGCTGATCTAGTGAGTTTTTGTTTTTTGTTTTTTGTTTTTTTTCAATTGTAGTAATGCCACATTGGTTTTATTTATATTGTTAATAAATACCCTGAAGCCTTTCAGAATGGTTATTTCAATAGTGAACTAATTGAGAGGCATAAGCACAACAACTAGAAGTATAAATTAATTCTTCCTAAAATATTTCAAGACTATTTAAAAATTATGGATATTGTAACATATTAAATATATTCTAATTGCATCAAATTGTAACCATAACCAAGTTTCATCTCCCACTCTCAAATCTTCAAAAACATTTCTCCTTTGAACAATAATGAAAGAATGAAGTAGGATCATATATCAGGAATGAAATCTGTCTTATATTTGATATAAAGTATGTTGGCACTGCCTCTTACTATCTGTCTGATTTTGGGTGAATCACAGTCTCTCTTGGGTACTACAGTTTCTTCATATGTAAAATTGTGTGGTTTAATTAGATAACTTTTCAACTTTAAATTTATTATTGTATGTTCTGATAAAGCTAGGCCCTAAAATAAGGCAATCAATTCCCCTCAGAAAAATGAGAAGTTACTAGTAAATTGGGAAGATAGGTAGGGTTCTTTTCTAAAGCAGAGGAAGATATTATTGTAAAAAAAATGTCTTGTAAACTATTTTAATATATGTACTAATTTCAAGATCATGGTATAGAGCCAGAAGGATATTAGAAGTCTTTAGAATGCTATAGTAGAAGGTTTGAATGGTTCAGATCCAACCTATCAATTTAATAAATAAGCAAATCTAAGCTAGAGAAGGATAGGGAACTGGTTAAGGTCCCAAAGGTAGGGAATTGCAATCCCAGTTTAAAAGTACAATTCTCTTAGCTCTGGTTTAAGTGCTCTTATCACTACATCATGATCTCTCCATGTGATGGAATCTTAACAAAGTTAAATAATTTTTCTAAGTTTTGTCAATGACATTTGGAGACTTATGCCTCCTGGAAATTTTATCATTATTCTGTTCATCAGGATTTCTTTTCTTTTTTTTTTCTTTTTCAGTATTGGGAGTATATATTTGTGCCAGCTGACCATCTGGTGAAACGTGTAAATCTCTCAGAATATTTGTGTGTGTGTGTGTGTGTGTGTGTGTGTGTGTGTGTGTATACATTGATAATGCACATTATGCATAGTGGAAAGAAGCAATATCTCCCATCCTATAATTTCCTGAGATCTACTCATAGTTTATTGGCCATCCATGACTCTCAAGCTTGATACTTCCCATTATAGAATAATGTGTTCCCCATCTCTGAAGATTTTAAAACAGAACTCAAAATGGCTCCTTTCCATGTTGGCTATAAAAGAAATTTGTGCTTTGAATAGTAACTGTACTAGAACTTTGGCAGAGCAGATCTGAGTTTCTGGAAAGACTCCTGGACTTGAAGTCCAGAGCCTCTTACCTCAGATATCAATTTGCATAAGACCATAGGAAATTTGAACCCTTTTCTTAAAGCATCTTTTTATTCATTTGTAATATGTAATCATAAAAATCAGACTACTTACCTTATCAGATTATCATAAAGAAATCCTTTATAAATCCTTTATGTTATAAAAATGAGCTGTGACAACTACTATGACAATGATTTCATAATCATTTCAAAAGGACAGAAAGTCTGAGATTGCAGATAGAGTGTGGGACTTAAAATCAGAAAGACCTGGGTTAAAATCTCACCCCCAGCACTGTCTGAAAAAGTCAGTTAATATCCTAAGCCTCAAGGATCTTTAAGAGGACAAATAGCAATTAGATTTTGATCATCATTGGTCGAAGGAGTCCTTGTACTAATGGATTTGAAGGTCCTTGATAGACTGCAATAATCTTATCCAGTGTTACTCAGAGCCAAGCAGAGAAAAAAGCCAGAATTTGTCCCTGTGATCAGCAGGTAGACACAGGAAGCCAGGATTGTTTGATTTGCCTCAGTACTTACATGACATTCTCTTCAAAAAAGCAGAAATTTTCTTTGAATATCTAGGCTACAGCCAAAAGATCTTCCTTGATATCATGGTAGGTGTTCTGAAACAATTACAATAAAAATGTAATTAAGGATAATTTGTGCTTTTTCTTTAGATTTTTTGCAATGCTGAGGGACAAGCACATGAAAATCATGATCAGCAATAGCTAATTTTGCCAAGGTTGTAAGATATTCTTCCAACACAGGCATCTGGTTCTTTGGCAGCAAGAGAAAGTAGGTCCAGTATAAATCACATTGGAAAAAAAAAGGTGAAAAGACCTAGGGTTCAGGACTTATTTTTTCTACCTAGTAAGTGTGTGACATAAACAAACTAATCCCACTTTCTGCACTTCTGTGTCCTTATCTGTTAAGTGGGGATAATAACACTTGTATTACTTACAACCCAAACTTTGCTCTGCATATCAGTTGAGTTAATGAGTGTAAAGTATGTAAATGTAAGCAATTATATTTAAAGGAGGTAGTGGGATGGGGACTGGCCCTATGAAGTTGCTGACAACCTACAGGAGCAGTTTGCTACTTTTTCTGCCATTTATGATCTTCGTTGCTTAACTTGTGTCATCCAGCATCAGAGATGAGACTCATATCTAGTTCTTGCTAACTGTAACCATATTTCACATTGTCCTAAAAGCTTATTGAATAATGATAATTTAAGTTGATATGACTTTTTAAGGTTAATAAAGTTCTTTCTTCATAACATACACATAGGTAATTATAAGACAATTACAAATGAGGAAACTAACACTGAGAGGCTAAATGGCCTGTTCTGACAGACACAATTAGTTAAGTGTTGGACTCCGGTCTCCTGATTTCAAATCTGTTGATTTAACCAATATATTATAAATCAAAAAAAATCCATTAAATATATATTTAGTGTTTCTTTTATGTGATATAAGATATTAAAACATCAAAGCATTCCAATCTAAACTGCCAATCTATTTGGTGATTTTTTTTTGTCTTTGTTTTGTTTTGTTTTCATGTAAGATGAGAAAAGGAATGTTAGAGTCTGATTTGGTAATAGGGAAACACAAGGAAGCTACTGCTGGTAAATTTCACAAGATCATCTTTTTAAATTTATGATAATTGAACATTTCAAGGCTTCTGTTACATGAGGCCCTCAGGACATTCCTGTCAAGTTACTGGATAGATCATAGATGGACCACTATAGTCATTTTTTGACATAGATTTTAAGAATATTTAGGTATTCTCCTCTCTAGGTATTGCTTTTTTTGAGTACAGATACTTCTGGAAGAATTAATACACAAGATAATCAATAGCTATGAGGGGGAGCTTTTGTGAGATCCTTTCAGTCCAACAGGAGAGGACTAGGAATTATTGATATCTAGAAACCCAGAAAGTACAGTGACTTCATAGAAAGAACATTATGTCAGGAAACACTAGATCTGGATTTCAGGAGTACTCTGCTACATAAGGAGAAATTAATTTGGAGTCTGAAGGTGTATATATATAATTCTTGCTCTACTTTTTGTCATTTCTGTGACCATGAGCAAAAAACTAAGTCTTTGAATTACTGTTTCTCCCTCTGTAAAGTAAGGAGTAAGGTCAGAGGGCTTTGATTAGACAGATGACTCCTGGCTTTAAATCAATTCATCAGAGTTTTAGGAAGAGTATATACTCATCAAATACTTACTGAAAATTAATTTCATCCTCCTACACTTTACTTCCTCAAATGTAAAATGGGAATCATAACATTTTCACTTTCTAGTTTATTGGATTTGGGGAAGAAAAGTTAATTTTAATATTTGGGATGTTACTGAAATATGCTATTGAGTAAATTATCATGTAAAACTAATTATGAGCAAGAAAATGTGCTAAAATCAGTGAAAAAATATGGAAATAACAGAAAAAACAAATGATTTTTTTTTGTTATCTCAAGGAAGCTTAGGCCTTTTCTTTGTGTTTTGTTTAAGATAATAGAGAACATTTTGTTTTTCTCAAAATCAATTTAAAAAGACAAATCTCTTCATGGAGATTAGAATAAGAATTTAAATATGAAGTGGAATTTGAAAATTTAAAATGTAAGGTGTTTTGAGGGAATTAATACCTTGTAAGGTTAAGATAGGGCAACAGGAGCAGGAGGGAGATCACACTGTATTGCCAGAAGTCAATGTATCTTTAATGGAAAAGAATAAAACCTTTGTAAAGATTTACAATCCTGTCATGCTTTATCCAAAAGCCAATGTGATATTAAAGACACGGGGCTCTTGCAGGTTGAAAAAGATAAACAAAAGAAAATAAAAACAAAATGTCCTATATCTTTTCAGCTCTAGTTTATTTTATAATAACTCAGGACACAGAACAAAGTTAGCTGTTTCATTAAGTAAATTATATTGACACATTTCAAAAGTAGAGTGGAGTAAACTTGACACAAGCATTTCAATCCCAGAAATTTCACCATCAGCACACTTAGCTGTAAGATGGAATAAAACATTTATTTCTTAAATATGAGATAATGGTTATTCATTAAATGCTTTAGGAAGAGAAAATTTTACTTCTCTAAATGTTCACTATAGTATAAATTATCAATGCCATTCATTAACCTTTATTAATCTCAACATCTTCATTTGCAAAATGGGGCAGGGATTATTTTTCATTTCATAATAAAAAAAGTTTATCTAAGCAAAGTACTTTGAAAATTTCAAATGTGAATGTCAATTATTGTTATAAAAGTAGGAAAATGTTCTTTCTTTCCAGAAAATAATGTGTGGCTAGCACATTTAGTAATTAAAGAAAGATACTAGAAAAGCTAATTTGGGTCAAATAGTGAAGTCTTAACTCTCTGAATTGGACAATATCCACTAGATCTGACAATGTGGGACAGCATTAGGCATGTAGTATAAAGAATCTTGATTTTTATTACTTTGGTGGATTTGAGCAAGTCAACTTCTTTTTTGTGTGTGTCTCAAGTTTCCTTATCTATAAAATAAAATAAAAATAAAACAGCAAGATTAGACTCATCCCCTTCCTGCTTCAAAAATATGGAGATATTATTTTATCTAATAAAAAAACCTCAAAGAATCAAACTGATTCTATATCACACCCTTTATCCCATTACAAGAAATTGTCAAAGGAAGAGACACAATAAATATTTGTCAAGGAAGTCATAGAGACTGCTTTGCAAGTAGATGCTCTACCAGATTACCTTTGCTGTAACATTTTAATTAAGAGGTTCTGTAACTCTCTTTTCTTCAGGTAAGAAGGAACAGTGTAGTTGAAGGAATACCAGATTTAGAGACAAAGGGAAGAGTTTGCTCTCTGCTTTTTACTGGTGGGATTATGTGTTCAAAGAATTTCATTCCCTAAAGTTTAGCTTTCTTATCTATAAATTGGAGATAATAGAATTTGCATTACATAATGTACTGTGAGAAAATTACTTTGTAAATAAAAAAGTGTTATAAAAAAGCAAGCTACTGTTATTTTTGTCCTTACCTTAAAAGCCAATTATTTCATTGCAATTTAATTCAATTTTGTTCTTGTGAGTTCAACAAATGTCTATTATGGCTTTTGCTTTATGCTCAAGTAGAGCTTTCCTCAAGGAGCTGACATTCCAATCAAGAGATGGGGATGATAGGGACAAAAAGAGATACGATCCAAATTGGACTATGTGAAGTATGAAAGAAAAAGCTAGAAATCAAAAATGAGGAGGGATAAATTACTTGGAACTGGAGGTGTCCGGGAAAGCTTCATGAAGGAGATGTCAACTGAACTGAGCTTTTCTCAGAAAAAGCATTTCTGAGAAACTGAGTCAAAATGAAACTATATTCTTAATAAGTTGAACAGCATATGTGAATGTCCAGAAATAATAATAATTAAAAAAATATCAACTTCAAAGATGTTTTCCTGTTCAATTGTTATCCTTTTAGGATAGGTTGCATGAAGGGGAATAAAGTAAAATATGGCTGGAAGAGTACTCTGAAATCAAATTTGTTAAATGAGTGATTAAGTAGTTTATATTTTTTTCTAGAAACAATAAAAATCTGCTTAGATTATTGTTTTTGTCTGTTTTTCCTAAACAAGGAAATGATGTGAACAAACTTGTGTTTTATTAACATTGTTTTTAAAAGTATGTGAAAGATCAACTGGAGAGAAAGAGACTGGAAAGAGTAGATCAGAGAATTTTCTAAAAACATTCACCTGACTTTGAGTTCCTGGTTTCAGAAATTCTTGAACTTTTTTTTTTTTTTTTTTTTTTTTTTTTGTGAAAAGAAACTTTTGTAAGACTAAGTATCATAGGTACAAGGATAACAAGATGTGAATGTATGGGACACTAATATCAATGTTCAAAAGTAGGACAAATGATGAATCACTATTGCCATTTAAGTTCCGTATTATTTCTTGCCAAAAGGTGGCAAGATGGCATAAGTTAAGAGACAAAAATCCAGCCTTAATGTACAGAAACAGTTTTACTGCATTTGCCATTTGACACATATAAAAAGGAGGCAAAGCTCCTAAACTGGGAACAAAATTCAGGGATAACTGAAGAATCCAATATTAGAAATATAGAAGACTTCAACTATAGTCTAAACACTTTTTTTCTCAAGTGAAAATAATGTGCCCCAGAGACATTAAATAGTTAGCTCACTCCTGTTCTCCTAACTCATTAAAGGTAGAGCCAGGGCTAAAACTCAGAGCTATTGTTCTTCCCATAATACTATAGCTGTCACACGTTAAGGTCAACTCTGGAATTGGGAGGAAGGACTTGAAGCAAGAACATTCATCTAGGATAGAAATTACAGAAGGCAAAAGCAAGGAAGAAAGAGGATATGGTTAGTCTGAAGAAAGCTAGATGGAGTTCAAGAACCAAGAACAATTCAATTTGAAAATCTAGAGGATAGTTTAGATAATCAGCTATAAATTTGCTGAGCGCAACTCATGCTTCAATGAAATTTTCTTTTAACTTCTCATGAATCTCCTGAATAAGAGGAATAAACTTTTTAGAAGATTGCTAGCTGATCATTATACAGCACTTTATGGTTTACAAAACACTTCAAAAGCAAAGGATTTTCATTTCAAGTAGAGCACTTTAACTTCTATATTAAAATGCTGGACACCACCATTTTTTTCTTCAAAGAAAAAAATTCAAAACAAAAGATATGTAATTACTAGGATGATACCACAAATCTTATAACAATGACTTAGAAATCTATCAAGTTTCATGCTCCATCAACAGATCTGCATCTATGCACAATGGACTTCTAGTTTAGGACTCATGTCGAGGCTAACTTCAGATGCTATCCATGACATATGAAACATTTCTCAACTATCATGCAGTCTTGTGATACCTTAATGTCACTAATGTGAATAATTAGGAAAAATATATTTTATCACCAAATTGAATTATGTTCCAGATTAATTTGAAGTCTCCAATTATATAGTGGGATAATTATAATGGGATAATTTTTGATAGATGAATTATATTTGTTATTTTTGAACCCATATTGTAGAAGCAGAAGCAACAAGGGAATAAGAAAAGTTAAATTATATTTCCAGAATTAAAAATATTTTGTTGATAGATTTGGAATAAAACCAATATGAAAATATATATTATGTTAAATTTTTTCTGACAAACCTCTGGCTGCCATTAATATTAGTAGGCCATACAAAAAGTTTCCTAACAATTAAGGATATACAAAAATATAATAAGATACACTAGGAGATTATGGATTTCCTCTCTTTGGTAGAGTGCAACCAGAGGCTTGTTGACAAACTAGAAATATTAGAGGTACATCGAGGGATTGAATTAGATTTTCATATGAGATCCCTTTAAGTGCTGAGATTCTGTGATCTGAAATATGATTCAAGGCTAAATGTGTCCTTATTCATTATTGAAAGTCTGGAAAAGATGCTGTTTCTTTCATTAACACTTTTCTTGATGAGAAGCAAATTTTTTTTTATCTCAGAGCATCATTGGCTTATAACATTTTCCTTTGTATTATATTTGCCTATATAGATATTTTACCTCCTTTTTTTAGATTTTAAAACCATTGAGGGCTACCATGGTAGCGTAATAGAGAAATAACTGAATTTATAATCAAAAAACATGGGTTCAGGAACTTTCCTTGATAAAATACTTATTTGACCTTGGGTCATATTTAACCTCTATGGTCATGTTTTTACCTCCATGGAAGTGTGAATGGGAATGAAATGATCTGTAGGACTTTTCAAGGTCTAAGTCTAAATAAACCTGCCTGTAAATTGAGAATGATAGTTAGTACTTTCTTACATAACTAAGTCATAGCTATATTTAGAGGACTAGCTGTATGATGTCTTGGAGGACTGTGGTATGCAGTGACATTGTTTCTAAGATAATTAGGAAAATGTGCCCTAAGTTCATGTCATTTTACAGTGATTTGACATAAATGTGAGTGATAAGATAATGCTGCTTCCTTCTCCTACCCTCATATGATATTCTTGCCCCATTCTCCAGTACCTCACACTTTCTTACTTGAAAAATTCTGATTAATCTAATCTTTCTTATCAAATTGAAAAGAAAACATTGAACTAAGGTCTATTATATTGCTAAGCATTTGTCTTTCTTAGTCAACTAACAATACATGGATAAACTTGCTCTCAAAATGATTACATTTCATTGTCATTCATTTACTAAACACTAATTTTAATGTATTCCAATCCATATATTTTTAAATGAAAGAACAATTACCTGATTAAAGTAATTTTTATGAAAAATTCAGTTTTTTATTCAAGCTATCCAAATAAATTCTTTGTCACAAATTATAATAATTAGAATTTTGAACAAGCAAATGAAATTTATAATCAATATTTAAAACAATTTTCAATGCATTTTTAAAATTATTTTTAAATCATATATATATATATATATATATATATATATATATATATACATTGAATTCAAGCAAATTGCTGAGGTATATCATCTCCCCTTGCCAATAAATTAAAATCTCTAATACTACATATGCTGAGAGAGAGTTGCAGAGGAAGGGAGAAACAAAGACAGAGAGATGGAGACAGAGACAAGGAGACAGAGAACTCAGCTTCACAGGGAATATTGATAAAATTTCCTTAATCTTTTTTCTTTTCCTTTCTAATTCATTTTGTCAGCATGGACAGATCCAAAGGAAGACATAGTCTTATGTATTGTTAAAACTGGAAATGGCAAAAAGGTGGTAGTACAACTCTTTCATTTTATAGATTCAAATCCTGAGATTGGGAAGGGAGGGAGGTAAGGAGAGAAGAAGGATAGAAGGAAGAAAGAAACAAATGAACAAAAAGAAGGAACAAAAGAAGAAAAGGAAGGAAGAAGGAAAGAAGAAGGGGAGAAAAGGAAGAGGGAAGATGGTAAGGAATATAAAGGAAAAAAGAAAACAAGTCTTTTTAAGCACTCACTATTTGTCAGACATTGTGCTAAGCACTTCGGACATATCTCATTTGAAGTAGCTATCAACATCACTGAGCTAGTTATTAATTGGGCCAAGACAAAAATCCAAGTTACCAGACTCCAGGATTCATTAAACCATGCCTAAACTATATCACAAAACTTTACTTTTCAATAAGAAGATGATTCTTATAAATTATTCTCCATGGAGTAAAGAGTTGTCAGATCATCATGACTATGTATTAACACGTTCCTTCCTGGAAATTCTGGTACAGAATGCAATTGAAAGTTTTATTTCATTTAGGGGAAGCTTCTTTCCATTCTCTGTGCAATGACTCATGAGAAGAATGGGAGAAAAGAAAAAGCTTTTAAAACATTTGAAAAGCAAAAATTTAGCAGGTACAAGTACAATTGCAAGAGGGGAAAAGAAGAATAAGAGTCCAAATTCAGTGATCAATTCAGAAGAAATCATCACAGTAATTTGAAAAATCTGTCTCTACAACGCCCCAGCTTAAACCCCAAAAGATAGTTAACAAAGAAGAGGAGAATTCATTATTTAAAATGAAGAAGGAAAGGGGACAGAACTGATAAGGATAGGAATAATTGAATAAAATGTGCAAAAGTGCAATGGGAATAGAAAGGTAAAGAAGAAAGAGATGCCACGTAAATTGTGTGAATGTTTAACAACTGTGTATTATGGTAAATTTATAATTCATATACTATATTAAGTTTTATTAAAATATAGAATAGTGAATATAAAGACACATATGTATATATACAAATTATATGCATACACACATATCAATTCCATGTTCATATTTTGGAGATTTGGTTTTGGTTATTTTAATGAAAGATACAAAGATTTAAACATATGTTTTTAGTTTCCTCTTTGAATCTGACTAAGTATTGACTATTAACATTTTGTAGCCTACTATAATGTTACATGGTGTCTTAATTTTCCTTTTATAATCTGCAATGAGTGTTCCCTTAATAATGAATTTACCACAACGTTGTTGAAAATAACCTAATCCTGAATGCATAGCACAAATCTATGCATTCCTATAAATTCACACGCTTCAACAATTTATTTGATTTCCTTTTATTGATATATCATTAATAGAGTTCATTTGGATGTTACTTCTGAGGGGCCTATGGATTTTGCTCTTGAATTTTAGCAGCTTCAAAGATTCTGCTCAATGATAAATCACATGTAGTTATAATTTATGGGTGATGTAAATGTTTAGTATTACTGAATGAATGATACACCTACTTTTTCAAGAGCTATTTTTGTAAGTTTTACCTCATATTATTCTAAGTGCTTATAGTATCATTTTCCCACTTTTTCTGACAAGGAAGTTTTAAAACTTCTTTTAGTATGATCAATCATAAATTTCATTAAATAACATAATATATTTTTATCATTTAAAAATGACTAGAAAAGAAAATAATTACTCATTATCTTATATATGATAATGTGCTAAGTTACTTGGTTGGAAAGAAGTAAAATAATATCCTCCCTGCCCTCCAGAACTTACCATAGACAAAAGTATCTAATATGTGCATTTACCATTTTTTACAGAAAGCAAAATCAAAACTACAATTTCCAAAATAACTCTAAAAGAAGGAAAAATATTTGAAAGTAGAATGCAAATAAAGCACCTATAATAACAACATCATTCAGAGGATAATGTTATTTCCATTAGAAACTGTTGGAAAGAATGGAGATAATACTCTTAAATTTACCAATACCAAACAGAGACAGTCTTTTAGTAGATGTCAAGACAAGCACTTTTGAAATATTATCATAAGGGCAGAGAGGGATTGAAGGAAAATAAATACATACATACCTCTTTGTAGTCATATTCACAAAAGTTTTTGAAGTGCCTGAAGCCAAGTTGATAATGTCAAGTCAAGAAGAGATGGGGTATTTTGCCTAAGATTGTGAAGCAAAGCAATTTGGCTGTCGAATCAGACAATCTCTTCCAACGGGGTATTTAGCAGAGCTACCTGAAGGGGATTTAGAAGTTGCTTTCTATTGCTTTTAAACAGAGCTTTTTACAGGTAATTGAGCCTTTAAAATTCTTTTTTTAGAGGATTATCCTGTTCAGTGCACTCAAATCTATCACAACTGAAAAATAAACTGGATGTGTAATGAATATTTGAATCCATTGAAATTCAGTTGGAGGAGAAGGGAGGCACTACAACCCTTTGCACTTCCTTCCCCCAGCAACATAGAAAAATTACACACATCCACAGCTATCACCCCCAACCTAGCACAACTTTGCCCCCATAGCCATTAACAGCTTCTGACTTTAAAATATCTCCTTTAATGTAAATACCAAAGTTCACTACATAGGTCTCTGCATTTCTGGCTCATACTATTAACTGCACAATTAGGCATGGCTATTGCTTTTATTCTGCTATGACAAAAGAAACTATGGTTCACATTTACTCTCCTACTAAATGACTTGACAGAATGGGCCATTTTTACATTTTAATTTAAGATGATGAAAATATTGGGAATCATACTATCTAGGTACCATAGATGGAAGATTCATAGACTGTGAGTTTAAAGTTGTGTATGCCACCTGTCAGATTGGCTAAAATGACAGGAAAAAAAAATGATGATTATTGGAGAGGATGTGGGAAAACTGGGACATTGATGCATTGTTGGTGGAATTGTGAATGAATTCAACCATTCTGGAGAGTAGTTTGGAACTATGCTCAAAAAGTTATCAAAATGTGCATACCCTTTGATCCAGCAGTGTTACTACTGAGCTTATATCCCAAAGAGATACTAAAGATGGGAAAGGGACCTGTATGTGCACGAATGTTTGTGGCAGCCCTCTTTGTAGTGGCTAGAAACTGGAAACTGAGTGGATGCCCATCAGTTGGAGAATGGATGAATAAATTGTGGTATATGAATATTATGGAATATTATTGTTCTGTAAGAAATGACCAACAGGATGATTTCAGAAAGGCCTGGAGAGACTTACACGAACTGATGCTGAGTGAAATGAGCAGGGCCAGGAGATCATTATATACTTCATCAACAATACTATATGATGACCAGTTCTGATAGACCTGGCCATCCTCAACAATGAGATCAACCAAATCATTCCCAATGGAGCAGTAATGAACTGAACCAGCTACTCCCAGAGAAAGAACTCTGGGAGATGACTAAAAACCATTACATTGAATTCCCGATCCCTATATTTATGCCCACCTGCATTTTTGATTTCCTTCACAAGCTAATTGTACAATATTTCAGAGTCTGATTCTTTTTGTACAGCAAAATAACGGTTTGGTTATGTATACTTATTGTGTATCTAATTTATATTTTAATATATTTAACATCTACTGGTCATCCTGCCATCTAGGGGAGGGGGTGGGGGGGGGTAAGAGGTGAAAAATTGGAACAAGAGGTTTGGCAATTGTAAATGCTGTAAAGTTACTCATACATATAACCTATAAATAAAAGGCTATTAAATTTAAAAAAAAAAAGTTGTGTATGCAAATTCCTTCTCTTACTACTTATGTGACTCTCAGCAAGTCATATAACCTGTCAAGGACTCATTCTTTTCATCTGTAAAATGAGGGTATTGGTTACTTGAAGTACATTCTAGCTCTACATTTTATGGTCCCATCAGAGAATAGTTTTAAAAAACTGTGTTTGTTTAGCCTGGAAAAGAGAAGATTTAGATGAGGACATGACAGCTATCTTCAGGTGTTTAAAAGAATATTATGTGGAAGTGGGATGGAACTTATTCTGCTTGACATGAGGTCAAAACTAGGTACAAAGGTTGAAGTTAGAGGACGGCTTGTTGTAAAGAAAAACTATATATTTTAGAGCTCTCCAAATGTACAATGGGCTATCTCAGGAAATAATTAACTTTCCAATCACCATAGGCTTTTAAGAAGAGGATGGAGGCTGGCATATCAGTGATATAATGTTTCATCCACAGGCTGAACCAGAAATCAAAAACCAAGCAAAAACTTTAACCTTAAAAAAGAAAACAAAACAATTTCAATTTAATTGATTTCCTTTGTAATTTTATTTTTTACATGTTTAAGAACATTCTTCTGACCAAAGTTCAGTAGAATTCACTAGACTTCCAAAAGGGTCCATGCTGTAGTAAAGATTATGGTCTTACTGAAATAGATTACCTATAAAAACAACCTTTCCAAGTCTTAGATTTTGGGATTCTAAGCCATGTTTCTAAATTACTATGTAGCAGCATATTTAGAATGAGCCAAGCATCAACTGGCTTTCTCTCCAAGAAAAAGTTGAGTTAAGCCAAATGAATGTTTGGGTTTTGGTCCAAGGTATACTGGAATTTGAGTCTGTGCCCTGTGTACTAGGGACAAATCCCAACCATACCCTCAGACTCCCTTGGCCCTAACAACCATGAGATCTGCATCAGTGAGTCCTCCAAAACTATCTAAACTACATGTAATCTATTCACTGTGTTTTTATTAGGATCTCAGACCCTGAACAAAGAGATGTTAAGTTCTTTGTCATTCCCAGAGGAAAAGACATAGAAAGAGGAGGATTAATAAACTAAATGATGACTAACTAAATAACAACAATAAAAAAAAACATAACTCCAAGGAAAAGAAGGTCAGAACCTCAACTGCAGGGTCCACAATGAAACCCCAGTGGTTTTCTCAGCTCTACCCAAATCTGTTGGGTGAAACTCTTCTTGCTTACTAATATGAACAAGAAAGCTGCTGATAAATGCAGATACTCATCCCACAAAAATCAGAACAATTTTAAACTAAGTAAAGTCTATTTAAGGATTAAGGATTCATGGCTCAAGGTAAGGAGGACAATGATACATTTCTGTTCTCAGTTACAGTTGAGCTTCTAAGTTATCTCTAAGTATTATATGATATAAAACGTTGACCATAGAATCCCATGAAGAAAATTTTCTAAGGTTTGCCTAGGGTTGTGATATGAGTCAACAGGAAAGAATTGTGTATCTCTTGACATATGTTAGAATAATAAAGCTATTAGAATTATAGATTTAGAAATAGGGCAGATTATAAAATTATGACTTGAATTTGAGGCACCTTAGAGACTTTTTAAATGTAAACCACATAGCTATATTACATCATCTATCTATATCAACAAAAGTATAGTGAGAAATAAAACTTTGTATAGATGCAAGTAAAATAAATCAATAAAAACAATGTTTATCAAAAATAACATGTCATTGTTATTGAATTTTATGAGTTCTAAAATATCCACATGTTTTTATTTTAACTAATAACCTCATTGTAGAAAGTATTATTTCTCATGTTCTCCTCACAAATGAAGGGATTGAAACCCAGAAAAGAAGTGAGTCATAGAATCAAGATGTTTTAATCAGAAGGAACCTTAGTAGATCAAGTGCTACTTATGCCTATAGAATTTTTTCATTAGCGTCTCTAATAAGTAATTATACAGTTTTTTCTTGGAGATATCCAGTGACAGAGAAAGTAGTAGCTTCAATGTTTCATATCATTTGTTCAAAGTCCATATAGCTAAGATCTCAGAGGAAAATTAGAAGGATTGTCTCCTGACTCAGCTAATATTCTCATTAATCTATTACTATTATTAGGAAGGAAATTCTGAACATACACCCTGTGGAAAGAGTGACATAATCTTTAGCTATGAAGAACAACATTCTTCTGTTGTTTTAACTTTAAAAAGTAGAAGTAGTACATTTGTTAGCCCAAATAATTTATTCCCTAAATATTTGAAGATATAGTATTAATGCAGGTTTTTTTACTAAGTATTTCTGAGCAGTTTGAAGTTGGTTTTCTTGGCTTTATATGTTGTTTCTCTCTTCTATGGTTAATATGAGAATAATTTCCAGCTGGGATCAACTGTACTGAATTTAATTCCCTCTGATTTATGTACTTGCTGATGGCACCTACAGCTTTTCATTGTTTCCATGTGATGTATTTACTGACTCCCTGTGAGCAGATGTGTCCAACAAATGGGAAGTCCCTTCTGCTACCCCATGGTCTCTCTTGGATGCTGAACATATTTCTGAAGCTGAGAACTCCCCCCCCCCAAGAAGTTAAGGCAGATGCTAAAGAGAGCTCCTTCTGGTGGACTAAATGAGATTTATAATGGAGAAGTGATCCTTCAGTAACATTAATATCTCAATTAACATTTTGGTGACAGGTTCTAGGATTTGGCTTGCCCAGAAAGTCCATCTCTAAAAGAAGCATAAATCAGCTCAGAATTAAACCACTCCGTGTCATGAAGGAAAACATGTCTCCAATATTATTTTTAGAATCAAATGTGTTTGTTATCCTCAAATAGTATTATGAAGAATTCACATAGTTCAAGATTTTCCTCTGGGAAGAGAGACACAGTGCTCAGGAAAGTCTCAGAAAGTCACAGTCTCTGTGATTTACTGTGCTCAGGCCCCATCTGGCATATCATATTCAGTTCTGAGCATGACATTTTAGTCAAGATATTTATAAGACAGTATACTTCAGTGGGACAAGTTCTTGAATTTTTATTAAGAGGACCTGGGGTCAGATTCTAGCTCTGCTACTTACCACTTGCATGACTTAAAGAAATCACATAGCATGCAGAGTTTCTGTTCCAGGGACAAAGCAAGAAACAGCCAGTGGTCTTAAGATCAGTTTTCCAACCTTAACCTTTCAATTGACCTACAGTTTCTCATCTTTAGCTGCCACTTAGATAGCTAGAAATGAATGTCCCATGGATATCTTACACTCAACATTTCCAAAGTTTACTCATTATCTTTGTCTCTTAACATTTCTCTCTTTCTGACTTCCCTGTTACAGAGGGTATCACTATGAACTCAGTCATTTAGGTTTGCAACTTAGATATCATCCTCTACTCATCACTGTCTATTGCCCTATTTCTACTCTGTAATCAATATTTTTCATTTCTTTCTTTATAATATCACTAATATAATCCCTCTTCTCTTCTCTGACACTGCAACCACCATAGTGTGATCTTTTATCATCTTACACCTGTTTTATGGTAATAATCTTCTGGTTGGCCTCCCTGCTTCAAGTTACTGCTCAATCCAATCCATCCTCTGCTCAGCTGTCAAATTGATCATTCCAAAATGCAAGTTTGACCATATCTGTCTGCCAGTCAATATTCCCTAGAGTACCCTTATTACTTCCAGGATTAAATATAAATTCCTCTGTTTGGCTGTCAGAGTCTACATAACTTTCCCTCTTCCTATTTTTCAGTTCTATACTTCACTCCCTGTTATATACTCTATCATACTATGAAACTGGTCTTTTTTCTGTTCCATCAGTTTTTCTATTTCTTCCATTTCCCAGCTTAAAGGATTTTTCACTAATTACAACTCATGCTTGAAACACTTTCTTTCCTCATCTTTTTTTTCTCCTAGTTTGCCTGGATTCCTTCAAATTCAAGTCATAATGTGTCTGCAAGAAACTTTTCTGATTTCTCCTTAATTTTAGTCAATCTTTCTTCTGAGATTACCCAATGTTTTTTAATTACAGTGTGTATTTTCATGACAAATTGAATGTCTCCTATTACCTACCTAAAAAAAAAAATTAAACTCCTTTTCTTGACATTCAATGCCTGCCCACCCTCCGTCCACCCTATAATCTGGCACCAAATATCTTTTCTCAATGCATACATTACCAGGGAAATTAGGTAATTAGTAGATTGAGTGATGAGCCTGAAGTCAGGAAGACTTATCCTCCTTAGTTCAAGTTTGGGCTCAGACACTTGCTAGTTGTGTGAGAAGCCATTTAACCTTAATTTACCTTGGTTTCTTCATCTGAAAAATAAACTGGAGAAGAAAATGTCTAAAGACTACATTATAACAACAATAACCACATTTTTCTATTCAAATTAATAAAATTATCCTCTTTGAAACATCTTTTCTCCAGTATTGTTCTTGCACATATTTAGCATTTTTTTCCAATTGTGATTCTTAAAGTTATTTTCTTAAACATTTTTGTGTCTATTATCAAACGTGTTCATAGTTTTCTTGAACAGTTTTCATTTCTTTTCCCAATTTATACTCTATACTTATTTGATTTAAAAAAAAACTTTTTGCTTCTTTGAAAAATCTCAACTCTTATTAGAATTTTTATTAGCATTTTTATAGTCTATTGTATTTGGAAATATTTTCAAGTTTTTGTCTTCTATTTTTGTGTTTTGAACTTCTTTGTCACTGTAGCAAATTTTTTTTTTTTTGTGGTCAGATTCTTTGATATTTGTTTGCTTGTTTATTTTTCCAATGTATTTCATGAATTGGGATGCTAGCATAATATTGAATTCTACTCACCTTTGTTCGGGTGAGAGGAGGGATATGTACCCCAAGCTTCTGTCTTTTAAATTCTTCTGCCACTTTCATAGATCAGTATAGTATACTATATGTTTTTTGTGTTTCCATAGCAAAGTGATCAAAAAGGAAATATAGCTGAGCTTCCGTAGATAGACTTCTGGAAAGTCACAGCTAGCTATTTAGAAGTAACTATAAAGTTCCCTATGATCTTGGTCTATTGCCTTGACTTCTACTATAATCTTATGTGAGGGATTAAGGATTAGAATTGAATCTTGTTCTTAAGCTCAGAGCCACATAATTAACATTCTGGAATTTATTCCTTGCTTATTATAAATGTACATTTGTTTACCTGAACTAATACTACTTGCCTTAAAACTGTGACCTGGACCAGTTAATGGGCAACAGAACTGTCATATGTATGGTAACTATTCCTCCCACTAGCATTAATATAGAGACTCCTGAGATTTCTCTCCATACTTTATTAAGTTCCATGGATTTTTGGATTTTTTGGCTGCTTTCCACAGATGCTGCCACCACCAAAAGTTATTTCCATTTCCACCTGCTATCATGATGCTATTGCTACTGCACTTCTGGTAATCCTCTACCTCAGTATCTTCAGTTTTCTTTATTTTCCAAAACTCACTTGGGCTACCCAGAATGATTTATCATGGCATTCTCTTGGTATTCCTGATCAAAAATGGATCTGCCAATCTTTATATATTATTGTGGAGGAAAATATGAGGGATCTGAGGCAAAATTTTTAATTCTCACTCCATCATTTTGGATCAAAACATCATTTCCATCACTATTTTAGACATATAAATTGTTAAGACTGAGTAACACTAGTAAGTAAATAACAGCATTAAGCATACAAAAAGGGGATTAAATGATCAATATAATGGTATGTGTGTATGAGTTCATATGTGTGTGCATGTATGTGTCTGAATCTGAAGTGGTACCCTGCACTGTAATAATTTTTACAAGCAAAATGTAGTTATCACATAAAATAGTATATTTCCATGTGTTACAATTATAAACTTTATTAAACTATTTAATCTTGAGCATGTACATAAAGATAATAGCAATGTACATTCTTCACTTTACTTTCTATGGTTCAATAAAAACTTTATTTCTTATATAACTAGTCTTTATGCAATTTAAATAAGGATTGATATAAAGCATTTTTTCTCTTCAACTTAATAGTTGTTTAATTTAGAAGTATAGATGCTTATTTTAAGTACTCTGCCCTAAGCTAGGAAGAATAATTGAGGAAAGTGTGGGGAAAGACATGGATAAAATTTAGAAAATAAAAGAAGTGGATAGAGTCTTGGACCTGGAGTCAAAAAGACCTGAGATAAAATTCAGCTTCAGGAAATTACTATGTGACCTTATACAAGTCACAATTTCTGACTAGCTCACTTTTCTTATCTGTGAATGGGAGAAATGATAGCATCTACTCTCCAGGTTGTTTTGAGAATAAAATAACATTTGTGAATTGCTTTTGAAACTTTAAAGTGTTATATAAAACATAACTATTATTATAATAATTATTATTTTTGATATTATTATCAACATTTCTATCAATTATTTGAATGAAGACACTGATGACAGGACTATTAAATTATATATGAGACTAAATTATCAAAATAGATAATTCATTGAATGAAAGCTCTTCACAGAATAGTGGCAATTTCAGAGCAGAGAAGGAAGTGAATTCAAGAGATTTTATATAAGTGAAATCAACAGACTTTGGTAATGGCTATTGATTTGTTCTCCAAGAGGACCAAAATGATATCTATATGTTAGAATCCAATTACAATATATCTGACTGTGGCTGTTCAGACCAATACAAGCTCGGAATGTTCTACCACAGGTCAAATACAAGTAGTCCTTATGAAGATTTGGGGTGGCTTCTCTACCTTTGTGTATCTTGTGTTTCTTCTGAGCTACTTCAATTCTGCTTTGCTCACAGAGCACAGAACCTTCTTTGATGAAGGCAAGTCATGCTAGGCAGTCCTGTGCCAGTGTCTCCCATGTCATACAATCAAGTCTTTTAAAGGCAATAGATTGGATATGGGGGAAGATATTGAGAGGTAGTAATAAATCAAAGATAATACCTAAATTGTGATCCTGAATGACAACATAGAAGGACTGCTCTTTGACATTAATTTCCTTATTACATTAGAATGAGAAGAAATATTTAGAGGAATAATGACTTCCATTTTGTACATATTGAATTTAAGCTATATACTATAATCCAGTCTGAGAGTCTAAAAGGCAGTTGGAAATAGATTAGAAATTAGCAGAATATGGAGCAGAGAAGGTAGAATCATTGGCATAAAGATAGCATTAAATCCATAGGATCTGATGAGATTATAAAGTGGAGTAGTATAAAAAGAAAAGAGGAATCAGGATAGAATCCTGTGACTTGATAATGTGATCTAGATGAAGACATGACAAAGGTGAATGAGGAGCATTCGGCTAGATAAAAGTACTCTCATCCAGGAGAGAGTACTATAAAAATTTAGAAATGAAAGTGTAGCCAGGATACTAGGTTGATCAACAGTGTCAAATATTGTAGAGCTTGGAGAGAATGAGAATTGAAACAAAAAGCTGTGTATAAAATAAATGCCTATTATTTAAAACTGATATTATCAGCTGCATTAATGTCTTTTCTCTTACCGTTTTCTAAGTTCAATGGGAATTGAAATGGTGTTTCACATATTCCATACCAGTTAGGAGATTGCTTAAGACTCTGTGGAAGCAGGTTTGTTTAAATATGCTTTATGCTAAGGATGCAAAAGAAGATATAACATCATACATTCTCCTAAGGATCTCTGACTAATCAAAAATTATATTTCTATTAATGAAGCCTAAGGAAACCTTTTTATTAACTTAATATTCTAGTTGGGCGTGGCACATAATTTATCCAATACCAATCTAAATTCACTCATTTTGCTGTGGGCTCCCAAGACTGAACAATAGGAAGAAGATCTTTGCTTTATCATTTAGTTACTTCATCCTGTAGATATCTTGAATCATTCTTCAATTTAGAAACTGATTCCAATGACAATTTATTTGATTTATCGTGTAAAAATTGCAGTGGCATTTTTACTATTTTGCAGAACCATTTTACTGTGCCCTTGGGTGCCAACACAATATGTCCTTTAGATATATAAATTTGATGAATTGATTGAATAGAACTTCCTGCCTCAATAATGGAATGATTTCTATATTAACCTCTTAATTCCCCCTGGGCATATGACATATGTCCATAATCCTACACCCATCACCACAAGGAAGCTCACAATAATGATGACCTCAACAACTGCCTCCAGGCAGTAATGTCAAGCACACATTTAAACTGCTGAATTTTTCTCTTGGGATTTGCTTATTTTGAATCTAGGGCATTTTCAGCTTATAAAGAGGGAAACCATATAGAGGAATGACAAACTGTTGGAATGGTACTTCTCTACCACAAAAATCAATTCCAGTGAATATTCCTTCAATCTGTTTTGTTATTGCTGGAAATGGTGATTGTGAAGGTGGTGTCTATGTGTGAGTGACTGTATCTATGTTATGTACTGCAGGCAAAGGATTAATCAGAGCTAACTTTCTAAATTTAAATTCTGAAGACGATAATAACATTTTAAGAAAACAGAACCCCCTTCTCCAAAAAGGACTTAAAAATCCCTGAAATATACAAAACTATATTCCAACATGTCTATAATCTCATGAAAGTGTTTATGCTACAGTATCCAACTGCAGAGCAAAATCTACTTGTGTGCCTGCCCATACTATTTGACCTTTTCCTAATCTTCCCATAAATTCAATACGCAGAGTATACTAATATTTGTAAAGCCTTCTTTTAATTATTTTGACATTGTTGGATACCACCAAAGCATCCTTTATTCTTGCAATATAACCAGCCTCATTGTTTCTGCTTATACAATGAGCCTATCAGTTAACAAACGTTTATTAAGTGCTAGGGACTGTGGGGAATAAAAAGACAAACAAAAAGAAAGACAGTTTTTGTCTTCAAGAAAGTTATAATATAATGCAGATGACACACACAAAAAATAAAGTTAAAAATGTAGGGGACTCACACCACATGAACATGATAGAGAAATTCAGAGGAGTTCAGTTTGGTGGGAAACAAAGGTCTGATTGATCCAGGAACCCTCCTAAATTTGAGATTTCAGGAGGATTTATTTTACCTTTCATTTAGAAGGAAAAACCCAAGAGGCAGAAAGTCCTGATGAAACTTGACTTTCAGGTCTGAAGAAATCTTCTGCATAAGGATGATACCTGGGTATAATGAAGTACAGGGAAATGCAGTTCAATGGGAAATGAAGACATGAATTTAGGTATTTAGCCAAGGTTCATCCAGATTCATTCATTTGTCTATGGCCTTTTAAGATAAAACAATAGGGAAGGTAATTTACTCTTTGATATTTACTCTTGATGTTTATGTACTCTGAATAGTTATTCTTTCATGACAATGTTTATGCATCATCTTATCAATTATCTTATACAAGTCCTCATTGAAAATATATTGTGATCAGTTTTTGCCTATCATGTACTTCTGGTTTTTTTTTTGAATGATTGTCAAGTCAATTCTTTCATATCATCAAAAGATTATTGATATTTAAAAGATGGTCTTGTTCATACAGGGATAAATGTACAACGAATTTAAAATAAAGACTTTCTGTGGTTCCTCAAAAAAATTGTTATTTTGTATTAGATTAATCATTTATTTCATTTAACATACACTTTTAATTTCATATTTCTTGCAATTCATTGTGTCAGTGGTTTAAAGTACAAAAAAAGGATGCTAGATGCATATTTTCTGGCCTTGATAATCTTACCAGCTTTGGGGGTAGGTTACATTTATATATAAATAATTATGATACAAAATTGAATTCAATAGATGGATAATAGAGGTGTGAAACAATATAATGATAAGTAATTGAGAAAGAGACTTGAAAAAGCTGACCACTGTCAGCCAAAACACAATGTGAATAAGGGAATGTATCAAAGAGATGCTATAGTAGTTTAATGTTAAAATAAAATAAGATTTGCACCAATTAGCAATTTGGGACTATACTTCCATCAAACCAATCAAAAAATCTAATCAGTGATATACTTTACTCCAATTTCCTTTCTCCATTTTATCAGGTGCAAAATCTTTTATTTTTGACCTCCATTTCTGTATAACTCACTCATTACTTACACTTAAACATTGAGTACAACTCATTTGGACAGTTATAATGTCCTGATGTGTCTCCTTATTTCCAGTCTCTTACCATTCCATCCTAAAGATAATTTTAAAATATTATTTTTCTGAAGTTAAGCTCTGACCATGTCTCTCATCTAGTCAATAAACTCCATCAGCTCTTTATTGCCTTTTGGATTAAAGAAAAACAACTCTGATTAAATATTAAAACTCTTAATTAAAAGGAATATTTTCATGAATCTATGGAAAGTAAATTGTGCTAATTCAGGAGTACAATTTATACATTAACCTGAATATTGTAATGATAATCTTTGAAAAGTTTTGAAATACTGGCTAATCAACAGAATGACCCACCACAATTTTAAAGAAGTTATAATGAAAAAAAAAAAAAACCCACTATCTACTTCTCTCAGATAGACAGTGATAGAATGAAAAATTAAGAATATTTTTTCTTTCTTTTATTTTAATATTGCTAAACCAGAAATTGGGGTATATATATATATATATATATATATATATATATGATCTATCTATCTACCTACCTATATTTCTTTCTATCTAGGTATGTATATGTCTATCTGTTTATCTATCCATCTATATTTTGTCATGTGCTTTGTTACCTTAATGGAAGGGAAGAATATAAGGAAGGAGGGAGAAAATTAAGAACTGAAAATAGAATGTAATTTTAATCCAACTTATCTTTCCATCTTCAGTATATATTGCTCACCTTCCTATATTACACAGTCCAGCAGAATTAACTTTATATCTTTTTTTTTTTTTAATGTAACACTCCATTTTTTTCATCTCTGTGATCTGTAATAGTAACTGCCCATTCCTGGAATATATTCAGCACTGTCTCACAGAATTATTCACTTTCTGTAAAAATGCAACAAGGAACAAAAAAGGCTCTTTTGATTCTCTCAACTTCTAACACTTTCCCCTCCTAAATATCTTTTTTTAACAGCTTTGTAATTGTTGTAAATGCATGCTTATAAATACATACATGCATGAATATATGTATATCATCTATCATCTATCTTCAATCTCTTCTGATGTTATGTGCATGCAGTTTCCTCCAATAGGATGTAATACCCTTGACCAAAAAAAATCATTTTTCCTATTTGTATCCCCAACATAGTGTCTGACACATAATTAGTGCTTAATTGAGTGTGTGAGTGAATTGAGTGATCATGGGATCATAGGATCATTTATCTAGAACTGTAAGAAATCATTTAATCTAACATCTTCATTTTATAGATAATGAAACAGAAGTCCATAGAAGTTAAAAATGTTTTACTTAGATGTAGAAGGGAACTTAGAGGTAATCTTAAACAATCTTTTCTTTTTACAGGTGAGAGAATGGAGGTCTGCTGAGGTTAAAGGATTTGTCCAAACTTACATTAGTAGTGAAAGAAATGAAGTTGACTCCAGATCTTCTTATTCTAAATCCAGTGACATTTCAACTAAGCCATATTTCTCACAGGGAACCCACAAGATTATGATTAAAATGGTGATAATATTTTAAAATTTTCCAAACACATAAATCTAGAGAAAAATAATAATAAAGTTTTTTATGGAAGAATACAATTCAAAATGTCTCAAGGAAAAGAAAGAAAATTGGATAAAATTTCAAAATGTATTGTCAAGTATAATTATGAAAAATATTTGAGAGTATTTTGAAAAATAAATAGAAGTTTAGTTAATGTAAAAAAGATGAGGAGAAATCAGAAGAAAAATTGAATAGTCCCATGTTCATTAAACAAAAGAATAAATATTTTTTGGGAAAGGGTTCCTGCAAGAAATATACTGGGATTACTGAAAAGTCATTTTGGAAAACAAAACAAACAACAAAAACAAAGGGTTAGAGTTGCATATTACATGATATCCCACAATGTTTCAAATAGATCCATAAACCAAATGATCACAGCATAAATATGATAATGAGAATGAAGTTAATGTTGCTGTTGCTATTGCTGCTGCTGCTGCTGTTGCTAACTGTCAATAATGACAGTTTGGATCAAAAGAAACAGAAAGATGAAGATAATAAAAGATAACTAAGATAAGGACACCAACTAAAAAAAATAATTTTTACAACTATTGTTTTGGAAAGAATTCTTAACCAATCAAAGCATGATGGTTATCATAAAGGTAAAATTTCAAATGTGCTGATTGCAGGTTATTGAATAACTTTGTATACAATAAGTTGGTAAAATACTTAGGGAAATGGTAATCTTGTGGGGGGAATGTTTTCAATAAATTTTCTGGAACAAATAGATTTCTGATATCCATCTCTCTCTCTCTTCTCTCTCTCTCTCTCTCTCTCTCTCTCTCTCTCTCTCTCTCTTTATCTTTATATATATATATATATATATATATATATTTATCATCTAGAAATAACACAAATATACCAAAATAAGAAGTTTTTTCCCCCCTTCAATAGACACATGATTAAATGACATGGGCAAATAATTCTTTAAAATTAAAAAGTACTGTCCACTAGGTGAAATTTTGTTCCAAATCACTGGGGACATGAGGGAGAAAAAACAAACTCATAACTTTTTACCACACCTTCAACAAATTGTAAAAGATACAAAAAATTGAAATAGTTATGATAACAAAGATTGTAAAAAGATAGGTACAATAATAGACTGGTTGTGAGAATGTAAATTATTTTAATTCTTATGGGAAAATAACTAAGAATTATATGGTTTTCTTTTTATAACTCTCAAGAAAATGAAGGCACTTGGGAATATTTCACACCATCCAAATTTATTTATCAATTTATTATTATTTTTGTTGGCAAGGAGTAGAAGCAAAGGGGAATTACATGAATTAGTAATTTCTTTTAAAAATGTTGTGCATGAATATAATTAAATATTGTATCATTAGAAATTATTTCACCATAATAAATGATGAATATGAGGTATATAATCCAGTGAAGCATGAATAAAACACAGAAAATAATACACAGAAAATTAAGTAAAACCAGGAAAACAACATAGAGGATGACTTCAGCAATGTAACTAAAATAAGAAATAAAATAAAATGACTTTGAACATTGTTCCTTCTCAAGATGGAATTAAGAAAATGAATTTTTATCTTTTCATTGGAAAGGCTGAAGATCTTGAATGTGGTAGAAACTTCCATACATCTTAGAAGTGTTACATCATTTTTAAAAATAGATTTGTATTGTGTATATATGTGCACTTTTTGTTATTTTAAATTTGTTACATTGGAAGACACTTTTAATAGGGTTTCTGTAAAGAAAGTAAGTTCAAAAAATACTCCAAAATCTGAAATAAAATGAAAGGCTTAGACTAAGTTATTTCCAAGATCCCTTCAAGACCATAAGTCAATAGTCCTAGAAGAATAATAATGATAGGGTTCAAAGCATTTGACAGGGAAGTGCTAATGTCATGCTTTTAGCCAACATTACCACATAAAATGACAATGAAGAATATCAATAATGGAAGCTTTTTAATTCTTTTTTTCCCAAGTCTTACAAAGCACTTTCCTACTAATAAATCTGTAAGTCTGGCAGAATATGCACTTTTATTCTCATTTTATAATTAAGACAACTGAAGCTCAGACAGTTGAAGACATATGCCTATCATTAGAAAGCTAGCAAGTATTAAACATAGGGTTTGCAACATATGTGGTTCTTCCTTTGTTTTACCTGAGTTCAGACTTAAAAATTTGAGTTTAACCTTAGAGTACCATCACACCATAAAGGGGTGAAGTTGTGTGTTCTTGTTTGCTGAATGCAGGTCAAAGCATATTATTTTCATTTTTTTTTTTTTTGGTATTCTTTTGTTTTATGGATTTTCCTTCTTATTTTTTTTCTTCTTTTGCAATATGACTAACATAGGGATGAAGGGGAGATGGGGAAGTGAGAACAGTATAAACACCAAGAAAAGAACCTCTACTATATGGCCACATAGAGAAAGGATGGGGAAAGTGTGTGTGTATAAGGAGGGCGGGGGAGGATATGGAAATGGATCCTCATCATTTTGCTGTGGCCACTCCTCCTCATTCAATCTTTCATAAAGATATATGAGCAATAGGTTTAGCCTGAAAAACAAGGACTTGAATAATATGGTCACATTTTTGCCTTTCTAATCTTTTTTTTTTTTTTTTTTTTTAATATTTCACACATTCCTTCTGTCAGAAAACTAGGCTTCTAGAAAATCCTTAATCTTAATTTATTTTCTTCTATCTCTATACTTTTAGAGAGATTGTGCATCTTGCCTAGAAGGCACTGATCTTCCATATCTCTGTCTGTCAAAATCCTTCTCCTTTGTCAAGGTCAAGCTCAGATTTCACTTCCTTGATGAAATCTTTCCTGATCTAGCCAATCCTGACTTGAAAATCAGCACTTCTTCCTCTGCTTTATGATACATTGTCAGAAATTCTCCTTTATTCTAATACATTATTTTCTTATAACACATTTTAATTTGCGTAAATGCATCCTATCAATTTTATGTATCATATTACTTTTATGTATATATATGTAATATATGCACATAAATAGAATATACATTTATATTTATCTACATATGCGTATGTATAAAAATTTCTACAATATATATCAATTAGGTACATTTTTTATTTGTCTCAGTAAATTAAAAGTTCTTAGAAGGTAAGAATCATGCTATTTTATGTTTTCATATGTTTAAGAACTCTTGATAATGTGATACCAATAAAAATAGGAAAATAAATAATTTTAATGAGAACAAATTTAATTGAATTCAATTAGAATGTGAAGTTGTAGGTTGAAAGAGCAGGGAAATATTTTGTTGAAGGAATTTTATGATCAGATATCATTTCTTACTTTCCTTTTGTCTTCAGTCACATTGGGTCTCTGCTTCTACCTGATTTCGAAATGTTAATTGCAGAAATCCTTCTATTGTCATTGACAGCTTCCCTGCTACTGCCAAGTACAAAGATCCTTGGAGAAATCAATAACACATTTACATTTTTGTTACTCTGAAGTTCTGTGGTATAAGTTGTCCTGTGAATTACTTTCTACTAATATTCTGCTGTTTTTTTTAAATTTCTATTGATAGAATAGAATCACTTTTTAGTTCAACTGTTTGCAAAATTGGTATGTAAGATTAACTTGGAATACGACTTTTATTCCACAGTAAAGACTGTGATCAAACAAGCTAACAAGTTCTTAGAATGCAGTGATGGATGGTGTCCACAAAGTTAAATACTTGTCCAACTGTCCTTTTCTCCTCTCAGACAACATCTGACTTACTGGTTCTATCTTGAAAACTGTTTCAGGAAGGCTATTGTCAAGATGGTTTACCCCCAAAATATAACAACCAAAATATTTATTTTGGTTATTGGAAACCATATTATGGAAAGACTAATTAAAAGAAATGGGGAAGTTTATTCAGAAGAAAAGACTTGCTCATTTTTTTTTAGTGTTTCTATGTGGAATAGATAACATTTATAAGGAGTTTTAATGTTTGTAAAGCATTCCTTTCAATCTCATTTTACCCTCACAATAATCAATAAAAGTTGTTATAGCACATGACTATGTTATGTGTTATTTTGTTTATTTTGTAGATGAAGAAATTGAGGCTAAGAGATTATAAATGACTAGCCTAAGGTCACACATGTAGCAAGTGTCTGAGGTAGAATTTAAATTAAGGTCATTCTGATTCTCAATCTAATACTTCTACCAAAATGCAATCTAGCTACCATTTAGAGGGTGAGATTTCTTTTAATTGATCCCAGTTACCTCTGAGCGAGGAGAAGGTGTTGGATGTTGTGTAGGGGGGGCAAGTTTCAACCAATTGAATTAAGGATTTTAAAATAATTATAACTCAGAAAAATGTAAGTAAGTTAATTCTGAAAAGTAGTGGATTCCTCACTAGAAATCTTTAAGTAAAGAACTAATGACTCCTTGCTAGAAATATTAGAGAAGTTGTTCCTGTTTCACTTAAGAGGTTTCATCAGAAAGATACTTTAGTCATTTTCCAATTCTGGGATTCAATGGCATATGGCTGAAGGCATTAAACATTTCAAAGTTTATTTTTTCCGTTGTTTGATTTTCCCCTTACAAATCAGATGGAGCTCTTTTCTTTCCCTCTTTTGAAGGGTGGGAAACTTTCTATCTATGGAAGAAAATGAAATAAATTATATGTAGATAAGATTGAAGGAGTCTAGCTAGAAGGGATTTTAGAGGTTATTTAAACCATTCTCTCAATATATAGATGGGGAATCTAAAGTCATGAGATTTTAAATAATTTTCCCAGTGTCATATAGGAAACACGGTGGAATCTAAACTCTGTCTCTAGAGTGATAACTCTTTCCTTAGTACCACAGATTATACACATGTATAAATCCCTTACTTCCTTTGATGAATCTCTTGGCTAATATAGATGTGTGTTTGTAGCTTACCAGCTAGAAAGAAGTACTTATTTTTAAATAACAGGTGTAATGCTCAGATACAAACCCATTCAATTATCTTATTTAGCCAACTGACAAACAGAAGATTTTTAGTGATAGTCTAAAGGCTTTATTAATGTATATATTAATAATCATTTCATTTAAATGTTCATTTACCCACAATTCCATCTATATGAAAGGTTTTTTTTTTTCCTTCTAAACCATATGTCTGAGAAAGAGAGGAAAAGGAAGCAAGTGTTTAAAAGTTGAAATGATTTTTATAGAACTAAGATATGGCCTGTCCTTGAACATTATACAATCTCCATTTTAGATGACGAAATTTGATGGGGATTGGAGGGATAATAAGAATAGGAAATCTTTCCTGGGAGAGTGTAATGCGTGTGTGCACACAAACACCCCCCCACTCCCACCACCCCCCCACACACACATAGAAAAAATATCTGTTGAAATACTTAAAAATGAAATACAGATTTATTTAGTGATTATTTAGTGATGTTATCTATAAGTTTTTTATGATATTTTGTTATTAAAATTGAAATGTAAATATATATGTAAATATATATGCATATATATATGCATATCTACCATATTTATGTACTAATATCTACCATATTTATGTACTAATCCTATTATCACTATTTTAAACATGACAATTATTAAAAAGTTTAAAGATTTTAAGAAAAGCAATATTGAAATAACTAAAACTATATTCATTAAAAATTTAATTAAACTATAGAAAATATAATAGTAAAGAAAAATAATTTGACAAAATCCAAAAATCACTAAATTAAAAACAAACAAACAAAATGAGTCATCTGCAGTTCATGTGGGGCTATGATCCCAATTCTCATTCACACTAGTAAGTTGGTTTCCTAGTAGGTGACTGTCATGTATCTCCTTGGTGTTCTTAAGATAATCCTTTGGAATCTGGAAGTGGTTTTCTAATATCATAGTTCAGAAGTCCCCACCATTATGACTCCCAATTATTATCAGTCAATATCTATCACTCACAAGCATTTACTCAGACTGTGTAATAACAATTACTACAAAATATTTTCACACTCCAAATCAGATACAACTCTTCCCATAAATGCATAAAGTACAAAAGAGTGGAATATTTAATTTTTTAAATAGGGTAATAGTTACTTGAAGTTCCTTTGCTAGAAGTTCTTTTCTCCTCTTTGTGAAACCCTCTTAAATTCCATTTCATGAATCTTGGGATTTTCTCCTGAGGTTCTTTTGGAGTCCTGAATTTACCTTTATGTGACAGGTCTAGTTTGTCTGGATTCCTAGTGCAGGCTCTTTTCTCAACTGCTGTTATTTCAAAGAACATTGATGAAATATTGATAAGAAGCACAATTCTCCTGATTCTTAAAGTTCTCAAGGTCATACTCAGATTGGTAATAGGATAGGAAGAAGAAAAAGAGAGTTTTGTATTGCTTCCTCTTGTACCCGCCACCAAGTAATTTCCTATATAGGGTTTGATTGTGACTTCCCTTTCCTGTATTACCATTGGAATGCTTAGACTTGGATCATATTCATTTAATATATTTTATACAAAATATGCAGGTATGATAAAATTCAACTAACATCACTCCATTTCACTCAATGATTGTCAATCCTGAATTAATCTTGTGTTTCCTGTTTAGTACCCTTGATTAATTACTTTCAAAAATATATTTGCCACAATTACTTTTAATTGGGTAGCTGAATCATTAATTTGACTCATTTGACAAATACCCTATTCCTCTCTTTATATATCTTTTGTACCCTCATCATGAGCTAATGACCTAACTTATCAACTAAGATTCTTTTTGATACTCCATTGGGGGTAAAAATTTCCTAAAAGAGAAGAGAGAGAATAGAGCTCATTATCTGGGAATAGATCTGTGTCATGAGGAAAGGGAAGTCAATTTTTCCTTTTTTCTTCATATGCATGGGAAATTTTTCAACATTGACCCTTGCAAAACTTTTTGTTCCATTTTTCCCCTCCTTCTCCCCATCTCCTTCCCCAGATGGCAGGTAGTCCAATACATGTTAAATATGTTAAAGTATGTTTTAAATAGGATATATGTATACATATATACAGTTATCTTGCTGCACAAGAAAAATCAGATTTAGAAAGAAGGTAAAAATGACCTGATAAGGAAAACAAAAATGCAAGCAGACAATTACAGAAGGACTAGAAATGATATGTTGTGGTCCACACTCATTTTCCATGGTTCTTTTCATTACTGAACAATTGGAACTAATTTGGATCCTCTCATTGTTGAAGAAAGCCACTTCCATCAGAATTGATCATCATATAATATTGTTGTTGAATTGTAAAATGATCTTGTTCGGTTCATTTCACTTAACATCAGTTCATGTAAGTCTCTCCAGGCCTCTCTGAAATCATCCTGTTGGTCATTTCTTACAAAACAATAATATTCCATAACATTCTTATACCACAATTTATTCAACTATTCTCTAATTGATGGGCATCTATTCAATTTCCAGTTTCTAGCCACTATAACAAGGGCTGTCACAAACATTTTTGCACACATGCTTCCCTTTCCCTTCTTTAAGATCTCTTTGTGATATAAGCCCAGTAGTAAAACTGCTGGATCAAAGGGTATGCACAGTTTGGTAATTTTCTGAAGATAGTTCAAAATTACTCTCCAGAAAGGTTGGATTCATTCACAATTCCACCAACAATGTATCAATGTCCCAGTTTTCCCACATCCCTTCCAGCGTTCTGCATTATCATTTTCTGTCATCAGAGCCAATCTCACCACACTATGTAGTGGTATCTCAGAGCTGTCTTAATCTGCATTTCTCTGATCAATATTGATTTGGAGCATTTTTTCATATAAATAGGAATAGTTTCAATTTCTTCATCTGAAAATTGTCTGTTCATATCCTTTGACCATTTATCAGTTGGAGAATGGCTTGATTTCTTATAGATTAGAGTCAGTTCTGTATATATTTTGGAAATGAGGCCTTTATCAGAACCCTTCACTATAAAAATATTTTACCAGTTTATTGGTAACCTTCTAATCTTGTCTGCATTACTTTTGTTAGTACAAAAACTTTTTAACTTCATATAACCAAAATTTTCTATTTTGTGATCAATAATGGTCTCTAGTTCTTCTTTGGTCACAAATTCCTTCCTCTTTCACAGGTCTGAGAGGTAAATCATCCTATGTTCTTCTAATTTATTTATAATCTCCTTCTTTATGGCTAGGTCATGAACCCATTTTGACCTTATCTCGGTGTACAGTGTTAAGTGTGGGTCAATGTTTAGTTTCTGACATACTAATTTCTAATTTTTCCAGCAGGTTTTGTCAAACAGTGAATTCTTATCACAAAAGCTGAGGTCTTTGGGTTTGTAAAACACTAGATTGTTATAATTATTGACTATTTTGTTCTGTAAACATAATCTATTCCAATGATCAACTAGTCTATTTCTTAGCCAGTACCAAATGGTTTTGGTGACCAGTCCTTTATAATATAGTTTTAGATGTGGTACAACTAGTTCACCTTCATTTGATTTTTTTTTTCATTAGTTCCCTTGGAATTCATGACCTTTTGTTCTTCCAGATTTTTTTTTTTTGTTATTGTTGTTGGAGGTTTTTTTGGTGGTTGTTGTTGTTTTTTCTAGGTCAATTAAAATAGTTTCTTGGGAGTCTGATTGGTATAGCACTAAATAAATAGATTAGTTTAGGTAGTATTGTCATCTTTATTATATTTGCTTGGCCTATACAAGACCACTTAATATTTTTCCAATTGTTTAGATCTGACTTTATTTGTGTGGAAAGTGTTTTCTAGTTTTACTCATATAATTCCTAACTTTACATTGGCAGATAGATTCTCAAATATTTTATATTATCAACAGTTATTTTAAATGGAATTTCTCTTTGTATCTCTTACTTTTGGATTTTATTAATGATGTATAAGAATACTGATGATTTATGTGGATTTATTTTGTTTCCTGCTACTTTATTAAAGTTATAGATTATTTCTAATAGTTTTTTAGTAGACTATCTGGGGTTCTATAAATAAACCATCATATTATCTGCAAAGGGTGATACTTTGTTTTCCTCATTACCTACTCTAATTCCTTTAATCTCTTTTTCATATCATTGCCAAAGCTAACATTACTAATACAATATTGAGAAGCAATGCTGATAGTGGGCAACTTAGTTTCATTCCTGATCTTGTTGGGAAGGGTTTCAGTTTATCCCCATCCATGTGATGCTTTCTGATGGTTTTAAATAGATGCTACTATTTTAAGCAAAAGTCCATTTATTCCTATACTCTCTAGTGTTTTTAATAGGAATTGGTGTGGATTTTATCAAATGCTTTTTCTGAATCTATTGAGATGATCATATTTTTTTTTGTTAATTTGTTATTGATATAGTCAATTATGTTAATATTTTTCCTAATATCGAACCAGCCCTGCATTCCTGGTATAAATCCTACTTGGTCATGGTGTATTATCCTGGGAATGATTTTCTGTAATCTTTTTGCTAGTATTTTATTTAAGATTTTTGCATCAATATTCATTAGGGAGATTGGTCTATTATTTTCTTTCCCAGTTTTTGTCCTACCTGTGTTTTAGGTATCAGTTCCATGTCTGTGTCATAAAAGGAATTTGGTAGGACTCCTACATTTTCTATTTTTTCAAATACTTTATATAGCATTAGAGTTAATCATTCTTTAAATGTTTGGTAAAATTCACATGCAAATCCACCTGGTACTGGGGATTTTTCTTAGGGAGTTGGTTAATAGCTTGTTCTATGTCTTTTTCAAAAACGGGATTGTTTAATCAATTTACTGCTTCCTCTGGGCAACATATTTTTGAAAGTATTCATCCATTTCATTTAGATTATCAAATTTATTGGCATAAAGTTGGACAAAGCAACTCCCAATTATTGCTCTAATTTTCTCTTCATCGGTGGAAAATTCTCCCTTTTCATTTTTAAGACTAACAATTTGATTTTCCCCTTTCCTTTCTCTAATCAAATTTACCAAAGGCTTATCTATTTTGTTGGTTATTTCATAAAACCAACTCTTAGTTTCATTTATTATTTCAATAGTTTTTTTTTTTTACTTTCAATTTTATTAATCCTTCCTTTTATTTTTAGAATTTCAAGTTTGGTGTTTGATTGGGTGGTGTTAATTTCCTCTTTTTCAAGCTTTTTTAGATGCAAGCCTAATTCATCAATCTTCCCTTTCTCTATTTTATGCAAGTAGGCCTCTAGAGATATAAAATTTTCCCTTATTACCGCTTTGACTGCATCCCACAAATTGTGATCATGTTGTGTCATTATTGTCTTTCTCTTGGGTGAAGTTATTAATTGTGTCTACGATTTGCTGTTTCACCCATTCATTCTGTAGGATGAGATTACTTAGTTTCCAATTACTTTTTGGTCTATTTTCCCCTACCTTTTTATTGAATGTAATTTTCATTGCATCATAATCTGAAAAGGATGCATTTACTATTTCTGCCTTTCTGCATTTGAATTTGAAGTCTTTATGTCCTAATGTATGGTCAATTTTTGTATAGCTTCCATGAACTACTGAGAAGAAAGTGTACTCATTTCTGTCTCCATTCAGTTTTCTCCAAAGATCTATCATACTTAACTTTTCTAGTATTATATTTACCTCTTTAACTTCTTTCTTATTTATATTTTGGTTTGATTTATCTACTTCTGAGAGTGCAAGGTTGAGATTTCCCACTACTATAGTTTTGCTATCTATTTCTTCTTGCAGCTCTCCTAATTTCTCCTTTAAGAATTTAGATGGTACACCACTTGATGCATATATGTTTAGTATTGATATTGCCTCATTATCTATACTACCCTTTATCAGGATATGTTGCCTTACTTATCACTTTTAATTATATCAATCTTTGCTTTTGCTTGATCTAAGTATGGCTACCCCTGCTTTTTTGACTTCATGTGAAGCCTAGTAGATTCTGTTCCAACCTTTTACCTTTACTCTGTAAGTATCACCCTGCTTAATATGTGTTTCTTATAAACAACATAATGTAGGATTCTGACTTTTAATCCAGTCTGCTATCTGCCTCTGTTTTATGGGTGAGTTCACCCCATTCACATTTATGGTTAAAACTACTAATTCTGTATTTCCTGCCATCTTACTATCCCAAGAGTATGTTTTTCTCTTTCCTTTCCCTCTTACCCCCTTCTCCAGTGTTAAACTTATGAGCACTACTTGCCTCAAGTTTTCCTCCCTCTTTAGAATCTCTCCCTTTCCGTTAGAGTCCCTCCCCCTTTCTTAAACCTTTCCCCTACTATTTCTGTATTCCCTTCTATTTAGCCTACCCCTTCCCTTTTCACTTTTCACCTCCCACTTTTCAATGAGGTTTGAGAAGTTTCTCTGTAAATCAAATATGTCTAATATTTTTCCTTTGAGCCAAATCTGATGAGAGTAAGATTTACACAATGTTTATCCCCCTCCCTTCTTTCCCTCAGATAAAATAGGTTTCCTTTGCCTCTTCATGAAATGTAGTTTCCCTCTTTTTACCTCCACTTTTCCCTTTTTTTCTGGTATAATCTCCTTTCTACCTCTAGTTTCTTTTTCATATTATAACAGTAAAATCAAATTATACATGTACTCTTTATGTATAGCATATCAGAAATATAATTCTCAAGAGTTATTTTTACCTTTTTATGCTTCTCTTGAGTCCTATATTTAGAGGTTATTTTTTTTTTATTTAGCTCTGTTTATTTTTATCAGAAATAAATTGAATTCACCTATTTCATTTTATGTCTATCTTCTTCCCTAGAAGAAAATACTGAGTTTAACTGAGTAATTTATTATTGACTGTATTCCAAATTCATTTGCCTTTCAAAATACCAGACTCCAGGCCCTTTGATCCTTTAATGTGGATGCTGCTAGATCCTGAGTAATTCTTTTTGTGGCTCCCCAGTATTTGAATTTTGTTTTGTTTTGTTTTGTTTTGTTTTGTTTTCTGGCTGTTTGTAGTATTTTTCCCTTGGTCCGATAGTTCTGGAATTTAGCCACACAATATTCCTTGGAGTTTAATTTTTGGGTCTCTTTTGGTAGGTGATTTATGAATTCTTTCAATGGCTATTTTACGTTCTGTTTTTGTGACATATGGGCAGTTTTCTTTGATGATTTCCTGAAAAACAGTGTCTCGGCTCTTTTGTTTCATCATAATTTTCAGAGAGTCCAATGATCCTTAGATCATCTCTCTTAGATCTATTTTCCCAGTCCATTGTTTTCCCAAGCAGGTATTTAACATTTTCTTTTTCTTTTTTTTTTTATGTTTTTGCTTTTGCTTTACTGATTCTTGCTGTCTCCATGAGTCATTCATTTCCATTTGTTCAATTCTGATTTTTAATTAATCATTTCCTTCATTTAGTTTTTAAAATTTCTTTTTGCATTTGTCTGAATGAGTTTTAAATGAGCTGTTTTGTTCTGTGGAATTTTTTTCCATTTTTCTAAGTTTTTTAAGGAGTTATTTTTCTTTTCCAATTCACAAATTCTGTTTTCCTGGGAGTTGTTTACCTTTTCCAGTTCACATATTCTGTTTTTCAGTGAATTGTTTTCTTTTTCCATTCTATATTTTAATGAGTTATATGCCTTATCCAGATCCTCTTGCAAAGTTTCCCTTTCCTTTCCCCATTCTTCTTCTACCTCTTTTTAAAGATCCTTTTTAATTTCTTCTATGACAGTTTTGTGTGGTAGGGACCAGATCATATATCCCTTTGGGGTTTCATCTAGAAACAATCTGTTTTTAGACTCTTTAGGGTTTGAAATCTGCTATCTTTCATTATAGAAGATGTCTATAGATAGAGCCTGCTTTGCCTTTTTACTCATTTAAAAAAAATGCTGCAGTCTGCTTTGGGGGCAATGAGGGGTAACTGAGCTTCCTCAACAGACAACAGGAAGTGGCAAGAAGTGGCAGTTGAAAGGTAGTGTCTGTGGTGGGACTGAGCTGAGTCACTACAGGTATTGAGTGGGTGTGGCTAGATCCCTTGACACTCAAGAGGTTTGGAGTATACTCCTTCCTTGTTTATGTTGGAAGTTTTATAAATTCTCTGCTGATCTACTGGCTTTGATGCCAGGACTGAGTAGCCTACCTTGTGGTAGAGTCCTCCCTGCAGATTTTACACCCACTGAGGCCACACTCTACCCCCGGTCTCCTCAGCATGAGTTATCCTGCATGCTGTGCCTGAGCCCACTCCAGCCTATCCCCATATCCCCACCAGACCAAAATAGATGATCGATTCTGGTTATCTTCAAGATTATCTTTATTGGTAATGTGTTGTACTCCCAATATTCGTGGTTTCTGACAGTGGGGCACTAATTCAGAGGATGAATTTCGTAAATAGTTTGAGGGTAGTTGAGGAGCTTAAAATTAAGCATGTGTCTTCTCCACTATCTTGGCTATGTCCCCAGGAAGTCAGTTTAAAGAATAGAAGTTGTAAGAGAGAATTCATAAATTATCAGCTTGAATGGATGTGTACACATACCTACGTAAACAATCACACACATGCAAACCACCTTTCAATCTAATTCTTTATAAATATTTCTATCTATCTATTCTAGGGATATCCAAACTTACAAGAAATAGTTTAGAATTTGTACAATGAAGTCTTCAATACTATTTTGCTGACTATTTCACATGCAATGTGTTTATTGGGTAATCCAGTATTACCAAGATTTGCACAATGGATAGAATTATGAAGAAAGAAGCAGTTCTATCTTAAAACAACAAAAAATAATATTGAAATAAGATAAAAAGAAGGTTTAGAAAGAGTATAGCATAAATGATTATTTACATAGCAAATTAGAAAAGAAATGGAATATAAAAATATGACAGTCACTGAAGCTTTGTTAAACTCTCAAAAGATAGAAATTTCAGTTCTTCCTCCCCCCTTACATTAAAGAAAACTTATTCTAGTGAAACCCACATCCACAGTCCAAACATACACTGAAAAATATGTTCCTTAAGCAAATAGCTAGAGCTTGTTAACATGAGGCACTTATTTTTAAAAGTGTTATTTTAAACCACTTAGCAAGTTCCTCCAACTTAAAGAAAATGTTTTGCACTTTAAGATCCAATAAGCATCTTGAGAAAATAGTTTGAATGGTAGCTGTCTACATATTTACATAAGGAAATGAATTGTATAATCTTTATAGAGGAAAGAATAAAACCACATTCAGATAAGGAAAACTGATCAGAAAGGGGGAAATTACATGGCTAAATTCAGCTTTTTTAATCTGTTGTTTTGATATTTCTGTGATAACAGTGAGCTTAAAAAAAAAAAAAAAGCTACATTTCCATTCTGTTGTTTGGTACTTCAAACATTTCTGGGTTTTCAAATGTGTGTGTGTGTGTGTGTGTGTGTGTGTGTGTGTATGACAAGCATATGTGAAGAATAAGTGTATATAAATGTAAGGTATTATGTACTATCTATGACTTGAAATCTAATTATACAGATATATCATATCTATATGTATCTTAATATTTGTCTATCTATTTCTCTACTGAATTTCTGGTAGACTGATGGTGGCAGATTGATTGGTAGATTAAGGAACTTCTTAATGATCTCAAAGATCACATATTCAACTCTAGTTTCTTCATTATTTGTTTTTCTACTCTTAATTCATTTACTTACTTCCAAAGTTAATTTAACAAAGCAAAACAAACAAAAAACATTTAGAATTATATAGTTTATTTCTTTTAAAAAGGAGGTACACAAACACAGAATGGATGGGATGTAATTTAATGTGAAAAACCTGAGATTTATGAATCGTAAATTTAATATTAGTTTAAAAATTTACTAAGATTAAAGGCTACATTTGTAGAAACCATGAATAAGGCATGTCTAGTTCTGCCAATCTCATCCTTGATGAGAACACATCTGTTTCCATATTGAGTGCTCAATATTTTAGGAAAGATGTCAAATAATAGAGATTTCTTAAGGTAACTTGAAGATGGCAGGAAGATGGGCAGAGTACTTAATGGATATTGTACATAAGGATATTGTAAAATCACAGCAAATATAAGGGTAGGAGGAGGCATGAAAGACCTTCATATGAAAGGATTAATTTTTAAAAATCAACTTGGCACAAGAGAGCAAATCTAGGGAAAGGGGTTATAATATTCATAGAAGTAGGTTACTGTCATTGTTAGCAAAAATAAATGTCCAATAAATTCCTTGTCTGATGCTTTATTATGGTGTATAGGAATCCAGAATTTTCCAAGGCTATGTCACAGGAGATGACGGGTCCTTCTGAGCTAGAAAGATTCCATTTGCTGGAATGATACATTCATTGTCTAAGAACTAGCCCAGGTAAGTCTGAAAAGATTATCACCAGTTTGCCAAGAAGATGATGGATTTCCTGACTATAGTAATTCACTAAGACAATCTTCTAAATTTTAGAGGGACTATATTATCTGACAACAAATGGAATGATTCACTGATGTCACAAATCTTTGGAATATTGAAATAAACTAGAGTAAAATTTTGTAGCAAAATATGCAGTACAAAACTTGAAATAATGTCCCTATCCCAAATCTACACACCTTTCTATACCCCACTTTCTCCTATTCCCTCTCATATGTATACATGTATATATGTATGTATTGTTCCCTGTTTAACCCGTTCCTGATGTGAGTAGGTTTTCAGAACTACAAGTCCTCTCTAATGCCTCTGAATCAGTTCTTCCTATGGATATCATTTATATAACAAAATTACTATTTTTACCTTTTCCTACACAATTTTGTTTTTAGAGTTATATCATACTCAATTCTGCCTCAATCTTTCTTTTGAGGCACTCAATAACTGATGTCAGTCTTAAACATATGATTTACATTTCCACATTAAAAAAACAAATAAGCATAAACAATGTATCCTTGTCGAGTTCCTTGATTTTGATGCTGGGTTTTTTTTTTTTTTTAATGAGAACAAGTACCTCTAATACTGGGATGGGAGACGGTGCCTCTGACTTCACTTCAGCTTTCCCCTCTGAGCTGATATGCCAAATCAAAAGTTTTCCCTTCCTTCAAGTGCCCTTAGGCAAGAGTACCCCTGCCCCACTGCTTCTGCACTCACTAGATGTGTGCTGATTTCTTTTCATTTCCGGCAACATCTTATCATCACCATTGGATCTAGAATTTCCAATTAGCAGAGTTTTGCTCTGTTTCCTTGACTCAGAACTCCAACTCTGCATACTATTCAGGAGGTGAAAGTTCCTATGGTTCAGGTTGAGACTTCAGTCAAACCCAGCTAGCCTAGGGATCCCTGCCTGCTGTTTCTGTGAAGCTGGCCTGAAGGTTTTTACACTTGATACCAATTAAAGCCATCCTGAGATTCCATCCTGAGATCCCATTCTGAGATGTTTCTTAGGGTCTTTTCATTTTGTTTCGGGAGGAACTGTGTTCTGCCCCAAGTCTTGTTTTGTTTTTGCTGGTCTATGTTCACCCTGAGGCACAATTTTGCTTTGTTTGTAAGGGAAATCTGGAGAGATTGGAATTTTCTGACCTACTCTGCCATCTTCCCTGATTCCTCCCCAGTATTTTTTTAATGTCCCATAACTGTCATGACAAAATAGTTTGACCCATATTTCTGAAGCTGAATATATGAAGATGTGATCATTTTTCAGAGATGTTGCAAAAAGGATTCCAGTTGGGACACATATAGGATCAGATGACCTTAAAGTTTCCTTCCACAATTGAGATTCTGTGATTTTTATTATTCATTCAAACCAGGGCTATTAATCTTGCAGAAATTGAGAGTACATAATTTTCTCAGATCCAGTTTTGTAATGAAGAAGTTTCTCAAAGACATACTTCCAGGGGAAAAAAAAAAGATTAGAATGATTCTGCCCCCTGGCATTTTTTTATATCACCATTTTAGGGTCATTGCTATATTAATTAAATTCACATTGAGTATGGGTCTCCCTGTCCTTGAGGAAAGAAATCAGAGATGCATATATTTACATGGAAATGACACAGTAAAATATCCCTAGAGTTTTAGATTATATAGTATACCTTGACTTCCCAAATGTTAAAAGTGAAATAGTAAGCAAATTGAGGCAAAGCTTAAAGAAACGGTTCTTGGGTAAAGAATAGTCTTAAAAAATATATTGGAAAGGGATTAAAAGGACAGTTAAGGAAAGGGCATGTGAGTTATTTATGTCTGATAGGAGCAAAAGATGAACAAAATAATAAAGTAATGAGTAATTTATAAGGTTGTATCTTATGGTTTATATTCTGTTTTATATTCTCACCTAGAACAGAAACTCTCTTTACTTGCATTTCCTCCCCACCCAAGACCCTCCCAATATCAACACAACCACAAAAGCTATTACATGAACACAGCATCTTTAATTACCAACAAAATGAAAAAAATAATCAATAAGTTTGCTTATTTTGAAATTTTTGGTATTGCTGTTCTTATCTCTTTTTTTTTTTTTGGTCAATGGTCATTAGGAACACACATACACAAACACAGAAACACACTCAAGTAATCATTGTTGTGTATTATTATGTACAAACTGGGTCATGACAAATTGGAAAAAATACTGGTTTCAGAGTCTGTATCATGTTTATATCATGTCTCTGTGAAGGAAAAAAGTTATGTTGGGCAATGTTATTTCTCCCTTAGCTTTAGTATCCTCATCTGTAAAATCAGAATGTTATCTGTATTGTCTATTTCAAGGGTTTACTATAGAGAATGTGCTTTATATTTTTCAGAGCATGACATAAATGTTAAGTGTTATCGTGTTCATTGCTAAGGCTTTCCTGTTTGCTGGAAGTTAAACTAGGAGTTTGATTAATAAATCCCATGAAATCATCTATATTCAAAGTTAGACTATTTGACCTTGTAATTATATAAAATATGATAATTGGCTCTAAACCAATGAAAATAATTTAAAATAATGTGGCTACTTTCTGGGATTCATCACGTTTATTATTTAGGATGTACCTGTGACAATATTCTGACATTATGCATGGTTATTAAGGTGTAAAGTTCTTGACTACGCTGCATCCATGGATCCTCCCAACAGCCAGGAAGATAAACAGGAAAGGTATACTTGTCCCCAATTTGAAGATGAGCAAATTGATGCTCAGAGAAATAACATGACATATCCAGTATCCCAAATGAATGAGATCATATCTGGAATTTTGTGCTCAGTTCTGTCACATTTGCAGGAAAATATAATCACACACACACACACACACACACACATATTAATGGATTGGAGCAGGTATAGTGGAAAATCACTAATATACTGAAAGGGATTGGAACTATTTAACAGGAAGATCAATTAAAGGTATAGGATATATGTATCCTGAAGAAAAAAAATGGGAAAAAAAAACTCCTAAGATTGAAAGCAGGTATTATAAAGTTATCAGACATGTAGAAGGAGAATTAACTTAACTTTCCTTAGTCTCAAAAAGCAGAACAAAAACAATCGAACACAATTTTTGAACTCATTATAAATCAAGAAAAAAGAAGGAAAAATTCTCAATATTAGAAATCTCTAAAAGCTTCCTGAAAAATTGGAAGTTCCCTAATATTCAATGTTTTTAATAAGAGGACTGATCATTTTATTAGCCCCTATTAGGTTTTTTGAGAGGGGTTTAATTTTCAAATATGTGTTTAACTAGATGATATATAAGTAAGTAACCAATATGGGACTCAAATCTATCTCATCACACTTCAGATATAATGATTGTTTTGTTATATTATCTGATCTTTCTGGCTTCACAAGGAAGCAGTCAGAAAAAAAAAGTTAGCAGCAAAAGGATTTCAAAGAGTAGTTGACTAATTCTGCAAACCTTCATTTTAAATTTTGAATCTGGGAAAATCTAAACACATTCTTCCGTGTAAGAAATATATCAGCAAACCACAGAGATATAGAGAACTTCATTCAGTGTTTACGTAAATAGACTAATAACTGAACAGAGCCTCTAGATACTTTTCAGAGAAAAGGATGACCCTCAGCTAGCAATTGATAAAAGGTTATAGAATGTAATATCACTGTTCAGAAAAAAAGACCAAAATGATAAACCAAATTAAAAAGAAAGATATGATTGAGGTTTTGTATAAGAATTAATAAAAGAAAAAAATATCAATATCAAAAGTTGTATATACCACCATAAAGTCTTATATCTAAGTACTTAGATTTTTTGTTCTCTATGCCTGCATTCTTCCTAAGATGCTTTTCCTGAGTTCAGTTATATTGGAAAGTAAGATTATATTGCCATTGAGTTCATTTTCCTAGTATATAACACAAAACTGGGTTGCAATATTTGACAGATTTATGACTATTTGCTAAGACATATTTTATAAAATGGCAGAATAGCAGGCATTTTAATCTGTTCTCTATGGCAAACCTTCATAGCAAAAACAGTTTTAAAAAGTAATGTATTACATTTTTTTCAAAGACTTTTTTAGTCTGTGGCAAAGGATATTTCTGAATAATATGTTTTAAAATAATATATTTCTGATGAAGTGTACAATTCATTGCTTATCCTATGGAGAAAGACTTCTCCCTGTCACTGCTAAATGTGTGAGTTCATGGGTATATAAAAATAGAATGCACTTGGCAATGAACATTTCAGCCTGATTGATGACACCCCATTGTCAAACAATTGATAGCTAGTGAGAAATTACAGCAACCTTGTAGATGAGCATAAAGGATTCACCAGCCCCCACAATGTGTTATGTAGTTCACCCATCCTCCTGGAGGTGCCCTGGTCACAAATCCAAAGAAATCTATATTCTTTTCTATTTTACTGACAGAAATTGTTAATCATCCCCCAGACAGGTGGGTGAGTGGTTAATTTCAAGGAATCACTGGTTCATATAATGTTAGAGTTGAAATGGTGCTGTAATATCTATCTAATACAATGCTTTCATGTTACAGATAAAGAAACTTGACATCCATATGGTAAAGTGACTCTAAGTCAGAGGCAGGACTGGAAGCTAATTCTCCATACCTCTAACCCAAGAATCTCTACTATTTTAGCTCCTCCAATTATTTGTGTGGTCCATGAGTTTTATTAATATTAGCACTCTCTTCACTAACACAGATCAAATTCTTTTTAATTAAAAGCTTCTTATGAGATATTTTGTCCCACAGAATTTCTCTTCTAGTGGACAAATTTCTTGTCATGCACTACTCTATTTTATATTAGTTAGATTGACCATAATAGAGAAGGAAAGTCACACTTCTGGATCTTTGCTAAAAAAAAACTCCAAATGTGGTCATGGAGAGATGGGCACAACTGAAAACAACAGAACAAGATTGATCACATCGCTGAATATATTTACAAAAATTTGGTAAAAACTTTTTAGATTTGGATATTTTGGGGAAAGTCTTCAAGGGCTGTTGGACCTCTCAATGGTTATTAGAAGAGACCTTCAGAGGTATTCTTGATAGCTCCAAATATTCACTATTTATGATAAATCAGTTGGCTAATTCAATTAATCAACATTTAAAATTCCTTCTAGCTTAAAGATTCAGTTATTCTCCAATTCAATGATTCATTACTTTTTTTTTACTGTTTCAGAGAATCAATATTATTGATATTGATATTTACACTTTGGTATATATAAAAATCCATTTTTTCTTATTTTTTTGTAAATTTTACTCATATCAACAGAATCTCCACAAAGGATCAAGCCAACCTTCTTCTTGATTTTTTTTCTAAACCATATCTTAGAAACCAGCACAGGATTCAGGCTATTCATCTAGGACCCTTTGTGCTTGTTAAGTGACTGGAGCATCTCTTTTTTAAATAATCCTCAATATTATCTATTGGGTCATTTTATGTGGATAGGTCATTACTGGATACATGCTGAAACTTGCATGTGCTTATCATACATCTCTCTATTGTCTTGAAGCTTATTCAGAATTTTTATTCTTTGGAGATAAGGTATTTAAAGTAATATAATTTCCTGCTAATGTCCTTAGAGACATACAATTTCCATCTATATGACATTCAAGACATTACAGATTTCATGAGTGCCCAAGATCACCCAAATCACTATATCGTGTTGACCATATACATGTTTCTACAAAGAACTAAGATTTATCACACCTCACCCCATCCTAAAACTGAAGCCAAATGTTACTTTATCCTTAATATATGTTCTATGCTAGCTAAATAAATCCCTTATGTTAGCTTAATATACAACTTCTTGTTACTGATAATGAAAACAGCTCAATCATCGACTTGATTTTCTTTTGGTTGTTCTCTTGCCATGTTTAAATCTGAATGTTTTTGGTATGCTTTGACTCAGACAACTTTCCTATCAAACTTATTCTATATGTTTATTATATATTCATCTTGCCTCCAGGATCCAATACAAAGTGTTCTGATTGACACTCACAGCCTTTTATAATCTATCCCCTTTCTACCTTTTCAGTGTTCTTACCATGTTCCAGTTGTAGTCCCTAATGCATGCTATTTAATCCAGTTTCAGTTGATCCCTGGATATTTGATTAAAAAGATAATTCATTTCTTGTCTCCTGACATATTTTCTAGCTGTATCTTAAGCCCAGAATGCATTCTTGCCTCCACTGGTCCTTATTTCCTACCTTTCCTTGAGTCCCAACTAAAATCCCATCTTTTTCTGGAAGCCTTCCTCAAACTCTTTTAATTTTAGTGCTTCCCCTTTATAAATTATTTTCTGTTTATCCTATTTATGCCTTCTATTGTAAATATTTGTTTGCATGTGATCTTTCCCATTCAATCATGAGTTCCTTGGAAGCAAAGATTATCTTTCAGCTCTTTTGGCATCCCCAGCACGTAGCACTTTTCCTGGAATATATTAGATGCTTAATAAATGTTTAGTGATTATTTATTTTCTACTTATTTTTCAATATTCTTAATCTTTTACAATACTGATCTACAGTGTCATAAATGAGTTTGTATTCTAAGCCAGTTTTGCCCTTGACCTTACTTTCTCTCTTTTGCAAATATTCAAATGTTTGTTGCTATCACAATTCCTAAACATTTTTGATCTTCTTCTTGTGAAAAATCTTTGACATTTTCAGGAAATTTTAATGATAATTACTTCATAGTCTAAAAAGAATTTACTTAGAAAATCTTACCACATTATCAATAGAATTTTGGGTGAACAATAAAACTTAAATCTGTCAACTTTATTTTTCTAATTTTCCTCATCAAGGAGAACCAGTGAGCCATCCTTCTATTTAATTACAATCTCCCTTTTCAACCACTGTGCTTTAAACTGATGGGAGCAAGTAATGGATTCACAATGTTGTTTTTCATTTATCTAAGTGGATGTCTGAGTGAATTTCTCTGTTGTGTACCCAAATAACAAATTTTGGTAACTTGGGTACACAGTTCTTTAGCTTCTTCAAATGCAGAAAAGGTAAAAGAATATTAAACAGTTTTCAAGAGTGCTTAGTGATCTGTTTAATCTTCAGGGACCCACTTAACCTTTTTCTTTTATTTTATTTTCTTTTCGCTAGCCCAATTTCTTTGTATGTACAATTAAAAACAAAAATAAACCCCCCCTAGTCCAATTCCTGGAATATAGTAAACACTTAATAAATCCTTGCTCCAGTCTTCCCTTCACCCCTTGTAAAAAGAAGTACTGAAATACATGATCTTTAAAGTTATCCTCATTTCTAAAATAAAATTAGAAAGTCCCTTCTAGATCTGAGATTCTTTCTTCAGAGATGATATTCTATTCTGACTTTCTCCATTCCTTTTTTTACACTTTTAATGAACTATTTTTTTGTATTTAAGTTGAAAACTCTAGGTTGGATTCTTAACCATTTGAGAAAAAAGAAATATTTTTTAAGCACTTATTTTGTGCAATACACTCTATTAAACATTAGGGCTGGTTGTTGTCCTTTGTTCTAAAAGAAGACCAAAATGACATCACTGGTAGAGTCAAGTTACAGTGTATTTGACTGTGACTGCTCAGACCAGTATGAACTTAGAATGCTCACCCATTGGCCACAAATAATTGCTAAGATCATTTGGAGTAGATTCTCTAATTTTGTGGATCTCGTATTTCTTCTGAGATAAGTGAATTTTGCTTTGCTCATAGGGCACAGCACTTTCTCTGATGAGGATACATTATGCTGTGCCAGTGTCTCCCATGTCATATAATCAATTCTAAAGTTTATAAGAGAAACTTTGAGGGAGTCCTTGCATCACTTTTTCTGCCCACTTTGTGAGCACTAACCCTGTGTGAGTTTTCCATAAAATAATCATTTTGGCAAGTGTACACTTGGCATTCAAGGTAGACAACACAATGTAATCATGTGCTCTACAGTAGAGTTGGAATGCTTGGCAATTTAGTTTGAAAAAGGACCTGGGTATCTGGGATCTTATCCTGCCAGATCATCTTCAGAATCTTCCTAAGAAAATACAAATGGGAGCAATTCAGTGTCATGGTATGCTGCTGGTATACCATCCAGGTTTCACAGGAATACACCAATCATGTCAATATAATGGCTCTTTTCTCTTACATTTTCCCACAATCAAAACTTAGAAAGATGTGGATTCGGCTTAGTAAGATGGCATGTAGTTTTATGCTGATAGTAACAATCCAAAGCATTTTTATGATGCACTGAAGGCTATTTATGGGCAAAAGACCTAAAGTGCATCTCAGCTATTTAGTTCTGATGGTGCCACAATGATTGGTGATAAGGACACAATCCTAGAAAAATGGGCTGAACAGTTCCATAATGTTCTCAACAAACCAGCATCAATCAATGCTGAAGCAATTGAGTATTTACATCAAGATGAAATCAATGACTCCTTAGATGAATTTCAAGTGAAGAAGATATTTTGAATTTCATTAGGCTACTCTCATGTGGTAAAGCACTTGGAGCCAATTTTATTACAGGTAAGATTTACAATATAGGTGGTCCATTGTTCATCCAAAAGCCAATGAAATTTCCCAGATTATATGGCAAAAGGAAGTTATGCCCCAGGAGCTCAGGGATGCCTCATCATTATAAAGATAAGGGAATAGATTGTCCTGTGACAATCACAGTCATTGCTAATAAAATTTCTGGAGTCGGTGGATCCTACACATGGAAAAAAAAATGTTATCTACCTGAGAGCCAATGGGGCTTCAGAAGGGCCAAAGAATAGTGTATGTGGTGTTTATTGCCTGACAACTCCAGGAAAAAAAAATGCCAGGAGCAGACAGAGTTCTGTATACAATTTGAAGATCTGACCAAGAACTTTGATACTGTTCATCTTGAGGGCTTATGGAAAATTTTGTCAAAATTTAGTTGCCTGGAAAAGTTCATCTGTATTATGTCCATTGCATTATGGCTTGATTTCTTGGGTTCTGGATAGCAGACAATTCACTCAAGCTTTCCCAGTCATCAATGGAGTGGATCAAGGCTATGTATTTGCTCCCACACTTTTTAGTATGATGTTTTTAGCCATGTTGTCAAATTCTTTCAATGATGACAAACATGGAATTAAAGTCAGCTCCCACCATGATATTAAATTTTTCAGCTTGAAAAAGCTACAATTCACAACTAAAATGGAGGGAGTATTGGTGCACGATTTTTTTTTTTTTGCATATAATTGTGTAATCAATGAACTCTCTGAAGCTAAGATGCAACAAAGGGTGGATCCATTCTCTGCTACTTGTGCTAATTTTGACCTAACAATTAATACCAAGAAAATATGGGTCCCCTATGAGCCAGCACCACACCATCCATAGGTGGAACTATCACTTACAGTAAATAGTGAAGAATTGAATGCTGTGGATAAGTTCTCTTATCTTGGCAGTATAATTTCCAGGAATGTTCACATTGATAATGAAATTGACACCTACAGTGCCACAGCTAGCTTAGTGTTTGGGAGGAAAATATAAACAAGAGGAGATTATTGAAGTAAATTGATTTAATAACCAAATTCTGCTCTTTGTCCTCAGATGTAGCTCTCCTGACTTAATATTTTCAATTCTATTCTTGCTTCAGTATTAGAAAGCTTCAACATTTCCAAAAGCAGAAATATGCTCTTTTCTATTAGAACCTCCAACAGATTAATAATTATAAAGAACCTGGGAGGCTATCAAGCTTAATTACTTGATTTTGCAGATGAAGAAAACTAAGGCACAGAGAGGATACATGACTTCTTCAGGATCAAACAACTACTTAGTGTCTGATGAGAGATTTGAACCCAAGTGTCCCTGACTCTCAATGTCTTTTTTTTTTTTTTTTTTACCATAACACAGCAATACTGCTTCAAATCCTTTCCTCATTCTCCACAGTTGTTTATACCCTTATTATCCAAATGTGGCTTCCAAAATTACTGTAGAAAGAAAATTTAATTTAAATAGAAGCCATTAAAGTCTCCTTGGAAAATGACTATAAAATGTGGGAAGAATTTGGACAAAGGTGGCTTTCAGGAAAATATTCATATTCTTATTCTATAACTGTTTGATCTTCTGTAAAGTGAAAGGGTTATATAGAATGACCTTTAAGACCCCTTTCAAGCTGACAGTGATGACTCTAAGTAGACCTTCAGTAGAACTCCCAAAGAGCTCCTATCTGGACCAACATGACCTTTAGGTATTTTCACGTTGCCGGTGCTGGAGTATGCTCCAGAATTAGCAAAATTCTCAACTCAGAAAAGGATGAGGTATGCAGTTCATGATAAGAATTTTAAAGCTCTAGAGATCTGATTTAAAGGAACAATGAGCAAAAGTAGCAAAAAGGTATATCAAATACAGAATATCAGCCTATTTCCAAACAGAGCTGTCCAAATATGGAACAGACTGCCTTGAAAAGGAGTTCATTTCCCATCATTGGGCATTTAAACACATTATCTTTATTATTGATAATTAATCAGCACCCTAAGACTTAAAAATCCTGGGATCAAAGATCAAATAGTTATAGAAAAACAATGTGAATTTTTTTGTGTGTGAAATTCACTTTGGTCCATTGGCTTATTTTAAAATTCTTCCTATAATTTTATACATTCCCACATTTCTAGATTCCCACATTAAAAGATTCTAGGAACTTAAGGATCCTCCATTCTTCATGGGTCATGTAATTGGATGGCTGAAAAAGACATACACACACATAGAAAAAAAAAGTCAGAGAGAGAGAGATAGAAACAGAGAGCTAGAGGCAGACACAGGTATACAGACAGAATAGAGACATTTTGATGAGAGACAGAGAAAGAGAAGCAAAGGAGAGAGAGAGAGAGAGAAAGAGAGAGACAGAGACACAGAGATAGAGACAGAGAGAGAGAGAGACAGACAAACAGTGAGAGAGACAGAGAGACAGAGATAGAGAAGGTGAAGAAGAAGGAGGAGGAGGAAGGAGGGAGGAAGGAAAGGAAAGAGAGAGAAGAGACAGAATGTATATCCACTCAGCAATGCTCCAGTGTTAGCAAAAGATGATTGAGAGAACATACAGACAACAGTGACCAGCTTGGAAGTGTGGAAACTTATCTCTTGATATGGAGGTTGTAATTTGAGTCTGGTTGACAGCTGTCACTGAAAAGTCCTGGGATGCTGATTCATCAAATGACTGCTTTCAGCTGAGAAGGAATTTAGCATTCTGTGGAGAGATACATCCAAAGAGATGTCGCTAAGGTAGAGAGTATAATTAGAAGAAATTGATCACTGACTTGGCAGTCAAGGGAGGAAAATAGGGACCAGTTAGAAGCTAAGTCCAGAACTCCTCTTGGGTTTTAAGTACAGTTCCCTAGTTTAGGGTTTGCTGACATTCTTAAAGTGTACTTTTGAGAAAATTCACTTTGTTGGTATCCCCAGCTATTGCTAGGCTTTAAAAAAGTGAACATTTCAGTCTATATACTTACTCTTTATCAAATCTCAATTCTCTGTAGTGGGGGAAAATATGGATGGATACTAAATGAAGATATAGAATGAACACTTCTCAGTCAGAATCATTACTTTAAAAAAAAATCAAGGTGAGGGAAAATTATCTAGTTCAACTATTTTTTTTACCCCCCTAAAAAAACTTGAGTCTCAAGTGAAGTGATTTGATCCATTTTCACATAGCCAATAAATTGCAGATTCAGAGAATTTTGTTGTTTTCTAGAAAATTGAATAAATATTATTTATGCATCTGCTCTATGCAGGGCACTCTGCTTAGTCCAAGAAAATATAAAGAGTTCATATAAAATATAGTCTTTGTTATTAAGGAGCTGAGAATATTTAAGATGTTTATTAGGGGGGAAAATGAAAAGTGACTGAGCAACAGTTGAAAATATGTCACTTCTACCCTCCCTTGTTTGCAGAGGTGAGAAAGTACAGGGCTGGAATATCATGCATGCTATTTAACAGCTAAAGTGGCAATTGGACTTAGTAAATGCTTTTTTTTTTTCTTTTTTGACTTTTGTTACAAGGATGGCTTTAAAAAGATGGGATAGGTATATATTAGAAAATTAAGATGGTGTAAAAAGAGAAAATATCAATCAAAATAAGAGAAATATAAAATCTGCATAAGAAAAAAAACTCTTTTGAAATGACTTAAATTACCAACCCATCCTATCAAAAGTCCCCAGATTGAACCACAATGAAGATCAATTACCTTCTTCAACTCTTTTTTTTTTTTTTTTTAATCAGGATAGAATCTTTCCACACTTAATTGCACAGGATCTAAGGCCAATAGTAAAGAGAAATAGAGTTGCTCTCTGAAACAGTGGGGATATATTTCACTTTAAAATCCTGCAGGCTAACACTCAAAATGCACTCTGGTTACAATCAATAGTAACACAAAAATGCCCTCTAATCGGATTATTAAGTACAGTTCCTTAGATTGCTTATTGAGAGGAAAAACAACAGTAACAACAGAGCAACCCTTTAATCTACCTCAGTGCTTTGGTTAGATTAACAACCACAAGGAACATGTCCAATATTGTTTCCTATGTTTCCCCAACAGATCACCATCAACAAGGATTTTCTTCACTTAAGAGATGTACGCTATGTACCTATTATCAGATAACAAACTGGTTCTAACTAGACCAGAGGGCAAAGTGATAGGATGGGGAGAAAAGGATGGGAGGACAACAACAATAAAGTTCAAGATTGGCATTCCCAGATGAAATAGATATGGAAGATTAATTAATGTTGCTATTGACTGAACAAGGGCAATATACATTGTAAACTCTCCATCACTTAATGAAGGAAGATATATCTATCTCTAATACTTATCTAAAGGGCACCTGGAGCATAATATGCTCTGAACATTTGCCTGATGTAGAAGATGGAGAGATCTTGTTTTAAGTCCTTTCTCTGACAGATACTGGCTGTGTTATACCTAGGCAAGTTAATGAAATTTTCAGTGATTTAGATCATTTTCTAAACTGATAATACAAAACTCAGAATAGGTACAGAGAAATTATTCATTAGAATTTTTTTGTATCAATGACAAAATTTCAAATAAATAAAATAAAGTTATTCTATCAATGAAATAATCATATGTTAGATAATCTGTGGTATAGTGAGGTGCCATCATTTCCCACCTTGGGGTTTTCCTGGATCTCAATAAACTTGTCATCCTATAAAATCACATCAGCTCTGAAACTTACGACTTCTCAGGAGCCCCTGCCCATAGCATATTTCCCTCTCTCTGATGGAAGAAATTAGGGGGGTAGACATCTGGGAGTTCTTTTAAGAATCTCTCCTTAAGGAGAATGTCTAGTTTAATAATCTCATTATTTCCCTTCAGAGTAGAGGACTTCATCATCTTTCTCCCAAACCAGCTATCTTCTCCATCCCTAACCCTCTTGAATTTCTTTTTAAGTGTTGTCTTACCTCATTCAATTGTGAGTTCCTTGAAAGCTTTTCCCCTTTCTCTGAAGATCCAGAATTTAGCACAGTGCTTGGCACACAACAATACATGTTTAATAAATATTGATTAGCTGAAAATGAAATAACATAATCTAGTCTAATAAAAATAACCATGTGTTATAATCCATGATGTACTGAGATACCTTCTGGCAGAGATTTGTATTAGGTCTGAAAAATTGATATGTTGTTTAACTTGGAGCCAGAAAAACATGAGTTTGAAGCCTAATGAAGATATTTACTAACTTTGTGATCCTGGATAAGGCACTTAGCTCCTCTCATCATCATGCCCCTCATCTATAAAATTATGTTAATAACAGGCCCTGACAGAATTATGAAGCTCCAATAGGATAACATATGTAAAGCATTTTATAAACCTTAAAATACTATATAAATATGAGCTATTGTTATCAATATCATTATTATTATTTTCATTCTAAAGCTCTTGTTCATTAGGATTAATTTTTTTTCAGTCAGTCAATAAACATTTATTAAGCATCTATTATGTGCCAAGCTCTGTGCTGATTGTTGGGGATACCAAAAAAAAAAAAAACCACTATAAAGGGGCAGCTATATGGTATAGTGGATGGAGCATAGGCCCTGAAGTCAAGAGGACTAGCTTTCCCTATAACTCCCAAGTTCTTTTTTTTCATTAGCTCATTTGACCTAGTCTTACTAAAGTACCAGAAATTTTCTACTTCTCTGCATATGTTAAATTGGACTCACACACTTAACACTTACTAGTTGTGTGACTTGGGCAAGTCACTTATTCCCCCTATTCCTCCCCCACAAAAAAAGCAAGCAAACAACAGACTGTGCCCTCAAGGACCTTTTAATTTAAAGAGTATAACATACCACATACATATATAAATTTAAAGGGGGTGGGGGGACACATAAACTAAAAGGGGGAATGTTTAGGAAAAGGAGCTATCAGACTTTTGAGAATGGTAGAAATGTCAGAGAAGTATCAAAGGAGTACAAAAAGGTACCTATAATCATTTGCATTTTCCCCTATCAGATTATAAAATTCTTTGTGTATCCGATAATTTCAGGCAAGTAGTATGTACTTAATACCTCTTTACTGATTGATTGCAGTTTTGGAGTTCCACACTCCAGTATAATCCAATCAGATAATGGATGGGCTTGAAGTAGAGTACCAAGGTTGATGGGATCTTATAGGATAAAGGGATTTTTCCCAATAATGAGCTTTCTGGGACTTGGTGAAGACTAAGAAATCCACAAGTAATACATCCAGTTGAGAAATGATTCAGTCATCCTATATGTCCAATTTATGAAAGAAGGGTTAGCTTAAGAGACAGTACAAAAGAGGACAAATAAAATTTTTGAAAACTTCAAATGAACTGATATAATAGAAAGTTCACAAGTAGAAATCAGGAAACCTTGGTAGCTTTTGGGTAAATTACTTTCTACAATCCTAAATTTATCTTTAGAATGGTGAAATTGAACTGGAAACCTTTACTATTTTACCTTCCAGTCCTCACAGAACATTATGGTATAGTAAAAGGGAGGGTTGCAATCCCTTACAAAGGACTAGCTTTCCCTGTAACTCCCAAGTTCTTTTCTCATTAGCTCATTTGACCCAGTCTTACTAAAAGTACCAGAAATTTTCTACTTCTCTGCATATGTTAATAAATCACAGTGACTTAATATCAGTAGGAAAGAACAGGAACAATCCAATTAAAATAGTATGCATTGCAATATCAAGGAAATAGATCAGCAACAGTGTCTTCCATAGACATAGTCTGATTAAACTCTTTTGTCTCCTGTTAACCCTCTAAGGTTAGATCCATGAATCTCACCTCTTGCCAATCCCTGGGTTAGTTTTACATAAAAGAAATGAGAAGGAGGGAGTGGGGAGTGAGAGGCATCTCCCAATACAGTGATAGAGCAAGATTTTTTAGTCAATTTTGGTGCTTAATTCAGCAAGAGGCTTGACGATTCCATTCTTTTGTTGTTAGACAGCATACCTCAGATAGCATGGCAAATGGGCTGAGATACACACAAAAAATGGTGTCTTTTATTGCCCTCCCTGTGTTGTCGTGAGTACCTACTTTGCCTACCCTTAGTCCTGGTTCTACTTTGTGTTCTAGGAAAATCTTGCTTGCAAAGGTACGTGATATGTACTCCCATCTTGCCCTGATGGCTTTAAGATTCTATTAGACAATTCTGCCAGGGATGATTTCTCTGCAACCTTGCTATAAAACTTAACTGACTAATGTACCTTAATATTTCTTCTTGCAGACCCAGCCTTAGTAGAGTAACAAGACAGAGCAAAAGAATCTCCTTCTTATGATGTGTCAGTGAACTTGGAGTTGATTAAATCCTCATAGGAAAGCAATAGAGAAGCAGAGTGATTTCGACAAAGCTGAAATGGAGCCAAGCGACCATTACTTTAATACTTATAGGAACTAGAGTGATAGACATCACAGATATTCTGAGATAGGTAGGCAGATTAATGGCACCATCCTGGGCTAAATTTTCAAGCTAAAACTGACTTTCAATCAATAGCAGAATTCCATTTGGCACCCAATTTGTCATCAAGAGTAGAGGATTATTCTGAATCCTACCAATTCTTATACATTTCAGTAGCAGTCACATAGTAGGCACTCAGGAAATAATTAATGATTGATCAACTACTCTGGTATGAAATTTATTGGAAGCTTGTCTCATTGTTAGAACACTCGCAGAAGCAGGGTTAAAGAAGAACAAAGTGAAATGCAATTTATAATAAAGCTGATAGTGAATATGACCTGGAAATTTATCTTTTCAAAATCCAAATTCTGCATCTTTTCACTGAGGATTTTCAATAATCTAAATTCATCCTGAATTTCTAATACCCTCTTCTAGTTCTCCTGGATATCAGCCATCCATTCCAATCAAACTGGTTTTAACAGGGTTCTTCAATGATCAATTATCCTTGTTCTTTTGCTCATATTATTTGCTATTTCCTTGAATCTTTCCTTTCTACCCTCCTCTACTCCTATTTAGATAAACCATGCTCATCTGAATTCCCATTACTTTTATAAAAAACCTTTCTGTAAAAATCCTAGTCTATAGTGGTTTCTTTTGGTCTTTCTAGTGCTAGACCGAGGGTAGATACGACCTTTTCTTTGACAATTACTAGCTGTGTTATCCCCTAGAAAGTGTCTAAAATTCTGAGTTTCACCAATTATTCTTCAAGAGTAATTATATTTGCATTAGGTACCTCATGACTTTGTTGTGAGCATAAAAACCTGTGAAATTGAAAATTCTATATACATGTTTTTATTATTAATTTGATATTTGTTAAGTGGAATGACTCTAAACATTTAGTCAGAGGACCTGGGATCAGTTTCTTACATCTATCCCTAACAGCCTCTGTGGCTTTAGGCAAATTCTGCAACATAAGTTTTCAGTTTCCTCTTTTGTAAAATCTCTATAGATCAATTTTATGATTTACTTTTTTAGACTCATCTCACTTTTTTATTTTGAATTCTACAATCATCAGTAAACATAAACTTGTCAATATATTATAAATATATGTTTTTGAAAAAGAAAGGGAAATTTTGTAAGAAACAATAAACAGCTCACAATTTTGTGACAATTCTTAGGCCTGACATTTTATATATCTTGTATATATTAAGTGCTCAGTAAATGTTTATTAATTAATTGTTAATTATCTTTTATGACAAGGCATATCTCCACAAAAGTATTAGTGCAGAAACTAAATTTTATTTTCTTTTTATTCCCATTGTGCCAAGTCTTCCTTTTATTCCAACCAGCCCTGTCGAAAACACACACAGAAATAAACACAAAAAACAGATGCCATATGTTAGTAGTGTAACCTGAGGTAAATGTTTAATAGTTAAATAGATCATTCTAAATCCTGGGGTGAAACATGGTCAGAAGGTATATTGCAGGGGTACCTGAAAATTCTAGATTTAGTTAAAATGTTAAGCTTAAGAGTCATAAGGACTGGTCGTTGT